>NC_071622.1:4295000-4895000 GCF_014839835.1 Dryobates pubescens
TGACTGCTGAGAAGGGCTTGTAGCAATAGGATGAGGGGCAATGGTTTTAAACTGGAGGAGAGTAGATTTAGGTTGGACGTAAAGAAATTATTGTGGTAAAATACTGGAACAGGTTGTCCAGAGATATGATTGAGGCCCCATACCTGGAGATCTTCAAGATGACAGTGTGACCCTGGGCAGCCTGATCTAGTTGGAGGTGTCTCTGTTTACTGCAGGGGTGTTGAGCAAGATGACCTTTGATGGTCCCTTCCAACCCAATACAATCTGTGAATCCATGAACTATAAATACTATAAATGCCATTTATACTGTGATTTACTTTTATTGTTATAGCATTCATGGACCTGAAGTCTGTTATGTCAAACATTCCTCAGACTCACAAATACTATTTGCATAAGTGAGGGACAACTCATGTCTTTGGTCTCCAGTGCTCAAAGGCATAGGGGTGTCCAGTGAGTAGGAACAAATCCAGACCATAGGAAGGAAACACGCATTTGAGCAGTGGGGCACATTCAGTGTTTGCAACAATTGATTTAGGAAGAAATGGATGACTTCATCATTTGAAGTCTTTAATCAGCCTGGTATCTTTCTTAAAAACACCATGTTCTGTCAAAAACTTTGTTTGATCAGAGTTATGGGGTTATCATAGGTGCACTCTGGAAGAGGGGTCTGTGTGTGTAATATTTTTCAATGCAAAGCCAAAACATGCAACTTCTATTGTGTTTGCAGTCTGAATTTATAACCCATTTGCAACTACTGTTTTCTTCAAAATAACCCCAAATTTTCCTTTGGGTAAGATGAGGGCCAGAAATGAGTGTTGCAGTCCAGCTGGTGAGTTACAGATAACACGATTATAAAAATTAAAGTTATACTTCAGGTAATTAGGAAGTTTGCTTATTCTATCATTAATTGTGCAGCTGTTTAATTTAAATATAATCTGATTCAAAGTGCTAAAGTTTACTCCAAGCCGAATGCTGCTGTTTCCCCTGCAGTCTGCAGCATTTTCCCAGGGAAATATAAAAATCTGGAAAGAAAAGGAAAACACTATTTTTTGTTTGTAAAATTACATGTTATGCCTATGTGTAATTTTTTTTAATAAAAGGAACTTGAAGTAATGCAATTATTTCTACTGGGAAAACCCCTCAGGAGCAAGTTGTACACAGTAATTATGCTTTTAGACTGAGCTGACATCTTTACTAAGTTCTGTGTTATCTTACCCTATATTAAGTATGTTCGGTTTTTGAAGTGGGTGTTTCAAATGTCTTCTCTTAATTATCACTGTGTAACTGAAGAAAAGTACAAGCTCACAGCCCCATAAATGTGAAAACTGTTTGGATTTGGTTTGTTTTGATATTGTTTTTCACATATAAATCATATAGACGCATCTGCGACTGAGATGGGGATAAGCCTCCTGGAGTTATCTTATTTCTTAATTGTAGGCTCTTATTTTCCAAGGGGAGTGTTGACTTGGTCCTTTCCTTATCATGCCCTCCTCTGCTTACTTGCTTATTTACTGGCAAAGCTGCTTATATTTTAAACCTACCCAGGCAGAGCATGCCTTAAAAATGCACGTCAGATTTGTTTCAATTCAGAAACCATTTTCTGTAGCAGCACATGTAGACTTGCTCAATCTTTTTTTTTTTCCCCCTCTTTTTTCACACCAGAGTCATAGACATGCCTCCTCCAGATAGCAGAAGGAGGCAGGTGTTACTGAGAATAGTCTTTGTGGAAAAAAAAAAAACCACGGAGCCATTATTAAAAATAGTTTCAGATAAATGCCAGCCAGCCCTTATACTTCCTGATATTTAATGCACATTTCAACTTTTTTCTCCTTGAGTATCTGTGGTGTGAGGGGCTCTTTGAAACAAGCCAGTGGGATACAAACCAGAGCTGTTTCTGCTGGTTTGCTGCTACTAGTCATGAAGTCCCAGAAAAAGCCTTGCAGGATTTTTTTACCTAAGCCTCCTATTTTTCACCTGGCTATAATATGATTAGGAATAAAATCCTGTTGCACTGCCTGTGGTTGGGTGCTCTTAGCACTTGGTAGTTATTTGGAGCTTTTCACTTGATCATTGCACAATATCATACGACAGTTCATTTGCAAACATACTTCCAACTTTATGAAGAAAATAGTTGTTTTTTTTTCTACTGGTAGAAAACCTGAGGGACAAGAGTAGTTAAATCAGGGAGGGCTAATGAGAGCAATAGAAGAAAGCTGATGCATTGTCCAGGAAGCTGCTCTTATCTCTCTTTTTATTTTCTTTCCTGTTTTTCCATTATCAGGGACGTAGCACTAATTGTACTCAACTGATGTTTCATTTGATGATTGCAGAATTTTATGAGTATTAATGAGCTAAGGCTAATAATGACAATATGGGAACAGGGTTTTTTGGTTTTGCAGATGAAAATTGGGGCTCACAGAGATCGTATGATTTGTCACAAGGCCACAGAAGGTGTCCATGTAAGAATCAGGGTTGAAAGATGGGATTGAACACTGCTCCTTTGATAGTGCCTAGTGACAAACCGCCCTCAGCTCTGTGTCACAGATTTGAGAAAACATTTTTCCTGCCATACTATCTTGATTAATCTACTCTTGCTTGGCAGTACATGTGGTAGCAGTGTCTCTGAGTCCCAGTATCCTGTTTTGTGAACCTTTTAAAGGTCGTCTTCTCCATTTTGCACAGCTGTCATATCCTGTCACAGCTATTTCATGACTAAGTGGAAAGTATATTTTGCATCTAGCTTAATGTGCCAAATAAAATGAGGAAATGTGAAATACAGGTGGATGAGAAAGTAAAGGTTTTACCTTCTAGACAGTACTGAAGAGAATCTTCCAGATGTGATAAATCTGTGTATTTAGATGATTTATGTTGCCGTTAGCTGTGCGTCGAGGCAGAGAAAAATTAATAGAACAGAACCCAAAAGTTCTGGAAAACAAACAGGAGAGAAAAGTATTTGGAAACACAGACAGTGTTTTCCACCACAACAGTAATTCTAAACAATTCAGTGTTTGTAACTATAAATATTCTAAGAACAGAAAGCAAATTCAGAAGTTTCCAGACCTAAAGAAGCATCAGGAATTTAAGGAGGTTTGAAAGGACCACCTTCCTCAAACACTTCTGAATGCTCAACATATATAGGACGAGAGAAAGAGATCAAATAGCCTAAAACTATGCTGTTAGAGGATAAATAGTAATGTCAGGAATAGAAAACCAGAATATAGTGCTTCCAATTTTTAAGGCATATATCTGTGATATAGATTAAATAGACAGTAGATTCTAGTCTGGATGGTTTCAGAAGCACTTAGAAACTTGCTGTTGTATGTTGCTGTGTATCTATTGGAAAAAGTACAGCAAATAACAGAGTTTTGAGATGTGTTGAATACTGTGATTTTTTTTTTCTTATTCTCCTCATATTTGCAAAGCCATTTAATCTGTTTATTTATCTACTTTTGTTACATATAAAAGCTCCCATGTTATTTAGGATTATTCATATCTGCCATTTTCCCCCCAGTTTTGACTTGTGAAACTTTTAGGGGAAAAAAAGTAAGTTTGGCCAATGTGCAAAGAACATCCTGATTTACTGGCTAGCTCATGAATAATTTCCCCCTCCCCAGGAATATCCTCTTAATGAAGTTATTTGTTGTTTTATATTAATATATCTATTTAATGTAGATGATAAAACAAAGCCAGTGTTTCCCTTATGGATTGAAATAATAGACTAGCATACTTCATTTCTGCATTTACCTATATCCTTTTCAGTCAGCCTTCTCTATGAGCAGTGATGTGATCACTACTTATGATTTGCATTGTGAAAACTACAGTTTAAAGCTGATCTAATACAATCCCATTGCCATTATGTGTATTTTCATTAGCTGATATCTTTAATGTGCTCTCCAGAAAGCCAGTGTTCTCTCACTCTGTAGTTTCGGTACTCTTTTAAAGTTTGGATGCAAAAAGAGAGACTGGCCCGTTGTCAACAAGGTGAGTAAGCAAGGAATTAGGAAGAATTAAGACGACTTAGTTGACACAGCACAAAAAAACTTGTTTTGGATGCTGTGTACAAGCACAAATCTGGAGGCAGAACCCTCAATGTACAGTTGGGTTCCACTCCTTCCTCTTGGACCCAAGAACTGTGTGAATCAAACTGCCACACTTCTCTTGTCTAGACAGAATTTTTACCTGGGTTTATTCAAGGAGCTTTTCCTCAGGCCTCCTGATGCTTGTAGCAATGATACTCTTGAGCCTGCAGCCATACAGAATCTGTAATAAAAAGAATGAGATGCTAGGTATGGCCCTGGGAATTTACCACACTGTAAACTGTAAAGGCAAGTAGGTGTAAACCCTTGAGAAAACACTTGTGGAGGCTTCTGCAAATGAGTCCTACAGGCTTTGTGCTATTGCACTTAAAACATCTCACCAATGGGAATAACACTGGAACTGGTATTTTCACCCAGGTTGCAAACCACTGTTTAAAGTGTCATTGTACATTCTTTTTCTTAGTAGCACCTCGAGCTGTTTATATTTCATTGAATTTAATAGTTTGCTTTCATGCTGCTGCAGATTTGCCAAACAGTTCATTAAAAAAAATACTAAACAAAAATGTTTCTGGGGTTGAGGAAGTATTGAAGGAGCTGGATTCCTCATGGCTTGAAGGACAGTAGCTTGTTTTTTGACTATAATGTAAATTTTCTGGATGTTTGTGTGCTAAAATTATCTACAGTAAAACAGTTAACAGTAACATTAGAGAGAGAAAAAGCGCAGTTTGCACAGCTTAGAGTTATCACCTCTACCTGTTGGTAGACTTGGGAGGAGATAACAATGTATTAGATTATATTCTTTTTGTATTGCTGTTAAAAGGTATAAAAGAGGAGTGCTGCACCACAATCATGCTGATTTTCTAGCAAAGGGGAAGAATCACAGAGTGCTTAAATACCAAGATTCGAGGAAGAACAACAGACTGAGTTAACAGGAATAAAACCAGACTGTAACACAGAGCCGTCTGTAACTATGTGTCCCTTTCACACATTTCCCTTCTCTCTGCTTCACAATAGCCTTAGGACAGTATTTTTAAGGTCATTCAGGAATGTGCCCAAGTCCTGCATTTTTGGACTAAGTTTTGTAGTGCTTCATACAATGCTGGACCACTCACCGTGGGACTCCCAGTTACATCTTTACATTGTTTTACAGAGATGACTAAACCTATTTTTGTCATTAATTAGCTTGTAAGCTTTTGTGGCAGGCACCAGCTCATTGTTATGTCTCTATACAATGCCTAGTCCAATGGGATCTTTGCTTATTATTCATATCAGAGTCAGCTTAAGGCTTCTCAGCAGTGTAGGCAAAATTGAATTTTGTTGCCCCTGGGATTGCTGGTGGGGTCAGGAAGGCTTTTCAAGGGGATATGGTGGGGCTTTCAGAGCTGGGCACGTAAATATGTTTGAAATGATTGTGAGATATTTGGGAATGCTGCAGAGTAAGTTAGCATTATGTTACCTACTTAATTTCTCACCTTCCTTCAACCTGACCTCTCCTGATGAAAAGCAGGGGCCTTAGGTGATGCTCTTTGTCCCACAGGCCAAAGCCAGGAATACATAATATTGGCCCCTTCTTTTGCTGGTTGTCTAGGATGAAAACATCCCATATTGGATGCGATCCACAGAACCAGTGCTTTCTGAGCACAGGAGTGCATGCAAGGCACGGAAATATGTTACACGCCGCAGTGGTACACAAACGCTTAAAACTGACATGGAGCGTTGTGACTTGCACTTTTGTTTGAATACCTTTAGCTTTGCACAGGCCAGCTCTGCAAGTTTCATTTACACAGCCTAAAGGGATCAAGTAACTCTTTATTGCCCAACACATGGGAAACAGAGTTAGTATTTAATGAGCTGCAAGGCTAATCATTAGCGTGTTCACTACTTGGAAGGGTCTTTGCTGGCTAGCAATATGTCTGCAAAAGCAGATCATAAATCTGATTTAAATAGCATACTCAAGCTTAGAGTAACTGCATTTAATAGCTGATAGTAGTAGAAATGCATCTCAGAGAAAAACATGGCATGCTAAGTAAAATGCTGTTAACCTGAATTAGGTGTTAGGGAAGGAGACACAAGAAGACAACTTCCTGTTGTTACTTGGCATGGTGGCCTCTTACCTTCTCATGTGTAGAAACCTGTAAGTTGTGTGTACACAAAACTGTGACCTCACATTCCACTAATGTGGCATTGCTCTTCACATGTTAATATTCTATCTCTCTTTATTGTAGTTGACAATCCTTATTTGTATTTGAACATGAGTCAACATGTCCCAAACAATCTACACGTTCAAAATAGTACCAAAGAATAACTGAGTCGTGGTGGAATGGTGTAGTAGAACAGCACAGCTTCCAAGATGTTATAATTAACTTTGATGTGCTAGTAGTTATTTAACATGGAAAATGTTCTCTCTCTGATATAAAAAAATCATTCAGAGAAGGGTGGAGAATGATAGAGAAAAGATGACCTTTTCTGAAGGCACCCACTCTCATCTCGCAAATTTGAAACTCCAGTAAGTTGCAAATGTTTTCTGCATCATAAAGGGAACTTGTGAGGAAAGAGCATTAGTTTCTACTGAATAAATGAGGTATGTATCTTACATAGAATATAATCAAGAAAAACTGGTAAATGGGAGCCTTTTTTTGGACTGGAGCATATTAATGGGTTAGAGGGAAAAGATGCTGTATTTGAGGTTGGGTTTTTTTTTTTTCTTTTCTGAAATTGGAGTTAATTTTGCTTTGAGTTTCATACGGTTTGCTTGAAAGACTGTACAGTATTTTGTGCAGAGTAGTAAGGGGTTTGCTTTTGCATATGGAAATACCTTGTAAACTCAGTAGTAAGGGGTTTGCTTTTGCTTATGGAAATACCTTGTAAACTCAGCCTTGTTGCACATTTTAATTATCAGTATTTAATTGATGACATGCATGAGAGAGAATATGCATTTTCTTTTTCTCTCTCTTTCCCTCCCATTTTTAAATATAATATAAGCAGATATCCGTGCTTAAGATCTGTTTCCAGATGTGCATTTTTAAGAGGACACAATTGCCAATAAAAATTCTGCATTCCTACAAGTTGGAAGATTATTAGATTCACATTATGTAATGATATGATGGGTTTCTGCAACATTTATTTATATGTACAGCTGGATCTTAATCTTGGAGTAAGAAAAATAAATGAATGCATTCAAAGTAGTGAGTATTTAATTAAATATGGTTCAAGTTTCTCTGTTTAAGGTGATTGTCTTGATAGTGGGATTTCAACCCTCTAAGGTTTTGGACATTGCCTTCTAGTTGGCAGCAAATGAGCAATTTCAGGGTAAAGAGCAACAAGCAGGCAAATGTTGTAGATAGACCCAGTTGCTGCTGCAGTTCTTCTGTGTAAAAGCTTCTGAGATATGATTAAAGTTGAAACCTAAATGGAGATAAAACAAATAGGCCTAAGCTGAGTCCAAAAGGTAATGCAGAAGAGGTTTATTTATTTTTAGGTAATGAGATTACCACTTCAATTGCATTTCATCTCATTATGGGACTGTTAACGTCTGTTACCTCCTTTTCTGACATTAAGTTACCATATACCGCAGATTCCAGCTAATGACTTTTTGAGGGAGACATTTAGGACATTTCCTTGGAGAGGTTATGTTCAATTTTCTACTGCAGAAAAAGATTGAATTTTTTTTTTTGAACATACAGTGAGTTAATTTATCTGATTAAGGATTAATTATGATAATACGGTCCCAATGATTAGCTACCTTCAATGTAAAATTTGACTTCGTCTATTACAGATCTCTAGATTAAATAGCTTGATGATCTTTGACCTGGTATTAACCTGATGTTTTGAAAGTACTTCTTTTGATCAAGATGGGGACAGTTTTATTTAGGGTTGAATTCTGCAACCTTGATTCATAATGAGTTGCATGTTTTGTTTCAGTCAGATTTTTCTATGAAGTGAATATTACTGTTGCTGTACAAAATTATTCATCATTAAAGTGGTCAGATCTCTGTATGCAAATGTGTTGAAGAGCACCTTCTGCTCACAGCTGAAAGCTTCTTGGTTTGGGGGTTTTTTTGTTTGTTTGTTCATGTTTTGGTTCTTGTTTTTATTTAAGTACACTTTTTACACTGAAGTTCACAAAAGTTAAGCTAACCTTCTGGTATTTGTTTTTTTTATGGGACTGCACCGTGCAGCTTAAAAACTTACTAATCCTCTTGTAAGTGTGACAGAGTTCTCTCACAACAGGTTGAAGCATGAAAGTAAATTAACATTTATACCAGCTGGAACCATTTCCTGATGAGTACCTGGGTAGAGAGGACAGTTTACTTTTTGTATAAATAAAAACACATAAAAAATGATAACACCTTCAGTGTAGTTTGATAAATCTAGTGCTTGTACCAGAGATTCATGCAAAGGCATTGAGCTAAATTTTGACATTATAGCCCAGATTTTGTTTTTGTGGGTTTTTTGTTTCTATTTTTCTACAGTTTATTTCTTTTCCTCTCCATTTACTCATGTATGATCATTCCATAATGAAGTGAATATCCATTAGGAAAGCTAGGGGAAACAAGAAGATGCTGAGACAATTAGTTAATAATACCAGCAAAGTCTCTCTTAAATGTCTAGTGAGTTGAACACTTTCTGTTTGAAAGCAACAGAGCCAAACTACTTGACATAAGAAGAGCTTTTAAATAAATAAATAAATAAGGTCAAGGAGGAAATTTTTTTAATATGATTCCATTGAAATGCAGCAATTTTCATCTGTAAATTCTTAAAGACAGTAAGTTGCAAAAGTTTCCTGCTTCATCATAGACATTTTTCAGGGAGATGTTTATTTCTATCTCACTTGTATCTAACGTGATCAAGGAGAGCTGCTAACCTTTAGTCTGGCTGTGGTGTATCAGTGGCTTAGAGGAAAAAAATGTTCATGCTCTATTCAAGATTTTTGGAAAAGTGGATTTGTTTTGCTTTTGTTTGAATTTAGTATTCATGATAATGATGATGGTATCTGATAATGATTTCCTTGGGAGTGCTGAGCTCAGGGGCTCTTTAGCTTAGAGGAGACTAAGAGGTGACCTCATCAATGTTTATGAATTTGTAAAGGGTGAGTCCCAAGAGGATGGAGCCAGGCTCTGCTTGGTGGTGCCCAATGACAGGACAAGGAGCAATGGGTGGAAGCTGAGGCATAGGAAGTTTCATGTAATTATGAGGAGAATTTTTTTCCCTGTAGGGGTGGCAGAGCACTGGAACAGGCTGCCCAGGGAGGTTGTGGACTCTCCCTCTCTGGAGATATTCAAAACTCGCCTGGATGCATTCCTCTGCGATCTGGTGTAGGTGATCCTGCTCTGGCAGGGGGGTTGGACGGGATGATCTTTTGAGGTCCCTTCCACCCCTGAAATTCTGTGATTCTGTGAATCTATACTTTTCAGGGCTGACCATACTGTCTGAGAAGGAGCAGACTGTCATTTAGCTGTGTATATGTAGCCCTGAGTAGCGAGCTGAGCAGATACGATGTCTAATCAAAAAGAGCAGCTCTGTGGCGGAGAGTAATGGAGATTAATTAACATAGTGTTATTGCTAGCAAATTGTTTGTGATGAATTTTGCAGTTATTTTGAATACAATAGAAATATGGGAGACTGGATTACAATTGGCATGGGGTTGAAGGATGTCCCTGTTTATTTTCTCTCACTATTTCATTCTTTTTTCCCTCCCTAAATTGTTGTGATTTTAAAATTTATTTTCTTTTTCCAGACCAGATGTTTCTTCCTATACTTAGGTTTTGGTAAATGGCTTAAATAATTGGCATCAAATTTTGTCCATGTTTAAACAGATTTAATGCTGCTTTCAGTAAAAATTTCCCCCTGTATATACCAGGGCTGAAACTGGCTGGCCAAACAGGATTTGTTCGAGTAAGGATTTCAACCTGGAAAAATAATGCGGCTTTAGCATCTTCCCCAGCAAAATCCCATTTAATATCCTTAAGTTATTCTCCTCTGTCAGTTTTGATTATGTTAGAAGTACTATACAGTTTGAACCCCCAGTACAGTAATAATATGCTGTCTTTATAAAGTACAAATTAGCTAAATTTGTAATTTGAAATATTAAGAGGGAAAAACAGTGAGGTTTTCTGAGCAAACTGCATGTAAAGGTTGACTGCAGCGATATTAGTAAAAGGCAGGAAGCTATATCATTGCTAATCAATCTAGAGAGCTCTGTGTCTTACAGATGTCAATACAAAGTTAAGTGCTAAAATAATTGTAGTGTAGGCTTTCTCATAATTACTGTTGTTCATTTGGTATGTTGTGCAAAAAAAAAAAGAAAAGAAGAATTTTCTTTGCAGTCAGCAGCCACAAATCTCTAAGGAGAAGGAAAGAAGATAGCAGAAGGCTGATAGTCATCCATCATTCCTGACAATTTCACAGCCTAGAATAACTTGACAGAGACCCAGAACAAAATGTTGTTGAGAATTGAATGCTGCTAAGCTGAGTGAATTGACTTTCTGATGTCAAAGCAGGACCTGCTTGAAGTGGCTGATGATTTTCCTTTTTTGATTTCAGAAACACTGATGTTGAAACTGCCTTGTGGTATGAACACTCAGAGCAGATTTGGAAGCTGGGGAACTATTTTAAAAGTTTCTTTCTAGATATTTTTAAAGGCTTTATAAGATAGAACACAGAATTAACCAGGTTGGAAAATACCTATCACCCACAGATGTTTCGGGTCAGGAAGAGTGTGGGTTTGTATCACATCTACTATTAAAGAGGATTTGAGCTTTGCATCCCTTTGCTCCATCCAGTCAGAAGGAGGCATTAGGAATCAGAATTGTTCTTAATGTGTCTTGAAACAAGAAAGTTTTCCAGATGTGGCTCACATTATCTCACTTCATCTTTGGGTATAAGCTACCCACTCTTTCACTAGCCTTGGAAAGGTGGAGTTGGTTTGTTTCTGTACAAAACATGGGAATGAATTGATTAAGTTTGAATCTCCCTTTTTAAATTTCTAAACATTCTTGTGGCACAGTTATAATAAGTAAAAAAAAAAATCTTCATTTGTAACATTAGAATTATGTAAGTTGTTAGTTTTTATTTAAGTAGCATTGGCATACAAAGGAGATAATTTTGCAGCTATTTATTTAGGAAAAAACCCCATGATATTGGAAATGTTCCTAAATTATTATAATTAGGCATTTATTTACCAATAAATATTGCCTGTTTTATCTACTATTCAAAGACTAGTCCCCTAAATTGCTTGCAACCATTAAGATGCGAGAAGAACACAAACTGCAGGGTTTAAATGCAAAGAGCTCTTGTTTTGTAAAAGACATGTTTTATCTCAGAAGTGTAAAAGAAATGAAATGTAAATAGGACGTGTGGGCTAAGCATGCCACCACTGATCAATAATGCAAAAGGTTTAGCAGGTTTATTTGTAAACCTAACAGCACAGATTTAGTCAGAATGGGGCCTTGTACTGTACATGCAGGTATTTAAAGGTTAGGAACAAGGAATTTCATTAGTCTGGCAAATCCCTGCTGTCTTTCCCCAATCTCTTTGAATTGTTTCGAAATGTATTGTCACATTTCTATGGTGTGTTGGGTTTTGGTTGCTTTGTTTGTTTGTTTCTGTATTGTTTATTTGTTTGGGGTTTTTTGTTGTTAGTTTTGTTTTTTATGTTGTTTTTTTGTTTAATTAATTATTGTATTACTAGCACATCACTTCATTGGTAATTTAACTCCATGATAAACTGGCATAAGCAACAGACATTTTCAAAGTGCCTTGTTTCCCAGTAATGATATTATAGCAACTATCTTTATGTTAATGTAGTTGTAGCTGCTATAAAAGGTGACAGTATCAAAGCCTGCAACTCTACAACATTTTATCTCTGTTTCCAGTTTGCTTAAAAACCATAACATAAGAAGTCTAATAGGTTGAGGCATAGATCTAGTGTTTTATGTCATCCACTGCAGCCTTAAAGCAGCACTGAGGGACATAAGCCTGTATATTGGAAAGCCAGGTTTACTGTACCTTTGTGCTAAAATAAAGAAAACCCCAAAGCCTTATGTAGCATGGTGCGGTCCCTTCCACCTTCCTGCTCACTCCCTTCCCTTCCCTTCCCCTCGTTGCAAGAAAGAAGCAACCCTTTTGCTAGGAGTTAAAGAATAGCATATCAATAGAGGGAAAGGCTAGACGTTTGGCCATTTGGAATTTAGGACAATTGAATTCTGCATTTGTCTAGAAGCATTACCTAATCAATGTAGTCTACGCAAGAAGAGGTTTCTAGGGATAAAATAACTGTCATTGTCACATACTCATCAAAAGTCATTTCTTCAAATGATATAAAATATTTGTCTTCCATTTACTCTACTCTTTCTCAATAAATCAGAAATGAGAGCTTCATTGAAGACAGTTTTCAATGAAACTCTGGTATCGTATTTGCTGACAGTTATGTTGTAACTGGGTAGCGATGTTCATTTCTGTGTTGCAGAAACATGCAGAAATCTGTTGTGTATTTTTTTTTCCCTTTTACAGAGACTAACTGTTTAAGAGAGAGGATATATTTGAATTTTTATATGGATTTAAAAAAAAAAGAATATTTGAGGTTTTAATAATTCATCATTTTCATGTACTTCTTAGTTTTAGGTTGTATAACAGAAGTTTGCTTGCATATTGCAGAGTTTCTACAAATGCTTTTCAAGTGATCTGAAGTTGTCATCGGCCTGACAAAGATATTTCATTTGAGATATTCATCATTTTGTGACGTTTGTGTTTTGTTTACACTGCTTCAGTAATTCACTTCTGGGACTCAAACTTCCTTTTGAGGTTTAGGCACACTGCAGGATGCCAAAAAAGCATCAGATTCTTCTGTATTTGAAAGCTTTTGGGCTATCAAGAGATCAAAAGCTGCCAGAATCAAACCTGAGATCTGCCATTATAAATAAGGCACTGACAATTCTTATTGTGAGAGGTCGTCCCAGGGGTGAAGGAAGGAAAGAGAACTGAATTGCCCTGGCTTTCTCATAAGAAAAATCTGTATATGCAAGGATATATTTCTTTGGAAATTTAGGCACACATAATACAAATATGTGCCATAACACATTCTGATGAAATAACCACCTTAGCTCACTTGAACACCTATCAGGGTTAAAATAAATCTTAAGGACCCAATTGTAGTCAGCAACACTAAATTCCTGGGACCAGAGCTGCCTTGGTTATGAACAATAATTTACTTTGCTAATGTTGCCTTTATGTACAGAAACCTTCGAGGGGCGAAGAAATAGTTTTTATTAACGTGAAACAGATCTTTTCAATTTACCAGACCATTTCTCAGATTTACTTTTCATGCAGGTATAAAGGATTGTAATTTTTTTTAACCAATTCTGATAAGTAACACAGGTCTTCCCAGCTTAAGTAACTAACTCAAGCAATTCAATGTTGTTATCAGTGGTTGTGTTTGTAATAAGACATTCTTCCTTTTCCCAGCTGCAATTTAGGAGAGTTTCTTAAATAATAAACATGGCCTTAATGTGATTAAAACCCTGAAGCTACTTTGAGAACTCTTCATATATATATTTATATCTGTATGTCTTTCAATTTTTCTGCTTGTTTGGTGTTGGTGAGGACATAATGCAAAACTACTCTAGTTATCACCTTAAAACTGAGCAATAAGATCATCCAAGCAAATGCCTAGAACAATGTTATTTCAAAACGATCTATAAGAATTGCTCAATAAAGAAAATGTTCTTTATATGTATAATTCAGCTTTATCTTTATTGATTTGTTCATATTTTTAATAGGTTTTAGAATTGTCAGTGTTCTAGTAAAATATCATGTAATCTGGTTTATGCTTAGGGTAATGGAGTTACCAGCTTGGACAGAATTTTAATCTATCCTGCAGTGCTGTTGTTTTCATTTTGTTTCATTTTGTGGGTTGTTTTTTTTTTTATTCTTCTATAGGGATAGTTTTTTTTTTCAGTCAGTTACTTAAGGAATAAAAGTCTTAAAAGATGAGCTGTGAGGAGCAATATGAGAAAAGGAATTGTTCCCTCCAAAAGAGAGTACCTAACTGCCATACATTTTTGGAAGATGGGCGTTTATTAGTAGGGAAAAATCTTCCTGACCATATTTTTATATGGTTGTTTTATAGAAGTTGCCATGGTATAGACAAATAAACTTACAATACTATTAAACTGCCTTTGTACATACAGAGAGCACAGGTGCTGCTTGACATGAATGGATTATTTATGGATTATTTGGTGGCAGTGTCTGCAGTCAGTGCTACCACAGAGAGCGAATGACTCAGCTTTCCCACTCTGGGGATCATTGCAGCTGGGGTGAAAGTGTGCTTCTTAGATTGCTTTGATTTATGCCAAGGAAATCCCTAATGATCTAGAAGTAGGGCAATGCTAAGCCATGTATTTCACCTCTGGAGATAATGCTATGTTCTCCTCTAGCAGCTGACACCCCAAATCTGAATTGCCATTTTATTTCTCACAGCCACATTTAGAGTTTAAGTCTTTGTTCCTGGCACATCTAAAATTCCTGCTGAACTTGGTGTCAATGTGTAAGGAGCAGAGAAGAGCATTCGCCCATGTAACGGGTATTTGTGTTGACGAGGCGGTGGCCCAATGTTGTAGAAACTCATGACTTCTGAAGCTTGTATTAGTATTCTGTAATTTTTGGAAGTCTTCTAATAATGCCACTGTATTCATGTTTTCCTGCCTCCCTTGTGATAAGTGGTTTTCTCCTTCTCCCCATGCTTGGCCACCAAATTGTTTTTTTTGCAGATTTTTGACTTTGTGATATGTGGTTCTAAGCTGGTTGTTGGAGCAGTATTCATCCTGTGATGATTATCACAGGATCACAGGATGTCAGGGGTTGGAAGGGACCCAAAGAGATCATTGAGTCCAACCCCCCTGCTTTAAATTATGGATTTAAGTAAAATCAGAGAAAGATCTGTCATATGCATTGCACGTAAAATAAAACACCCACCCAACCAAAAAAGTGTAAACTGCTTTAGTGTTTTGGGAAGCTTTACTTAGAGCTTAAATGATGCTTTAGAATACTAAAGATGATCATCTCTGATTACTTTGTAAGGGAACTGAGAAATATCTTGTATTTTTGGTTGCAAATAATTTTTTTTTTCCACAATAATTTGTGTCATCTGCTGTGACAATTCAAAAATTCTAGGAAATCTGAAAGGAATTCTATTTACATATTGTTTCCCAAAAACCTCTTCAGTCTTTTCCAACAGGAAGAAATTGGACAACATAAAGTGTGAAAGATTTTTGGTTTTCAGCATTATGGTCAATATTGAGATTTTGTATTTAAATACTGTGTTATGAAGCACTGTTATCAATGTCTACATTTCCCCAGAAGGGTTTTCAGAAACTTTGAGCGTTCCATCGAACTGGCATATTAAAGAATGCAGAATTTACCTGTTAACAATGCACAGAGCATTTGTAGTAGCCTCATAGCTATAGTCTGATGGTATTGCAGCTTTGTAGAGGAATAAGAGACCAGTCAGAGATGATGTTTTCTCTACCAAAGGAGTACTTTAACACTAGATGTTGGAAGTGAGCTGAAGTAAAATCAAATCTGTATGATATTGAAAGGGGCTGTGGTCATATATGATATGATTTCTTTAGAGATGATGTTCAGCGCTGTACCATATTTATCTCTTTTTGGAGACTCATTTTTGGTGGAAAATTACCAGAGTTTGTGCTGAGACTTGCTCACTATCTAAGGAATGTTTCTTATAACTTAATATAATACAATAGTTTCAGCAGAGTGCCATATACTCAGTACTTCAAAACCAATAAAGATGAGCTATCCATTTTCAAATTCCTTTTATTCATACAACATTTGCAATTGATTTACATAAACTAACAAAACAATATTACACTTAAAATTGATCTGTAACAGTAATAAAAATGTTCCTGCATCCCAAAGCTGCAGAAATGCCACTTCCAATCTACAGTGATCAGTTGCTAAGGATAAATTGTGCCTATGGGATTTTGGCAAATCCAGCATCTTTTTCCCATATTGCTGTCTTAAATCCTGAGTCAGAAATCCACTCTTATGCAGGAAGGGAATGTCAATGTTTCTTTACCTTTAAGTCTCTAGGAAGACTTAAAAGTGAGGTTAAATATTTATGTATTTGAGAGCTTTTCTGAATATGACAGTTCTTTTATTCGTGTTGAAAGCTCAGTCAGGACAACACCTAAGTTTTACCTGTGGCATCTGAAAACAAAACCTTGCTGGCTGGACTGCAGTTATATGCATGCCCCAGTAATGCTGCATTATCATTACTGATTTCTTTTTTGTCCCCTTCAGCTGGGTTTAGTACCAGGGAGGAGTGACACGTGCTTTATACAAATGCAGCGCAGGACACATTGCTTTGAGACGCAGCTTTCCTATATAAATTGTCCTGGTTCTTTCATTCAGCTGTACTGCTCATGACGCTGCCAAAACATGTTGATTTACACACTGCAAATCACCTTTGCAAAAAGACAGAGATCATTATTTAAATCTAACATTCAGCATTTCATCTTCAGAAAGGATTTTTCAAAGCTGTGAGGACAATTCATAAATCACCTTACTCTTATGCTTGGTTAGGGCAGTTCTGAGATCTTATTCTAAATGTCAAAAAGACAAGTACATGAAAATAACAGGAACTAGATCAGATTTCCTTCTACTTACCCTTGGCTTTTCTTTCAACGCACAAAACTTTGAACAGTCTGTTAGTACACAAGCTGGACACTTGGAGTAGGATTCAAGGTAGTGAAAGTTGAAAATACAAGAAATAGTGCTTAAGTACTGCAGAACTCATGAGCAGTTTTTTTTTTTCCTGATCAATACCACAAGCTACTGGTTGTCAGTGTTAAGATCCCGATGTACACTAACATATCGATTACAGCTTCTTACAGAAATTGGTGAATTGTGTGAATGTTGCAGTATTGCACAAGGATTTGGCTAGAAAGAGCAGGAAAAAAAAATTGAGTAGAAGGAATCACTGATTTTTGCAAAACAAAATAAAAGGGTACATGCTATAACAATATTCCTTAGTTTGATGAAACTAAGTAACATGTAGTTTATAGTTTTCCACAAAACACTATTTTTAGTTCATTTTTTTGAATGTGTGTGGGTTTTTTTTTATGGTTTTGCTTGTTTTACCAATTTATTTATTTCATTTTCATCAGCACTGCAGACACTTCAGTAAGAATCCAATTCTGTCTAAATATAAGGGAACTCTATAGTATGGGGAAACCTTTATTCCATTACTATTCAGAACCATGCATGGAGGAGCATGGAAATTTCAAAGCTTTCATTGTAATAGCAACCAAAATGCTTGAATTCAAGAAAAGAGAAAACCAAAGACCTCTGTGAATAACCTGGACACAAAGCCCATCTGTGCTTATTTACAGGAGAAGCCAATAGAAAAGGTTTATGTGTGTGCAATGCTATGATCCCAGTAACATAACCAAGACTGCTGGCAGTAATAACCAGTGGTTCTACTCATCAAAATGTCTTTGTTTTTGTAACTCATCAGAGAACACTGAGGCAAATATATTGGTGCTAGTTTTGAGCTCTCCCATATATCCTGTCTCTCCTTCTATGAGTTATCACCTCCTACTTTTGCCTCACAGGTTTATTCTCACAAGCTCCAGACAAACAATAGCTTTTAACTGTGAAAAATGCCAGCTGCAAAAATCCAAAGTAAACAATTGCTGAAAGAGCTTGATCCAAATTTCTCCCTTAACAGGGCTTCCTTTATCTTCCTTTTGCTTCTCACAAGGACCTACACTTAAAAAGGCTTTTTCATCCTCATCTTCCAGCCTGGGTATCAGATGGATTGCTGCCTTTGTGTTTGCATGCTATTTAAATTGTGGTTATTACCTTCTGTGTTTACAAGGGCTGAGCAAAACCATGATCCGTAGAAATATCAGTGCCAGCCTCTCATTGTTAGTGCCACTCTCACCTACTGTCTTGCAGAATTTCTGTGAAAGTGTCACTTTTAAGCACCCTGCATGCATGCTTAGTGCTTGAGTAATTATGGCTCTGCATCATGTTGGTATCCATCATAAATATCTACTCTGTTGGTAAGTGTATCCCTTCTAGGTAAGGGAGCCTTTGATTCTAGATCATAGGCTGGTTGTTGCCCTTTATGGATAGCCCAGGAAAAGTAGACTTTATAGAGCAGAAAGAACAGATGAGCAGAACTTCATTGAACTTCAGTATTTGCACTTTGTTCTCTGGTCTTTAGTGGCATACCTTAGGCCAGTCCTCTTAACTGTGGGCTTTCTTTTTACAGTGGTTCCCTATAACCACAATGAGCTGACTTTTCCTGGCCCTTTCCCCATTTTCCAGGTTGATCTCACTCTTTTCAAGCCTCCTGTGAGCCCTACATTATGAACAAGATTTAGGGCAAAAAAACATTCAGTTGATAGCATTCTCTTTTCAAATGACTAAGAATAAGTAATTATTCTTGCTATTTTAAATCCTACCAGACCTTACAACATTTCTTCTCACTGACTGAATAATCTCTATTAGGAAAAGGAAAACTTAAATCTTTTCAGCTGCTTCCTCTTGAGGGATGTAAGATATCAGCAAATTTCTCTAACATGTTCCAGAACAGCCAGCTGTTACTACCCACCTGCAGCCATAATATTGATTGAATAGCATATAGAACTTAAACATGGATAGCTTCTGTAATTATGTAGAAAGAGTTTAATACATGACTCTACGTCAAATGTCATCTGGCAGTGGCTGTAACACGGCATGGAATATATTAGGAAATAACTTGGCTACCTGGGAATGTCTCAGTGAAAGACCATGCACTGTTTCCTTATTTTATATTCATCTGATTCCTGAAAATATTACCTATGGAGCCAATGACCAGACCAACAGGGCTCAGATATCCTGTCAAATATCAAATGAAAAGTTGCTCACATATTCCTGTAGCTCTGCAATTTCCTTGCAATGCAGCCAGGAGCAGCTCTTCTGTGAAAGACTGCATATATATATATATATATATGGAAAGATAGGAAAAAGAAAATCAAAGTACCTTTTTTACCCAGAGCTGATGAAATAAATATGCCTTCCCTCCCCCTTCCCCCCCCTTGCAAATAGGTTGACCTTTTGCTACAAAGTACAGAGTAAGTTTGGCAAAGAGAATACATAGAATAAACCAGGTTGGAAGAGACCTTCAAGATCATCGCGTCCAACCCATCAACCAATCCAACACCACCCAAACAACTAACCCACGGCACCAAGCACCCCATCAAGTCTTCTCCTGAAAACCTCCAGTGATGGCAACTCCACCACCTCCCCAGGCAGCCCATTCCAATGTGCAATCACTCTTTCTGTATAGAACTTTTTCCTAACATCTAGCCTGAACCTCCCCTGGCGCAGCCTGAGACTGTGTCCTCTAAGAGCTTTCAGCTTCAAACCTGGTTTAAATACCTCTGTAGGCTGGTCCCTGTCAGGACCTTTACTCTTTTTGTTTTGATGAATCAACGCAATACAATATATATCTTGTGACAGATTTGCAATTCCATTGGAGATTTTGGCCCAAGGGAATGGGGAATGTGAGTTGGTCTAATTACACCACCCTTGGCTTTCTTTTTTTTTTCCTGAGTTTTTGGTTGAAAGTTTCAGATTATTGATTTCAGATGAAAAGTAAAAAAAATAACAGAAAGGTGTCAGCTACTGGCAGGGGAGAGTGTTCAGTACAAATCTGCCATCTTTCCAAGGAAGGCTGAATGGGAAAACTTGGGCTGATTCTTGCACTTAACCACATTTAAGTCCAACAGGTCACAGGCAGAATCCAGGTTAGCAGTAAATTCCCAGCATGACACTAAACACAGAACAGCAGTTCCTCTGTAGATCCTTTTGAAAGCTTTTTGCTAGATGACCTTCTCCACGGTATTCTCCTGCCCTAGAATGAAGTGAGGTAATACCGATGTTGACAGTGAAGTTCCAAACTGCAACCACTGCCTTTCACAAATGTTACATCTCCTGTGGGCCTGTGCTTAAGCACATTAGGTTTGAAGGAAAGAAAGAGCTAGCCAGAAAGAGCAGATAAGCAGGGTGAAGGCCTAAATTAGTAATTATATTTTTAATTTATGTTTTTTTCATAAAGATACAGTTACAGCCTATTAAGTGGAAAACACTAATACAGCTTATGGGTTCTGGGCTATCCTGAAGACCAAGAATAGCATACATGGTAGATGCAAAGTTCATTTCCAAGCCAGCATAGCAGCGTATCCAAGGTCTTGCTGTATTAGGGTCCAAAATGTTAATGTTGATCTTGTATCATCCCAGACTTTAGCATTCCATTCCATTCCATTCCATTCCATTCCATTCCATTCCATTCCATTCCATTCCATTCCATTCCTTTCTTTTAAGTAACTAAATGAAGAGCTCTACCAGGAGAAAAAAAAGAATCCTGTGATTTACAAACTGAAGAGAATTTTCTGCAGCATTTTCCTCAGACTTCCTTACCTTTGAGGACTTGACAATTTCCAGTTAACAAGATACAGGTGCATCTGATTAGCCAGGCTGGTGGAGCTCTGGATGCTCCCAACATCCTCCCTCTGTGGCTGAGGATTTACTTTTCCTCTCCTGAGCATCAGCAGGTTTTGAAAACTGAGCTGAAGAGAAAAAGACTAAATGCCTTCAATATTGAACACTTTTCTATTTGAAAGGACATGTGTTCCTACAGAGGAAAGTATGGGTTATTTGAAAATGTTAGCAGTAATGAATGATTTAAATTTTAAAAGGTCAGAAAAATGTGATTTGTAAGTTTTCACTGGAGGTTTTGCACGGAGCTGCCTGTTACACTACTTGTTTTCCTCAGCACTGATAACAGTTACAGGTGACACTTTTTCCCCCCCTCTCCGTCTTGAAGTCCCTTCAGTATCATTTATTTTTGTGTAGCTTTGTATAAGGTGCTTTGGCAGGAAAGATCCCAAAGACCTTCTGACACAAATACAGAAGTGAAGCACTTTTTGTGTGAGAAGGCAACAATCCCACGTTGCCAGTTTCTCACATTTAGAAATGGTGACTCAAAATCTTGCAAGTCACGGGGCTGGCTTGAGCAGTTCATTTTCCTTTGTGTTTTTTTTTTGTTTGTTTGTAGTGGTGTTGCTTTGGGTTGGTGTTTTTGTTTGGTTTTTGGGTTTTTTTGCACGTGGTGTTGTGTTTTTGGTTTTTTTTAATGCAGTGTAATTCTAAAATAGACCTGCCCTTTAAAGGGATGAAAACTTACATTTGTAAAAGACAGAGAAGGCATTTAATGAAAAAGAAAAAAGAAAGGACAGGATAAAGAAGATTCTTACCCAAACTGCATGGTTCTGGAATTCACAAAACACTGTAATATCTAACAAATCAGCAGAAGGGGAGATGAAGATATCAAGCAGTGAAAGTGAAGCAAAGCCCCATGGTATTCAGGACCATTGCATCTTTAATCCTCATTCAGAGCACAAAAACGGAGACTTGGCTTTGGCTGAAAGGTCTTAGTATTACTACTTAATGCTCTGGTGTCCTCTTTGTGTTTGGGTTTTTTTTGTATGGCTAAATGGTGAAATTTTTCCTACCTGACTTCCAGCAATTGGTCCCCCACATACCTTGGAAGCTCACGGTGAAGCTTGTATCACACTTGTGGTGTGCAGAATGGTCCACTGCATTGACATTATTATGCTACTACTATTAACCATATTATATAATTGTTAATATTTAAATTGTGTATGTTACATCAATACTAAGAATATCTGACCTTTCCTACTGCAAACCCTATTTTCAGTTAGTTATAACTTCTCATACTTGTCGTGATTTGACACAAAATTTCCTGTGCCAGGTGTTTGCCTCGGGCAGAATTTTGTGGTGTTTGCTGGGTTATTTTTTTTGTTTGTTTGTTTTGTGTGGGTTTTCTTTTTTCCACTTCTTTTAATGTCAGCCAAAGTGGCTCAGCTATTCCTGAGAAGTCAGTTGGGGAAAACCATGTGAAATAAACCCAGCAGCCTTTTGAATGGACCTAGCGTGTCCTTATCCTGGGGAAAAGCACTTAACCTTTTGCAAAGGTGTGACTTTTCTTTTGGATATCTGCTTCAGTTGATAGGTTCAGATGGAAAACCTGCCAGAATATGGACAGTGAATGTTTGAGAGAGAAAAAAATCACCCTCACACAGACCTGTTGGATTATTATGTTGCATATGATCATTCTGCAGCTCTAAAACCACTCTCATGTGTACTTGCCCCCCTAAACCTAACAGCTCCTTCCAGCCCCAGTCAGAAAACTGTAACTTCTGGTGGTAAGGTAAAATATGTGATCAATTTCAGCCATCTTTTCCCTCTGTGTTTAAGGTTCATCTTTATCTTGCTTGTGCTAAAAACACTGAGCAGCCCTTAACACCTGTCTGTGTTTTTAATTCCTGAAAGAAGTTTGCAAAGGACTTTTTGGAAAACCAGAATCAATCAGGAAATTTAAAGCTAAAGGGAGGACCAAACCTTTCCTTACTTTGTTCTCTTAATGCTTTCAGCAGCAAGATACATCCAAATGCATAATGATGCACATGTTATGGAAAGAGGACATCTTCCTTCTTTCAGGAGGCAGAACGTGCCTGCTTTGTCTTATGTTCAATAACTTTTTTAATCAGATTTGTCTGCCCATGCATGGAGCCTGAGACTGCAGCAGTTGTCTTTCTTCATTCTGTGAAGCCACAATACATCCTGATGCACCCCCCCAAATAGCGTGGTCTTAGGTGGTGGTGTTCTGAGAGGCTTTTCTGCACTGTGACTCTTCCATCTACCCAGAAATTTGTCAGAATATTGCAGTAGATTGACAGTGTATCATAACATGTGAAATCACACAGCTATTTCTGGTACAGCATCAGTTTGGATAGTGGTAGTCTTATCCTCCAAAATGAATGCAAGTATTTTTATTGTAAAGTTTTCTGGCATGTTCTCTGGAATGATGCTCTGGAGACCAGAGCAATTTCTAGAGAATTTGGAAGTATATTTATTCTAATTGGTATTTTCTTAACTTGAAACTTCATTAAAAATAGAATTACTAGGGTTCCCACCCCATTTTTGAGTATCTAAATTATATTGCTTATTAAATGACACCCATTGTCATTCCCTGTAATTCATAAAGAAACCATAGAGACCAGGAAAGAGTGTTTTAACATGTAAGTGTATGTCTTGTCCTATTGCTTTTTACTGGTGTGTTAAAGAATGTCAGAATAGACAAAAATTAAACTAAAAATTAGATTTGTTCAGCAACCATTTGATTGCTGTATCATAACCTTTTTATTATAGCACTCAGTTCAAAGATGTTTGCATACCTTAGTGAGCAAGCTGCATATTTTTCTGGCTAAGATGTGTATAGTGTAGTCATTCCGTTTTTGCACACTTCAGTGACTGAGCTGCATGGACTGCTTTAACTATCACCAGGAAGACTTGATTCAGTTCATCTGCTTATTTGAGTGCTTCAGTTTGTGTACTTTATTACTTCAGTGGTGTATGCTGATAAAGTTCTGTTCTGTGCTGTTAAATTTTTGCTTCTGCCAATCTAACTCTATGCCATGCTGGGAGAACTGCATGCCTTGCTAACTGCTTACTCCATGGTGAACACGAGTGGTTGAAATGTTATAATCCGCAGTGTTTTGTTAAATGAGCTGCATATTTTTGTTTTTATATACGTTGCTTACCCAGTTGTGTACATTTGCCCAACTCATTATACAAAATAAGCTTGATTGGAATAAGAACATTCTCTACCAGCTGTCTGCTCTGAGTCAGTATGTAACAAAATTAGCAACTTTCTCTTTCCAACAGTGACATGATTGCATCCAAAGTTTAAGGCAATTGGTTTGGAGATCTTGTTTGTTTCATTCACTCTATGCAAACATCAAGATTAACAAACCAATTTGTTGCAACTTAATTTGTTTTCACAAATATGAACAGAATTAAGTAACAGAAGAGAAAAAACTCAGCATTCTAATACAGGGAAATGCTTTCGTGTGGAGTATGGAATATATAGAGGCCTAAATATCGTTTTCTGAAGTATAGGCATACGTTGTAAACATAAGAAGATGACATTCTAGAGACCTCCCAAGAGGGATATTTCATCAGATAAGCAATATCCTAAATACTTAAAGCTGCAAATATACATTTTGTAAATTAAAGGCATGCTTTCATCAAGAGTGATTAAAATAAGCTCATCTCATGACCATTATAAAATCTCAAAATGCTGCAATAGACAAAATACATGAAAACTAATGTACAGGGGTGTGTGGCTTGCTCATTAACATTGGTACAAAATTGAATTAGCATCTTCTTAACTTGCTACTTTTTGAGTCAGTTTCAGTAAACCTTGCAGATTTTTCTTAGATTTTGTGAGACTAATTTGCAGAGTTTGCATACCTAGCAGCTTGTGCTTCCATTTTCAAAATCTTCAGCACTGCCTCACCTCAAAACCACTTTCTTAATCTTCTTGAGTACAAAGATACTTAATTAGGGCTATGTAGTTTACCTCGATTCCTACCTGCTCCATATATAAATGCAATTGTACTTAGCTCCTGTGTCTGTGTTCCACTGCAGATTGCTTTCACTTTAATGTTATGATTCACTGTTGTCTAAGCAGATCTGGGTTTGCAAAATGTTACATATGAAAGCTTAATTGATCTTGCTGGTTTGGTCAAAACTTTTTAATTTCAAACAGTGGCTATTTAATTCTTGGGCTTCTCATGAACCATTCCAGGTGGGGGTTGGTCTCTTCTCCCAGGCAGCCAGCACCAGAACAAGAGGACACAGTCTCAAGCTACACCAGGGGAGGTTTAGGCTGGATGTTAGGAAGAAGTTCTTCATAGAAAGAGTGATTTGCCATTGGAATGGGCTGCCCAGGGAGGTGGTGGAGTCACCATCACCGGAAGTGTTTAGGAAGAGACTGGATGGCGTGCTTGGTGCCATGATTTAGTTGATTAGATGGCATTGGATGATAGGTCAGACTCAATGATCTCAAAGGTCTTTTCCAACCTATTCTATTCTATTCTATTCTATTCTATTCTATTCTATTCTATTCTATTCTACTCTACTCTACTCTACTCTACTCTACTCTACTCTATTCTAATGTAAACATCATAGTTTGTTCTAAAAAGAAGTGTGAATTTGTAGGGGCAAATATTTTTAGTTGTCTCCCTTCACTGATAATTACAGAAAAGAAATTCAGGGAGAGAGGTACAAATGGAATATATTAGTATATCCTGGGACATTAGATCAAAGTTAATTTGGTCTTCATACATTTTCTTTGGTTTTTCCCTGTACGTAAATTTTGGGTATCTAAGGTATATTTGATATAGCATCTGAGAAGTGAATGTACTACATGAGATGAGCTAGATCCAACCTTGAACAGAAACAGAATAAGTAATTTTGCATAAAACTACTCAGAGGAGAACTTACAGGAGACAGATGGTAAAGGGAGAAGGTTTCATCTCTGTTTGTTTTTTCTTCCCTCATCATGAAATTACTTTCAGTATCAGTCCACTACCAGTAAAGATCTAGATTTTGCACTTCCTTTTATTGTTAAGTATCAGCTACGGTTTCACCAAAGTTGTTACTGTAAACTAAGGTCAGAGTTAGGATCTTTTCTTCTTTCTTATCATACTCAAATGATGACTATGTGCATTTTCTTCTGTGTAGGTAGGTATCTTGTAGTTTTTGCCAAGGGGAATAAAGAGAAATAGTCCTTTCTTTGGGGAAAGATCATCAAATATCAGTAGTTGTAATTGATAATACCTGACCTCTTTGTATTGTTTTCTTGTGGTTTCTTTTTCCCAGAGAGTAATTTTCAACGTTGTCAACTTCAGCAAAACAAAAAGCCTCTATAGAGATGGGATGGCTCCAATGGTGAAATCCACAAGCAGACCAAAATGGTAAGTTACCTTTTCAATGACTTGCTTAATGAGATGAAAGTGTTTTACCTGGAACTTTCTTGTAACAAATACCTTATTCTCAGATCCACCTTTTGCTAATAGTAGAAGAGAACTTTCATGCAAAAGCAGTGTCATGAGGACAGGTTCTCTTTGGAGCAGATGGGCAGCAGGAACTCTGGAGGTCCCTTCCATCCTTGCAGTAATGGTGTACCTTGCAGTGTCTTGTTTCAAGTAGCTTGACTGAAGTGATGTCCATTCAAGCAAACATCTGTTAGGACAGACTGACCCATTTTTTCCCTGTATCAGCTAGCAGTCTCCCAACAAAGCCTGCAAACTATATGTGAGATGGGCTGGGCCTGGACTGGCTCTGAGAGGCTGCTTGGCTTTGTCCTCCCTGTTTTGGTTTGGTTGGAGCTCAGTGGAAGAGAGTAAACTCTTCCATATGAGTTGATCTCATGAGAATAAACAGTGTCTGGTCTGCTTTATCAAAGACAGAAGGTGGCCAAACAACCTAGTTGTAAGCTGCACAATATATATGGTACAGAAAAGCATGCACATGTGAAACACATGAATACCCGTCTAGATGGTACTTTTTCTCAAAGCAAATGTAATGAAATGTGTACTGTGAATAATAATATGTAAATGCCACGAGTCCTAATACATGCAAGGCTCCCAAGAATTCTATGATTTGCCTGTAGCTAGGAGACTTGTTTGAATATGGATGGTGAGGTTAGGCCAGAAGTGTACAGTAATGTATTCTTGTAAGCCTTTATAGCTTCTACTTTTTATTGGTGAATTAATAATGCATTTGATCAAGCTGCACATTTTCTGAGCCTTATAAATGTATCTTTCTTAAATCCATCAACTGTCACAAAACTTCTACCCGCAAGATGGTAACCTTTGGTGGTCATATGATCATTATGATTGCATATCTTCCTCTTCATATGACCAAGAGAATTGATATTTTATTGTTTTGGTTTTGGTTTGGGTTTTGTTGGTTGGTTGGTTGGTTGGTTGGTTTGTTTGTTTGTTTGTTTGTTTGTTTGTTTTTAATCTATATGGTAAGGTCATATGGACAGAAGCACTGTCTCGCAGCACAGTTAGAGGATGGAGTCAATTCCAGCTCAATAGGAGCATGTAAAAATATTGAAAATTAATTTAAAAAATCCATCCTGGTTAGTGTTTTTGTAGTAAAAGTCATGTTAATTGTGTTTACTATTTAACTTCAGAAAAATCTTTTGGGGCATTTCAGGGCCACATTTATCAGGCGTACTTTAATCATCTTTTGAAACCTCTTTCCTTCTCTCACTGGGGCCTGGTATTTGCAGCTAAGTATATTGTGTGTTAAATTTATCTATAAATCAGATATTGCTTTCATACAAATTTTATGCCTTACTTTGGTTTCAAATTAAAGTGTAAATCTTATAAAACAATGCAAAATGACCTTTTTCTAGAACACATAGGCTCCTTCACTATTTTTAAAACAGATTTCTCTTCCATTTCCCTGGAGATCTATTTATTTTTGTGTTTTATATTTTTAGGGGATGTATTTTGCTCCCATGAAAGTGAGGAATGAATAACATTGCCTGGAGCTAGGTACAGTGTAGGCAGCAGGTGCTGAGCAGTTTCCTTGTACATGTCTACTACCACACTTTAATCCTGTTTCCGAGATTCTCGCTGTAATTTTTTTCTTCTTTAAAACAAGATCATTATTCTATTAAGATAGTTTATTTTTTTCCTAATAGTCTGTGTATGAAAATGTCTTGCTGTACTTTGAGGGTACATATGAATTCATACTGTTATCAGAGACCTTAGTGATATTGGGGTCTACTCAATATAATTTTCTGTCTTGATGTTAATAGGAATTCTGCATGTGTTTTCCAAGAGGGAAAACACACACATTAGTTTTGGACATATGCCTTTTATTGGAGATTTTTTCCATTTGGATTATGCCTTTTACAATTCTCTATCTGTTTCCATGGCATTCTAGTGAAACCTGTAAACAAAATTTTCTCTTTCTCTGCTGAAATGAGATTTACTGGTACTTGCAAGTGCTTACACAGCATACAGGTAGTTGTGGTCCTTGAACATGAACGGGGCAATATCCAGCTGCATCGATTTGATCCTGTTTGATGCTTTGTATATATTAGTCTAGCAAGCAATAGTGAATCACTCAATGCTGCAAAAGTGCTGAGGTTTACATGAGGGCACTCAGGACTCAGAATTGTGGAAGGAAACTATTGGAACTCTCCCTTTTGTATTAAGCCAGCATAGCAGGTTAGCTGATAGAATGCAATTAAATTACAGAATTATACATTAATTACAGAAGCTTAGAAGAGACACAATAGGGTTTAAAATCAAGTTAAAAGGAAGAAGGCTGCCAGAGTCCATGGTCTCCAAACATTACAGGGCTCAGTCCATCTCTGAACTCTCCTGTACTAACATTTGAAGAACTCATCATTGCTGTGCCTGCCTGTGGAGGTGTGTGATCTGTGCTGAAATTCTCCCAGTTTCTCATGCTGTGTCACATACACCTATTCCAATCTCTTTGCTGTACAGTCAGGTTTGAGGTTTAAGTTGATAAATTGTCTGTTTTCCTTATTGCATTTGGGAAATGTATATACATTGCTCCTCTTACTAACAGATATTTATGCTCAAGTTACGCCCTTTTGATTTGAGTGAGAAAATTCTCACTGTATCCAAGATATAATTTGACCACGTTGCTCACAAAATCCTGCATATCAAAAGTAGATTGGCCTCCAGAGACCGTGAATTTTAATGTTTATTCTGAATGGGGTTGCGCAAACATGGCTCGGAGCTTTGCAACATTTTGTATGTTTGATTCTTGACTGGAACAAATCACTCCAAGTGCTCTTGAAGTAGAGTGTGTCAAACACAGATCAACATTTTTGACCTGTATTCTTTTGCCCTGTGGGGTAGGATCTTTAAATGCAGTCAGCATCAAGGTTCAGCTCCGTGTTACTGATGTAAATGAAGTATATCACTGTCATGGAAGCACTGTATGTGGACACAGACGTTCTGGTGTTGACATTCTTCTCTTTTGAAGTAAGGCCAAACATTTTCAGTAATGAGCTACTGAAAAAGAGGAAGCAGTATGCTGAAGGTGGAGGAAAAACAGATTTAATGGTAAAGAAAAATACTGGGTTCTTCTGAAATGGAAAAACCTTGCCAAATAAATTCTGATTAAAATTATGTGTATTTTCCCTCTACATGGTAATGGGTTTATGAATGAATATTCATTCCCGGAAGGATAAAGCAAAAATAAAACAAAACCCAAAACCAACCAACCAACCAAAAAAACTAAGCAGGTTAAATTCTGAGTCCCTCTACCTACTGGACATTAGGAAAAAGTTCTATACAGAAAGAGTGATTGCACATTGGAATGGGCTGCCTGGGGAGGTGGTGGAGTCGCCATCACTGGAGGTTTTCAGGAGAAGACTTGATGGGGTGCTTGGTGCCGTGGGTTAGTTGTTTGGGCGGTGTTGGATTGGTTGATGGGTTGGACGCGATGATCTTGAAGGTCTCTTCCAACCTGGTTTATTCTATGTAATATTCTATGTAATACTTTTTCTCCAGTTTTGTGGCTGTGCCATGTTGATACTAAATAGCACAAGGTTGTTTCAGTCTTGTGAATCAGATTGCACCGCAATGAATCATGGCTCATATGCAGAAGTGCAGAATTGTGCCACACCATGTTACATCAGTTGCCCTTCATTGCAAATTGGGCAAGATGAAGCTCAAGATTTTATCTTAAGCCAGTGGAATATGCTGGTCTGATCAATTTAGCTTCTTCAGAAGTGTTACACCAAAATTTTAGAGAATTGGTGTTTTTTCTCAGTAACTACTACAGATAGGAAAAACTCTATTACTACAATGGAGTTTATTTTGACTGTGTTGTTTTTTCTTTGTCTCATTTGTGGAGGTGAAGAATTTGAGGGGAGATGGATTTGAGGAAATGAAATTTTTGCTGTGCTAATACAGTTTCTACTGTAACTGTCTTTTTCTTTGCTGCTTCACGTAAGTGCAACCTGAGTTTATTACAGTGTCTTAATCATGGTTTCACATTAAAAGCTCTGTCTTTGGAAGGTATTAATAAAATCAATCCCATGGCCATAGAAGAGGAATACCATTTAAGCACATGCAACATACTATTACATTGGTTGCATGAAGTTTAGCAAGTTTCTCAAAGTGAAATAGAAGAGTGAGTTGTTTGAGAGGCAGCAGATTTTCCAAATGATGAAGTGAGCAAATATTCCCTTTGGGCAGAGAACAGCTATAACTCTTGATTATTCAGTGTGAGCATTGCCTCATTGGGGACATTAGTTTTTCAAATTGTGCTAATCTTTTAAAAGTAACAACTGGCCGCTCATCACCTTAGGTATTTCAGCAAGATCATGTGCAAAACTCTAATTAGTATTTATAGAACAGCAACTCCTCCCAGTAGAATAGTAGTGGTAGCTGGCAAATATCTGGTTGACACCTGTTAAGTCTTCAGACATCCATTGTATTTTATTCTGCATTTCAAATGAGCAGAGAGCAGTAGGTGAAGTTCCCGTAATTAAGGGATAAAGGATAATAAATAACATGGCTCTTGAGTGGATGAATACAAGGTTAAAGGCTGTTCCACACTTGTGATGCAGTGTTTCAGGAATTGTTTGTTTGTAAGTAATAATGCTAGCTAAAATATTATGGAGCCTTCAGCATATGAGAGAGGATTTATGCCTAGATTTACATGTGTTTTGTTTATAATGTCAGATTTCAAACTGTTTCTTGGCAAAGCAGCTACTTTCTTCCCTGTCTTTTATCTCACTCGGCGCTGATGGCTTTTAACTGGATAGCTGCCTTCCCTAGCAAGCACTCTACTACCTCTGTTGCTATAACATCTACTGTTAAATACTCACAACACATTGCTACTGAAGTGTTTTTCTCTTCCAGTAAACCTGGGAGTACAGAAGAACTTCTAGGTAATTAATTCAAATTTGAATCTATATGTATTTTGGTAAATATTGTCATGATGAGGAATTTTGGTAGACATCAAGAAAAGCAATGCAAGTTTTATGAACAATACTCCCATATGTTCCATTCATCAGAAGAGGACAAGACTGAGAAAATCTGAATTTTGAGCAGCTAAAATGTGTTGATTCTTGCCAAGTTTCTTTAACATTTGTGTCTACAATGCAGTGTTACAATCACTACCATGTCTCCCAGGCTGCATTATACATTCAGAGACTTTCAGCGGCATTTTTAGTATGTATTTATATATCTTTAGCCATAAGATAAGCTGTTTGTGAAATGAGCTGTCATTTGTAGTGAAACAGTTTGAGAATAAAGCACTAAATATATATATAGCTTGCTAATCTGAAAGACTAGACTTGCTTACTATAAAATATATAGCAGGATAGGGTTAGTGATAACATCACCTGAGTTTAGGTAAAGAAATGAAGAAGCTGTTATCATTACCTGACTCCTTCTGTGGCCTATTTCACAACTTTGGCTACTCTCTGAAGTTTGTTCCTTTGCCAGTTTTATAATGTAATGTGTGCTTGTTCTTGCTTTCTTGGGGGAGCAGGTGAGAGAATGCTTTCTGAGGTTCAGAAGTATTTCCCATGGCACAGGTACGTGTTGATGCAACCTTTGCCAGGTGCAGATCTGGCTTCTCTAAGCTGCTCTCCTTCTTGCGCTACTACAGCTCTGGATAGGATCGGCAGATTGGGAGCTGGCCCATGTTAAAACTAAAATTTTGAGAAAGAGGATTTAGTTTTGGTCTGGTTCATCTCTTAGATCCAAAATCAGCTGTATGGGTCCAACTGGAGGAGCAGTGAGATAGGTGGGAATAAGTGGCTGGAGCACAGGTGAGGGAATAAGGTTAGCAGCTGCTAGGAAAATGCCTAGAGAATTGTCTGTGGAACCACAGACTCCATTTCAGTAACTTGTAGCATTTTATTTGGAGAAAATAAGGAAAAAGACATTGCAGTATTGACCTTTTGAAATCCCACACTGAGTGCAAAGGAGTATTGTCTTGGTCTTTTTGTAGCTCTTTGGGAGAAAATAAGATGTTTTTAGACAGCTTTAAGGCTGGCATATATCTGAAAGTAAAATAACTGTTTTTGAAGCCAATCTCTGGGTAAATTAATGTTTGTGAGAATCTTGTGAAATAGCAAAAGAAGCAGCCCTAACCCCTCTACAAACCCATAAAAGAAACGCACTTTCTTCCCCTTTCCCAGTCCAGCAAGGGTTATTCCTGGGAATACAGAGTAGGTTACATAACACTTACCAGCAATAGCTTTTGTGGAAGTAGAGAAGAGGTCATATTCTGCTGACACAAAGTATGAATCAGATCTCCAAACTAACGTGTTTATTTGGCAAACTAAATGAGATTAGTTTGTGCAAGAAAGAAGGTTAAAATTTATTGACTGCATACTTGACTGGAAGTTTAAGATGCATGGAACTATGTTTGGGAAAATTAATAATAAGGAAATTAAATGAATATAGAAGAAGGCAAATGAATTTTAGGATTCAAAGAGAAAATGAAGATGTTCCAAAGAACCACTAAACCATCATTCAAAACCCCTAGCTATTTTATATGTGTGTGTTCCTCATCATTTAACTAACTGATCTCCAGTAAATCAATTTATTTAGTTTACAACGGTGTCAAAAGGCTCCAGCAAGGATCCAGACTCACTGTGCTTACTGCTGTGGAAGCATATAAACAGACAAAGTCCTTTTTCAAAGTTGTGAAATTTTTATGATTGATTTCAGTAAGAGCTAAGTTAGGCCAATACTGAGCACTTCTGAAAATTCCATCCTTAAAGATTTATTCCAAGCAGTAACTGTTTAAAAAATGACATACTGCTTACATAAGAGTCTAAATATTTGATGGTTATAGTATTTACATCTAAAACACCAGAGGCTATGTGCTTTAATACCTCAATCTGTTTCCCATATACTCTGTCAACATGAGTTCCTTGCATCGATCGTGGGCACTCTGTGATCCCTAAACTTGTATTCATGAAAGGTTACCTGTGGCACTACTTTATTCATGAAAGATTTGAAACACACAGGAAACAAATGGGTCTGTTCTTGCTACGTGCATTTTTATCATCTATAAACTTAATTGCTGATGTGCTGCTGAGAAATTAAAAATCTTTTTAAATTGTGGTTGCCTGAAAAGAATTCCCCCATGACCAGTGCAAATCACAATGAAATGGTTTATGGCAGTTTAAAACAACTGAATTGTAGGTTTTCCCTGCTATAGTCTATGTTATTGAGTTTAGTGGTTGCAAGGTATGACCAGAGCTGTGCATTACATCCTGTCCTGAAACAGGTCATTCTCTTTCATAGGTGATGGGCATTTGGTGGAACTGATTTCTAACAGAAGTGTTCACAGAACTGGGTCTCTGACCTTGGCAGGTTTTAAAAAAACATATATATATATATATATATATGAAATTGAGGCTTTTTCCCCCCAAAATGAGTCTGTAAGTTAGATAAATATAGGCAGGGCTGAACTCAAAGCAGAGTCAAACTACCAAGAGGACATTGCAGCTTTTCGTTGCAATTTTGCACTTTGAACTAATGGAGCGAAGCAGAATGAAAATCACCTCTCTTAAGAATGGCATTTATCAGCCGTAAGTACTTGGTAGTAAGAGCCCTACACAGACAAAGCTAAGTGTCACCAAGAAATGTACTTGAAAATCAGACTGTTAACACAAGACTACACAAATAAGAGCCAAAAGCTGTAATCAGAAAATGCAAGATCTCTTTTAGAATGTTTTAATGGTCTGGAGAGTGCTAGATAAGTTGAATTTAACTAGATGTAATAACCTATGACATAATATAATTGTGAGTGCACCAGGACTCAGCACAGTCAGGTTAAATTTGGGCTTTCTTTCACTTTGCCTTGCAACTTTAAGGATCTTTCAACACATGATTTAAAAACCCCGTTGTTCTACTTGAATTGGCACATGAAGTTAAAGCGTAGGATATGCAATATATCAGAAACACAGCTCAAAGTAAAGTTAGGGCTAAAATATCCATCCTAATCTTTTAAAATGTTTGTCTGAATCATTAACAACAACTTTTTTTCATCCATTTTCTGTGATGAAATTATATTTAGTGCTGAGGAAATGGTAATAAGAACTATTCATTGTGACCTTCTGATAAAAGTGAGATGGTTATCAGGCACCTGCCTTATATTCGAAGTGCCATGGTAAAAGCCATAGCAGAGAGTTCAATTTCTCTTTTAATGGAACATAAAATAGAAGGCAAGAGCATTTTGTTCTCCTGTGGAAATTGAGAATTGTAGAGAAAATAAGCAATAAATAATGGCAGGTGATAATGCAGGAGCAGAACATTAATAGATGCTGTGCCTTGAACTTTGTCTCATGGGATTAAATAGTTGTATATAAACCAAAATATAACCCCATAATTTTTATGTTATGATAACTACAGATAAGTCATGAAGTAACTTCTGTGTGATATGTCATTGCTTTGAGATAATTAAAATTTAATGATAGAAGAATAAAGATAAGATCATTTCTGCATCTCTAGATACTGAAACAGTGGCTAAAGTTATTTTTTGTTTGTTTTCAACTGATTTGAGTACTATTATTTTGAATTCTAGCTTGAAAACAAAACTTTGTTTTCCTGTCCCCTATATTAAGCATCTCTGACACTGAACAGCTAGAAAGAGCTCTCTTAATGTGATTATAAGGTATCCATATTTTTTTTTGGCAGCAAATACTAATTCCAGTCTTTCTGTCTAGCACTGGTCAAGGTAGCACAAGGATAACTATCTGCCAGACACTTTGGTTAATGGAAAGGTGAGAATCTAGGTTGTTAGTGGAAAGCTGATGGCTTTGCTGACAGTTCCCTGCTACTAGAAAATAAGAGTGCTGCTGGGGAGTGGAAGGGCTGTGCTGGGCAAGGGGGCTAGGAAGTGCTGGTTTTTGGATGAAATGTCATCCAACCCTTTGGAAATCATGAACCATTACTATAGGTTTGAACAATGCAGCAGTTCTGTGGCTGCTGTCAAACAGATTTCCCTGCTATTTAGTTGATGTATTTGCAGGGTTGGTATTTACTTGCATGGGGTCTCAGGACACTGGGCAGCAAGGCTGAAGATTTTCTCCAATATCTGTAATGGAGTCCCCACACCTGGGAATTACCCACAGGTGATCATGCAGATGAGTTAAAAGGGTGAGCTGTGTAGTGAAGTGCAGGTGTTTGCCATCAGGCCATTACATTGGCTACAGGTGGGACGGTAGTTGAAAAACAGACTCGGGGGGCGTTTTCTTTTCCCACAGCACGGTTTGAAGGTTTTGGGGCAGGAGGTAAGTTCTGTTCTTCCTGACTGGTAGGGGGGGTTTCCAGCTCCTGAATCCCTGATAGTGTGAGTGCTGTAACTGTTTTTGGTTTTTAACAGTGAGATATGTATGGAAATTATAAAATCAGTTGTGCAAAGAACCCATAAAGTATTTATTTCAGCTAGGCTACTGCTTTTGAAGCAATGGTGGTGTTCTAGGGTGTGGTGGGGTCTGGGTTGTGGTGCTGCTGCTCTGCCCTGACCTACCTCCTTCTCTCAGGCACTGACTCCTTTGTACTGTTCAGGCTCTGCCTTTTGCAATTTTGTTACCTTATTCCCTCTGACTCTCACAGAACCACTGTTCTTCAGTGCCTCCAATCTGAGAGAGAAAATGGTGGGTCCTGGAGATGAGAGGGATCTGCCTTTGTGTCCTGTCTGTTCAGAGGTATGTAAACAGGTTTTTGCTCAGGTGCTGTCTGCCCACAGTATGGCTGAGGCAATTTTGTCATGAGAAGCCCAGTGATGAAAAGAAAGCAGCTCGACAATTAGGGTTTTTTTATTAGCAGTTAGTTATAAATTTATTAGGGAATTACACTGGCTAGCTGGACTTGCAATAAATTTATTTCAAATGGCAAAATTAGTGGCTTCCAACATTGGGAACTGCTGTTGAGACTGAAAGAAAAATGTGTTTGTGTTAGCTTTGAAGGTTTCACTGTTATTCAACCTTTTTCAGGTGCTGTTGTCAAAAAAAAACCCCAAAACCCAACACCTGTGTTCATTCTATGGAAGAATTTTTCAAACTAATTTATTGGAAACCTGTGATACCCTTCAGCAAATTTATAGGACAAGCTGATTCAGCTCAAGATAAAAAGAAAGTCATCTTTAAAGGATAGATTCACCATAGAATGAAATGGAGGAATTTTCAAGTTAAAATAATTTATAATGCCTTTTAATATTTGATAAACTGTTCTTCTAGCATTTTTCTCAGTATAGTTAACAAGCACCAGCACCTGATATCTTTGAGACTAACAGTGATACAATAATTTAGCCATCATAAGGAAAATAATTTTTCCCCATCTGCTACTCTACTGGATAGCTTAATGGTCTTATGGTTGTTTTTAAATGCAGTTCAGTCAGTCAAGGGGAGGCATATATATGTGTGTGTGCATATATATATATATATGCATGTGTGTATTCTTTCTATTAAACACAATTTCCTTGGTTCTCCTGAGGCACTATCACTATTCTGGGGGTACTGGTGGAAGCAGTTGTGCAAATTCTACTCAAAAATGCTTGGTTCACATGGACTATGTGAACTTGAGGAATGATTCAGCAAGGGCAAAAGTGCAGCTGCAGGTACAGTCAGGAGGGCTTTCCTTCAGTAGCAGCCTCTGTAGCTAAAAGCAAGGTAAGTCAAGCTATGCAGGGAAGGAACCATATTGAGATGCACTGTGTGTTAATCCCTGCAGGCAAAAGTCTAATACTTGCTTTGAAAGGAGTAAAAAGGGGAAATGCTGTTTGTGCACCTGGTCAAGTGGTGAGGGAGTTGTTTTAGAGGGGAATCATGGATATATATAGTTTTCAGTACAAGTAGAAAACAAAGAAATCCCTGTGTCAGAGTGCTGTATGTCACGCTCCTTGAGCATGTGTGGCTATGTTCACTGTTAACTTTTCTGTCTGAAAAGCACATAGACTTTAAAACCAGTAAATTACATGCAGTGTTGGCCTTTAATCATGTACTGAGAATGATCACCTGGAAGGAAATTTCCACTGTTGTGCAGGTGCAATCTGAGAGTCTTAATCAGAGCACAAAAACAAGAGGGGAAAACATATTGAGACATTAGTTACACAGAAGAAAATACGAGTAACTTTTCTTTAACAGATGTAATTCTGCTTTGCTGCCATTGTCTCAATGAGTGAATGTGGGTTTGATGATAGTGTTCCCTTTCAGACTGATGTACGGTGAACTGCAGGTCTGTTGGTAAAGAGTCCAGGTGTGAAGGGTAGAGTGCTCATCCATATTCCAGAGGTCTTAAAGCAGCATGTAGGAGACATTCATTGTGCTTTCCCATTTCTTTAGCTGTAGGCTCTACTGAGAGTTATTTCAGACTTACATAAAGTACTTTCCACCCCACCCATGTGAGATACCCACACATCAGAAGTCAGCCTCTGTGATCTGTGTGGCTGCATTCTTGGACAAGTTTCACTGTACAGTGAAAATGAACAGTGTGTTCTGGATTTGTCATTTCAAATTCTCATCAACTGGTATCTGTGTACTATGAAAGTATAGAAATCAATAACCTAGATGAATCATAAATGTCTGGGGTATGTGTGTGTGTATGTTTGTGTGGGGGATGATCCTTCAGTTTGTTTTCTTCCCTTTTATTTTGGCAACGATTTCCAAGTTTACACTAAGAGCCTGGGCTTCAAAAACATGTCTGAATACAGGAAATGAAAGAGTGAATAAAAATGGAGAGAAAATAGTAGCCCAGAGTGAGATGTGTGACTAACTGTATCCGAGGCCTCTAGATGCTAAAATTACAGAAGGAAATAAATTACATGTCGACTGCATGTTTTCCTTCCATTCTTGGAGCGATAGAAACCAGGATGTCTTCTATAAAAAGTAACAGTGAACTTCACTATAACCAAGAATGAGAAACTGTGTTTTAGTTCCTAAAAGACTCTTCTCTTGCTGCACAATAGAGCATAGCATTTACATTCACAGTACTGCCACTGTGTGGTTTCCTCTGAAATTCTGCAGGTAAGGAAAGCCATTCTCTACCAAACATTGAGGCAATCAAAGCGGCTTGTACATGTGGGAAAGGGAGTGATAGCAGTAAAAACTCCATGGATTCATGTCAAAAGACTTACTCTTATTTTTGGTTTTAGTGTTTGTTTTCCTTTCTTGAAGGAGGGATTTCATGCTTGTACACTTTCTGCCCTCCAACTATATGTTGTCAGCACAGCCTAGCATTACAATACTTTAACATTTACAGTGGAAACTGAAGGTTTTCACTTTATTTCAAAAGTTGGTAAGCAATTTTAGGTTCGAACCAAACTTGTTAGTAGAGTTTCTTTTTAAGGTTTTAGTTCTTTGAAAGTACAGTGCAATGAAATAAAGCTACATCCACTGACAGAATCTTGTGCTAACATAAATAAAGGCTGTTTATAGCTTTGCTTTAACATGTAATTAATAAAAGCTATTTCGCTTGAAACCACCACCAAAAAAAAAAAAGTGGATTAAGGTTTAGAAAACCTTCTGGTAAGTGAAGCTGAGATACTTTATAGCAGATGCACAAGTGGTGTATATATTCACAGACAACATTTACAAGTATCACTAATATGTTCTGCCTGACAGAATGAGCCACGTGCCGCCGAAGTTAATGGTTACTAATGCCTCGATAAAAGCTACTTACTGGAATATGTTTTACACAGATATTTGATATTTTGGGTTTTGCACTCAAAATGCACTTCCATACTCTCTGCTTATGGTTAGTATCCAAACACTTTTGTGCGCGTGTGTAATTATAAACAGCTTAGAATGTCACGAAACTCTCTAACACATAGTAACACAATGCAGTTATTGAAGTCAAGCTTAAGTATATTTTTAAATTGTTTTAGGTCAATTTTATTGAAATATTTACCACTAGCACAGTAAAATGATATTATAGGGCTCAAACTTCTAGTTGGTGAACAGTGCTCATCTTTTACCTCTGCTTTCTGAAAGGATGCGCTGGGTATCTTCTGTTGCGGTTTCAAGCTAAACATCTGTGGTTTTTAAATGATGGCCTGTTCATCTTTTTATTTTATTCAATATATAAAACTGGAAACTGGTGAAATTTCTCTTAAATGTTTGTAGTATATCTGAGTGGCTAGGTGTGCAAGAGTCAGAAAATCTGGAAGCTAACAACTACTGCTGCATTGTTGACACTGATTTCTACTCTCCTTTCCTGTTTCCTGTTTATTTCCTTGTATCTGAGACATGAACTTCAGAAACCAGTGTGTTGAAAACAAATGCACTATATTACAGACATAAAAATTCACCAGTACTTGGAGGTGAAGTCAGGGCCTGAAGTTGAAAAGGGCTGCACTTCTCACAGTACTCCCTAGTCAAATAGCTAATAGTTGCCCAGGACATGTGTACAGTTGAAAGCTATTGCCTTGGGTGGATAGAATGAAAACTGAGGTAGAAGGAAGGCTTTAAAAGTAATTAATGAAACCTTGAGAGGTTTTGGAAAGTTAGGGTAATTCTTCTTGGGTTTTTGTGGGGCATAGAGTACGAGGCTGATGATTTGTCAGCCTGCTCAAAAGTTTTGATGTCTTCTGTTCAAAGTCCATCCCACGATAGACATCTAATGCTTAACTAATGTATGTTATCACATTTTACAGGAGGAGATATAAAGGTAAAGGATAATAGATTTCTTTTTTTAAAATTTAATTATTTGGTTTTTTTTTTCCTTCAAGGTCATTGTAAGGCTCAGCTCTGGAGCAAACTCAGGAGTTTTTGTTCAATTCTGTTTGCTTCTCAGTTCAATGATCCGAAACCAATAAAAATCTACTACCAAATTTACTGTGTTATACTGTTACATCATGACCTTAAAATTTCTTCCTATTCATAGCCTTGCTGTAAGCAGGTCAAACTTGGCTTTGAGTATATACTTATTTTGGGTTTATTTTTCCAGAAATTTATCTTTGAACTCCTAGAGAAAGCTTGAATGTTTCCACACCTTCAGAGTGCAAAAAACAGTTTGCTTTGTTTCAGAAGCTTTTTGCTGCTCCTGGCGGGATTTAACAGACCTTTTTAGTTGTAAAATAATATATTCCCTTATTCTGAGAGCTAGAATTTACCCTTGTGGTATTTATATAGAAGTTATCTACTGCTAAATTACTGAAAAAAAAATCTATTCATCACCTCAAAATACTTGCATGATTTTTTTAAACTTTTTTTTTTTTTCCTGGTGTGTTTCAAAGCTGTCTAAAAATACACCCAGACGCTCCAAACAAAGCAACAAAAAGGCTTCCCATAAGCTCCAGAACAATTAAACTCAGTGCTCCCTTCTAAATAAACCATGTGTTGGGTCAGCAGAGCCCACAAGAGACGGCCTCTTTAGACCCACTGTTTGCACGATGTTTTTTGCGCCGGTTTGGAAGCTTGTCTCTGTTCTCACTGCCTAGAAATACCTTCACATAATGTCAGATTTAGCTTTCAGAAGTTATCCAACTGAGTTTGAACCACTGAAATGAAGGTTCGTAACACAAAGGTTGTCGTACCCTTTGTTGAAATGGTGCCCCTGTAACGTGGGATATTAAATATTTAACATAGTTTGCCGCAGACAAAAAGCAATTTTGTTTAATTTTTCCTAAATATTAATGCTATCATGCACCTTAATCCTTTCATTATAATAAAAATTTGTTCAAGCTCATTCTTATTAAACATTTTCTAATTTATAAGGATATGGATGTTTTGCTTCTGAGCCTAATAAGGCCAAAATGCCATTGTAAAGAAAAAGCGTAAGAGCTGGGAGGGAGTCTTCACTGTTATGTAGGGAAGAATTACAGGCTACAAATGTAACTTAATTTTTTTACCCAAGGACACCAAAGACAATGCCTGTCTCCCAAGTAAGCCAGCTCAAAGTTTTGGGTCAGTTGTCAAGGCATGAAATGAAATACCTGAGAAACACTCAGTGAAATGACCTGGAAAATAATTTGTAAAGAAGTTGCCGTTCATTTCTGAGTGAGGACCGTTCTTCCATCTGTATCCCTGAACTGCAGGGGAAAAAACCAAGATAGCTTCAATTGGAATGAGTTTTGAATCAACTGTTCTCTGCATCCTGCAACAAAATATAGTTGGCAATTATTTTTAATGCTAATTAAAGGCATGTTCCTTGAAATGCTTACTGTTAATAGGGTTACTGGAGGCAGTTAGCACTTGATACGATAGCAAATGTTTCCCATCATAACCCATCAATCTACATCCACAGGCAGCAGCAAGGTATGCTACACATAGAATATTAAAAAATGAAAAAGAAATAACTTTAAGGTAATATAGTTTAGAATTTCAATATGTTTAGGCAACATCAATACTCAGTAAGAGTATACTGATATGGCATGAGCCATAGCAGTAAAACTACAGCTGGGGACAGGGAGGAGGTGAGCCCCATTTTTTGTATTGGGTCTAATGTCTCTGTTTTGATTTAAAAATTCCTTCTTTCACCTAATTGTAATTTGCACACTCAAACAAGGAAATTCATGTTTGCTTTAGAAGTATAGTTTTATTGTTATGACCCTTTTTTTCCCTCATGGAATGACTGGTTTTAATTTCCAATGTCCACAGCCTTGCTTAGAAAAATATTGCTAATTTGCTTGTATACAAAGAGCTTCATTTCACTTGTGCTAGGTGCACTTTTTTTAAACAAACAAAATTGCTTCTTTTTAATATTAAACTGATTAAAACAGTCTCTGCATAATTCCTAGGCCTGCTGAATTCCATGTTAGTTGATTTTCTGAGCCAATATATCTCATGTGAAGAATAATTTTATTAAGAAAGCAAAGAATCAACTTGCAATGTAAAGAACTGAATGTAGGAAGAAGTTCTTCATAGAAAGAGATTGGCCATTAGAATGGGCTGCCCAGGGAGGTGGTGGAGTCACCATCCCTGGAGGTGTTTAGGAAGAGACTGGATGGGGTGCTTGGTGCCATGGTTTAGTTGATTAGATGGTGTTGGGTGATAGGTTGGACTCAATGATCTCGAAGGTCTCTTCCAGTCTGGTTAATTCTATTCTAGTAGCTGTAGGGATTGTGGATATAATAGATCAGTATAAGAAACATTTGGATTTAGCTGGAGTTATTTTAGGTTTACATCACTCTAAGTCCACATAACTGTTATATGAGAGGAGATTGTGGTCAGTTTGGTGAAGTGCATATTTTATCTCGAAAATGTGGGTGGTCTACTGAAGTTGAAGTTGAGCACAAATTGAAGTGTCTTGCTAAATATAGGCTTCTCTTCTCAAATGCCAGCAATGCATGTTTAGTCATCAACTGTATATCCCACTTGCTTCTAATCCAAATAACTATATTCCAAATATCCCTGGATGTGATAACCTATAATGAAGCTATTGTATCACACAAGGTTTGATATACCCGGTCTTCATTAGATAGGGTGATGGCCTTAATAGTGCTGGAGAAGAGCCTGCTACCTTAACAGTTAAGAGATAATTCCTGCAAAGGTGGGAGTTCCCTCTTTGAAACCACATGTGACAGGCATTGCACTGCTGAGGCCTTGTGCACACCTCTCTTTGTGATTTGGAGGGGCCATGCCACTCTTCACCACCCCACCAAAAGGGTATAAAAGGACCACAACTTCGGGGGTCTGTGTGTTGAATCTGCCCCAGAATGTCCCAGAATGCACACCCACCACCCAAGAGCTTGGATTATGCCTGTGAGCCCTCTTGAGAAGCAAGGGTGATGATATCTTTCTTTCTCTCTCTCTTGTTAACTCTTTGTTAATCTTTCTATTTCTTTTCCCCTCTCCTCTTTCTCCCCATTTTTCCTCTGCTCTGGTCTAATCTGATAAACATAACTCATCAGCTGTTTTGTGTTGATTCACTTTAATTTTCACCAAAGGAATTTTTTCATCTTAGCAGAACTTCCCCCGCTGTTCAGGGTACTGACTTGTGACACTTACCTGGATGACTTCAGCACTTATGTGAGCCATGTGAGGCCAATCTAAAGGCAGATAGAGATGTGATTGCAGGTGAAGTCAAACACTTCAAGAATGGGAGAGCACTTCTAGTAAGTGCTTCTGGAAAATCCTGATCACATGTCAAAAAGCTCAATTTACTTTCCTCTTTCACAGAACAGCAAGATGACTGTGTACTTTTTTCTCTGGTTGTATATCTGCCAAGAGATGTTGTGAGCGTGCTTGTGGGTCCTCTTTGGCTGGACCAACTATGGAAGATACTATTGTGCTCCTTTCCTTGTGTCCTTGGATAAACCAGCAAAATCCCAGGTGTAATCTTACGGTGTTCACATTAGTGTTAGAAGCTGCTATGCATCTTGGCCAAAGATAATAAACTGAGGCAGTCTTTTGCAATTATAAATGGGAGAGTTCTCAAATCCTGTGGTCATAAGTAGCAAAACTCAATCTGATAGAGGACAGTTTCTCAGCAGGGCCTGTAGTTTTGATCTCTTCTACTGGAAAAGATTAGAAGAGTGAGGATATTACTGTCCTCCATACTGTCTCCAAGAGGGAGATTTTCCTTGGTTTTGGCAGCAACTGTGGTGAAATCAGTAAAATGAAGAGGGGAAATCAAAACATTAAAAAAAAAAAAGAGAGAGAGAGAAAGAAGAGCATATTCTGACCAAAGAATCAGTTCTATCAGATGTGTGATACAAACTGGAACACCTGCCTTTGTGAAATTAGGTATTTAGTCTCTAGGACACATAGCAGTCTCTGATGAAGGGTAGACAGATTCTCTCTGAAATCAAGAGGGAGACTTTTTCCTAGTTCTGAATTAAAGACTCACTATGTCCTTCATTGGAGTGGAAAAAGCAATAGAACAATGTGCATTACCTGTAGATGAGGTTTATAAGGTAATTAATCAGATACTATGGAATTCCTCAGTCATGCCTTTGACATTAACAAATTGATTTAATGAGACAACCCCAGAAATCCCATACTGGATTTCTTTCTTACTGTAAGTACTTGAAATAAGATATGTTACCCTAAATAGTATTTCAAGGCAAGCCAGAGATGTCTCACTATGTAGAGGATTTGATGAAACACTGCTGAGTAGGATGTGAGGAATCCTACAAAGAAAATGAATAGCCTCCCACAGCTTTAGTCTTTGTTCACCTATAATCTCTTTCCAGATATTTAGCTTTACACTGATGTGAGTATGGGAGGCTTTCATCCTAATCTGGCCCTTTGTGCAGTAAAACATATATACCTCGAAAGATGATTCTAAGGTCTTGGGGAAGATTATTCATTTACTTAGGGTCATACACTGCACAGGTTAGTGAAAATAACCAGTGTCACATCTGTGTTCTATTTGTCTTTAAGTGTAAGAGATGGTTAGCCATGAAAATTAGCTTACATTTTAGTCAAAAAGGAATGACTTCAAGTAAAATTTGCAAATGGTCATGTGGGCTGTCTGAAGTCTTATGGCATTTCATATCGGCAAATCTCCATTTACATCTTCCTGAAATCAGTAGATAATTTAGCCAATATTTCAGTGACTGTAAGCTTCTCTGAAGAAGGGACATAATATAAATAATGTTGCTTTTTTTCAGTGCTTATAATATTCTAGAATATTTTTAAACAAGAAAGAAGGGAAATAGCATGTTCTGTGTAGCCCACGGTTAAGACAGACAAGTGAACAGAAATATAGTCTATTAATAGAGTAGTTAAACTGAAGGTTTGAGTGTAAAAGCAGTTTAGTAGCCTAAATATAAATATATATGGAAGTAATAGATGGACCTCCATGCAAGAGATTGAATCTGGTAAATCTCAGTGGCTTTCTGACTGCCAGAATGTACCTGGCAAGCTTAAAAGAGAAAAATGGTTGTGAAGGGGAAAATATAAGCTGACATTAATAGTACATACGCATGTACTAACTTGATTTAAAGCAGATATGGAAATTTAGATCTAAAATATCTCTCAATATCACTAAAGAAGGGAGATTTTCAATGTCTTTCAAATAAAAAGAAAAATTGTCTTCATGAAGATTTATGAAAGTATGACTATACTCTGCATGTAATGGAAGCATTCATTTCCTTTCAGTGTCATGGTGGAATGTCTCTGCATGCATGCCTTTTTTCACAAACATCAAGTTTAAAGGGATTTTTCTTGAACCTGTAAAGATCTCTAGACTCTTGGGGAAAAACAGGTAGTTACAAACCTCACATCTCTGTACATGAATAATACTGAAGTTCTATTAAGTATTACTTGGCATATCAAAGCCTTTGCATTGTCAGTCACGTAGTGTCCCATTGCGAAAGAAATGAGAGATTAAAATCCGCCCTTCCCCTCCCTCCATGTTTTTACAGGATACAAACCTGATTTTTATAATGAGAAAATAATACAAATTATTCCCTTCAAGAATTAAACAGTGACTACTGCCCCACAAAATTACCACAATCAACAGTGAAATCCTGAACTGTGCTTGAAGTATCTGCGTTTTCCAGCTCCCTACAGTTTCTTCTTTAAACGCTTTGAGCTACGCTAATGCCCACTGAACATAGCTTGCAACCTGCAGAAAGATTATAGTTGATACAAGCTGATGCGCTGTTGATGATCTCAGTTTGCAAGCTGTTTAATGTTAAAAGTTCTACTGAATCTGTCAGCAGAAAGTCTATGAATAATTTCAAAGACCCTCCCAAGCCTATCTGTTCTCTTGCTTCCAGCATGCTGCTTTTAGTAATGAAACTAGCAGACCGGTAGCTGCTGCTTGGCTGGTGGAAAAGTGACTGGGAAGCAGTTTCACCACAGCTGTGTAAGATTGAGAGAGATGCTTCTCTTTTCATTGCTGGAACAATTACCACTCATTCCTAGTAGCAGTGAGACTTGTATTTCAACAGACAGTTGTGGATAAAATGGGTGAATGCAGCATGGTCCTCAGATTTTCATCTCCTTGAAGATATCTGACTTTTCTTACCAGAGCTCAGCTGCCTGGCGTGGTTGCTGCATCCTGCAGGGTGTTTTCTGGGTGTGCTTCTACGTGTGTCTGCATATGTCTGGTGTTTTAAAAAAACCTGCCTATTCTTTGTGGAGCATGTAGAAGACTGCAAAATGTCATTAGCTATCTGCTTGTACAACCTTTTTGGTACTAAGAGCTTCACAGAATTGGACTTTCTGCTTCATTCAAATGTCATTTCACTGTATGGTTTATTCCCTATTTCAGGCACTTTGCAGAAAGATTCTGTGTTGGCAATGGTCATCAGAGCTTTACCATGATTTTATGGAAGTTTTGAAATACCCATTGACCTCCTAAGGTACTTGCCAGTATCTTGTAGCAATCCTGATGCTTTTAATAATCTGGTTTTATCTAAGCTTGAAATGGATGATAGCCTGGTGAGAGTGTAGCAAGAAGCAGTCATGTGGTGATTAGGATTCAGAATTTCTTATAGCCACCCATTACTTACCTGATGTTCAAACCGGGTGGTTTGTTTTTGTATTTGTGGGTGGGTTGGTTGGTTGGTTTGTTTTGTGCTGTGGCTTCTCATGATTTTCTTTACCTTCTAAGAAAAAAAAATATCTGGTAAAAGTTATTGTGAAGAGCTTTCTGTGACATCACTCTTAGCTTGTTGGGAAATGTCTCAGTCATTTTTGGACTCTGAATAAGAGAAAAGCCTAAAGCATAAATGGGCAAATATTTTAGCAAGCTTTTTGGGTGGTTTTTAGGTGATACTTGTGTAACAAAGAAGCAAAAAAACCCTCTGTAGTTCTCTGTTCAAAACTCCTGGTGGCTTAAAGGAATTAGGTCTACAAGCATAAAATAAGTATTTTAAATAAGCTTAATAGGAGCAACACTCAGTATTGAAGTGGATGTTTCCTTTTCACTAAAAGGGTGGTGTAGTAGAAGGTGATCTGTTGTAAAGTCTTTGCTTCTGGTACTTACTATGGTGCCATGGCAACATCAGAATTAGACACAGAAAATGGGGCAAGCAGCCCGGTGGAACATAATGAAGTCTACAGAAACAATGTGTTACAGGGAATCTGCAGAAAAATAATATTAACAATCAAGTATAGTAGGATTCTGGAGAGAAAGTGGGAACATTGTAGAGCTCTTCTGGGAACAGACTGAGAATGGGATTTGCCAGTAGGAAATGCAGAAAGCATTGAAAAAGAATATATTCTCTAGGTTGCTACCCTCTGAGGTAGAAGAGTTTTAAGTGGCACTTCTAGGTTGGGGAGATTTAGACACGTTAGCTTTTGAAATCCAGTAAAGCTGCAGTTTCTTCTATCTATAAGAGAAACAGTAGTTCACTACTGCTGTGCCTTATATGTTCAATCAAGAGTGTCCTAATTAGGTCCTTTCAGGTTTGTGTTTTGTTGTTTGTTTTTGCCTCTGAAAGGAGAGTGCAGTCATCTGTACTGTAAGGGTTGTTTAGGTTAATCAGCTGTCCAGATTTGCTCTGTAGTCCTAAGAGAAGATGGAGTCACTCACTAGCTGTTTTGCACTGCAGGAATGCGTAAGTACCTTGGTTTTGACAGACTGCAATTATGAGGGATAGAACTACACTACAGTGAATATATGATTCCAAATCAAAACTATCTGATGATCGTGGTGTCTCATCAATATTCATGTGTGAGAACTCAGAAGTCACTGATTATAAACCTATCATGGGAAATATTAGTGCAAAATCATAGTCACGACTGCATATGAGCCATTAAACAACACAGATCATAGCAGACTGTTGTATTTTCATTTTTGACTGCTTTTGTTTCTCACAGGAGGTGTTTATGTGCCTTGTTTCAAAGGGTTTGTGTACACAACACAACAATGTCGTTGATTTTATTTGTTCCCCAGCTGTTATGGGTTACGCTGGGTATCTTTGTACCACCTGCACAGCTGAAGGTCCTTATTTTGGTTGATTGCAGATTATAGGTTTGGCTGTTATCAAATTAGCCTTATGAACTCCTTCGGTTATTCTAAAATCAACCTCATGACCTGCATGTCAAAATTGTTGCAGCTGAACGTGTATGAGCATGTGAGGATTAAGGTGTTGGGAATGCTATCCTACCATTTAATCTCCAAACTAGTTTGGAAGACACTGCTTATGAAATTGATTCCTCTGGAGTGTAGAAATTACAAGGTTGAGACACAGAATAAAAAAATGTTTTGTGCGTGACAAATATTAAGCTTAATGTCCACTCTTACCAGCAGCACAATTTTCACTGTGTATGACAGCACTGCCACTGCAGGCTTGGATTTGGTTCTACAGGCAGTAATCTCTTACCTGTCATTGTTGCATCTTTTGCCTCAGTCTTCTCTGACAAGGTTTCCCAAGCTTCTAAGACTTGCCTAGAGATGGGGGTCAAGGAGAAGCGGCCAGGAGTGGAAGAAGTCTGAGAAAGGGATTACTTAAGGGAACTCAACCCATTCAGGGCCACAGGAGCAGAGAAGTAGTATCCGAGGCTGATATTCTGTAGAAGCCACTGGCTGTCATCTTTCCAAGATAATGAACATGGGAGGAGTTCTTGATGACTGAAGAAAGATAAGTGTTATACCCATCTTCAAAAATGGCCAGGAGGTGTATGTGGGGAAGCACAGCCCAGCTGATCTTGTGTTGGAGCAAGGTTCTCTTGGAAGACATTTCTGGGCATGTGAATGGGAAGGTGCTTGGATGCTTAATTGATCTGATTGCCGTCTATAAGATAAAGGGATTTGTGGATGATGGGGAAGTGATTGCCTTAGCTTCAGAAAGTGTTTTTATATGGTCTTTTGAGAATAGTTTTGTAAGATGCTTTGGTGTGAGCGCATGGATGCTTAGTCTTTGGGTACCAACTCAGGTATTTGAATGCAGAAGATAAATTAAGGAAATATCAGAAGGAATTCAGTTAATAGTCTCAAAAGAATGATTCAAAATCATTCAGAACATTTTCAAGTGATAGTCAGCTACTCTTTGCAAAGCGTAAGCACTACTTGAAATTTATTTATTAGAAAGGCCATACCATTTTCACACGTAGTGTTCAAGACAGGAGAAGATAATGAAGAGTATGCATTAAAACTACAGTAATTATGTTTGTTTAATAATAACATTGTGACATTAAAACTCCTACTTATTATCCATCTTTATTAATAAATAATTACTATTTTTGTTGTTCATTTGTGGTAATTCCCACCATATGCTTGCAGATCATCAAACACTGAAAATTATTGTCTGTTCTTGAAGAAATTCAGAGCTATGGTGGATCCTCCACTATGCTGCTTTGTTGTTTTCAGTGATATATTTTGCAGTATGCCTTTGTTCTACTCTAAGGATAATTATGTATTAAAACACTATGCAATATATATATTTTCAAAGACTGAACCAAACTGTAGATCCTTAACATGTACTTGGATGGAAACCTTTTGTCCTCATTATGTAGCCTCCTTAAGCTTTTTAGGGGTTTCTTTTTCAGTCTTGCTAGGGAATTATATGTTTAAACACATCCTGGAAAGTCAGAAAATAGTTCTGTTTACACTAGTGAGAATGTGTGGATGTATATTACTGGAAAAAGACAATAACACTTTTTGCTGTTGCTTTGCTTTTTTGGCTTTGTGACTGGGCTATGAGCAAGGAGGTCCAGAGGGCTAGAGGAGAAAGAAGCCTTTTTGAAAGCTAAAGCGTGTGCTCTCCTCCTTAAGGAAGTGGGCAGGGGCCAACTAGGAAGGTGCCAGGCACTTTTGGTCTGGTCTGATTTCCTACCTCCCTATGCAACAACACATTGAATATGCAGAGATACTCCTCCTGCGCAGGCTTTCTGCCACACCAGTCTGCTACAGCAAGTTGCTTCTGATAAACTGCATTGCATGGGGATGAGGATCAAGTCAGTCAAGTACCAAACCAACTTCTTTCTCATCTTTTCCTGAAATCTGAATGCAGTGCATCATTAAATTGCATCTCTGTAGTTAGCAGCTTTCTCTCCTCTAAAGCCATTCTACCAGCATGTTTACACTAACACTCCAAAGAGCACAGATCTCTTGTAAGGGCTGAAAAGCAATGCAGTCTTCAGAGTTTTGGATGTGTGAATTTGGAAAGTTGCATTTACTTTTTCCTTTCTGTTTTTCCTCATACTTACCAGAGCAATGTTTATGAGAAAATAAATGGGAATCACTTTATTGTGTGAAATAATGCTGTATTTTTGCCTTACAAGTAGTTGCATTTCAGTAACAAGATACAATAGTAAGCAGAATTTGACTTGGCTTAAGACAATACTTCCTAAGAAGCTGAGCTAAAAGCAGTTGCATAGAAAGACAGACATGTGGATCTAATTAAAAATAACTAGTAAGTAATTTTACACGCTAGGTAAATAAAAATGTCTTGAATTGCTGAATTAAAAAAGAATTTTGAAAAAATGAACATTACATTTTCTTGCCCTAAAAAAAGAAAAGGAAATAAAGCCACAAGAAGTGCAGGCAGTGATTTAAAGGATTTAAAGTTCAGAAGAGATTACACTGGAATCATACTGAAATATGTACGTGTGTGTGTGTGCTGAGTCATTTATGGAGGAGCTGACGAACACCTACTTCTGCCCACTTCAGGGACTGCTTCAGCCACTGCTGGAGTTCTGCGCAGCCCTGGGGCTGTCACTCATTCAAGCCACCAAACCCTGCTCTGCTCTCTCAGCTTGTGGTTCACAGCTGCTCAGCGCAGCATGTGGAATCAGTACCTGACAAGTGCAAACATCCGTGCTCAGATGGCAGGGCCTGGGGATATTATGGGAGATGGTATCCTCCGTTATGTAAAACTGCATTTCTTTTTGCACGTTCCCAATGTTGGTTCTTTGCTTCCCGTCAGTTGGGTTTGGGGATTTTTTTTTACTATGTTCATCGCATTGCTACAGATTTGGTCTAGTGTGTGTTGCCTGTGTGTGATTTTTATGTTTGGAGGTGTTTTGGAATATTTCAGCATGAAAGATCCAGTATAAATACAGAATTTCCAATGAAATGCTGCCCCAATATAAAATCTTAGAATATTATAAATGAATTCTGTTGAAACAGGTTGTCACAGAAGGTGACACAGCCAAAGCATACAATGTGAGTGAAAATACAACCCCTACCTCTGCATTTGTATGTTAGCTGTTACAATGCGTGTTTGTTTGTTGGTGTTTCCCTCCCCCTTTTTTTCCCCTTTTCCTTTTAAACATTGCATTAGCAATTCCAGATAGACACTTAGTCTCCAAAAGAAAGGCCCTTGGCATTAAGTGTACTGAAAGGTCATTGAACAGTCATAGCTTTCTTTTAATTTTAAATGCATTTATCCAAGGAAACTCAGTACTGATGCAACATCTGCTTTTCAAAGGGACTCTGTTTTCTAGCGGAGTTGACTGAGGTTTACAGAGGTCAGCTGGAGTGCCTAAGGTCACTTGGAGTGTCAGAGTAAGGGGTTGGCATCTGGAAAACATACCAGAAAAGATTTTTTTTTTTTTCCTTTTTTTTTTTTTTTTAAGGAATTACAGGATTTTTCTTTAAGTTTCAAGGTAAACATTAATATCATTAGAAAAAATAGGAGCTTTAAAGGTTGCGACTTCTGCCGAGCTGATTACTATTGATACTGTGAGCTATTTGTAGAGGCTTCTAAAAATTACTGTCTAGAAAAATGAGCAAGTTACATACTGCAAAAGCAACAAATACTTTTAAGGCAGAAGACTGTGAGATAGTTCACTGCATTGTTGCTACACACTGCTCTACCAAATTTGTTTCTTAATACTTTTTCGTGATTGACTTTGGTTAAATTACAGTGTCTAAACTAGCTGATGAGTGCACTTATAAAATCATAGCTATTTTAGGAATGAAAGATCCTTTATCCCATCATCCAGCAGTGAAGTAGGATGCACTGACAATTATGATCAGCAGAAAACATGCGTTCTCACAAGGGAAAAATGTTACGCTGAGGATGAAGTACAAATTTAGCTTTGGGAATCTGTACAGGGGTGTTTGCAGTGTTGCAGTGGTATCTTTCACTTGCGTGGTTTTTAACCCTCCAACTGTGAAATTGCGTCAAGTTTCACCCAATTCAGCAAATATTACCAAAGCTAGAAAGAAGAAAATACAAGTGATTGTTTTAGATGATTCTTTAGCAAAAGTCTGCTGAAGGAATGCCTAGTCTGCACAGGATGTTTGAGCCCTCAGTATAGGAAGGACATGGATCTCCTGGAGTGGGTCCACAGGAGGGCCACGAAAATGATCAGGGGGTTGGAGCACCTCTCTTACTAGAACAGGCTGAGGGAGCTGGAGTTGTTCAGCCTGGGGAAGAAGAGGCTCAGGGGAGACCTAATAGCAGCCTTCCAGTACCAGAAGGAGGCGGACAAGAAGAATGTAGAGAGACTGTTTACAAAGGCCTGTAGTGATAGGATGAGGGGCATCAGCTTCAAATTAGAGTAGATTTAGATTTGATGTTAATAACAAGTTCTTTACCATGAGGGTGGTGGAACACTGGAACAGGTTGCTCAGGGAGGTGGTTGGGGCCCCATCCCTTGAGATATTCCAAGTGAGGCTTGACAGGGCTCTGGGCAACCTGATGTGTTTGATGATGCCCCTGCTAACTGCAGAGGGTGTTGGACTAGATGACCTTTACAAGTTGCTTCCAACCCAGACCATTCTATGATTCTGTTATTTGTGGGAAAGAAATCTGAAGAATTGGTATGGATTAAAAATAATTAATGGATTAATGCCGTTCTGTACATGCCTCAATCTCTCAGTGCCTTCACCAGAACAAGAGGGCACAGTCTCAGGCTGCACCAGGGGAGGTTTAGGCTGGAGGTTAGGAGGAAGTTTTACACAGAGAGAGTGATTGCCCACTGGAATGGGCTGCCTGAGGAGGTGGTGGAGTCACTCTCACTGGAGGTGTTCAGGAGGAGACTTGACAGGGTGCTTGGTTGCATGGTTTATTTGGTTGGGTGGTGTTGGCTGATAGGTTAGACACGATGATCTTGAAGATCTCTTCCAACCCGGTCTATTCTATTCTATTGACATGAAAGTTTGAGATGCACAAGGGATGAAAGTTATGAAACCTGGTGTCAAAAAAACCCCAAACAAACCAACCAAAAACCAACCAAATCAAACCCAACCAACCAAATAAAAAACCACCCCTAAACAGCAAAACCTGAATCTGTAAGAAGCAACCTCAATGAATAATTAAATTATGCGATTACCAAGGGTAAAAGCAGGGAACTATCTTCCCAGTAGTACAGATTGTTTCATTTTCATTACTGACAGAAAAAGAGAATTGCTATACTCTGGTAGAAAAATAAGAATGCATGGAGGATATCTTTGTAGGCTCACATGGAAAGAGAAAACATGAAGAGGAATTCGTGGGTAGTACTGGTATGCTTCTATTTTTAGAATAGAATAAACCAGGTTGAAAGAGACCTTCAAGATCATCGTGTTCAAGCTATCATCCAACACCACCTAATCAACTAAACCATGCAACCAAGCACCCTATCAAGTCTCCTCCTGAACACCTCCAGTGATGGTGACTCCACCACCTTCTCGGGCAGCCCATTCCAACAGGCAATCACCCTCTCTGTGTAGAACGTCCTCCTAACCTCTAGCCTAACGGTCAAAGGAAACATGACCTTTTCTGGATATGACTGATATATTCATTGGTGCCTTTAACTTGTTCTATCAATTTTCTGACGTTTCATTTGTTATTACAGCCCCAGAAATCTTAATTTGTCAGAGAAAGTAGAATGGCTATTAAAAACCTTGCCTGGTTGTTTGTTTTTCTTTTGTTTCTTTGTTGATTTTTTTCCCAGAGAAAATTTCTTTGCATGCAGCCCTGAATACTGGAGTATTTGGAAAAACTTCCCTTCATGTCCCAGATGCATTCTAACATCATTTGGTGGGGCATTTTACAACCTTGTTAAACACAGTGGTCCTTGGGCTCTGTACTTGCCTCTCCTTTGTCCAGTAAAAGGTTTAGCTCAAATATTTTTCTTCTGCTTTCAAACTGCATGTGTTTGAAAAATGGTTTTGCTGAAGTAAAATGCAAACTGATCAATCATACAAACAAGACAAAACTCCCACAGAGCACATGGGGAAAGGAACAAAGATTATTTTTGTCTGTCTAGTTAAAATTTTGCATATGCTTGAATATATCTGACAGGTTGTTTGTGCCTTTCAGAAGATGAAGGAAAAAAAAAAAAGAAATAAATATATATATATATGAGAGAGAGAAAGAAAGAAAGAGGTGCTGATGAGTACAATAGCAGTGTTGATTTTTTTTGTACATTTCAGGTGCCGACACAATTCACAAGTGGCAAAGCAAACTGAGTGAGTTGCCTTATGTCGTTCCCTGCAAATGAAGATAAATGCCTTGTTCTGTCTCACTCTGGATTATATTCCTGAGAGTAGGGTTTTAGAAATGGATTTTAAACTTTCTACTCATTTATTTTTATTTATATATGTATTTTAAAATGTAAAAGTAGTACTTGACGGTTGCAATTAGAAGATATAAGGCTCAAAACCTTGCTGGCTCCGGCTATGTCAGTGACTACAGTGACTACCCCCACATGTTATTCCTTCTACAATATGTAGAGCTACAGGGATTGTAAAACTTCATCAGAATGTGAATCTAACATGTTGACGGCAGAAAAAGCTATAAAAAGATTTGTCCTTCTTTGCTGTGGTTAAGAATTGTTAAGATAGAAAATAAGCTTCAATTCCTGACTTACCATAAGGATTTAAACTGGTGGATTTCTTTTGTCTCCACTAAAACTCACTCTCTAACAGGGCTTAAGCAGTAGTGAACCTCCTTCATTATATTTGGTTTCTGTGCTTTCTTACAAACCTTTTATATGACAGTTACACTTTTATTTGAATGTATACTCATTAAAACAATAGCAAGTCCAAATTTTAAGCAGGTACAAAGAAATATTGAGTGGCTGTGGTAGGAAGAGCAAGAATATCATATGAATATTAACTCATAGCTATAGAATGCTTACCTAAAGCAACTCTAAAAAAACCTGAAAACCAAACCCCAAACAACTATCTAGATAAGGGTCTACGTCTCTGCCCTTCCACCTCTATCAGGAGCTGTGGAATGCTTTATTTTACAGAGTATTCTCAATCTTAAAGTATAAAAAGTGTGAAGTGCAGAAGAATCTTGATGATAGAAAATCATGATGGTAAGAGAACGCTCTGTATTTCTGTGCATTACTAAGATGTGTTCAAGGAATGGAGTGTGTGTGTTAGGCTTCTTTATGGCAATGTGTCCAGAGTGCTCAAAAACTAAGGGACTGATTGAGTGATCTCTGGAAAAAGATAAGTAGATCTACTTAGTTTACAGAGAAGAAAAGGTTTGAAGTGGGAAGGAAGAGATGTCAGATGCTGTTACCAGATATAGACAGATTGAAGAATTCTGTGGAAGCATGAGATTGTTTTATGCTGGAGATTCCTTATGAGAAGACTTGCATGAACATCTCAATTGTTGTTAGATATTAGCTCCAAACCTCGTTCTTTTTATGAATGCTGAATAAAATGTGCATGGTATTCAGAAATGTTGCTCAGGCTTGTCAATATTTGATGGTAAAAATCTGTGTTTAAATTCATGTATAACTTGCTTAATATACTTTTTGGGAGCATATATATGGTAAGGCCAAGATATGGCACATGGTTCTCATTAGTGTGTGCACTACATTTCTGCAGTTTGGGAGAATAATTTTGTTTTATTTTTTTCTCTTCTTCTGTATAAGCCTCTAGGGATATCATTTTTAAACCTTCTACTTCCCTGAGATTTGTCTAGATCCTAACATCCAACAAGGCTGCTAAGTGTCTCTGTGCCCACACTGTAACCACAGAAGTTCTTCCTGTCCCTACCCTGGGGGAGACTTGCAGCATCAGATGATTCCTAGGTAGTTTGTGTCTCCAGGGTGCTCTTCGAAGAGAATTTGCCAGTGAGGATGAAAAAAAAACAAGTACTGCTAGTGAAAGTATTCATCCTCCTCTGACTTTAGGAGGGAATATTTGGCTGGCATACCTGCCCTGTGCACGTGGTCAAACTCCTCCCAGCTGCAGATCTCCAGACCTGCAGAGAACCTTCTGCACAGTCCAGCTGCCTGAGCCACAGGGCAGCTATCTTCTATTCCTATGCAGAGATGGAAAGATCTGGGTCCAGAGTCATCCGGAGATGAGTACGATTTTAAAATAGCACATCTGTGGCAAAGAAGTTACTCTATATGAAGTAACCTTTGCTTTTGTAGAGCAAGCTAAAACACAGTCAATTGAATGTGAAAGATGCTAATTAAGAGACAGTAGACCAAAGTAGTCATTGCTGTAATTTCTTTGGCTTCACTGAGTTTATTGCATGGGTGAGTTTTATCGGAGTTCTTCTAGTACAGGAAGTATGTGCAAAGTTAGGAGTCATGAAGTCCAAGCTGTACATCGCCAGGGAACAGTTTTGGGGATTTTTTTAGAGAAGGCTTAAAAGAGTTAAACATAAAAATTCTACTTTATTTCTTTTGCATTTTGGTAGTGAATCTTCTTGGATGTGAAAAAAATATACTCCCTCTTCAAGTGAGCCAGTCACCCAGCTTTTAAGAAAAGGGAGTTCCCAAAGTGCTGGGTGATAACGCTGAGGAAGCTCTCACATTAGTGTTTCTCTGAATGTAAGTAGTCTGAATTTTTAGCATGCTTGCTCAGTCAGAAAAGGATGGAAGATGCTGCTTTGTGCAAGCTCTTTCTATTCCTGCACTTTTTCCATTTAAGTGGCACAGGAGATTTCATACCTTATTCACACTGAGAAGGCAGAGTTATTCTTTTCAGGTTAACTGCTTTGCCTCTCCATTGGTTTTCCATCTAACTGATTCCATTTATAGTGTTCAAGGAAATATATTTTATGGGTGCCTCACAAACAGTGTTAAACTCTGCACATGAGCTGTTTTTCTGTACTGTGAGCCTGAATGGCATGTTGGTTTCCCAATATCTGGTCTATCTGAGAGGACTCCATCGAGGGCACCGAGGTGATGCATCTCTGCTATATCCTTGACAAAAGATAAGACTCCCATGACAAGTGTGGGGACAGATAGAATGGTCTTGATGTTGACAGGTTTGACTTGAGTGAGATCTGGCAAGTTACTTATGGTTTAGACCCACTTAGATTTGGAAGCCTGAATGACATTGAAGCCTGTAGAAAGTTGGTGTCTGTTTACCTCTTGGTGATCTGGGACTGAATGATTTTCCTAAGGTCACAAATGGAGTAGAAACAGGAACTGAGCAGAGAGTTCTCAAATCCCAGTCCAGTGCCTTTACCATTAATCCCTGACTAATCTAGTATCTTGTGATCTAGGTTTCACTTCAGCCAGCTGCTTTCATCAAGTTATTAGTGTCATCCTACACTGCGACAGCTGGCCAGAGTTTAATACATAAGTGTCATATCCATGCTTCTCTCGTTTATACCCATGGTATTATGTGATACCCATTAGCAGCTCAACATAAATGCAGATTATAAAATGGGAAAGAACAGCATCTGTGGGCCTTGGGATGAAAAGTTTCTGATCAGAGATTTCAGAGTCTGAAAGACAGACCCAAACCTCCCAGAATTAAATGCTGTTTAGACAACAAATAATACAGGAACCAAGGAATTTCATCTCACAAAAACCATCTGCATTTCAGTGTTATATATGCTATGGACAGATCCAGATGAATGAATTAAGATATTTGTCCATAGATCAACACTGCTGACCTGTGTGATTTCTGTGCCATTCCTCGGTTTTTTTTTGCTTGGCTTGGAAAGGCTCAGGATGATTTGCAAGGAAATAATTTTGAAGTGACATTATGAATAATGAGATGTAAAAGAATAAAATCAGAAGTATCAAAAGAATGACTTTTAAACACTTAAAATCCAACCCTGATATTTGAAAAGAAAATGCTAAGCAATAAAGGGGATGAATTTCCACACCACATATTACACAGGAAATTTGCACACAAACCTTTTATTTGTTTAATGGATTTTCTGTGAAGATCTCCCATTAAATGTTTGTAAAACTTCAGCCCAAGAAATTTAGCTATGGAAGGGAGAGCATTTATATTCATTAGATGAGAGCAGACTTTTTGCTCATGATTTGGGTGGAATTTAAAATGATTAATGCAGCTTAAAGTAGTTAGGTGATAGGAATTTTCTAAAACATTTTATCTGAATCTAATAAGCCCTCTTGGGTATACAAGAGCTTATGATGCATATAAGGAAATTTAGAACCAGTTTATTAAAAATATGTTTCCACTGCTTTAATGGTGTTCTTCCAGTGTGTCTTCAGGTTGCCAGGTATTTTACCACCTACTGCAGCCAGCATGCAATGACTAGATCCATATGAACCCCTTTATCTGAGAAGCTCATCCCTTTATTGTAGAGATTGGAGTTGCAGTTGACAAAGGATGAAATGAATTGAGGAATATATTGTAGCCAAAGTCCCTAAAATCTTTTATAGGAACTTAAAATGCCTTAAGCTGAATTTGTCTGGTAAGAAGCTCGCTCTTAGTGGGTAAAAAAAACACTGTATAAAATTTAAAATGAAACCAAAACCATTCTGGTTAAATTGTAGTCTCAGGATTCAAAATTGTCTTTTCATGTGGCTGTGGGATAGGATGACTGTAAGAATTGATGACAGAGCTGTTTACTCAAATTTTCTAGAGAAGGGAAATTCAGAGTTGAGATTCACCTAAGATTAAACCAAGGATTTTGTTTGAGTTTTCATCTGACATTGCAGTGGTAGAAATGGAACTGTGGATCACTGCAGTAAACTCTTTACCGTGTTTACAGTGGAAATTAAAGTGGTACACTTGTTTCTTTAGATCATTGGTAAATCAGCCTTTGCAAAGTCACTACCACAGCATTCACAGCCAGCTTCACTCTTGGATTGAAAATCAGTGCGGTAGTGTCTCAGTCATCTGGGGGTAGATTATCCAGCTGATGGATGGGAAATAGGCTGCAGGTACGGGGAGACTCAGTTTGACACTGCTGTGTGCAGTGATGATACCAGATCAGATGCTAGCTCAGGGAGGTCTGATTCAGCATTGCTACTGACCTCTCTTTTCACCATTTTATTCCTACTGTGTCATTCTGCAGCCTCATTTACAAGAGAAGAGTTGACTATAGGCTGAAAGGTGGCCAGTTAAGTACTCATTAATTCAAAGTTTGTTGAGTATCTATCAACGTCATGTTTACTGTGCCTTTCTGACCTGCCAGGTACCACTGGCCTGAGTTTCTCTGCAGAATAGATTTGACTGAGTTATGGAAACCAAAATTTTAAAATTAGAAGACAAAAAGCATGAATATGACAAATAACTATTTCACAGATGTTTATACAATGAATCAGTCTCTAGTTTAGTGTATTAGCCTGATGTATGTAGCAGAAACACTTTCCTGGGATAACATTACAGTGGAGATGCTGCACTTGATACTGATGTGTAAGATTCAGATTGAGTATGTGAAGGAACTCTTCCCAAAATAAGCAGTTCTCCAGTGATTTAACCAGTTCTTATCTGTGACCATTGCAGCTATGCTGGCAGAAATCTGTAGCCTTAACAGAGCCTGAAACTATACTCGCCTCTATTCTTGCAGGCAGTGTCCTTCTCCTCACAAGGACTCACTTTAATGTGCCTATAAATTTTTTGAAGGAACATTCTGAACTGAATGTGACAGAAAGCAAACCCCTGTGATACAATGCTGTGATGGTGTTTCTCCAAGCATGTGCTTTAGACCAAGAACCAGAATAGAACTAGATAAGACTCCAAGGAGACCTTGCAGTGGCCTTGTAGTACCTGAAAAGGCCTATAGGAAAGCTAGAGAGGGACTGTTTACAAAGATATGTAGCACCTAGAACAAGGGGCAATAGATTTAAACTAGAGAAGGGTAGATTTAGACTGGACATTAGGAAGCTCTTTACTATGAGGGTAGTGGAACATTGGAACAGATTTTGGAGGGAGGTGGTGGAGGCTCCATCCCTAGAGACATTCAGGGTCAGGCTTGATGGGGATCTGAGCAACCTGATATGTCCTTGCAGGGTTGTTGCACTAGATGACTTCTAGTGTTCTCTTCTAACCCAGTGCATTCTATGATTTTGAGATTCTATACTTTGTTCTTTGTTAATATGTGCTCTGTGGTCAGGAAAGGAAAATCAAGACTGTTAATTATGATTTTTTTAGATTGTATGGCCAGTAACACTTGGAAAAAACAGGAAGGAATTTGCAAGGTAGTATGATACTCTTGTTGAGCCTCCTCATTTCAGACCTCAGGATTGTGGCAGAGCAGTAACATTCCTGATCATCTTGCTGTTTGAGGTGGTATTCAGCAGTGTTCACCCTGATGTGTTGGCAACCCAGGTTATTCCAGCTATGAGATACAGCTGGCAGTGCAGTGTGTCTGCAGAGACAGATGTGGAGGCAGATGTTGGGATGTGACAGTGAAGTCTCATGTTCATCTGTACCTGTGTAACAAGGATGGATGTTTATAGACAGGATACCAAGAAAAATAAGCTTTTGGAGGGGCTCTGCGGGAGGGAGCAGGCACAGGACACAGGCTGTTTGGGGAAGTGTTCCTCTATTGATACAGTCATAATACAGAAATAGCTAATTTCAGGCAATCCTTTTCTAGTTGCTTTTTGGTGTGGTTTTCAGTGGCATGCTTTAGGCATAATGTGTTTAATAGATAACCCCTTGCAGAGGAGAATTCTTCTACATTTTAAAATCAAGGGCAAGGGGGTGCTTGTTTCTAAAGATTTATTGAAAGGCCATCCACTCTTGGGGTAGACAGATTTCTACCCACTTTTCTGGTGTCAAACAGTGATTCTAAATGTCTCCTTGAAATACACACTGACTATTCTTTGTAGGTACAGATGATTTTAAAAACTGCCTTAAAACAAGTATAGAATGAAGAAATTGTCTGCCACCAGATGAGTGAGACTTGGCTGGGCTTATGTCTTCCTTTCATCTACATATGCATACCTCTGCAGTGGTTATAAAAATGTCATTTCTGTACCCTTCAAGGATCTACTGACACTTACAGCAATGCCTTGCTTTTGTGAAGCCGTTGTGGATCTTTATAGCTGTGTAGGATATGTTATGCATATTCCTACTTCTGGTAGGGGTATCTGTGCAGACAGACTGAAGGATGAAGTCTGGGCCAAAACAGATCTACATTAATTTCCTGTTGTGCTGGACAGAAAGATGTTATTACAAAAACTAATGACATGAAGGCAGAGGAAAAGTTTGTTCATCCTCATTTATGTGAAATAAATGTTCAAAGAGCCAGGAAAGCCTGCCTTCCAGCAAATTGTAGAAAGTAATCTGAAAAAAGGTTTGATTTGCCATTCTTGATCCTCACCTTCCTGAATTAAAAGGAGTTTACCTCAGCTTAAGGAACAGTGGTGAATCCATAGAAGTAGAAACAATATGCACTGTAAGAGATCCATGTTCCTGACTCCATATTCACTATTCAAAATGCTCCTTAGCTTTGCATTCCAACATCCCAGATGGTAGATCTCCTTAGCACAGTTTAAAATTTTCACCATGCTTACTGATTTGGTGGTTTGTTTTTTTCTGTGTGTGTGTCTTCTCTTCATGCTCTCCTCCTTACTTAAGATGCCTTCATTAAATTAATAGATACAGGGTCACAATGGAGAATTACCTGATAGGATGGACAGAGTACACATACAGGGTGAGAGGCTCAACTTCATTTTGCAGCCTTGTTGCCATACAGTCCATGGCATCTCTAACAAAAAGTCATTATAGCTCTCCAGGTTCTTCAATTATTGTTTTAATTTCTTTGCTCTGTTTATTTCTTTATCACAGCAGGGGTTGTTACTCTGATTATCTTTACTGTAGTGTATTTAATAATAAAAAACAATGCCTTAAATTCTATTCTGCAGCATAGCGAAAATAGCTGAAGGGGGAAAAGCATCATGGACTTTGACAATCTCAGTCATCTTGATTCAAGTAGAACAAGCAGGGGGTCAGTTTAGGTGATCTAAGACCGATCTGTTGCTGTTCTTCTCAGATGAAATGGTTGTATTTTTCAGTCTTAAAGAAATCATTAATGATTTAATCAGATCTAATGAAAAGAATGCATTTATTTTAACTGAGTAAAGGCTTAGTTGTTTCATACAAACATAAGCATAATTACCACAATTTTATTCCAGGTCTACCTGATGCTTGGGTCAATGGCATCTTGCACTGTTTCTTGGGAAGTCAGCAATGTGTATGAGCTTCTTCATTTAAATATCTCAAGGTTCATTTCTTGCAAGTGAGAGTTACTTAGTCCTAGTGTTCTGGCCTTGTTCCAAGCCAGCTAATTATATTCTTCCAAAATTTTCCCTCAAAGTTCCAATTAATTATCTTCTTCACTTCCTCTCCTGAAGTACTGTCATGTCATGTTGTTTCTATGAAATGCCCAATAATGTCTTACAGCAGAAGTGGCTGCATTTCATTTATGAATGAAGTGTTGCTGTAGGTAAAGGGTCATATTCACCACGAGCTTGTGCCAGCGTGATGCACTGATTATAGAGAAAGTGTTTTAAATATAGCAATAATGAAAGAGAATCTACATCTTCACGCTCAGAGTATAAAATGAGGTGCGAGTTCTACCTCATTTCACCAAATTATTATTTGTATTAATCTACACCCTGAAAACTGCATTCTTATGCCATACTCCTCATGATTAGTATTTCTTCACTATCAGCAGAGAAAAACAGGGGAAGTCCTTCTCTAGTAAGATAATTGATAATAGTGTATCAATTGCTTACCAAGTTAATGGCTTTTCGGTAAGTCATTAAAATGCATACCTGCAAACCACCTGTACTGATGCTGCCAAGATGCCTATTCCTCTCAGCTGCTTCTGAAAAACAGGCGTTGCAAACTTTCAAAAAGTCAATAATAAGAAGTATGGTTTCATTATTCCTTTAGAAAAATGATTTTAAAGTAAGAGTTCAGAAGTTTGGTATATTAACTACTTAAAAATCCTTCAAAGTAAGGCTTTGTAGGAAATATTAGGTAGATTTTTTTTGTAGGGAATATTACAAATGTTTTCCTGGGCATTTGGTTTATGGCCATAGCTACTTCCAAAGGATTACAAAATATGAGTGATGAAAACATGAAAATACCTGGATGTTGGGAACTCTGTAGCATTAGGAAATTATTTTCTGTGATCAATATTGTGTTGAAAATGAGCTGGAAAGTGAGTCACCATCTTGAATTTCAAATAAAAGAACAAAAAGTCATAAAATGAGAATATAGTATACATGAAACCTTTTTCTACAGGCCACAACTTGAGGGGCACGCATCCTTTCAAGATACTGATATGTAAAGTAGGTAGAGTTTATCCTATCTGACTTCCATTATCCAAAACCTGAGTGAGTCTTTGTGGCATAAGGAGGCATCTAGTTGAAAGAATGAGTGGAGAAGAGAAGTTGATGGTGGGAGACACTCTTTTTACTATCTTTCACCTGCATATTGATAAGCTGGCTTTGAGGTTTGTTTGCAGTTGCAAATTCTTACTTAAATTGTTAAATTGCAGCAGAACATCTTGTCTGCATTTTATAAATTCACAGCCACTCCACTTAAATACAGTTCTCACCCACACAGAGTTTCATTTGCACAAAAGTCATAGCAGCAGAATATCAGTGGTTCCCACGGAAATGACAACCCAAGCCTTTAGTTCATAATATTGAAGAATTTCTCTAACTTGCAACGTTTCCTGAGGGAATGTCAGAGTTGGCATACATTTCTGCTGCTTTTCTCTAATTTTTAACCTCTTATTACAAATGAAATCTTGTAGAGCTTTTTAACAGGTGGTTTTTGCCTGGGAGTACATGACAGAGGTAGAAAGCCAGAGAACTGTGATAAAAATTAAACTCAGCAAATCTAACCAGTCCTAGTGAGAATGCAGCAGGGAATAACAAATCCTCAGTGAAAAGAGCTAAAGATTGCTTAATTAAACAGGGTTGCAGAATTAGATTTAACTTTAAACTTGAAATTTAAATGAATTTCTTTGAGGAAACTGTGATGACTTCTTGAATGTCATCCTAGATTCCTTTTTATTATTTTTTTTTTCCCCAAGGCTGACATGAAATGTCATTGTGTTTTACTTTAAATCAGACTAGTAGCTTATTTCACACAGAAGATTTCAAACTCTTGAGGAATAAGCTTTTACCCTCACATTTTGAAATTGTCTCAAAAAGAAATATTAATTGGTGATTAGAGACTCTAACCCGGGATGAAAATGCATGACAGAAAATGAATTAACATCTTTGTGGGTTATGAGTACTGCATTGCTGCACTGATTTGAGCTGGCAATATTTAACATAATTAGTTTTCAAACTTTGATATAACACCAAATTTCACAGATTATCTTGGACAGCCTTGAAAGCAAAGACCAAGAATTTCCAAAAAACCCCAACAGTTTAAAACACATATTAGAGAAGCAGATAAACTCTACCATTCAAGAAATTTTTGGGGCAAGTATCTGAAAATAAAACTGGTGTCCCTTGTGCAGGGGGGTTGCATTTATGATTTATTGTACCGTTTGCCACTCAGGCTCTGTGGATTCCTTTTCAAATTAGAATCCTACCACTTAACTTTTTAGCCTGTGTGCTTTGAATGAATCAAAATGCGTTGAGTTTTCATGAATAATCCAATGGTTTTATTATTAATCCTCAGAAGACGTATCATGGGTGCAAGGTAAACATGATCAAGTCAGCTGTTAATATCTTGTCATTGTCACTTGAACAACCTTGACAATTGTCATCTGCCCAATTTTTATGATTTTAATCAAAGACTATGAAAAAACACCCAAACATTAGACTTCATGGTTTCATGAAGTTTCATGGCATAGATCTTCCAGCAAAGGGCCTTGAGCCACTCTATCTGAAAATGCAAAAGCAACGCTGACTGGGGACATGGCAAGGCCAAGGTGCCTTAGGGAAACGATGGTTCAGTGCTTCAACTGGCCAGTTTCCCTTGGATGATGCCAATTAAGCTGTAGCTGTCATTTAAAGTTGCTGCCTTCTGGACTGCACCTCCTGTGTACAAGCAGGAATCAATCAGTCTCTTGTTTTGCATTATAAATAAAAATGACGTTTTATGGTTTTATAAGTGTAGAAAATATCCCCCAAACCCAACGTGCACCAAATGCTGCTCGTTTTGAATAGAGGCAATTATTTTGTGGGCTGTTTCAGGAGGCATTTGAGTCGGTCATCTCAGAAGTTTCATGTATGAGATGAATTAAATTAAAGCCACCACATCCCTCCACACCCAAAAGGAGCATGTACACCAAATGTTGCTCATTTTGAATAGAGGCAATCATTCTGGGGGCTGTTTCAGGAGGCATTTGCATCAGTCATCTCAGAAGTTTCATGTATGAGATGAATTAAATTAAAGCCACCACATTAAGACCTCTAAAAGCCTGTGAATTACTTTTAAATTAGGGCAGTATCATATCAATAAACATGCATGTAGAAAGCTATGGTGTAATCAGGTTTATTGTTTCATAATAGGTTTATACGAATTATGAATAGCAGAGTTTTATTAATGGGACTTTTAATTATCCACTACAGTGAAGTGATGTAAAATATCTAACAACTCTGCTAATTAATATGGGGATTCAATGGCTGTTAATTAAGGGCAAATGGGACAGGGCTAACACAATCCACTTTTGACTATGATGAATAAAAAGTCAAACCAATAGCTTATTTCCAAATTAACGTGATTGATAAAAAGTCAACTTAGAGTACAAGGGAACTACAATTTTAATGTTTAGGTGACACAAAAAGAGACTGTGTCTACAGGCCTTGAAATAAAAGTAAAAGCTTCCAAAAAGCTTGTAAACTTGCTTTTATATATGTAACTTTGTGCAGAATGAGTCTTTTCAGATCACTTTCATTTCTCATAGTTTGAAATAAAGCTGACATATGAATAGCAATCTGTAGTATATTGCAGGAAAATTATCCTCTTTTTATATGTATCAGGTGTTCTGAGCAGCATTTTCCATACTTTAAAAAACAAAAAAGAGTCAGGGGAGAGAAGCAGCTTGCCAGCAAGTGGTTTATCAGCCTGTCTCTCTGTGATTGTAGTAGTTTATCCCCTTCTGATAGCTGTCTGTTCACCACTTGCTTTCCTGTGTGTGTCTAAACATTTGAAACTTGTTCTTCAGATCTTCAGAAAGTTAACTGTGGTGTGTACATCCAGAAAAAAAAAAGTCCTAGACAGAATCCAGAGTGTTTGGTGGTGTTCTTACATGACATAATAGAGGAGGCTGCTGAGCGTATAAAATAGCATGCGTGCTGCTCAGGGTGCCTTTCATCAGAGATTCACAGGCAATTGCTACTGAGGTCAGTAGCAATTCTGAGTGTTGGTGTGGGACTGAAGTACTTTCCTTACCACAAGTCTTTTTTGCCACCTTGTTCAGGTAAAGGGGGAGTCCCACCTCCTCAGCTTCCACAGTTCATAACCATCTCTAGATATCTCCTATATGCTATCATCTCTGAGCTGACTCCTTTAAGAAGCTGTTCTCTTTTTGTATCTATTAGCTTAGGTGTATTTGTGGGGAATGTGTCGAGTGTTTCTATGCAGTATGTAAGGTCTCAAGCCTGATTTCCCCTTTGCTTAAGGAGTTTAAAACTTGCATTTCCCCAAAAGAAAATCATACCTCTGAGGTGAAGGCTACTTTCTTTGGGGATCACTTCTGGTTGTCCTGTTATAGAATCAGTGTATAACAGGAGCAGTGGTGTAGTTGATTAGCGTTGGATGTTAGGTTGGACACCATGATCTCAAAGGTCTCTTCCAACCTGGTTAACTCCTATTCTATTCTACCAAGGATAATAAGTAAGATGTCTAAATGTGGTTTCAGGAGCAAATATTTAAGGCAGGTTTGAGCCTATTAGAAAAACAAAATTAGGAAAGTGTTCATGATTATTATTGTAAAGTATAGAAACCCAGGAAAACATTTTATCTTTATGAGAAACAGAGAGATGTATGTATGCTATTTTACAAAGAGTGAGCATAATTTGCATAGCTAAATATGAGTTTAAGAACTTAGGATTGGAATGAATCTTCTGAAACATATTGCCTGGTCCTCTTCTATCACAGGCATTTATTTCACATAACATAACCTCTCCTCATTGTACCACATTCCAGATTAAAAGTAGGTTTTTGTTGTTTGTTGTTTTTTCCTCTCTCTAAGATGCTGGGTTTGTGCTCTGGTTCTCTGATAGAAGCCTTCTAATATCTAGGACTTCCCCCCGCACCCCCATACCAGCTCTGACTTTTAGCTTGATTTTTCTCACTTGAACAAATAGTTTTATCTGAAAGCTCTTCCCTGCCCTGCCCCCCATGCTCTTCACTTAGCAGTATAATTCTTACAGGTTCCTTTTATTTGATAGCATGTCCCATCCTATTTATTTTAATATACTTCTGCATCTTTCCTAATTCACTTTTGTACACATGAATCCAGATAGGGTCTTGTTAGTGCTGTATGCAGTCCTAAGAGTATTTCCTTAATCTTCCCTGGAGAAATACTGATTTGTCTAGCTTACCTGTGATCATATATGACATTTTAAGAAGTTTGTCTCTGTGTCCTTTTCCCCCTTCTCCTTTCCAGTTTGCTGTAATTCTGCCTTATGGAATAATTCATTATTGGTTTCTAACAGCTTAGCCTTCACTGCATTGAATTTCATCCTACCTCTGCTGCTTTACTTCTTGAAGTTTTGTCATTCTTTATATGTGATAATGCAATCTTCTCCTGTGTTGATGTAGTCTCCTCTTTTTTGTTCTTTAGGTAATTTCATTGTAGTTTTTTTGGTGAATGTGATTATGAAGAACTTGATTGTTTGAGCAACTTTTATTTTGATATTGGCACAGCAGATTTTATATTGTTGTTTTGGTTTGGGTTTTTGTGTTTTAACTTTATCATTTGGCAAAGTGTAACTGTGGGTAGCAGACTTCCCTATGCTTTGTATTTCAATAAAGTCATCATAAGTGTACACTTCTTAAGTCACTGTTTCTGTGGTATTGTGAAAATATATCATTTGCAATACAGCCCAGGAAGTATGTTGTAAACGGTTTGGGGTGTTAAAATGTTTAGCTCTTATTATTGCCAATACATAAAAGCACCTATATGAAAAGCTATATTAGCAATAAATTTTCCTTAATTAATTTTTCCATGAATGAATTCCTATTAGAAATTCATTCTTACTACATTGTATTATGTTGTGATGCACTTCGGTGAAATTAACTCGAAGAGCTGCTCTTTGCAATTTTAATATTCCACTGGGTTTTCCATTCTAGAAAACTCATTATTATACATGTACAAAGCTGAAAAGAAACAAGAGAGAGGCATATTGTGTGAATAACAGTTAGGGAAGAGAGACAGCTGGCATGATAATTTTCTAATAAAGCTTAGAAAAGGCTGCTGTGTCCTGAAAAAAAATGAAAGAGTTTTAATTTGAGTATTCCTTTTGTTTGGATTTGCTTTGTACTAAAAAGTTCTGAATCCTATTCACACCTTTTATGAATATTAACTGAAAAACAAATATATCTTGTCAAGTCCTTCTACTTGGTAGGTGCAAAAGAATCAGTGGTGTGTATCCAGAGGGGGATGGTATTCCTTGTTCTTATCCACTCATATTCTCCTCCAAACAGACTGTACAGTTTGGGTCTTGATAAATAAAGATCTTCTGAATCACGGACAACTTATTAACACATGGAGCCTTTAACTACCTGTGTGCCACACTGCAGCCTCTACGAAATGTTTGAAAATGTCTTAATTTCTATTACATTTAAGATCATGGCCTATAGAGGCTGTGCCTGGAAGCCCACTATCAGGCAGATACTAGAGAGCAGTCATAGGAATGAAACATTTCACCTGTGACCTTCAAATTCATACAAAGTTTATCACTTGTAAGTAAAACATTAATTAAATTTTTCCACATGTATGAAATTTTGAAGATGAGGTGTTGCCTTTTTACAGACTTTAAAACTGATTTAAAGAGGGAAAAGAGAACTGTTTACATTTCATTACAAAACTCAAACAGTTACAGCTGAGAGAGGCAAATTAAGGTGAATTTTTAAATTAGTATGAGGGAGAAAACTTAATCCATTAAAGTGAAATTTGAAACACCAAATTCTGTGTTTCTGCTGCCTTTCAGCAGTAGATTGCCAGGACATTAAGTGACATTCACTAAACCGCATTTCTGGCTGGTCTTGAGTTTTGTAAGGCTTTCAGAAATGCCATGAATACAGTTTGTAACACATTTATAAAACACTGCTTTTAAAATGTATTAATCCAATATTTCAAGCCTAGAAATAACAGGCAAAAATGTTTTATTGTTCTAATGTGTTGCCTTGATGTTAGATTGTCCTATCTCTTCTGTTTTCTCCATTCATCCTTTTTATACTATATAACATTACTGACATTAATGAAGTTACTGCTAATTTATGCCAAAGTGAGAGAGAAAAGACTCAGGCTTGATATATCTGGTATCACAGTTCATGAGAGAATCAGATAATTGCATTCCATTAGTAATTAATGTAGAGGAATATAAAATACCAATGTTTTGTAAACCACGTATTTCATAGCCCTTCTCTTTGGTAACTGTAGGGCTGTAGGTGACACAGAAACATAGGTCTCCACTTACAGATGGAACCTTTTCTGCTCTCAAGTGAAAAAACACACTGACAGTTGTTTTGGAAGTCAGTACATAGTGATGGAGCATGTGACATTGATGCCAAACTCGAGGCGTTTATCTGACATTTAGTTTAATGATTAAAATGAATTATTTATTGTTCCTTTTGCCCCCCTCCCCCCTTTTTTTCACTAAAGCATAGGCAGGTTGTATTTGGTTAGTGTTTTATTTCTTTTTGTCAAGTTTTTTTTCCATTTCTTGAAAGGTTTTAACACATTTTCCTGTTCAGCCTTGCCACGTGAGCTGTATGTATCACAGCGGGTTGCTGTCACTGGGTTCAGGTTCCCAGAACCCTATGTAGACTGGGGTTGTTCCAGGAGATTCAGTGCTACAGGTGGGAGGATATAGCAAGAGGGTCAATTATAACTACATGCCTGCTCAACTGGAGGCAGCAATTGAGTGACCCAGCAGGAAGAAATCCTAATGACAAAGTCAAGAGAGTTCAAGTTAAGAAATCTTTCAATTTAAATCAAACAGTATGGGCTCTGGTCTGCTAGGAGTGTATTGGAACCTCCCTGCTTAGACCTGGAGACAGAAAACAGAGTTACTTAAGGTAAAACAGCACCAGTGCTTTTTTTACCATTTCTTGTGTACATCTTCCTCATGCAGACAAAAAAAAATAATAATATCTTTACATTTAAAAATGCTATTCACATACTTTAAAAATTTGTTCTTCCACATGTGTTCCTTAATTTTGTTCAACTGGCACCAAGTTTTAACTGGGCTGTGGTGATACCAGATTTTGTGGCATTGTGGGAGATAGGAGCTTAATTTGCAAGAATGTGTGAAGTTTGAACACAAACCAGCTTTGCTGTTTTGAAAGCTGTGTTTGGAGGACTGTCTTTGGGAGAATTTTTTTGTTGTGTTATTATTTCAGTAAACTTCATCTGAGAACTTACTTTGACTAGTTTTGAATAGTTGTGCTTCCAAGCCTCATGTTTATTTGAGATGTCTCTGTCAGCCCTAGAGCCTTTCCCATATCCATTTATTTCTCAATCTTTCTTTCTCAGCAGTTTCTTCGCTGTTGCACAAAGCAAATCCCCAGACATCTCGTGTACATTCAAAATGGATTCACTCCTTAATAGATGATAGCGTGCATACAGTGTATCTGTGAAATGGAAAGTGTTTTGCAAAATCAGTGAGCAATTAAATTTCAGTTATTTTCTAGCAGTAACTGTGTAGAGGTCCTTTGAATCTCAGAACACATTAGACAAATCAGCAGCCTGTAGAAGGATCCAGTCCACTCAATCAAGAGGAAACAAATTAACCCATTAGTCCTAGTTTCATTTCCTGAGTGTGTGTTTGAGTAAAATACCATGTAACCGACATTTACCTCTGTGTCGTCTCCCATTGCTAAGGTTAATGAACCACCTGAAATGGGAAGGTTGAAAACAGAGTGGATATCAAATTGTCATCTGTGATACCTAGTTCTAGAATAATTTGGGGTATTACAACCATTTTCACGAGCTTACAGTGGTGAGGGGCTTGTGACTGGGACATGTTTGAAATATGGGGGACTCCTAGATTCCCTATTAGGGAATTCTCATTTGGGAAACAGCTTTATGTAAAATATATATAAGCTCTTCTCCAGTGTTCTCCTTCAATAAGAGGGGTTGAGGCTGGGCTTAAAATGAAAAAGTCATAGCTGAATATTGAATTGTGTTTGACACTTCACATAAAGCACTTGTTCCTGAAGTAATAGTATACCTACTGTATTTCCTTCTCGCTTCATGATTTATTGCTACCATGAAATCAAGGCATGAAGTATGTATTTAAATAGTCCCTTTTTTCCCCCCTAGCTAATCTTAGTTTTTTGACTTTGAATGACAGTTTATTTGTAAATTAAGAATAAGTGTGAGTAAGAAGGAATGGATAGCCCAGGTGATAGGTAACAGATACATAGTCTTTCATTTGTAGCTTGCCAGTTCAAATTTGGCTCGAGTCTGTATTGACAGAAATTCATTATCATCTGATGGTTGTTTGGGAGTCTGTGTGAAAGGAACTGATGGTATTCACATTCAAAAAAACAACAACAAAAAACAAAACCTGTCACAATTACATTCTTCTTGGCAGCCTCTGTGAGCATGAGGATGAACTTCCCTCTGACATCTTAAAGCAGTCTTTCCAGATTAGGCTTCAGGCGAATTGGCAGAATGATGTGGAAATTTGCAGACGCTGTCCAAGTTTTATCTATCCTTTGTCTAAAAGGACCTTAAGCCTCTAAATGATGAGAAACACAAGTGGCTTCTTTGTGGCCTCTATCTTTTGCTCTTTCAGGTGTCCAATGTGCAATTGCTGCTCTCTAATTACTAGAGAATACTAAGCATTCATAGCAGTGGAAAACAGATAATTTGGATGAGCCACTCTGGTTTTGAACATATTCAGCTGAGAGATTTGCCCTTGGGCAAGTGTAAGTCTGCCAGACAGAAATATAATGGAGTAGTTTATGTCCCTTAGCCTTGTGTACAATTTGGTAAAATTAACTGCCACATGCCAACAAACTGCCAAAATCCTGTAGCAAAGGTAGAGACCGAAGCTCCCAGCAAAACATTTTCCGAGTGTGGTGATATTTAACTTAATTGGGGAAGTGCAGTATGTCAATACGAACTTTTCCCACCCCCCTATTCTGTCTCTTTCTGAGGCAGTTATACCGTTTGATTTTAGCAATACAGAAACCTTCAACCACTAAAGGATGTGCCAGCCAAAAACCGTCACTGCCAACAATTACATGCTAGATGTGTGTGGGCAATAGCATATGCACTTAAAAGGACTGAAAAAGAAGGTATGCATGGTTCTTAGCATTTTGTCTTGAGTTTCAGTGTCTCCCTAAAATTAGAATTAATTTCAAACAGCAAAAAAAATCCCTGGGAACAGAACATGTAGGAGCCCTGTGATGAGCCAGGAGATTTTTCAGACCTCAATTTTCTTACTTTTACAAGGGAATGCATAAGCAGATTTGTCTTCATTATTTCTTCAAATAATTAATGCTTTCAGTATATTTCAGGCATTGATTATCTGACCAGTTGTTGTTAATGGACAAAACTAGAGTGCCTTATGGTATTTTTCTTTCTTTTGTTTGTACTTGAAGTCTCTAATAACCTGAGCATATGTTGAAACACACGTAGGTACAAGAAGTAGGACTTTAGTGGTGACTGGAGTGTGACATGACTCATCTCCAACATATAAAAAATAGACTAGATGTATTATAAAGGCAGATTTAATGCAAAAAAGAAAATAAATATGAAGAATCAGTGGGCAGGATACTTATCATGCTTGTGTAGGAATGAAAGTGAAGAGATTCAAAGGTCTTTGATCTACTGAGTTATCCTCTATTGTATTTTAAGACTATATTTTACCTGCGGTCCAGCATTAAATGAAGTCACTATTGTCTGTCTGTTAGAAATCAAATAGAGGCCATTTTATGGTTTGTCCACTCAAGATCTAGTGAAAATATATTACTGCTTTTCACTAGGTCCCACCTCAGCTGGTTTAGATTGAAACAGAGTTGTGCTTTGGATTAGTACTGAGGAGGAACCGAATATCAAAGGCCCAGTTTGAGTTTTACACAAATAAACAAAACCTTCTCATTCTTGGTATGCACACTTAAACACTGCTTACTTTGACTTGTGTCTCAGATGGCTTTCGCAGGCTTTGGAACTATTATGCACTATACCCACTGAAAGAAGTAGATTATTGGCTAGGAATTACTCGTAAAGATAGTATAAAAGCATAGATGCCTTGTCTTTTTGTTCTGAGTATTAAAAAAGGGAATTCTCCAGGTTGAGCTAGGCTATGTTATGTGTTCACTAAAACCAAAGGATACTCTGTGGAGTACTGTGTACATTTTTAACCATCTATTTTCATAAAAGATGACTACCCTTGGCACAGATGCAGAGGTTGTCAGGGAAGAAAAGAACAATTGTATCAGAAGAGCTCTGTTTGTATCAATAAAGTGAAGTCTGAGGGTAAAATTTACTCTATAAATATATTATAGGATGGGCTAAAACTAAAATCAAATGGGTGGCACTGTCAATGAATGAGTTAGCCTGGAGATTAGAAGAGGGGTTTTGAATACTGGAGGACGGAGGTTTTAAAACAGCTTTTCAATAACAGGGGAGATAATTCTACCTTGTTTTCTGTTTGAGACAATTATGAAATGGTATGGATAGTGTGGTCCCTTAAATCGCTGGAAACTTGACTACATGAATCAGAGAAACATTTTTACTGAGAAGATCTATAGGCCCACAACAGGAAAACAGCAACTGAATTCTGACTGAACAGCTCAGTTATTCTGTGGGCAGAGACAGTGTTTTTTGTCTTGTTCTGGCTGTGACTGTGCCTGGGTTCTCCAGCTGCAGAGCAGGCAGATCCTTGGGAGCAGGTTTCCACAAGGAGCATCATAGGTCTTGAGACCTGAGCATTTGCAGTGCTGGAGTGTCTATTGTCCACTTAGTTCTTGTTAAGTGCTAGGTGTAGACATGATTATACTGTGTCTTTCCTTCCCCCTCTGCTGTTGTAAGCAAGCAAACAGTAAGCGTGTTATTTTTGCAGAACATCTGTTTACCTAGGTTTAGCTGTGGCTTTAATGCCAGAGTCATTTTTAGCTCACACATATCAAAGAATCCAAATTAATAATCAATTAATAATCAGCATTCAAATGCTGTGTAATTATCTACCACATTTAAAGGTTTAGCATGTGCTGTAGATTTTAAACAACTTATCTTTTTTGGTGACTTTTTTTCTGCTTCCCTGAAGTTTTTTGGATACTGCTAGTCTATACAAAACTGAGCTTTTGCATCTTGCATTTGCTTTTATTTTTACACTTGTGCCATGTCTTTGCAAAATTGAAGTCTACCTTTGGAACTCTCAGAAATATGCAGATATTAATAAACTTCATCTCTGGATTACTATTGCATGTGGAATTAAAATCAAATGATATTCAGATTGTGCCTATATATTGCTGTTTGAAAGACACATTTTTGCTTAAATTTTGCAAATTATGCTTTTTGCTCTGTTGCTGGTAAAACTGCAGCTACAAATACATTCCTTGAGCATTTGACTTTTAAAACCAGTGCATTAAGCAGGTTTGTTAATATAATTCATGAATAACATTGAGCATCAGTCAGATAACTCAGAGTTATTGATAAGCATTTACACCTGTAAATAAAATGAGTCTGCTGTTCTGCTCTGCTGGCTTTGACTGGAGGTGGGGCATTTCCCCCAAAGATTGTGTGCTTGGTTTTTACACTGCTGCATTAGATGATTCAGTCACTTTCACTAGTATTCCTTTATGGCAGGCAAACAATAAATGTTTGAAAGTAGCTCTAGTAAAATGTCAAAGCTTTATCAATTCCATCACAATATTCATCAGAACAGTAGTGTTTACATGCCTCATTTTATGCAAAAGTGGTTTCTTAATGATAGAGTCTAAGCAGTATATTATTGTGATGTTTGTTACCTAGATCTTTATTATCAGGGTTGCATATGATGTTTAGTCAGAAAATATAGTTCTGGCTTGTTCTTAGCTTCACCTGGAGGTGACAGTCATTGTTTTGTACTTTCAAATAAGTGATCACACTTGGCACTTCTTACATCAGTAATCCTAATGAAACTGAATTGAGACCACTGAGTAGGTGCAAGAACATCTATCAATTCAAATGTGTCTAATGAAGGGGCATACTGAATGTTGGGTTTTGAGGATTGCAGTATGTTTTCCAAGTCTGTGATTGTATTTATGCAGCAACTAGATTAAAAATTATTTGAGCAAGATGTTAAAACCTTAATAAATTCTTTTCTTTAGGGACGATTTAGTTTTTGGGCCCTTGCTTACTGGTCAATACATGTCCTTCTGCTGCTACTGATAGTATGGAAACCTCTCTGCTTTCCTGCCTCTGTGTAAGGAGTGGGGCAGTGATATTAGTTATCAGATGAGACATAGGCTGTTAGCGGACCTCTTGCCCTCAGGGGACCTTGTTCAGGTAACACAGCTGCAAATGGTCAGTCCTTTCTTTGTCTAGACTTTGTGCTGTGAAAGGTAAGCAGTTGTTCTGGTGCTAGTGTAGATGACTGCAGGATCAACTTAGCTTTCGTTGATTCATGTATGTGATTCCATATTCTCATTTGACAGAATCCTGTCATTCTGTGTTTGAATAGAGTTGGCTAAAAGTATTGAATTAATTTGGTCTGGTTTTGTTCTGACCACAGGGTCACGGACAGAAAGATCTTAGCTGTGTGGATTCCTCCCAGTTGTGGCCAAATATTTTACAGTTGTGTAGCTAAACAAATTCGAGTAGGGAGGAAGGGAAGATCATTCCCACACTGTCATTCCATGGGGGCCCCTTAGTCCTGCTGATTTCTATTTTGAAAATAAATCGGAAAAGTCTTTTAGAGGAAAGACTTTAGAATACAAAACCTTTGGGACTTGACAGTTTGAGAGAGAAGTGGAGCTTTGTTTGCCTTTAAATAATAAAGTTGGTTTTTTTTCTGTTTAAGTATTTATAACAAGTGAGACTGGGGTTTACAGTATGCAGTGCAGAATGCTATTTTCCAGAATGTCCTCTTACTTTTTAATTGCTTTAAGCTTTAAAAAAGTGATACTATAGAATGATTAGTCCTTCAGACTAATGAAACAATATTTGTAGAACAAGCAACTGCTTTCTGTGAAGGCTGGTTTATTAGTTCTGTATCTGACTAACAGCTGTGCATCTCATGGCTAACCCTTTATCCTACACATTGAAGAGGAAAATTAAAACTGAATTTTCACAGTGGCGCTTTCCTCCGTCTCTGTTAATGTTTGTGGTCTCTTCAGCGTCAAATAATTTTTTCATTGACTGTTTGGTTTTCTTGTCTTAATGTGGCCATCTCAAAGCACTTTAACTTCAATGAAATTTTTATATGACCTTAAAAAGTGATTTTTGAAAAATGGCATTTGTGCAATACTGTAACAAAGAGGTCATTTCACAAGATTATTACTACTCTGAAGTGCTGCTGAGATTTGACTTTCAGTTCCTCTACCTTTTGTTGGAATGTAAGAGATGAAAAGAGCCAATGTGAAATGTCAGATATCAAAATAAGTTACTAGAACTATCAGAGTTCAAAAATACAATCATATATTTGCAGTCTCACAGAATATCATGATTCACTTTTAAAGGCATATTATACTGAAAAGCCCAAAACACTTAGATGAATAAGAAGTTTTCATTGTCAATATATGAAGTTGCTTCGCTGATAGATGCATAAATCTGTCTTGTTTGCCCCATGGACAATCATTAATAAAAACAAATCCCAAGATACTGGGAATAAAACATCCTGGGTCCAAAAATTATTTCCTTACACAATTAACATATAGTCCCTGTAAGTTCTGTTGCGCAGGATGAACAGCATTTTGGGTGCAGAGTGCTCCACTAACTTTTTGTTTGCTAGTCTGCTTTGGACTTCATTTCCTGATCCATGTGTTGTTTCTCAGGTAGTGAAGTTGAAATCACAGCCACAGTCTCTCTGTAAAGCCAGGGTGTGACTGTTTTAGGCTGTGCCTTTAAAAAAGGGACAGTTGCTGGAACACCACCACCCAGGATCTCTGCAGGAAACTCTAGGTCTGGATAATCAAAAAGTGTCATTTGTGACTCATCAGTATTCAAAAGCAAAGGTGATTATTGATGAGATGTTCTTACTGTTCTTGGCTATTAGAGCTTACTCATTGTGCACATATTCATTCTCTTGAGTTGGCCCAAAAAATGTTTCTGTGTTTCTGTCTGCAGCCTAAGCTAAGCTCTGATCCATGATTATACTGATGCTGTGTGAGTGGGATGAAGTTTCAAAGCCATATCTGTATGATTTAATGATAGAAAGGGAATCAAATCACTGCCACTGTGGGTGTTGATTTAACCCACTGAACCATCTGATCCCCATCTTGGACTCCAGAGCAAGTTCAGAGTCACCTTTTTGAAATAAGAAATAGTAATAATTTTTTTAACATTTTGTATGGGGACTTCAGTGTTCTAAAGGTGGAATGCTCAGCTGTATTGCTGCTTGCTTCCAAAGAGACAAGTGAAATGTGCTTGGAGGCACTCAGTGTGGTTTGTCCCTTCGTCTGAGTAGTGTCTCTGTTTAGCTTCTTAGAATCACAGAATCATTTTGATTGCAAAAGACCCTTCCTTTCTGACCACAAAAATTATTCCTATTCAGGTAAACAAAAGTTGCCCCACTTGTCTCAGTTTCATATCACTGTCATGCAATTGCTTGGTGGCTTCTCCTAGTGCAGAGTCCAACCCTTATCCAACTCTACCAAGTCTAGTGCCAAATCATGTACCTTAGCACACGATCTATGCATCTTTTAAACATCTCCAGAGGTGGTGATTCAAGTTCTGATCTTGCTGAAATCACGATTTAATGGAAGTCACAAAGTGGGAGTTGGTAACTCCCAGACAGGCTACATCTACCTGCTTCTTGCCCTGCTTTGCTGTTCAGGGTCTGCCCATGTACTGGCACTGCTGTGTGGGCTGCATATCTCTGACTAAAAACTTGATGTAGTTTTCCTTGCTGCTCTTCAGGCAGAGTATCTCAAATGCTTCTAGACCTCAGTCCTGAGGTCATGAACAAAAGTATCCTGATTTTGTCAATGTTTGTCCTTCATCAAAAATTACCACCTTGATTAGTATTTGGTTCAAAAGGGACCTGGGACTTGAAAGTCCTGTGAGCAGTGTGATTCAGCCGGCACACAGCGAGAGCTGCGTGAGGAGGCTTTCACAGCGCCTGCCTGCAGTAGGGAGAAGAGCGTCGCTGCAGAGAGAACAGATGCATTTCAGAGTCGCCCGCCAAAGGGAGTATATTATGCTCCCTTTTTAAACTTTCCCAAACACACACCATCTGTTTCACACTAGATACTTACAGGGTTTGATCAAATTAGAAGTCATGCTGAAAGGGAAAACTAAGGTTAGCATGGACAGCTTTCTTAAAGCTACAGAAGTCGTGGCTCTGTTGCATTAAACCTTGAGCATTAACCTCAGTAAACTCAATGAAACATTGCAGCTTAATGACCTTGCCAGTTGCATATGTTCACTTATAATCTCAATCAGAGCAGTAAAAGTGAAATTGAGAAGATACTGTATAAAATGACAGCAGAAGAAAATAGGAATGGTGGACAGGATGAGAGAATGATAAAAATGAGGCAGAAGTACTGAAACAGATGTTGACTGGTTCAGAATAGCTACCATTAGGTATGCCTGACTGCAGAAACAACCTCTGAAAACACTGGAGCTCAAAAATCTTCTGGCATAGAGCGGTAGGACCTCTTCTCAAGATCTGCACTAGGAGAAGCCACCTAGCAATTGCATGACAGTGATACGAAACTGAGACAAGTGGGGCAACTTCTGTTTGAGTAGGAATAATTTTTGTGATCAGAAAGGAAGGGAAAGAGAAAGGATAGGGGCTTACAAATCCTTCACAGGTTTAACAAGGCAGCAGTCTTGTGCTTGTTTCAGTTCTGAGGCTCTGATTTGCAAAGGTATTTAGTTATTGCTTTGTTCAGCATTAAATATGCGGCTTGCAGAGCTAAGGTGGTGAAACTAAGTAAACTCATCATTTATGGATCTAAAGGCTATGTTCTTTGGGTATGTTTCTTAATAGGTGTTGTTGAGTTTTAGGTGTAAGATCTTAGAGCTCAGTGACTTGAGCAAAATCCAAAGCAAGTTTTCTGCCTCTTTTTAACCCCTGCTCTCTGCAACCTAGCAGGGACTGGATGCCAAGACAAAAACTGTGTTGGGCAAACGCAGTCTTACCTCAGCTGCAGTTTTTACACACGAGCTGCTGTGACAACACAGACGGTGGCTAAACCTTGTAGGCCTTGCTAAGACCCTGCTCAGGAGTCCTGAAAACCTAGGGCTTAACTGTTTGTAGTGTAAAAGATGTGGTACAAGTTGTCTCCTTTTCCTGAGGCAAAACAGTATGAAACCTGACAGAACTGAAAAAAGCATTATCAAAAAACTTTGCTTTTGCTGTGTTAAAACTGTTGTAGTTAAATTGAGGCATAATCACAAAGAACATATGTCACAATTTATCTTGTTTTGAAGTGTTGGTTGGTTTGAGACAATTCTAAATTAGAACTATAGACATATCAAACGCTTCCAAAATAATGCCAAAACACCATGGAAAAGGCTGTGCTGAAGACATTTACAAGCTGTATAACCACAGGAAGTAGAGGGATTTTTTTTCTTTCTTGGGCATCCAAGATGCAGTTATCTTAGTAATGTTTATCATACATCAACATAAAGTTTCTTCTTGTGTGATGGTCCTATAATTAACTGCCAGATATTTATTTGAATTAAGCCTCCAAACTCTGTGAAGCTTATTTGTGACTTCTCATTGCAGCTTATTTTAGTTTAAAAACCCACAAAACCAAACACACACACACAAACTCACCCCAAACCCCCTGGCTTAAGAAATGCTTTTAAATCATGCATGTTGTAATAGGTTGGACTTGATGATCTCCAAGGTCTTTTCCAACATGGTTGATTCTATGATTCTATGTTTATATCGCTTCGTGGGACACAGCTGGTAGGGCAAATTTAGAATAATAGTTTGATTTGTTACTCTGTGAGCAACAAATGTCTTTTCTGTTATCCCCCCAAAAAGTCAGGCACAAGACATCTTGCAAGTCTTTTTTTAATTGCATACTCCACCTCAACACAAGGGGGAACTTCTTCACTGTAAGGGTCACAGGCCACTGGAACAGGCTCCCCAGAGAGGTTGTGGGGTCTCCTCTGGGGACTTTCAAGGCCTGTCTGGATGCATTCCTCTGTGACCTGAGCTAGCTTCTATGGTCCTGCTCTGGCAGGGGTGTTGGACTCGATGATCTCTTTGGGTCCCTTCCAACCCCTAAAATCCTGTGATCCTGTGAACATAAAACAAGCAGATACAAAGGACATTGTTCTGATCATTACACTTTTGAAACCAGGAGGCACTGCAGTTTTACAGGCAATATCTTGATTACATTCCATTAGAAGATAGCAGTTTTCTAAAAATTAATTTGCTTTTTAAAGATCATTTCACAAGCCTACACTGACATTCCACATAAGGGGAATGTGATACTGCCAAACCAGATAATCTATACCACAAAGTCTTGACAATATCTGTTCATAGGACCTTGAAAGCAGAGCTGCTGAGGTTATTCCTGGCCTGTGGGCTAAGGGAATTTAGACTAGCTATATTGCCAGGATATTCTTTGCTGATTAGAAATTAATTTCAGATCCTCACTCCCTTGATAAATTTTGTACACTTTCACATAGGTACAATCTAGAATACATAAATACTGTAGTGACATGATGGAAAAAGAGATTGGTGATAGAACTGCACACATCTGTCAAATTTTTATCTTTACCTTGAATTATTTTTGAATTAACCTTTCTTTTAATCTATAAGGTTCTTGCTTGAGGCTAAACAATCTTTACTTCACAAAACCATCTGCCTGGCTTCAAGACTTTCATATCAATGGACAAACCTAGAATAAAGCACCATGCAGCGATAGTCAATTTGACAGGAGCTTTGACAAATTGGAGATAAATTACATGAACATAAAGAATGTACCATTGAGTGCTGAGTGATATACTAATTATATTTTTGTGCTTTATAAGTGAGAGACAGCTAAGACGGAAGCCAAAGTCACCAGTCACACTAGTTGGGAGATATATTCAGAATGTTGCATGCTTCATTGTACATTCTGAAGGTTTGAGTTGAAAGCTTTAAGAAAGAAAAAAGGCATTTATTAGGCTAAAACTTTGTCTTGGGTTTTTGTATACATCAGACCAGAACTTGGTCTTGGATTTTTGTATACATCAGCCCCCCCCCCCAAAAAAATGAATGAAAGCTAAAGCAGGTTCTCTATCAGGCAGCAGCGTCTGCATGATAAATGAAGTCTAGTCTCATTCTTCATGTTGTTATTGCTCATTTTAATACTAATAAAACCAAAATCGGGTAGTTTTTGCAGCATTGAATCTCATGATTGTGTACTCTAGAATCTCTTGCTCAAGGGTAGGGATGAAAATATATTGTTTGCAACATTTATGGATTTTTGTCAGAACTAAATAGGAGACCACCCCCCACTAGTCTTCCTCCAGAACAAGTGCGGCGTTAATGGGGTCAAACACTGTGTGTCAGTGTGAGCTTCTATGGTACAAATGGTGAATTGAGTAGGACATTAGAACTAGCTGGTAGCTGACAGGAAGTGTCAGAACTGAAAAGTGTTTAAATAAAGATTGTAATACAAATGCAATCAGAGCATATCTACAGTATTCACATAATCCTTTGTGGCTGTGCAAGTCTTGTGTTTTATTTGTACAGCACCTTGCACAGTGAGGCCTTAGTTTCTAATAGGAGCTTTGAGATGCACATAAATAACAGTAAGCATTTCTGTTCCTTGCTGAGCAAATTTAACTAAGAATGCTTTCTTCAGAAATGCAATATTGAGTGAACAGACCATGAAAACTGTCACTGGGCTTTTCTCTATAATCTATCGGGTTTTATGTGCTGTTCCTATAGTACAGGGTTTAGTTGTAATGTCTCACAGGGGCACTTTTCAAAGATACACCCTGCTTTTATTTGCAATTAGAGCTGTTACCACTCTCCTTAAATAATGTATTTTATAATTTAAAGCAGACAGGGAAAACTACACAAACATGAACTTAAATGCATCTCTACAACACTCCTGCAAGGAAGTTTAAAATTATGTTTTTGTTATTACTTTCATTGCTAAATCAATGTACCAAATACAGTAATCAAATTTTAGACAGAGGTTACCAAGTTTTCACTGAGAATTGCTTGCAGTGTTTGACATTATGGGTTTGTTTATAATCTACCAAGCAGTTGGCAAAACATTGAAAATAAGCCTGTTCTTACAGTGCCTACCAAACAATATTTTTATCAGTTCTGTAAATCTTGCAAGCAATTTCTATTTATTTTAGGAGGAAAAAAAAAAAAAACCTGTGATGGAATAAAATGGGAAGAGAATGAAGACATCTAAATTATAGCTGCAGTCAAGATGATATACAGGTTCCTACATAAGGTTGCTAGGGACAAGTAGTGTTCTTTCGCTATTTTCATAGAGATTTGCATTTTGTCCTCTGAGAAGTTAGAAACTCCTAGTTTGGAAATGGTGCAAGGTTCTACAAAGGATAAAAGGACAAAAGCATGATCTTAGGCCCTATCTGTCACTTGGGCACAACAAGGACTTTTAACAAAACACTGTGTTTAAATGCCAAACGCTTTTGACAAAGTGCACATCTGGATGGAAACAGTTTGAAGAGTTTCTTCTGTTAGGAGAAAATAGAAACAGCAGAATTATTAAAATAGGAATAAAATATCAGAGGCTAGACTCTTTATCAGCTCAGAAGTGTCTCATCTTTGTCACAAAGAATTGGCATAAATATGTAAAAAATATGCATTTTATAATATATTGAGTCAAGGTCTAATTTTGTAATGGCTACCTGAATCCCATTCCATCTTATTAAATTTAAGCAACCTTTATTTTCTTCTTTTTTTTTTCCTTTTCTTTTCCTTTCCTAACATGAACAATTATTCAATGCTTGCTTTCTAAGATTTTATGAAATATATATGAGGTGATCAGGTTTCCCTTAAGGCAACATTTCAAATACCATCTTGAAAAACACCCGTAGTGGCAGAGAGACCATGCATTTTAGTTCACATATATTGCTGTCCTTCCTTAGTAATTGTTGCTTGCATCTTACAACCTCAGTGCAAAATCCTGAGGTGCTCTAAAAGAGGTCACTGTCAGTGCTCTCCATATCCTTTGGTTACATTACATAATAATAATAAAACCAGGTTGGAAGAGACCTTCAAGATCATCGTGTCCAACCCATCAACCAATCCAACCCACCTAATCAACTAAACCATGGCACCAAGCACCCCATCAAGTCTCCTCCTGAACACCTTCTATGATGGTGACTCCACCACCTCCCTGGGCAGCCCGTTCCAATGGGCAATCATTCTCTCTGTATAGAACTTCTTCCTAATATCCAACCTAAACCTCCCCTGGCGCAGCCTGAGACTGTGTCCTGAGACTGTGTTCTGGTACTGGCTGCCTGTGAGAAGAGACCAACATCCATCTGTCTACAACTTCTCTTCAGGTAGTTGTAGAGAGCAATAAGGTCTCCCCTGAGTCTCCTCCTCTCCAGGCTAAGCAACCCCAGCTCCCTCAGTCTCTCCTCATAGGGCTTGTGTTCCAAACCCCTCACCAACTTTGTTGCTCTTCTCTGGACTCGTTCCAGCAAGTCAACCTCCTTCCTAAACTGAGGGGCCCAGAACTGGACACAGGACTCAAGATGTGGCCTGACCAGTGCAGTGTACAGGGGCAGAATGACCTCCCTGCTCCTGCTGGCCACACTGTTCTTGATGCAGGCCAGGATGCCATTGGCCCTCTTGGCCACTGCAGGCTCATGTTCAGCCAACCAGTACCCCCAGGTCCCTCTCCGCCTGGCTGCTCTCCAGCCACTCTGACCTCAGCCTGTAGCACTGCATGGGGTTGTTGTGGCCAACGTGCAGAATTTAGGTTGATTTAGGTCAAGCTACATTAACCCTATATTGCAAACAAACTAGGTTTTGCTCAGTGCATATTTAATTGGTATTTCTTGTGACTTATGTGAGTGGATCCATTAATGGAACAAATGCTTACAGAATTCCTGTTCCTCAAGGAAATATATCCTGACCTGGTGAAATGTATTCTTATCTGCGCAACAACAAAGGAGTTGAACTGGACAAATGAGCATAGCTGCCTTCAAGGGTAAAAGGGAAAGACTCCAAACAGAGTTTGGCCAAACATCATACTGAAGTCAGCAAACATGATTTTCGTAATGGGGATATGGGAAAGGAGCTTAGGATTCAATTTCATATATAACAGAAAGAAATGTGCTTGATTATTTTACACAAATACTGGAATGCTAACAGCCCTGAATTCCAGTATATGGGAGCCGTAAACAACTGTCTGGTGCTTAAACTATTTAAAGATACTTCTTTTTCCATCTTTTAAAGTTAATATGATCATAATGGTCTTATCTGCTCTGGTAATAGCATTCCCATATAGATGTGCATTTTATTGCTGTGGATTGTGCTCAGGAATCACTCTTATTTCCATTGCCCTTCAACCTGTCACAGCGTTGTTAGCTGCTGTAAACTCTCATTAGGCAAACCTGGCATCTGCTGGCCTCAGATGCCAATCTCTGGGAAGAATTTTTCTTATGGAAAGATAGGGACTTCAGCATCCCCATCTGCTTTACTTCCTCCTTTTTATGTCTGTCTTTGCTTCTTAACAAGAAGCTGATACATTATTAGTGTTGTTTTCCTAGTGCTTTCCTTTCCTATTAGTTTCTTTTTAGATGTATCTGTTCACATTTTCTTTATATGGCTCCGACATTTTATGAATGAATAGAGAGTTCTTTAGTGGTTGGAAATGTTCTAGCAAAAATTACAGGATCTTCACAGTAAGCCACACCTAGTACAGGAATTGATGTAAAAGCTGCCTCACTGATCTCAGTATCAAATAATAGTTGTTCAACTAATATGCTGCTACATTAGTGGAGTCATAATAGAAGTTGATGTGTGAAAAATATCATTGATTTATGCTGAAGGGTGTTAGAGAGTATTTTTTCTAAAATAAATTGTTTTATGAAAAGTTTTGCTGAGTTCAGACTAATTCCTTTGTAACTGCCATCATTACCACTACAGTGCAGTTATTTTAACAACTCTCAGTTTTGTTACGGCTGTGAACCTTTCATAGTTTCTTTGTCCTTAGGATGTCAGACATGAAAGGGAGGCAGTGTCATGCTGTTCATGAATTCTAGGTGCCTTGATCCTTGATCACTTTGTTAAATCATTAGAGGGAGGTCCCTCTGGGAATTCTCAGAAGTCTCTGAAGAGTCACTTATGGATATAAATGTACCTCTCACACAACACATTTCACTTCCAATCCTGTCTAGAGTCAAGCTTCTCTCTGAAATGTTTCTCAATGTAAATCAGTAATCAGGGCACAGATTGGCACATGCTGCTGGGCTTTGAAGCTATTCCTATCATATGATTTGTCACATCCTAAGCAATACTTTGCATGATTTCCATACATATCCTATTAGGCTTTCTTGCTTAAGGCCTTTAGATTTCAGCAAAATACTTGACAGCAGCCAACTGTTGGACATTCTTGAGAGTTATACTTCAGCAAAGTACAGGGGGCCACTTGACAGCTCCAATTAAGTAGGGGATTGAGAACTGGGTTGTACTACTCATCTCTGTTGTAATATCACTGCTGGGTAGCTTTTCCAAATGTGGATGTATATCTGTATTTTTCAGGCTGGGCACTGTTAGTAACCCAGCTATCCTTTCCATCTGCTTGACAGGAGACATCCCATTACTGTCTGCTGCTGTAGAGCTCAGTACAGCTGCTTCCCTGGAGTGGGCAACTAGTTTTATTATGACATAGTCATAAGAAGTCATTATGATGTAGTTATACGTCATTGTTTGAATGAAGGGACGTAAGTCACAAGGAAGGTTTCTTGCTAGGCTGACTTCAAGTTTCTTGAAAAAATTATTTTGTGGAAAAACAGGAATTTTTTTAAAAGAACATTTTCATGCATATATATGAAAAAGAATCTACTAGCTTTTTCAAGAGAAGTTATCTTTAAACTAACATTTGCAAAGCCTTATAAATTTGATTGGTCATTGTCTGTTGAATTTATAGTGCTTTCATTTTGAAGTCTACTTTGCAAGGAATGATGAGTATATTTTACATTGCTTTGCTTGAGGAAAATATTAAGTACCATTAAGAATAGAAAAATATTTTCCTAGATCTAACTCTAGTCACATTTATCTTGGGCACATTCTGTGCAGGTTATTTTTGCTGGTTTCTTTGTGTTTTATTGGTGTGTGTTTGTGGGTTTTTGTTTGTTTGTGGTTGGTTTTTTTTTTTCTCCTTTCACCTGTAATTCAGAAAATAATCAAAATACAATTTACAAACTGTTCTAATGAGCAATTCAGTGTTTCTGTGATTCAGGAACTAAACCTGCAGAATCGTCCAGGCCAGAAGGGACCTCCAAAGGTCATCTAGTCCAACCTCCCCGCAGTCAGCAGGGACATCTTCAACTGGACCAGGCTGCCCAGGGCCTCATTGAGCCTCACCTTGAATATCATCAGGGAAGGGGCTTAAGCACTTCCCTGGATAACCTGTTCCATCACCCTCATAGTAAAGAACTTGTTCCTAACATCCAGTCTAAATCTGATCTTCTTCAGCTTAAAGCCATTGCCCTTCATCCTGTCACTGCAGGCCTTTGCAAACAGGCTCTCTCCATCCTTTTTGTAGAACCAGTTCAGGTACTGGAAGGCTCCTATTAGGTCTCCCTGGACCCCCCTCTTCTTCAGGCTGAACTACCCCAGTTCCCTCACCTCTGTGTAGCAGAGGTGCTCCAACCCCCTGATCCTTCTCTTGACCCTCCTCTGGACCTGCTTCATCAGGTCTATGTCCTTCCTATATTGTGGGCTGCAGACCTGTACACAGTACTTCAGGTGAGGTGTCACTAGAGCCAAGTGATGCTCTGGGAATATCATGTAAGTAAATGATAGAATCATGTATATCATGTAAGTAAACAATATTCTGGCAATGTGGAAAGGAGTCCTACAGCAGACAGAGAATCTAGTAAGTACTGACTGGGGACAATCTTTCCTCAGCTCACTGGGTATGGTGGTGAAGGAAGAGGGGAAACATACTGAAAACTCCTCTGAATGTAGTTCTGTAATGAAGCCTATTGTTGTAATCATGTGATGCAAGAAGCAGAGTGGAATGGAGTGAGCAAATCTGAAATTTCCCTAAATGATTCTAAATATCATCCTACCTCACCTCTTCCTTACAGAGATTAGAAATTGTTTGGAGTTGTCAATATCATAAGAAGTTGAGGTAAGGAAAGTGAAGTGGAAAATAACACAGCATGAATACAATAACGGGATGGAGTAGATAAGTGTTTCTCCTCCTGCAAAGATGATCACAGTATATGTTAGCAGTACAAAACAGGAGGCTAGAATCCAGATCACATTATTTATTTAACAAATAGGTACCAATTCAAGTATAAACAAGTAAAAAAAAATAAAAAGGTATATAAAAGAAATCCTTTCTTCTGGTCCTAATTATATATTCAGAAAATAAAGTTTCAGCAGTGTTTTCTTTTCAAGTTTCAATTTTATTAGGCTCTTCACATTTGTTTTAGACTTTAATATCCATTCTTATTAACATGTAAGTGAATGAATAGTTGAGACTATCAGCTGTAGATTAGTTTTTGTGATGGTTCTAACATAACTGAGAAATGAAGTTAGCTTTCAGCAAAGTCTTAATTTCAGGAGGTTTTTTTACTATCTTTGCAGTAATTATTTATTCTCACTTGCTGTGTGTGTATATCCATGGGGGTTTCAAAATATTTCTAGCATCATAGACTGAGCTTTGTCATCAATACAACTGACTGCCTGAAGTGGAATACAAACACCTTGACAAAGTGGTGGGGAAAATGTTAAATGTTGATTAGATAGTGTTTGATTATTTATAAGGTCAGAGTAAAATAAAATATTTGAGTGAAAATGCCTACATCTTGTGGAAAATTTATTTTGAAAGAGGTGCTAGATCTGTTGTACTGCCTATAACATATTGCTCATTTGTAGTCACTGCCAAAATACCTGGAGAATTGCTTAAAATACTTTAACACATCCAAGTGCCAGGTTCTACACATTGGCCACAACAACCCCATGCAGTGCTACAGGCTGGGGTCAGAGTGGCTGGAGAGCGGCCAGGCAGAGAGGGACCTCGGAGTTCTGGTTAACAGTAGGCTGAACATGAGCCAACAGTGTGCCCAGGTGGCTAAGAATGCCAATGGCATCCTGGCCTGTATCAGGAACAGTGTGGCCAGCAGGAGCAGGGAAGTATTGTGCCATGTACTCAGCACTGGTTATGCCATGCCTTGAGTCCTGTGTCCAGTTCTGGGCCCCTCAGTTTAGGAAAGATGTTGAGTTGCTGGAACATGTCAAGAGGAGGGCAACAAATCTGGGGAGGGGTTTGGAGCAGAAGCCCTATGAGGAGAGGCTGAGGGAGTTGGGGTTGCTTAACTTGAAGAGGAGGAGACTCAGGAGAGACAACTACCTGAAGGGAGGTTGCAGACAGGTGAGGGTTGGTCTCTTCTCTCAGGCAACCAGCACCAGAACAAGAGGATGCAGTCTCAAGCTGTGCCAGGGGAGGTTCAGGCTGGATGTTAGGAAGAAGTTCTTCCCAGCAAGAGAGATTGGCCTTTGGAATGGGCTGCCCAGGGAGGTGGTGGAGTCGCCATCCCTGGAGGTGTTTAGGAAGAGACTTGTTGGGGTGCTTAGTGCCATGGTTTAGTTGATTAGATGGTGTTGGATGATGGGTTGGACATGATCTCTGAGGTCTTTTCCAACCTGGTCTATTCTATTCTATATGAATTTATAGCTAGATTTGCATTTACTGGCCACTAAACTGATCTGATCTGGCATTATTATACATTATTCTACTACTTTTGGCCCTTTGGAAGGAAAATCCTCCATAGGTTCCTCTCTAATCAACCCCTGCAGGAATGTGAATGAATATTATAAAAAGAGAAATATAGAAACATCTGCACTGGGGATAGTTTTGGTCTTATTGAGGAGCACAGTCGCTTTGGTTTTGTGCCAGGCTAGCCAGAAGCTGCAAAGTGAGTGTGTGGTACCATTTCCTATCACAGACAGATAAGGAGATTGCCTTCCACAGTTGGATAAGAGGCATTTACTGAAGAAATTATTCTATAAGGAAATAACTAATGGGAAACAGACCTGCGGTGGACATAAGAAATATCTAAAGATGCTCTTGGGAGGAACTTTCAGCTATGCAATGCTAGCAGATACAATTATAGAGGATTGTGAAACCACATCTGCCAACTGAAATAACTGGCAATGAACAAAAGATGATGAGTGAAAGAAAATAACCATTGGCATGGCTGTGAAATGCATTATCTAGTCATTTCCAGCATCTGTAACAGCAAGAACATTCATATTTCATTTGAGGAAGCCCATGTGAGGTTCAAATCTGATGGTACAGCAGTGAATGAATTTGTAAAGTTCAATATTATAGCTTCACAATATTGCAAGACATCTGAAAGAAAAAATCAGGTGTTTGTGTAGTGTCTGAAGTCACAAAGGAAAAATATTTATGTACTCTGGAACAGGTTTTCATTTCTCTTTCACTCCCTGGAGTATATATTGAACAATGATGACTGATGCATAATTTTATGTTGCTGGCTAAATCTGCCTTGACCCTGTCAAACTGCCAGGGTCACTTTCTCTACTTGAAGAACCAGAAGAAAAACAAACAAACAGATTTCAGCCCTTCCAGTAAGACCTTGTCTGTGGGCACACTAGTTTTCTTTCTGCCATAAATGATATACTGTAACCCGAGATGAACAAGAGCATTGGTAATACAGATCTAGAAATATGTACAGAGAAGGAGAGCAGCCAGAAGTGTGAAAGGTGAGGAAGCCAGCTGAATTTGTATTTGCAAACACAGTGACCTTCATAAGCAGTTGTATTGGAGCAGCACATGTATGACAAAAAAAACCAAACCAACCTGAAGAAGGACAAATCAATTCATCAGCCAGCCAGGATCTCCCTGGATGGGACCACTTCTTTGAGTATTCTACCTGCAAATCAGTTTGCGTCTTATGCTACCTACTTGCCAATAGCAGGCTAGGTAAGCCAGGATTTAAACATGATTTATGCCATCAGAAGCAAATATGTGCTAGGAAAAACAGGTTCTCTGCCAGGCTAGAGCTTAATCTCATGAGCATGTCTGTCTTTCACACAGAAGTGAAACACATAAGCAGGCTTTCCTAAATTACAGACTAATCTACTTTCCAATGACTCTAAAATTTATTACTGGAAGTACAAATAGCTGTCAGCTCTAGACTAATTAAAATGTTAGGATTAACCTAAGGTGTGCTGTTGCCCAAGCTTTCAGCAAGTGAGAACGGCATAGAAGAAATAAAACAGACATTTAACTGGTGCTGACCTAGAATGGAGTTCTCAATTTAAGTAAAATATCTGGTGACTTTACATGACACACTTAGCTACTGAAAGCTTTTAAGTATTGTATAAGAAATCCATTCCTTCACTTGTACTTAAAGCAGTGCACCATGTCACCAGAAGTAAAGATGTTCTTAGCAGTTGGATTGGGAATATGATTCTTCTGATTTATAAAAGCAAACGCAAGTTACAAAATGCCATTTTAAACCAGCTGCAGTAGGTGAGGATTGCTTTGCCCCCACTGGATAGGTATAGAATAGTTATTTAATGGACTGTATATATGTGTGTGTGTGTGTATATATATATATATAAAAAAATATAACTACACATCAATTTATAAAAATGCAAAGGTTATGGTGATGTGGTTAAGGATGTGGGATATCCTTGATCTGGACACCCTGTTGTGTACAGGTCTAGCACCAGGCTTCTGATTTGTATATGGCAGATCAGAGCACACCTCATCTGAGATAGCGATGGTGGGGTATGTGATTACTCATCTTTAGGATGTCTGAATTTGCAGGGGCTGAAATTGCTAAGGTATACACCTGCCAACCCAATTCTGCTGTCTCATGGTGGAGTTAACAGGCCATTAGTGACAATCTCCTGTCTTTATACTGTTTTTGGCCAGTTGGTCTGTTTCCCTTTTCCCTTCTTTAATTTCTTAGATGTAGCTCTTGTCTTCTACCTTCAAAAGACTTGCTCCTCTACAGTGCTTCTCATCATGACAGATGAGAGAAATTAGGAGCATGGGAGGAAAAGTTTCTGACTCATTTTTTCATATCAGTAACTGAATGTAAGAGGAAAAGACCATGACTCTACCACAAATGAGAACACGATTCTTCGGGGAGTTTAGCTGAGGTCTTACACAATGTGCACAGAGATAAATTGTGATTTTTATGTTTGCAGTCTGGTCAGAATTCGTCCAACATTTAGAGGAGTATCTCAGAGTTTGAACATTCATTTGGGGAAGTTTTGGCTTAAATTAACTTCTTCATGATTTCAAAAACTGAAAACTAGTCTTGGTATAGATTCAATGAGCTTGAAGAGAAGGTGCTGTCAGTCCTATCTTTATTTCGGCTAGTTTTCCAGCTAGTGAGAAACTAGCATAGTACCGTTTAACATCAAATATTTTCTCTCATTTGATGGTTCAATCCATTAGTTTTCAGTGCTTCTGCCCCTGCAATATGTAGCTATTCTAATGAAGCAAGATTTTGATATATTAATCTTATAAAATGTTTATTCTCTGTTTCTGCTTTAAAGTCATCGTACTTCATTGATAACATAACTCATTTCTGTGGAGAGTAATGAGTAAAACACAGTGGTTTTAAATGAAGAGAAAAGCAGAGGAACAAATGATATTCTTAAACACAAAAGGGCTAACTGATATGCCTGGATGCATGTGGCAAAAAAAAAAAACAAAACAAAAAACCCAACAGTGGTTGAGTCATAGCTTCTTAGCATCTGCAATGCATTTGGGAAGACTGACAGTCATTTGTTGTTGGTCTGAGGGGCACTGTAAAACAAAGTGGAAGTTCTACATTTTGTCTAGAAAGATGGGCAGTTGAACTTCACTTTAAACTGTTGTATTATTACCACAATGGAACTATCAGTCAGCCAGCCAGACATATTAACCAAGCAAGCCATAAATTCGACAAGATCTTGCAATTGTACTTTTCAGCTTTTTCCTTCCTGTAGCTTTCTTAAAAGTTATTACTCTTCCACTGGCATCTTCTCATGTATATAAAAGTTCTGTCAGGGTTGACCTTCAAAGCAGACTTTTCCAGGTGCATTCTATCACTTTCTGAAGTCACTGTGCATATCATATGCGTAGTGCAGCCATCATCAATCAAACTTGTGTCACTAGGCACTGTTCCCATCTACTGCCCAGTGTCATCCTGGCAGTGAAGGTTTCAAAAACTATGCATTTGACTTCCACTCACATGAGTTTTCAATCCATATTTAGAAAAAGCCCTGGAACAAATTAGCCATGGTGATAGTTGACATTTCTGTGACACAAAGGATTTTGTCACCGCTAGCCACTCTCACTGCTCTGCTTTCTTGAAGTGGTGAGCCTGTTGTCCAGACAGATTGTATGGCCAAACAGGAAAAGAGCTTGTGTTTATTGCTTCATTGTATTACCAGACATTCACCTTCTGTGGTGAAGCAAGGTGGTTGTCGATTTCAGTATATGTGAAACAGCTGATTTCCTTTACCTTGTTATATGACTACTGCTCCTAAGGTGTTTCCTGCGAGGAGGAAATAAGATGATAATATTAAATCAGGAAAATGTACCATACCATGATTTCCAGTTCTGGTGTGCACAACTCATGACTCAGCCCATGAGAAAAATTCCAATATTGCCTGAAAAAACACAATTCCAAGCTAGTGATACTTCTATGATGAAAAAGGCTTGATGCTAAGAGGAAAGTGGATCTATGGAGACCCCCAAAGAAAGATACAACTTCTAGAAAGACAGGCCCATCCACAGGGTGCCGTCACTGCTGTGACTTCACACTAGGTCTAAGCCACCAAAGTTCTTTCTTGATCTTGGGTCTCTTCTCAAAGTTGTTTTAGCTCCCTTTCTTATTTTCTTACTCTCTCTGAAAAACAAGGGAAGATGGTAACTTAAATCCAGCTAAAGTTTAAGGGCTTAGTAACTAACTCAGTGCCCCAGAAATATTATCCTTCCATTGTAACCTTGCGTATCAGAAGCTATACTGAATTTGAGTAATAAATAACTTTGATTCCAACCCCAAAACTGCTGCACTGCTCTTGTCCTTCCTCCCACACTGCTGCTAAGCAGCAGTTTAGTGCTTAGAGCATTTCCCCTGAGTGTGGACAATCTGGCTTCAGTTCTCATTTTTATCCAGACAGATTCAAGGTTTTATTCCTGGAGAAGGTCTCTGATCTACAGTTATTTTGGAACAGAAGGGAGAATAATCTTTACGCTTATCAGAGCTTCTCACTATTTTGCCATGAAGTAAGTGCTTTAATTGTTCCTCTGTGTTGGCACAGAGCAGTAGAATGGCCTGGTTTCCAACGAGTTTGTTCTGATTTAATGACATGTCAGTGTGAAATGCAAAAGAGTCTCTGGAAGCATGTAGTGGGATACAGACTCCCTTTGAAGATGAGCACTGTCCTGAGGATTAGTGAGGAGAAACTTCCCCTTTTGTTTCCTCACTCTTCATGCAACCAAATCAGCAAAAAGGAGTCTCTTCTCCCTCTTGCGTTACCCTATATCTGTAGTGACTAATGTACTTTGAAGTGTAGATTGAGATGTCGTTAGGCAGGTGAGATTTGGAAGAAAGTCTTGCACATCCTGAGTGTGAATGCTGCAGCTGGGGTACCTTTCCTCTTGATGAGTTCTGTGAGAAAGGATTTGTTTGGGGATCACAGGAAAGAACGCAGTAAAGGAGACTAATGCTGTACAGCTTGGAATTCAGAGCCTGGCTCCTGGGCTTGGGCCTCTCCCCATCCTTCTGAGTCCATTGTGGACACTGTGTTTCATGCTAGGTACTGGCAAGTGGTGACGCTGTTCTTGAGCACCTCAAGCCTTGGATAAGGTTTTCCTTCTAGGTTTTGCTGTAGATCTGTAACACCTGCTGCTTTTATAGCTTAGTCCCATATTTGGAATAGAAATATTGCTGCAGAAGAGAAGGCTTGTCCAGCTGTGCTCTGCTACCCAGACACTCATTTGAGTCCTTCTGCAGTAGAGTGTAGAATTTAGAAAACACATGCATAAGCAATAATGCATTAGTAATTGCTTAATAACTTATTAGAGTCTAGCTTCTGTAGAGACACTGGGGAGAAGCTACAGCCAATTAGTTGTAAGAGGGCGGTGGACAAAGTTAAACTTCAAATTATTGCTGGAAAGGTGAGCTGATAAACTTCAGACCAAACTAGTGTATTAGCACTACAATGGAACTATCAGCTCTGTATAAAACATTAGTATGACAAATTAGTGCTTTGATCGTGCTAGATACAACCATATTAATTTGTTTAATTAAACAATTTAGGCTTCTCTTCGTGTGGGTCATTTTAAAAAATGTTAAAAATAAAATTAAACACATAATTAAGCTGACAAGAGATAAAGACCCTTGTGCAGCAAGTTGAAGGCAGTTAATTTATAAGGAGCCTGGTCCCTGAAGGCTGTGTAGTTTATTAAAGTTACTGAGGCAGAGATGTGATAAAATATTTTATGTAGTGCTTTAAAGGCTAAATTGCTCTGACACTTTTAAAGTCCATGGGATGCAGTCAATTAGGATGTCTTGTTATCATGGGTTTTTTCCTCATAAAATAATCTAAACAAAACCCATGGTTGTACCGATGATTTCTTAAAGTTCTCACAGCAACTCCTTTTCCCCAGATATTTCCCTGTGATGCGTATAATGGCCCTCATCTCTTACTCTGGTCACAATAAAGCTCATCTGAAACATTACATGCATTCCAAAATGATGATGTAGAGATCACAGAATCACCCAAGGTTGGAAGAGACCTCAAAGATCTTCAAGTCCAACCTGTCACCACAGACCTCATGACTAAACTGTGGCACCAAGTGCCACGTCCAATCCCCTCTTGAACAACTCCAGGGATGGTGACTCCACCACCTCCCTGGGCAGCCCATTCCAATGGCTAATGACTCTCTCAGTGAAGAACTTTCTCCTCATCCTGAGCCTGCATTAATCAGGAAAAAGAGTTAAGTTGGAAACTTGGTCAAAATCTAAAAACCTTCTAGGTTTCTAGGGAAAATCCTCTTCAGATGTTTTTGAAGCTACCAAAGGCCTGAGAAGATGTGGTGTGAAGGGAAAATAGCTGTTTTGCCTTAGATGTGTAGAGCTGGAAGAGTGCTGGTATTTTGTGATGCTTTGTTCTGGATGTGAAATTCAAGTACGGTAAAATGCCTATGGGAAAATGTGCATTGGATAATTAGATAAATGCTCACATTGGTGATTTAATTTCTTTTACCAGCTGATGAATCCGTTCACCAATTCACAATCTGCTTTCTTGCAGGGTTATAAATATGTTTGAGAAAGTAGTTGCAGTACTGAAATAGTTGCTTTTTATGTTTGGAAGTAGGCAAATGCATCAGTTTTATTTATGATATTTCCAAGGATTATTTTCTCTGCCCCTTTTATTGGGATATTTCCAATTTCTGTTGCTGCTGCCATTTAGAAGTTTTATGCCAAGTTTATACTTGATCTTTTTCAAGGTCACAAGGGCATCTACTAAACTACTTCTTCAGAGAGTTTTTTGTATAACCCTCAGCTTCTGAAACAAACAGGAAGAGGGGAAAAAAAACAAAGGATAACAAGCTGTATTCAGGAGAAAGGCAAGAAAAGGCACAACAGGACAAAGAGAAAGGGACTTGACCCAAAACTTAAAAAATCTTCTTATTTTAAATGGACAAATATTTCCAAGGGAGTCAGTTTGTGAGAGAAGTCAAGTTAAATTGTTCCCTAGCTTCCACACTCCTGGCGATCTCACCTGCTCAAAATGTTTCTGCTTCATCTGACAAAGGTTCTTTGAATTCCAAATCTTGTATTTATCATGTGGTGTAGTTTGATGAAGGGGGTTGGATGAGATCCCCACTTATAAGTGAAGCATGGGACATGCCTCTTTTTTTTTTTTTAGTATGTGTATAAATGACAGAAAAAGAAATTTAATGGAAGTTTATTTGCAAACATTAGAATAGAATAGAATAAACCAGGTTGGAAGAGACCTTCAAGATCATCACGTCCAACCCACCTAAACAACTAAACCATGGCACCAAGCACCCCATCAAGTCTCCTCCTGAACATCTCCAATGATGGTGACTCCACCACCTCCCTGGGCAGCCCATTCCAATGGGCAATCACTCTGCATAGAACTTCTTCCGAACATCCAGCCTAAACCTCCTCTGGCACAGCCTGAGACTGTGTCCTCTAAATCATCTTAATAGAAAATGTGTGATGAGATTTTTCCCTGACTTTCACATTTGTGGTTTAGAAGCACAGTTTAAACTGAAGTTGTGGATTTCTAGGGGTTTAACCACTTGTGTGTAGCAGTGAGGTTTGCAGCTGTCAAAGTCATGTTGAAGAACTGCAGCCAAATGCTCCACTATGGAATAACCTTATACTGAGAGAAAAAAGGAGTGACAGGGGTTGACTGCTCAGAGATAGGTTACTGTTTGTGCTGTAAGCAATGAACCAAAGCAGTCTATAGCTTTATATCTTTTTATGAAACTTTTTGTTCTTTGTACTAACTGTGCCTTGAGTTCACTACTGCATAGAGGCTCAAGATATGCTGCTTTCACATGTTTTAGAGCAGGCCCATCGTATACTGGGAAGAGAAGGGGATGCCTTATTTTGTGCTAATCTTTTAAGGGGAAGAAGACGATGTGCGAATGGACTGACACTATTAATGTAGAGCTCCTGCCAGGCCTTGTAGTCTGTTCTATTCCAGGTTTTGGCGATCTGCATTGCAGATCTGAGGGCCAGCCTCAGATCATAGAAAAATAACTAGCAATAAGTGATTCCCAAATGAATTTTTGCTGTGTCTGCACATTATTCAGCTTTCTAAACTTCTATTACTTTTGACTGTAAGTCAGTTTCGATTTATCATTTCAACTGCAGTTTGTATGTGAATATGAAAAGAATAAGGAATTTTCTTCTTTGTTATTGCAGTCTGATAAAGAAAAGAAATTCCTTTTGACTGAAAGTTTCTCAGTAGTTAATTATATTCAGGTAGCCTGTGAAATTGTGTCTACAAACCCATAAACACAATATTTATGAAAAAAGATTATTATACCATACTTAAAAAAGATGTATGCAGGACAAACAAATTGTTATAAGTAAATTCCTTTTTGTTTATCACAGGAATTTTGCAAGCGTTGGAAGTTCACGCTTGAGTGCCTTCTGCGTTTTGTCATAAAAATTACTATTGCAGAAGAAACTAAATATTCAGTGTCTGAAAGTGAAGGGAGAAATTTGGTTCACTGTGGGATAATGAAAACTGAAAAACAATTATGCTGCTGCAATCAGGATCTCTGCTACAAATAACTAATTTCGCTGCTCTTCCGCCACTCCAAAATATACTGCTTATTGTTCTTAAAATATTTATGTGTCTTTGAATTATTTACTGAGCAAAGGACGCTTGCACTCCTTTAGCATACAGGGAGATGAAAGATTATTTGGTGTCAACATAACAGAAGACAATAATAAATCTGTAGTGTAAATAATGTGCCTGAGAAGTGCGCTGTGTGTTATTAGTATGTGACTGGATTGCAACTGCGCTCTACTAATGAAAATACTTTTTTTTTGAGCAGCGTGGAGGTGCTTGGTCTGAGTGAACAGAAGTAATCAGAAAATCCTTTTGTGCAGTCAGCTTCTTTCAGAAAGATACTTGAGATAGTCACCTTGTACTAGTTTTAGATTTGATTGCTGAGAAGATTTGAGGATGTGGAAACTATAAAACAATGAATTAATTTCAGTAGTTCCCCACCCCTCACCCCCTGTTTCTGAAGATGTGGATTTTCAGTATTAGTGTGAGCAGTGTGAATTCTGACCTTTTCTGTCATTCTGTTTGCGAACACAGGCTGAGCTTTCCCATTCCTGTCTGACCGTGGGCCATGGTTCTTTCCTTTTAAGATTTTCTTCACTAAGTTACTTCATACAATTTTTGGTCACACTTTCTGCTTTGTTTCATGTATATTGAAAATACAGCAACAATGCAAATCAGCTCTAGAGGAAGTAATTAAAATAGGAGCAGGATATTTCTAGATGACATTACTTGTGACGAAAACGGTTTTACCTTTTCCATGCTTCTTCCACTTTTGTTTCTATGTAATATGCACACTCTGATCCTTGCTCCAGCTTTGTCCTGGCCTGTGGTACTCATTTTCAGAATAAGGAGGCTTCAGAGTACAGGGCATCTTAGGTTTGTATAGAATACGTAGAATAAACCAGGTTGGAAGAGACCTTCAAGATCATCGCGTCCTACCCATCAACCAATCCAACACCACCTAAACAACTAACCCATGGCACCAAGCACCCCATCAAGTCTTCTCCTGAAAACCTCCAATGATGGCAACTCCACTACCTCCCCAGGCAGCCCATTCCAATGGGCAATCACTCTTTCTGTATAGAACTTTTTCCCAACATCTAGCCTGAACCTCCCCTGGTGCAGCCTGAGGCTGTGTCCTCTTGTCCTGGTACTGGCTGCCTGGGAGAAGAGACCAACATCTGCCTGTCTACAACCTCCCTTCAGGTAGTTGTAGAGAGTAATAAGGTCACTCCTGAGTCTCCTCTTCTCCAGGCTAAGCAACCCCAGCTCCCTCAGCCTCTCCTCGTAGGGCTTGTGTTCCAAACCCCTCACCAACTTTGTTGCTCTTTTCTGGTCTCGTTCCAGCAAGTCAATATCCTTCCTAAACTGTATATGCAAAAATATTTACTATTGGGATTTTGCAACTGAAGATTTTATTTTCTTCTTTTCCTTTAAACTTCCATATATCTGAATGTTAGTAAATACAACTAGGAATCAAACTTGCTTTTCATATGCCTTAAAAATTTCCACAGAATTGTAGAGGCTCTTTAGAATTGGCTTTTTGAGAACATGAGATTTACTAGGTGTCTGCAGCTTCAGTCAAAGGCAAGCACCAACAATTTGACCCTGATATTGTAAAAATCTAGGTTTTAGAAATACAGTGGGAAATATTCTTTCTCTTGTATATTTTCAGTGGAAGTGGTCATGACCATGCAGACTTTCATAGGTACCTAGTTGAAAGGTTGGAGGTAAACAGAATTATTTTTGTGGTGGTGTAACAGAGAATGCTGCAACAGAGTTCAGTATACTGGGAGTATGACTGATCTAATGAATTTGTCTTTCACTACTTTCTCCTGTGAAAATCTAACCCAGTTTATCTAATATTTTGCATCTTCAGGCTCATGTATAAAAAAATCAGCTTTATTTGTCATGCAAAACCCACGTGCAATTCTGAACATCTTTCCAGAAAATGAGTAATATCCAAAATAAAAGTCTTCAAAAAGGGAAAGAGAGAGGTTCCAGGAAACCAGTGAGCTTCACCTCCATCCCTGGAAAAATGATGGAGCGGCTCATTCTGGGGGTCATTTCTAGGCACTTGGAAGAGAAGATGATGATCACGAGTAGTCAGCATGGATTTACCAAGGGAAAAGCATACTTGAAAAATCTGATAGCATTCTGTGATGTTGTAACTGAATGGATAGATGCAGGGAGACCAATGGATGTAGTCTACCTTGACCTTAGTAAGGCTTTTGACACTGTCTCACATAACATCCTTGTGAACAAGCTCAGGAAGTATATGATAGAAGAACAGACAGTGAGATGGATTAGGAACTGGTTACAAAATAAAGTCCAAAGAGTGGTGGTCAATGGTGCCAAGTCCAGCTGGAGAACTGTAACTTGGGGAATTCCCCATGGATCATTGCTGGGTCCAGTCCTGTTCAACATCTTTACCAATGACTTTGTTGAGGGGACAGCGTCTCTGCTCAGCAAGTTTGCTGATGACACCAAACTGGGAGGCTTAGTTGATATACCTGAAGGCTGTATGGGTATTTAGCAAGACTTGGACAGACTGGAGAGCTGGGCAAAGAGGAACCTAATGAGATTCAACAAGGATAAGTGCAGAGTCCTGCATCTGGAAAGGAATAATAAACTGCACTAGTACAGGTCTGGAGGTGATCTGTCAGAGAGCAGCCCTGTGGAGAAGGACCTGGGAGTCTTGGTGGATAACAAGTTACCCATGGGCCAGCAATGTGCCCATGTAGCCAAGAAGGCCAATGGTATCCTGGGGTGCTTTAAGAGGAGTGTGTCCAGCAGATTGAGGGAGGTTCTCCTTCCCCTCTACTCTGCCCTGGTGAGACCTTACCTGGAGTACTGCATGCAGTTTTGGGCTCCCCAGTTCAAGAGGGACAGGGATCTACTTGAGAGAGTTCAATGGAGGGCTAAGAGAATGATGAAGGGACTGGAACACTGCCTTATGAGGAGAGGCTGAGAGACCTGGGGCTTTTTAGACTGGAGAGGAGAAGACTGAGAGGGGATTTAATAAACATTTATAAATATCTGAGGGCTGAGCGTTGAGAGAGTGGGGAGAGACTCTTCTTGGTTGCACCCTGTGAAAGAGCAAGGGGCAATGAATATAAACTACAACACAGGAGGTTCCACCTCAACATGAGGAGGAAATTCTTCACTGTGAGGGTCACAGAGCACTGGAGCAGGCTGCTCAGAGAGGTTGTGGAGTCTCCTTCTCTGGAGACTTTCAAGACCCATCTGGATGTGTTCCTGTGCAACCTGCACTAGATTCTATGGTCCTACTCTGGCAAGGGGTTTGGATTAAATGATCTCTGGAGGTCCCTTCCAACCCCTAACGTCCTGTGATACTGTGGAACAGAGCAGGACCCTATCCAGCTATCAGTTTCTGAGAGGTGGCAGTTTGATGTTGTTCACGTGTGCCCAAGAAATGCATTTCCCACATGGCAGTTGTTTTCTAGCACCAGGAATAATATTGAACTATTAAAATCTTGAAATATGGTGCAAAACCAAAAGAAGGAATAAATGGTCAGGGAGAGAGAGGATAATGGTCACAGATGTTTTCTGTGTTTCCTCCAGAAAGGCCCATGAATGGATCCTCAGACTATATCCTGCTGTCATCGAAACCAATTAGATTTTTCTGCATTAACTTCAGTAAGAGCAAATGCAGGCCCCTGGAGATGAAGATTTCTGTCAATATAGTATAAAACCTGTTTCATTTCATGTCATAATGGAGACAGAGATATGATTCTGTCTTCTAATCTGGTGTAGGATTTATTATAATGGAAGGAGAAAGGCACTTTAATCTGTGGGTTAAAATGGTTATCTTTTGTTTTCTTGGGAAAAAAAAAAGAAAAATCACACAGGAATTCTTCTGTTACAAAACTATTCAGATTTTTTTTCCCCTGTACTAAAAGAACAATTACATGATCTTTGCAATTACTGATTTGTGTCGTCAAAGAGTAGCTGAAGCGTGTTCTTTCTTTTCTATTTTAAGAAGAGATACTTTAATGATGCTGCCAAAATTTTTTGGCCTTTTAAAATTTATTTCCTCTTTTTTTCTGGGACCTGAAATTTGAAATGCAGTAGGCTGATACTGCAGCCCTTCGTCGTTCAAGTTACCCTTTCAGATCAGTGGGAGTAAAGATCACTGTGTGAATTAGAATTGCAAGAAATGTATGGCAGACCTAGGAGAAAAGTTCTATATGGGACTCATATGAAGGCTTATAAGTGTGGGTTTTTCAGCTTGTGGTTCTCAGCCTTAAAAATAGATCCATTTGACTATTTTTAAATACTAACAGCAAATAGATGCTTCTCTGAAAACAGGTGCTCTGAAATTCCAATATAGATGAAGCTTTTTGTGCAATAAATGTGCTAGGCAGTTTTGAATTGAAACATGCTCTAGAAATATTGGAATTCGTGATATTTTCCTGTGGGTTCTTTTTCTGGCTGGTTTTAATTTGGTTTTGTTTGTTGGGGTTTTTGTTTGTTTGTGTAGGTGGGTTTTTCCCCCCACCCATGCTCTTATTATGGGAATCTAAACCATGTTTGCATTGTTAATTTAATTGTTTTATGGGAAGCCATCAAGCAGCTGATTATTCAAGTGCAGCAATGAAAGAATCCATTAGGGAATTGAAAGGTGTATATGGATAGTAATCTTTTCCCTCTGAAGAAATAGTTACCAGTATGAGCATATAAATAAAATGAGGAGAGGCTGAGGGAGCTGGGATTGTTTAGCCTGGAGAAGAGAAGGATCAGGGGTGACCTCATTGCCCTCTACAACTACCTGAAAGGTGGTTGTAGCCAGGAAGGGGTTGGTCTCTTCTCCCAGGCAACCAGCACCAGAACAAGGGGACACAGTCTCAAGCTGCGCCAGGGGAGGTTTAGACTCAAAGTGAGGAGAAAGTTTTTCACTGAGCGAGTCGTTCGTCATTGGAATGTGCTGCCCAGGGAGGTGGTGGAGTCACCATCTCTGGAGCTGTTCAAGAGGAGATTGGATGTGGCACTTGGTGCCATGGTCTAGTTGTGAGGTCTACCGAGACAGCTCGGACTGGATGATCCTTGGGGTCTCTTCCAACCTTAGTTATACTGTGATACTGTGATAATAATTTACTGCTCTGCTGAAATAATCCTGAAGTCCTTCTCTATTGACAACTTTATGGCTTTGGTTTTAGATATCCTCCTAATTATGTAATTTATGAAACAATGTACATCTTTAATATCTGTGAAACTGAAGAAAAAATATTGTGTGAAGATAGCAGGAATCTGACCAAATGCATTCTTTCTGCAAAGTGTCTTCATTTCAATACTCAGCTAAAAGCATGTGTGGGATTTTTCTGAGCAGCTTTACTTAGATGTATTTACAAATGTCAGAAATGAGGATGTAGCACAGTGGAGCCTCCTTAAGGATATTACTTTTATGGAGTAAGCTGTAATGAATCCTTGTTGGGACCTGTGGACAGATGGGACAAACACCTTAACACATGCAAAAGCAATTTCTATCATCCAGAGTTGATGGGACAAACTGAGCTCACTTTCAAAAACATGCCTAGAGGATGCTGACAGGCACAGGTAATCTGCCTTGTTTTGCCTGATGAGTGAAAAACAGATGCAGTGAGTGACTTCACAATAAAATAGCAGATAAATTCCATGTAGCTGAATTGTCAGGTAATGCACATCAAAAAAAAAAATATTTCTGATTTCAGAGACCTATGATGATGTCTCCTGATCTTGTCCTGAACGTTCTGGAGTAAGGTATTCCAGTTACAGCATGTCAGGCTATCAGTTCAGTGTTTGATAATGGTTAGAAGGCAAATCAAACATCAGAAAAATCAGGAAAGGAAAAATAACAAAATGGAGACCATCATTACAATATTATGTGATCTGCCTGCACTTAGGAAATAAGAAGCTTTAACCACGCCTTCAGCCCCCCTACCAGTCTCCAGGAGGCTGTAATAGAACTGAAAAGGGCTCCAGAGAAGGTCTAAAAAGATAAGTATAGCATGGAAGAGTTTCTGTATTAGGAATGATTAAATAAATGAGGATCTTTCAGTCTGGAAAAGAGAGGACTGATGGAGGCTGTGATAGCAGTTTATAAGATCATATAGAGTGCAGATAAGACTCAGTTGTTCACATTCTCTTCACAGTACCTTGTCCAAGAGCCAGGGGAAATCAAATAAAGGTAAGAGGAGCTTGATTCAAAACAAATAAAAAGACATGTATTTCATGTAGTGGGTAGTTGATCTTGCCAAAAGAGTGATGGATGCTAAAATACTGTATTGGTCTAAGGGGATACTGGGCAAGTTCATAGAGGAGAAATTCACTGAAGTTTAGCTAAGCGGGTAGATATCATATCTGGTTCAGGAAGTCCCTATGTTGAAAATAAGTGAAGCCTGGGTGAATATTAGGGGAAATACAATTCATACTTGTCCTGTTTTAATATTTTTTACTCTTAAAGCATTTATAGCCACTGCTGGAGACAGAGCACTGTACTAGAAGGGGGTTTGATTTCATTCTGTACTGCTTTTCTTAATGTTTACCGGAATTTACCTGAATTTGAAGAATTGCATACTCTATATGCTGAAAAACAAGCAAAAGGAGCGCTTCAGACTTGGAATGTGAATTCTGAGTCCAAAATGAAATTTCTGACCTTGATGTGAACTTTTAAAATGTGGATGAGGAACAGAAACTCCCTAGTGGTAAAGATATCATTATAATCAAATTAAAACTGTGCCTGAAGGTGCAAAATATGGCAATATAACCCCCAAACAAATCAACACTGATTTCTCTTTGCAGTTCTACTATGCTTGTTTGCCATACGTTTTCAAGAACTCCATGTAAAATGAAGTAAAGGAACATTTAGATGGAGCAATGTTTTAGTTAAAAATTATCATGTAAAAGAAGTCATAAAAATGTACTATAGATTAATGAGCACTAATTCTGCAATTTATGCCAAGGAGACGTCAAGCATATGTCAAAAGGTTCACGTCAGCAGACAGGTTTCGTTGTATCTGGTGGGCCAGGTGCCTATAGGACAATTTGATTGAAACTTTATTGCTTCCTTTCATGGCATGTTTATTTTTACTTTTCTATTACAAAGCTTAAGAAACCAGATGCTCAAAAATGTGAAGTTTAGGCTGGAGGTGAGGAGGAAGTTCTTCACAGAGAAAGTTGTTAGCCATTGGAATGGGCTGCCCAGGGAGGTGGTGGCGTCACCCTCCCTGGAGGTGTTCAAGAGGGATTGGACATGGCATTTGGTGCCGTGGTTTAGTAGTCAGGAGGTCTTGTGTGACAGGTTGGACTTGATGATCTTTGAGGTCTTTTCCAACTTTATTGGTTCTATGATTCTATGAAAAATACTCCCAAAACTAAACCCAAATCTTGACATTTTTCTTTGACACAGGCAAAAAGTGGAGAGGGGAAATGTTGGTAATAATCTTTGTGGCATATTGTACGAATTGGTTATGCTTGTTTTGTAATTGCATTATGTGAAGTTCAGAAATGATTCTTATAATTATTTGAGAACTGAAAATTATTCACTATGAAGGCTATCTGGATGCTAAGCAATATGTGTAACTAAACAGCAAAATGAAAATTCAAAGGAAATATGAGAGGGGAAGAAAAACAAACTTTCCCAAAGCCATTTTAGTATTAAAACAAAGTACATGGGAAGTAAAACATTACTCTTGAGTTTGCATCATGTGCAGTGTGTCAGTGGTATACTGAACACAGCCAATGTGTGAATGCAGAGTTGGCCATGCAGCCATGAAACTTCTGCTGAGCTCTTTAAGGAGCTTGCCAAGCTGGAGGAGATTGCCAGTATGATTCAGCAGTGGTAAGGAGTTGGTCATGATCCTTTATCTGCCTGTCTCTTCTGGCCACTAAGCTCCCTTAAGCAGTTTTTAAAGTGAGTATGGGGAAAGGGTTGTTTTCCCCTGGAAGCCAGCGCAACATACTCTGCAAGAATGATATGGACCAAAAAGGGGAGAAAGGGAAATATGTGTTATCATGAATGAATGGGTTGCCTACTGAACAACCTCTCTGAACAAAATAACTTCCCTTTCCTAAGGCACCAGGCTCCAATTCATGAAACAACCTCTGGCACTTTGCAGAACATCCTGAGCAGACGCCACGCAGCCTGTCTGTTCGTGCCTGACAAGTTAGGTGAGACCAGGCTTTCCATTAAGACAGCCCCATGTGGGAGCCATCAGAGTAGCTCTGGGTGTATTTTGTGAAGCTGAAGGTAGTATAGTCATACATTTTCATGTTGCAGATTTTTGTAGAAACTGCTATGCCAGGAAATAAAGCTATAAATATTTTCCCTGTCTTTAATCCATGGCTTGCTACTTATTTCCCTATTATTCTAGGAGGCTGGATGATCATAAAGTAAAGAATCACTACATAATCCTATTATATCCACAGTTTCTTTCAAGATTCACTCTTTTAGACAATTGTGTAATTACTTTTCATTCACTTCCACCACTTATTATGGAAACCTTTTCTTTCAACATCCTTGAAGCATTGCATCCCATAGGTACGATGGGATATCTTGTGCTAAGAATAATTTTCCCCTGTAAAGCTTTTGAAGCATTATAGAATCTCATTTTTTTTTTCTAATCAGCACTCTAGTTTCTTGTGGGCTAAAATTAGGCTTCCTGTCTCTGGCATGCGAAGCGTCAGTGTGTGTGACCTTCAAGCTGCCATCCGGCCTTGAAGTGCAATTTTTGCATCGGGAAATCTAGAGGCAGCAGCTTTACCCTTTTTTGCAGCAGCAGCAAGATCATCAGAAACAGTCAACTGAGCAGCAACTGCAGGCATCACTCGCAGGAAGCCATGTTGCTGTGGTGCGCAGAGCTCTCTCCAGCGCTGAAGCGCAGACATGAAACAGGGCTGATCCTCCACTGCTCTGTGCATTCTTGCAAGGTGACCAGCCCAGAGGGCTTGCATGAATATTAATGGCTAAACTATAGAATGATGAAGAATCAATACTTTAATCTGCATAAGGATAATATGCATTCTTTATGCATTGTAAAGCTGCTGCACTACAGTGTCTGAATTTCACTTACATGCTAAACTCATCTACGATCTCTCTCCTTTTGAATTATGCATATATTACACAGCCTGTTTCCTACAACAGATTTATGACACTCTCATTGCACCTATGCAAATCTTTTTTGGGTTTTAAGCATAAAGCACTTAATGTCTTTTCTCTGCTGAGGGAGAAAAATCATTGTGTGGAAGAGGATTCGAAAAGGTTTTATTACTCACGCTATATGCTGCTCTTAGTAACTTTCGTATTAGTTCCACATTGTATCTGGTCAGTTAAATGACCATTTTTGCAACACTCTCAGCAATTTGTTCACTGCAGCTACAGAATAAAATTCTTTGTCCTCTTCTTCTTTCATGTACCAAGCACAGCAGCTGATAATAACAGAACTGAAGTTACGGCTTGGTAATCAGCATTTTAGGTGATTTTAATTATGATGGATGAAGAAGAAAAATGGCAAAAACATGCCTTCAGTAGTACTGAGCAAATATGACATGCAACTGATACACAGAGCTTATATTACAGATCTGTCAAATTACCCAAGGATAATTTGGGTAGCTGGCAGATTCCCAGCTCATCAGTTCAGTAGCACAGGCAACACATGCCGGTTAGTTTTGCTTGGGCTTGACATATAAATGTCTGACCATCACCAGAGCAGCTTTAATTGATAATGGACATCTGATTTGAAAATAGGTGTGTTCCCCTTTAAATAGTAGCTGTCACATCACATCATGTCAGATCACATATGTCATGTTCCATTAAATCACATTATATGCTGGCATGAGGCAAGATAGCATGATGAGGGGCTAATGTAATGTGACAGCTAATACCTGCTAACAATTTGAGTGGTGGGTATCAGACCTGAAGGTGTGCCAGACTTCAGCTGAGCGTTTGTGGGAGTGATTCTTTGGTCTTTACCCAGAGATCAAGCTTTTCTTCAAAGGGTAACTTTAGCAGCTGCCCACCTCCATATTTATAACTGTTAGTGGTGTATTTTATAAGTGGCTTATGGCACCTTAAGGGACATGCTAAGGGAGAGATTATGGTCTGTCAGAAAACATGCGGGAATTTGGCATATATGGCTTTCATTTCTCAGCTCCTGGCTCATTTCAGGTGCCAGTGTACTCTGGTAATTTGCCTAATAGGAAAACTTCATTTACGAATCAGGTAAAGCCTTACTTGATTCAAGAAGGTTCAGCTAAGCGATCTGCTAGAAAACATTCAATAATCTGCAAAGTATGCTATACTGTTTTAATGATCGGGTGAAGTTTTCACACAGTGTTTATACAGCACCCTCTGGGATCTCCACAGGTTAAATTACAGTATATGCAAGAGTGAGTTATGACTTGAGTAAAGGCAGTGGGAAAAGCACGGTACGTGCAGCTTCCATTTTTCATTGCTTGCACTACATTTGCAGCAATGTCAGGAACATAGACCTTGGGGAATCAGAGTCATTGCTAAATCACTAGGGAAATTTCTCATGTAGCTCTTCCCAAATATTGATTGTTAGGCAATCTTTGAAACCTGCTATGCAAAGAATTTCAAATATTATTTTTTAAAATTTTTTTTCTTGTAGACTGCAGGGATGCAAAGGTTTCTAAGTTAAACATGATGCAAGATAAAAAGTCTCCTAATTGGTGAGGTTTTTGCCTCGGGATTATTGTTGTTGCGTTTTGCAGTAAGTCTCATTAAAACCCTGAATAATTCCTGCGTCCTTCATTATCTATTTAAAGAACTGATTGGGTTGTGGGGCTTTTTTGTCCCCAGTTCATTCTTTTTGGACCTTAATTGGAAAAAGACCAGTCATCTTTTCTGAATTGCCATGGCATGGTCATTTACAGTATAATTTAAAAACCTGGAAAACTCTGCATCAATCATGCATATGTAGTAATTGCTGTGATAACTGTTTCTGGGTGTTTAATTATTTTATGAAACATTAGGACTGTATGTCCTTTTGTAATCCTCCTTGTGATAGCCTTTTAGCTTACACCATGTCTATGTCATCCTCCACTTCATAGAGCATATCAGTGTCTGAACAGGTAAGTCCTGTAGAATGCTCTTAAATTTTGGTTTCCTTGGGTACTTTAGGAAGAGTTAGAGTGGTCATTATACCGAGAATAACCAGTTTTCAACTAATTAAATTGATTCTGATAACTCTCAAAATGTTGAGACTTCAGCTTTCTGGAATTCCTCGTGGGAAATGCTAAACTGACAGTGATCTTTAATTATAGATTTTCACCCCATGCTGGGGTTTACATTCTGTTCTGTTTAGGACTAGCTTTTGAGAGAGATTTGGAGCCTGCAGCTTGGGTAGAGTGCAGCAGGCCAGGACCTGCTGTAGGTTAGACTGAGGTTTTTGTTTCATTCTTGAGCAAACTGTGTAAAATTTTAGAGACATAGATTTTTGTGTTCTTTTCCTTGTTGGCTGTGTAAGATTAGACTCACAAGTTTGTAGAATAACAGAATGGTTTGGGTTTGAAGGGGCCTTAAAGATTGCCTAGTTCCAACTGCTCTGCAATAAGCAGGGACACCTCCTACTAGAACAAGGTTGTTCAAGGCCCTATCCAGCCTGAGTTTGAGCGCTTCCAAAGTTGACGCCTCCACAGCTTCTCTGGGCAGCCTGTTCCAGTACCTCACCACCCTCATGGGGAAGAATTTCTTCCTAATGTCTAAATCAAGTGTCTCCCAGTCTGAAGCCACTACCACTCATCCTATCACTACATCCCTTTGTAAAAATCCTCTTTACAGCTGTCCTGTTGGCCCTCTTCAAATATTGGAAGGCTGATGTAAGGTCTTGCCAAAGCCTTCTCTCCTTCAGGCTGAAGAACTCTAGATCTCTCAGTCTGGTTTAATAGGAGAGGTGCTTCAACCCTCTGATGATCTTCGTGGTCCTCCTCTGGACATGCTCTACCAGGTTCATGTCCTTCTCTTGGGGGCTGCAGAGCTGGACACAGTACTCCAGGTGGGGTCTCACAAGAACAGAGTGGGAGAATCACTTCCCTCAGCCTTCTAGCCATGCTTCTTTTGAGTGGAAGTTAGTATAACACAGCCTAGGAGGTGCATGCATGTTAGAGATGCTGGACTCTAGCCTCTCTTAAAATCAGTGCAGTTTGATAGGAGAGCAGTAGTGGGGACTGCTGCCTTTGGGCAATATTATAGGACATTGGTCTGCTCGAAGCTAAGGCTTTCTTCCTGTATCATTGGAAGGATTGAAATCAATTGAGATGTTTCCCTGCTGCAATGTTCAGGTGAGGTGAATTCCACTGAAGTCTCTGGATCTTGTGTTTCCATTTAACTTAGTTGCTCTGAAAGCTGGAGCCAGGTGCAGTGACTGGGGTAGACATTGGGCTACCTGAAGACAGCACTAGATATAGGTGTCTGAGAAGATGAAGCATTTTTGGTGAAACTTGTATGCCTCTCACTTTTTGGTGACCTGCCAAAATCTGTGCACTGTGCAGAGTAGATGATTTTGCTTGGATGATTTTCCTATCGTTCATTAGTTCATGGTATTGTTTGTTAATGTAATCCATTTACTTATTTATTTTAACTTTTAATTCTTTGTGTTCCTAGAGACTGTGGTTTGTGGATGCATCAGATAACCAAAACCATGTTATCACAGCTGTTGCATTACAGAATAAACAAAGAATGAGAGAAAAATGGCTTGTTATTTTCAGTATATAATAATTTTAAAGTCTGTTAGATTAAAATATTTGATTACCATAAATACCAATCAATCCTTTTGAGGCTGTAATATGGATGTGCATGCTGAGTGGTATTTGAGTCTACCAGCAGAAATACTGACATTGTTCTGGTTTCTATCACCAGCTATGTGTTATCTGTCCGGTCTCGGGTAGATATTTTTTTCTTAGTCACCACAGCTCTACAAAAGCTTGACATCCCTCATCTCCACTCTTACCTGCTCCTAGACAACCAGATCCTGCTCCTTGTGGTGAATCAGATTTGTGCCTGCCCCCTCATCTTTCCTTGCAGACACTGAAATAACTGGTTTAGGATTGCCACTTCAGCTCTGTGTGAATGGACAACTTCTCCCTGATCTACACATTCTAATTTTGCCTATTAAAATAAGGGGAGGTCATCTGAATATCATGTTTGCTTTCAATTCCTACCAGGACATTCACTATGCATTGTTTCTTTTTTTCATGTTCTGCAAACCAGTATACACTGCATATGGATAAAAGCACAAAATATACAGTCATATATGGAATTCAACTGTTGAATGAATAGTTTGCAGGGAGCTATTTCTATTGTATGGTGATTTAAAGACATTTTAAGAGATGTACCAAGCAAAATTTTGCTGCCCTTGGCACTCATGCAAAATAATAATGCAAAGCAATTCTCTTAATTTCAGTGGAATTACAGTACCCTGTGGGTAAAAGGGGCTGAAGTTGGCCTACTGAATTATTTTAATAGAATTGTTTTACAGACAGTCTCTTCTACCTCAGAGTCAGAAGCCTTTGAGAAAAACCTCATTCGTGCTGCTAACTGACTTCACTGTGGCATGAGTTATGTTTTACATGTACTTTGTGGCATGAGTTGTGTTTGTGTGTACCTGTGCTGTGTTCCTACAGAAACGTGTGCTTCAATTAAAAAAGGAGTCTGCTTTGTCAGTCTGTATGTTGAAGTAGGCATTTGGGAAGTGAGTACTTTTGGGCCAAATGGTATTTTCCTGTTCTGATGCTATTTTGTGTTCTTTATCTCAATTACAGTAGGTCCTATGGAGATAACTGTGTGCAAAGGATCACAGTAGCAGTGGGATAATGATGAATATGAATGGCTGCCAGTAGTAAAAGCCCCAGGTGATGGGGATGTGTGCTGTATGCAAGTGCTTTGTGTCTAGATGGGACCATTTATGCCAGTGATTACCAGGAACTCAGGTGCTTGGCTATGACTGTTGCAACCCTCAAATTATTAGCGAAAGAGTACAAGATACTCAAGCTGCATTACAATTTTAACTACTTTTGTACTTCAATTTTAAACCACAAAATATTAGTTTTAATGTTTTCCTTGTCATGAGCTCAGTACTTTGTTATGCTGTGGTTTGCAATTATCTTTTTTTGTTGCCGTTTTTCTTGCTTGAGAAATGTAGGGTCATAAATGACTTAGAAAATTATCATTCCTAAATAGAAGGTTGGATGTGTCATTGTTCAGCAATTTTGGGCGCCCTGTTCCAGCAGCACCAGTGTGACGTAAGGTTTTTTTTCCATGTGTGTCATTTAATCATAAAGGACTTCATTCCTAAGTTTGATACAGCTTCCAGTGTTGCTTTTAATTTACTGTGTAAAAGCATTTTCGGTGTTAGCTGAAGGCTCCGTAAGAGGTGGAAAAAACCCACCCAGGATGACGCATCAAATTACAACATTGTTAACTGCAAGTGAAGTTGGGCAATGTATTACATTTTGTATCCTTTATAGTAATGCTACAGCTTTTAAGCATGGAAAACATCAACCTAAATTCTATTATGTTTCCCTTGAAACAAGGCTTTTTATTTGAAACACATTAATGAATGTTACTGATCTAGTTAGTGTCCCAGTACTTTTGGGTTTTGGTGGTAAGGCCTTAAAAGTCATCACAAAACACATAAAGGCTTGTCTTTTTTCATCTTGACAGAAAACTGGCTTAGGCTCAATCTACTTATTTGTTTTGAAAAGCTGGTGTTTTTACTTTCTCTACGTGTCTTGGACAGTGCTACTGTGCCGCATTTCTCCTTTCCTACCCCTGGAGGAATAATTGCCACAGCCGTATTTAGATCAGGGAGTGTACTCCACCACCTTTGCTGGGTATGCCAAAGGATTAACTGGGAACAGTGGTTTCTCCTGCTCTGGAGATGCAGATTCAAAGAAGATCTGGCTTTACTCGTGTAGGGAAGAGTTACCAGGTAGGGAGGTAGCACTTCTCTACTCAGGAGAAGTAGCTCTGGTTTACCATCATAGAGTGCAGTGAAGCTTAACTGAATGTAATGCTGGTGGGGTATGTGGGCAGTACAAAAATGACTGTTACTGGTGAACCCATGCACAAATTTGCTCATTGTCCTTTCTGTACAGTATTCAGTAATTCGGGAGGCCATGTATTGCGATAGAAGAAAGAAAAGTGCTCATCAATGCTGTGTCCTGCCTTCTGTTTTCTCAATGTTACTTGAATCCCATGAAGAAAATAAGCAGCATTCATTCTTTTCAAACTGCAGAAAGAGGATAGGCTAAAATTTAAGCATTCAAGTATTTATTTTTGCAAACTTGGTGCTATTTTGCCATGCCTTTTATTCTTCTACTCATTGTGGTTGTCCATGGTTTCCCTTGTCGTATGTGTGGCACGTGTGCTCTCCAGAACGTTACCTGGGCATCTGTGTAAAATTGCAGACCCTTAAACACAGCTACTGGAGTTTTGCCAGCTTCCCTTGTTGGTCACACACAGAGAATGACAGTAGCAGACAAAGCATCTCGTGTGATGTTTTATTGATTCATGCATTTGTGTGTGAAACTTTTCCCTTTAAATGCTAACCTTTTGTTGGCTGCAACATAAACATTCTCCTAGAGTTATGTATGTGTAGTCAAAAGCAGGAACATCTGGAGAAAAAATTAGGGATTTCTTCCTGTGCTCCTTTTTATGTTTTAGTTGTAGCACTCTGTGATGCTAATGACTGTACACGTGGCATGGTGCAACATGAAATTGCTGTAAGATATTCTGTCAGTTTAAGTTGTTGAAATTAGCTAGTGGTGGTGACTGTGTAGCAGGCTGATCCCAGGAAAACTGAAGGTATAAACACAATCCAATTGAAGTACCTTTCTTGTATTGCGTATTCTGAAATACAGCGCTGCGTGTATATGAACACCTGTTTTCATGTGTACGAAAGTTAACACAGAGTGATTAAATGATCTAAGTTTGTAATAAGGTTTGAGAATTGTTCTTTTATTGGGGATGGCAAGGAAATTGCTTATGCTTTTAAAGTGAAGCAAATAAAAACTGTGTGTAGAGTGGAATACTTGACAATTCTGCTGCCACCTTTTGATTATATCCTGTAGTTACAAGAAGTAGTTGAAAATCATTTATATCCAAAGTACTAAAGCTGAAAAAAGTACATATATACATCTATATATAAGGAAATAATTATTTAATGTATTGATGCCAGAATTTTAACTGAGTAGTTGGCTGTCTTAGACACTGCAGTTGATGTATGGCTTTATTAAGCAGTTTGGTTCAAACTGTGTAATAACTTCCACATTTAAAATGAGAGGACTGATAAAAATGATGAATAAGTAATGAATTGCAGCTATGCTCTATTCATTTTCTCAACTTATCAGGTCTTTACTGCAATACATTTTTATTGAATGTAGTTTAAGTCAAGGTTGCCCACCTTCTTTGCCATTAAACCAATCAGGCTCTCTTGCTCTCTGTTACCTGCTTTCCTTGAGGCTCCTTGGTGATTCCTTAAGTGGCTGCAAGTCATCTCTTGGGACTGAAATGTCAGCATCTTCTCTCATATTTTAGATGAATGTCTTATGTGTCAGGACTGCATATATGTGTCAGACTGTGTGATGGGGTTCCTTCTTCAATGGACATGCATCCCAGTGTGAAGAGAATGGCTATGCACATGTCATCTGCTCAAAAAGAAGATAAAAATATGGTGCTATGTAGTACTCACGTGCCCATCCATTCCAGAAATTTGAGCACCCAGTGACCTGCTCAGTTTGGAAGAGCTGTGATGTTAGTGCAGTGCTCACTGAATTATGAGTAGTATGTGGGTTTAAGACTTCTACATAAGATATTCTGAACTTGATCTCAGATGGCAACTACGACTTCCAGGTCTGGTGCTCGTTTCTTGGCTAATCTTCAGTATTCCTAAATTGCAAATCCATGAAGTTTTAGCACGCTCTGACAAAAAGATCTTTTAGGATTAGTTCTCCAGCAAATAGTCCAATGTGATGGTAATGGAGGATGTATAAATACCAAGCTATATCAGAAGAATATTATTTAAAGAATGCTCAATCTATGAATAATTTTAATATTTGGATCTGTTGTCAGTAGGGAGATAATAAATTATTATACTATAAAGGTAATTTAGTAATAAATGAACAATCTTCTTCACAGTCAAATTCCTTAATACGAAGCTATGGATCTATGCTTCACTGAATCATAGGCTAAATTCACTGGTGCCATGGAAGACTGTTTCATCCTGGCAATAAACTTGCTAGAGAGCTACTCTATCTTTATCAAATGGAAATTTTTATAAGATTGAACCAATGAAAGGGTTAACTTTGAGATTAATCATCTCCTTGGGCTTAGATTAGTTTTTAGAGTAGAGGGTAGCTGGGAGCCACAAGTGTTTCAGAATACTATGGTTACAGGAAATGTTTGAGGGGGATGCCAGCAAGGGGGACTGTGGCAGGAACAGAAGCTGCCTGAGAGACCTGTGTTTGAATCGGTGACCTATGCTTGGAATGCTTCTTAGTATGTTAACAGGCAGAAATATATATTTTCCAATTCCTTCTAAGAATGAGAAATAAGAACCTTGGAGCGCTGGAAGTTATTTGTCAGGAGTGATTAGCAAGAGCTGAGACTTTATAGGAAAATCATTTGAGAGGGAAGCCATGGTCCCCCCTGCAGCCAGGCCAATTATGGAGCACTACAGCAGCAGCAATACAGGAATGGTCATGTGGAGCCCAGAATTCATCACTCTGGTTACCACTATGGATAAGTAGTGTTGTTACTAATGAATCTAAAACTATTGTCAAAGCTAAGGTTTGCTAGCAGGGATGAAATGCAGGAAGGGAGCTCTGGAACAAGCTGGAGCAATCTGAGAGAGAGAGTGAGATGGAATCTCGTTTAGATGGCCTTTTGTTTCGGGGGCATATTTTTGCTACAGTATATGTGAAATCAGGTTTGTAGTCCCTGATAATGGGTGATGCAACTGATTGCTAATAGTCCAAGCAAAAATATAATGCACAGAAGTGCTTAATTATTTCATAAGTCTGCCTCATGAACAGATTTTGCTCATTTGCAGCTGAGTTGTTTGTGCTTCTGTTTATCTCAGATACCCATTACACTTTCATTTACACTGTGACAGTGTTTGGCTATATCTGATTCTCACCAACTCAAGGCAATTAAAACTGCTTGCCCAGTGTCACTTGTCTCAAAACATGCTTAGGCATAGTACGATTACTACATCTTTCCTCTAAGACTGAAATGTGTGTTTAAGGACTTCAGCTACAGTATCAAATAGGCTGTTGAGAAAAGAGCTAGATAAATGGAATTGTTGAAACTAAGGTGAAAAATTAAGGGTGGTGTTATCACCTAGCTGTAATGATACCTGCTCAAATTCATACCTGCCGGTAACTGGTCTGTGAATGCACAGAGATATGTTATTTATCACGAAGTGATAAAGATGACTTGGAATTTGAGTGATGAGACATGAATGTATAGAGCCTGGGGTTTTTATTTTTGTTGGAGAATAGCGTGTCTCTAAGTGAGAAATGAACGGCACAGCCAGAAATGTTGACTGCTTCAAGGTGAAGCAGGTCAGCTGGGAGAAACCCTGATCATGAGCAAGTCGGTCAGCTGTGGGGAGACACCTTTCACCATCTCCTCCTTCTGTACTCTAGTTTTAATGGTTTGGCTTATGCCATGTAGTTAATTTTCTGTTACGATTGAGCCATTTCTCACACATTAATTTATTTTCTTGTAGCAGGTCTGAATTGGGTCAACTTAGTTGTGGGGTTTGTAGCGTAGCTTTTGGGGCAGGAATCATACATGCCTAGACCCCATGAGAGAATATCACTGTAAGGCCTAGCAGCAGCATAGTGAGCCTCAAAATTTGCTGCAGCGTTTGAATTGAATGACATGCAATTTCCAGGAGACCATTTGTTATCTCATCTGCTTCAAAATAGTTGACTGTACACAAGAAATGCATAGTTTTACTCCTTAACTCTGGTAGTGTTGAACCTTGTGACATCAGGTGCCAAATACGCATTGCTTTTTCACTGATTGTCATTGATGCTGTTCCAGCTTTGGCACCTATGCCAACTGTTTTTCCATCATTAACAAAGGTAAAAGTCAGTAACATGCTACAGCAGGAGATAAGAGAATGAGATAACTGTTGACATCTCTTAATTTTATAGTCACAACTATGACTAAATTGGGCTTCTCAAAATCTTTTCTTGAAGTCTCTATTCAGCAAAACTTGTAGGAATGTGGTTAACTTCATAAACATGCATTTGAATTCCAATGTGATTTAAATATACTTGTGTGTTCTATTGTGCAGAGCTGGATCAGAAAGTGACTGTGTCTTCTCTTATGCAGGCACAATTTAGCAAAGTACTTAAATATGCCAAGCAGCAAACATCTGGCCAGTGCTTGCACTTCTTTAATAGATACCCCAAGTGAATGATTTGGGGAATTCCACACCTCTAGCATTCAATGCAGACTTCAGATACCGGTGGGACCAGACTGGCTTGACTGCAAAACATCTATATGATAATTGTCTAGCTTTATCAGAACAATCAGAGCTCTTGTGGCAGACAAAGGTTTTCTTATTTGTCTAATGGGTAAAAGTGTCCACTAAAGTATCTTAGTCATGGTACTTGCAGCCAGCACCAGAACAAGAGGACACAGTCTCAAGCTGTGCCAGGGGAGGTTTAGGCTGGATGTTAGGAAGAAGTTCTTCACAGAAGGAGATTGGCCATTGGAATGGGCTGCCCAGGGAGGTGGTGGAGTCATCATCACTGGAGGTGTTTAGGAAGAGAGTGGATGGGGAGCTTGGTGTCATGGTTTAGATGATTAGATAGTGTTGGATGATAAGTTCGACTCGATGATCTCAAAAGTCTTTCTAACCTGGTCTACCCTATCCTACCCTCTCCCATCCCTTAGTTACAGCCCTTTATTCTTTCAACATACTTACAGAGATGAACTGGACAGGGGCATATACACTACCTGAACCAACTTTCCAATCATCTTTGAAACTGTTCTTTCCCATTCCAGCTCTGTATTTCATGCCAAAATTTCATTTCTGGTTATTTAATGTTCTTACAGAGAATTTGGTTTATATACAGCCCATTTTTGCCTCACCTATCTTTACGGTCTAACATTAGGAATGTTTCTCCCACATGTTCATTAATGAAAACTCTCACAGCTTTCACATTCAAATAATGTAGCTCAGTAGATGATGACTCAGATGTATAAATGACTTGTTTCTTTTCTTGCAATTACCCAGCTGCCAGGCCATAATAGGATCATTCCTTTGGATGTTTCATCTTAGCTTCTACCCCACTTTGCCAAAATAGCCGTATCACTTAAACTATACTTAATTTCTGAGAACGCAGCTACTACATGAGTCATTATAAAATGAAAGTCTTGCTTTAGGACATCTATAACTGTTACAATTTTTTTTTTTTTTTGGGGATATGAGTGTGTGTGTGTGTAATCCAGTGAGCCAATCTGTCAGCTGCTTCAGATGACATAGCTACTTCAAGGTTAATACAGCTTTTGATTCCTTTCTTCAGCATGGAATTTATTTTTATTATGAAGAAACTAGAAAAGGCTCCCAGTAAAAATCTTTTCTGACTGTGTTGTAGTTGAGAGTAAGGCAGCACAGCCTCAGTCACATCAGATGTTCCCAATCATGTGTGTCATGCTCATCATTTCTCATCTCCAATGTCTCCTGCTTGTAAGCAGTATCTAAGTTAATGAGTTCTTAGTAGTGGAGGCATCTTACTTTACTTGGGAATGGATTGAAAGGTGCATCTCTCTCCATGATGCCACCCTCTTTAAAAATCTTCTCTGAAGTTCATTCCTGCTTAATCTGACTCCTCCATTACCAGAAAAGCAGGAGGTCTCGGCTGAACTCTGGAAATTGTTCATGATCCCAAGGGCCCACTCTCCTGTTACACAGCCTCATTTTGAGGAGCCAAAGGCAAAAGTGGGTGTTCTGAGAAAGGCAGCTATGCTCCATGCCTACTGCCTCATTAGGTGACAGCAGAAATTTGTAATGGAAGCTGCCTCTCTAATATCCCTGAGTAGTGTAATGTGATTCTGCTGGAGCTTTGACTTGCCAATTTTTTCAGGATGAGATCTGATATGCTTGCTGGATGAGATGTGATCAAAATATTTTGTTACCCTTAGTCTGGTAATCTAATTGTCGAAATGTAACATGACTCCTTTTTCTGGAGCATAACATCCAATTTGCCATAATCTGCCTGAAAAAAAACCCACCCCTACCAGTTAATTCACATAAAGCACAAAGAACTTATGACTCCAATTTTATTGATCAGGGAGGTAAATATCTACATTAATATGTTCTTGGAAATTTTGTTTAAATTATATGCTTGGCAAGCTAGTATTCTGTTGTTGTTATCATGTTAAAGTACTTATTAACCTATGGAGAAATGTGGAGGTATTTGGACTCTATTCTCAAAGGTCCTATGAATTTTCACATCTCAAAAGGGCCAGAGATTTGTGAATTGCAAATCTATATGATTTGTCTGGTGTTTCAAGATGAAAAACATGATAAATGGTGATCTCCTGGATTCTTTAATTTTCTGTTGTAAGTTACATGAGGAATACATTTAAATATAGATATGAGTGGAAAGGATGAATGATTTTAATACCTTTAAAGTGGCTACAATAGTGATAGTTTTGCACGGTGTCTATTTAACTAGATATGACAAAGGCCTTGTATAATGTATAACCTGTAGGGGGTTCTTATCTACAGTCTCCTACTTCAAAAAAAGAGTCGTTCTCTTGCATCAGACTGTTGTTGGCATCTGTTTTGTGATTTGGGAGTTTTAGTTTTCAGCTGTTCTTCCCAATAGCATCTTCCATACTATTGTTTGAATGGACCATGGAAAATACTAGAGATGTTTGTGAGATTTTTCTCATTTTGGCCCACTGTAAAGGTTAAATACCTAATTTCATCAGGTCTAGGGTAACATTTTACCATGCATGATTCAGCAAGATGTATCTGCTTTCTAGAGAGCTTTACATTAAACTAACAGCAGCAGCTCTAGTCTTGTATCCTTTTGTCGTGGTTAATTCAGGAACTAGTTAGTAGCAGTTTGGCTAGAGATGTGGAGAGTGCTTAGGCTAGCCTGCTTCACTAGCAGATCATGCTGTGGCTGTCAAGCAAACAAACTCTATCCATATCTTAAAATACATAATCTTGTAAATAAAGGCTGTAGCACAATGTATGAGTACAAGGGAGATAAAGTGACTTATTTTTTCAGTTATCAGCTTTTCCAAGTTGATGACGCGTTTAGGAATCTGATGTTAGGCAGTGTACATTTGCCAGATATGAAATGCAGCTAAACAAAAAGCCTGTTATTACTTCTGTTTGCAAAACAGTGACTTGAGGTATGAAGTCTCATGATTTTCTCTTTGTATCAGAGAGATTGCAATGCCAATAGTAGCTTGTGGTATAGTTATCCTGCTGAAGCTAATGGCTGTGTTATCCACTTCTCTCAGGCTCAGTGAGCAGCAATGACATATCCCCTTGTTTAGATATAGCAGAAGCAATAGAAGCTATATGCTACTGCAGGGAATGGCCTGGGAGGTTGGACCTTGTAAAGCTTGAGTCCATAAAGTAAGAAGGATTTTCCTGGGGATGGTTGAAGCCAAGGCTTCTTGTTAAAACTGTCTGTACAAGGAGCTACACAGAGAAGGGAGAACATCATCATGTAAACTCAAAGTTTCAGAGTCCATACCTGGAAAGCAGGCCTGTTTTCTGCTTACCAGGGAGAATTAAAATTAACACTAACTTTAGCTTCTGGAGAACGTGTCAGTCACCAGAAGGAAGTAACTGGAATCTGGTGTTACCTGGATTATTTTCACGTTTTTCATTTGGTATTATGGCATTAACAATTGAGTTATCATTGCTGTATTGAAGGACAACTGTGAGCACTCAACATCATTGATGATCTAACATTTCAAGACATAAATATATGCCTGAAATAAAAATTGTCACCCATAGGTGGGATTCTGAAATTATGTTGGGCACTGGTGGCATCATCCTGTTTGTAGTCTGCTCACAGCAAGTAGTGGAGTAAATCAGAACTTACCTATATATGGGGAAAAAGGTGAAATGTTGACCAGATGTATCTCCACTGCAGGGGTAACTTCTGAATAAGGAATGCATGGGAAAATAACTAGGTAGTAGGAACATGTAGGAGAAACATCTATGGATGGGTAGCACAGGTGTCAGAACATGTACTTTATTGTTACCATACATTCAAGGTGCACTATATGCTTTCCTTAAATGTTTAGCCAAGTATGCTGGCACAGCTTTAAAAAGAATATGACTACGTGGATAGAGGTTCATGTGTAGGTTGTAGACAGGATCACATACAGCAGCTCCTGCAACATCACAGAAGAGAAGACTTCTACCATTAAGGTGTGGATGCCTCTGTGCAACAAATAGGTTTGACCTCACTCTTGCTGTTTGTTGACCAGCTCCAATGTAGGGTTTAAAGCAGTGTGGATCAGCTTCTGTCCTTTGCATCTGCGTAGAGTTCCTAGCCTGTGTCTATGGTTGTATTTTGTTTTCATAAACCAACACCACCTTAAAGCAACAGCACTTGCCCTTTCTGAAGTAGTAAAAGTATGCTATGGTAGAAAGTGTGTTGTAAAAGGAACTCAGCAATTCTTCCTCATAACAGCACCACTAATGGTTGCTGTAGTTCAGAAAATGACATAGGTAGCTGTTGCACAATAATAATCTCCTGCTGCTGCAAAACTGAAGAATTTATTTTCTAGGCAAGAGACATTGATCCTGGGGCAATGTCCTGTTGCCAGAACTTTGTTTACATCATAAAGGAAAAATGATAGATGTGTAATCATTTAATTTATGGTGCTAAGAAGTGTCAATTGCTCACTCTACCAGTATTGATCTAAGGTGTCTGACTGGCTAACCCATCAGGCCTTTTAAAGTTTCAGGTAATTGGAGACCAAAATAAAAGCATGGTTTGGTAAGCATGATTTTTCCCAATTACAACTGTCTCATTGAGTGTATTTTGTAACAAAAGGGGCTTTGCAGAGGGACCTCGACAGGCTGGACAGATGGGCAGAATCCAACTGTATGAGATTTAACACATCCAATGCCAGGTTCTGCACATTGGCCACAGCAAACCCATGCAGTGCTGCAGGCTGGGGTCAGAATGGCTGGAGAGCAGCCAGGCAGAGGGGGACCTGGGAGTACTGATTGATGGTAGGCTGAACATGAGCCTGCAGTGTGCCCCAGCGGCCATGAGGGCCAATGGCATCCTGACCTGTATCAGGAACAGTGTGGCCAGTAGGAGCAGGAAGGTCATTCTGCCCCTGTACACTGCACTGGTTAGGCCACTCCTTGAGTCTTGTGTCCAGTTCTGGGCCCCTCAGTTTAGCAAAGATGTTGAGTTGCTGGAAGGTGTCCAGAGAAGGGCAACAAAGGTGGAGAGGAGTTTGGAACACAAGCCCTATGAGGAGAGGCTGAGGGAGCTGGGGTTGCTTAGCCTGGAGAAGAGGAGATTCAGGGGAGACCTTCTTGCTCTCTCCAACTACCTGAAGGGAGGTTGTAGCCAGGTGGGGGTTGGTCTCTTCTCCCAGGCAACCAGCACCAGAACAAGAGGACACAGTCTCAAGCTGCACCAGGGGAGGTTCAGACTGGATGTTAGGAAGAAATTCTTCACAGAGAGAGTGATTGCCCATGGGAATGTGCTGCCTGGCGCAGTGGTGGAGTCACTATCATTGGAGGTGTTCAGGAGGAGACTTGATAGGGTGCTTGGTTGCATGGTTTAATTGATTAGGTGGTGTCGGATGATGAGTTGGACATGATGATATTGAAGATCTCTTCCAACCTGGTTTATTCTATTCTAGCATGACTGATGACTGGTTATTATGAAGTTATGGTTTTGAACAGGCCACACATTGTGTAAGAAACTGGATTTAAAAGAAAAGAGAAAAACTTTAAAAAGGGGGTGGAGGGAGAAAAGAAAGAAAGAAAATCAAAGAAAAAACAAAATTGAAGTGTTTGTGATTCTTTCCAACAGGCCTTTTAAATTTGCTGTACTTGGGTTCTCTTTATGGGAAGTTTAATTTTCAGAAATAGGATCTTGGGTTCATTTATTTATTTTTTTTACATTTTAGTTTGCATATATGCTTTTATACATATAATCAAGGGCTCCTCTTGAGGCTATAGGGATATCCATAATCTATCAAGAAGGAAAAATGATTAACATTAAAAGAATATGCAATCTTGCAATAAACAAGTGTTACAAAACATGAAAACCTTTTTAAGGATTTCAAAGGAGCAGACTTTGGTATTTGGAAATTCAAATTAGTAAGCTCTAAAATTAGTGAAAACACCATTGAAATAAAGTTTGTGTTTGAATGCAGCTGTGTGAGAACGTTAACTTTCACAAAGTTTTAAGTATATTGTAAAAGAAAATCTTCCAAAGCTAATTATTCACCATTTTACTTCCCACCAGCTTCCCTAAAGAATGAAAACATTGCCCTCTTTAAAGTCCTTTTCTAGAGTTTATTACCTTAAAAATAGATCTTTCTTCTGCACAACAGGAAGCAATGAAGGCCTGGTTTAATTTTGCAGGAAACTCCCTTTATTTTTGATCCTTTGAAAGTGTAACGTTAATACATTTTTCAATTAAATATGAACAACTCTCTGTGCATCTCAACATGAAACACAAAGGGATTTTGGGACCCTTGCAATTACTAAGGCTCAAAGATTTTTCTTAATTATTTAACTTTTACAGTATTTCTTTAAAATAAAAGTTGTGCCATGGGGCTCCTTCTAACATGGAAACAAATACAACAATATTTTCTGTCCTTTTGAGTAATTTATTGTGTAAAGTCTGGATGGAATATTAAGACAGGTCTTTAATGCTCTTTTGTTGTTGCATTCAGCATCTGTATTGCTGTCCAAGATAAAAGTTTTTTGTTTGTTCTTGAAGAAGAAAGGACAAGATCTGACTCAAAAGTATAATAAATATATGTGCAGTTATTTCATCTGTAAATAAGTGTTTTGTTTTCATTGCCACAAAATGACTTTGACATCTCCTTAACCAGTGTGGGTAGTCAGGATCCTTTGTACGATATCCAGTCTAACTCTGACACTATAATACAAAGTGTTGATGAGTGAGAGAAAGGTATTTTAAGTGCTGCAATGTCTACATGTGACTTCAGGTGACTACAGTTCAGAGAGAAACTCAGGTTGACAGACATTGGCTATATGTTCCCCAAATGTGAATAGCAGAGCATAGAGAGCAACTAACACATAAACACAGGTGAGAGGATCAGCATCAAATCATATTTGTTCCCCTTGTTTTCTTCCCCCATCTTAACAAACATGCCGTGTTACAGAGATTAGTGGAATTCATTCTACTCATAATGTAGCCCACTCTGTCCATGTCTCTGATGACTTGTAAAAGAAATGTCTAAAAGTTTTTATTTGTGATTTTCCAGTGTGACAATTAAAAATACCACAACTCAAACCCCAAGGAATAATGCAGAGGCAGCAATAGCTAATGTTGCTTCCAATAGTATTGATCTCCACTGTTGTACATAGTGTTAAGTTCATAGAATCAATAAGGTTGGAGAAGACCTCAAAGATCATCAAGTCCAATCTGTCACCCAAGACCTCATGACTACTAAACCATGGCACTAAGTGCCACATCCAGTCCCCTCTTGAACACCTCCAGGGATGGTGACTCTACCACCTCCCTAGGTGGCCCATTCCAAGTTGGTCCTGAGACTGTGTTGCCCTATTAACCATTAATAATAATATAGGTAAGTCATTTCCAAATTGAGCTTTCTAAACTTTTACTTTAAAGCTACATGTACAGCCAGTATCAAGGAATTTGGTTTTTCAGTCAGGAAGTTGCATTTCTTGTGCTGAAATAGTTATTCAAAATCTGTAATGGATTTATCTTTCTGGCCTTAGACAGCTAGGAGTTAAAAAGTCACAACAGTGATTGTTGGATCTTTGACTGTTTTCAGACTTTGGAATTGATATCTGTTGGTTTAGGGATTCCCAGTATGGATGTTGCTGTTTATCATATGTAAGAATAAACTTTATGGTCGTAACTATTGACTAAATGAAAGTGTCTGTATCTGAATGATGGGTTGCTGGATTGTGAAGTATGTGGTGGTCGTGGTCAAATATGGAATACAGAATTAGCCAGGTTGGAAAAGACCTTCAAGATCATCGTGTCCAACCTATCACTCAACACAATCTAATCAACTCAACCATGGTACCGGGTGCCTCATCCAGGCTCTTTTTAAACACTTCCAGGGATGGTGACTCCACAACCTCCCTGGGCAGCACATTCCAGCAGCAAATCACTCTTTCTGTGAAAAATTTCTTCCTAATATCCAGCTTAAACCCCCCCTGCTCAGCTTGAGACTGTGTTCTCTTTCTGTCACTGGTTGCCTGGGAGAAGAGACTAACCCCCACCTGACTACAACCTCCCTTCAGGTAGTTGTAGATGGCAATAAGGTCTCCCCTGAACCTTCTCCAGGCTAAACAACTCCAGCTCACTCAGCCTCTCCTCACAGGGCTGTGCTCCAATCCCCTCCCCAGCCTCGTTGCCCTTCTCTGGACTCATTCAAGTGTCTCAATGTCCTTCTTAAATTGAGGACCCCAGAACTGGACACAGGACTCAAGGTGTGACCTAACCACTGCTGAGTACAGGGCAGAATGACTTCCCTGCTCCTGCTGGCCACACTATTGCTAATGCAGGCCAGGATGCCATGGGCCTTCCTGGCCACCTGGGCACACTGCTGGCTCATGTTCAGCCGGCTGTCAATGAGTACCCCCAGCTCCCTCTCTGCCTGGCTGCTCTCCAGCCACTCTGACTCCAGGCTGTAGCACTGCATTTTGTCCTGACCAGGTCTGGGTAGTGCTCCCATTATCAGGCATTTGAAGTTTCACCAAGTATAAAAGCTTGTTAGGTGAGGTATGCAGTCGAAGTAAAATTTATATCACACCTGTTCCTTTCTCAGTTTCAATTTGTGGGAATAAAAATCACTTTCTTTCGTTCTTTCACAAAGTTAGTGGTATGTTAAGTAGGATTGAATAGCTTCTTTTCCCGTTCAGCTGTATGGCAGTGGGTTTTGTGGTTCTGTTCCAGCGATGACAAAGCCGCTGTGCCTGGTTTGTTAAATGTGTTTCACCACTCCGTGGAAATGCAGCTGATGGGGGAGAAGGAGCACAAAGGGTTATTGGTTCCTTGGTATAGTCCATATAGTCTATTGAATATTTCATAGGTGGTTTGTGGAACAAGATATGGTGTGCTTTTGTTGAACTGTGATCCTGGAAAGATGCAACATCGTTATGCTTTTAATGATGTTGTCAAGAGTTTATTCTGCTTTCGAATTATTCAGTCCTCAGATAAAGTTTTGTTGTTTTGGTTTGGTGGTTGTTTTTCTTTTTGTGCCTGGCTGAGGTCAGGTAGTTTCTGTAAAAGATGCATCTTACAGCTGGAAGTGGACTGTGAAATATGTTGTCTGTCATTTTAGCTATGTAAGGCTGCAAGTAATCTAGAGGGACATAGAGGCCCCAGGCTTGAAAATGCCTGGGTATTTCAGCATTTGAATGGGCTTGTGGAAATTGGAGTGCATGCATTAAGAAAAGTAATCTCATTGAAATGCTTGTATAGATACAAGTTTCTGGGTATTACCCTGATGGTATGGAAATATAGTTTGGTATTTCCTAGTTGGTTTTATGCTCAAAAAGAGGTTGTTGGGTTTTTTTCCCAAAGGATATAATCTTTTGGATTTTTTCTTTCCCAGTGAAGTAATTTTGGAAGTTAAACTTCAAATAAGCAGTTTTGAAGACAATTTAAAGATGAGACTACATGAAAGTAAATATGAAATAAAATGGCCTGTGAAGTCTGTGGTCTTTAAGCATTCTGCCTTAAATGGTGGTTTTTAAGATTGGTTACTGTATTTTTATAGATCATGTGTGCTGAATATCCTTGAGTTACTCTTGAGAGCTTTCATTGATGACAGTTTGGTTTAATTTAGTTACCACTACAAAGAGATTAGGTTGTCAAGAAGATACCGTTGGAGGTTTAGGGATTGCTGAAATCTTTCTGAAATGAAAAGTAATATACATTGGAACTTTCTTTGATAGTTCTTTCACGAAGAAACTGGATGAAAATCAACCACAAGGGAACTTCTATCTTTTTCTTTTTTATTTTTTTCCTGGACAAAAAAGATTAAAAAATTTCTTCTCATGTTTAGCAGTTAATGAAAAGTTAAAAAACCCCCACAAACTCTCCAAACCCAAAACCCCACCAACCTAAAAGAAGATAAGAGAAAGGAAGGAGTGGGAGGTGGGAAATGGAGCTGAAGCTACTAACTTAATGCTTTAATACTGAAAAGCACATTTTTTTCCCCACTGTAATAGGCCATCCAAAGTTCTGTTGTTGTAAATAGACTGATAAGTGTATATATAATTTTGCTTGTTTCTGTCTACACAGCTGTGACCAGAGGTCTGTGCTTAGTTAATTTCTTCTAAATGTTGTCCAGTAGATGACGTGATCTGCATCTTTGCACATGCCTCTGGTTTGAGTCTTCTTTAGATGAAATGTGAGTTCAGCAATTACGAACAATGAAGAGTTGATAGCTTGAGAAATGCTGTTTCCTACAAGGAGACAAAGTACAAGATAGAAGCACTTCTTTAAATTCCAGTCAGTATGGATTTCTCCTGTGGTAGAGGAAGACCCTTGCTAGAAGTTAGAGTTCATCCTCCAAACCCATAAGACTGTGTGCCTTTGCAGAAATGTAACAATCATGTCACCATCTAATGCTGATGATTTTGATAGGGCATTTGCTCAACAGAGACACTCGAGGTAAACAAATGTAGCTTTTATCATTAAATTGAACCCAACACTGAAATACTTCGTCTAATTTCATTTTCTAGGTCTCCTTTAAACAAATGTGGTTCATTTGGTTGATGTGCCTGTGTAACTGTTAGAGTGTGCTTCAATATGTGTGGTCACTTCACTATATTTGAGAGCTCTTAGTTATTGATGGGAATATACCAGGAAAACCTGTGAAACTTGCAACTTTCTATCATTTTTAAACAGAGATTTTCAGTGGTGGGTAGTTCTGTCTTATATAATCATTACTAAGAATACTTTTTAAAGGTTAATGTCATCTTTCTAAGCCAAAGCTTTTAATTTTTGTGAAATAAAGAGTATAGGTGAATTTTTCCCCTTGAGTTTTGTTTTTCCTGCTCATATTTGTCTGAAGAAATTTGACTCGCTGTCCCAGTGCTAAAATAAACACACAGAGACTTTGGTTGTACTTTGAGCTTAACTAATTCTCCACCTTTTATTCTCTTTTCCCACTTCAAATGGGATTTTATTGTGCTACATAAGAATTCAGATTAGTTGCCTTTTTCCAGTATACAAACTTTAACAAGAGACAGTTGTAATTAGTTTGACCTCACAGGCTGGCCTTGTTCTGTGCTCTGACCATCTTCTAAAGCTGCACATATGAAAACAGAGCTCCTTGTCCATGTAAACAGAGAGGGGTTTAAATACAATTGAAGAAAGATACTGGCTAGTTGGAAGGTTACTAAAAGTATAAACTTTCAACCTCTGACAATTTTTCATAATCTCTAGTGGTTTTATCTCACTTGGGCAGTGTTTTAAAAGCTATTCCACAGAAAATTGTTTACAGCACTTTGTAACTTTTTTCAGCTGTGAATCTTTAGCTGAATGTGCTGTTAGCCATCTTGTGCAGTGAGCTGCATTATCCTGTAAACATTTTGCTTTATCCTGTGAATCTCAGCAGATTGGTACCAAACAGCTATAATTCAGTTGGCATAGTTTCAGGCAAACTGAATCATAAGTGGCTATGGAGAGTTTTCATTTTCTGTAAGAATATGTGGAATTTGCCCATGTAATCCCCAATAACCTAATCTCCTTCTGTCATCATTCTTTTGCTCCTTCGTCTCAATATGGGGCTCATATTCTGAGAAAAAGCAACAAAAGGGGGTAGTAGTTCTCATAAGCATTCATGGTAGTATAAAAATGTCAATGTATTAGCCATCTATAGAGGGGAAGCTGCTTATGCCTTTGAGTGTGATGGTTCTCTTCCTATGATTAATTCTGAGAGATATTTTTTTGTTTTCATCCTTCTCAGAAACTAGCTTAGATCAGGGGCTTATTTATGACATACAGAGTGAGAACAGCCAAATGCTGGAATCCCAGTTTGTACATAATATTTCTCCAGTTGAGGAACTGCACTTCATACTTGTTTGCAGATCAAAGACACGTACCAGAATGCAGCATTATTAAAAAGGAGCAGCAGACAGCATTGAGCTTGAAAAGGTAAACTTGACCCATCAGAGAGCTTCATTTCCGGCTTTTTAGCTGACTACTTACCGTAAAACTGAACAGTTTCTGAGTTTCCTAACCTTTAAAATGGCATGCTGTAGTTTAAGCTTATGTTTTGTAGCACAATATTTGATCTTGATCTGTTCAGACTGAGCAGCAGTACTTGATGTCTTTGTGGGCTGCAATTTATATTAAAATGTAGGGGGAACTGGAGGAAATACTGTAGAATTCGGGGGCTGGCGTGGTAGCTGTCTCTGGTTTAAACCCCTTAACCACACAGGAGATGCTTGAGAAATTCTTTATTGTAACTGGAACATAAAATGAGCCTTCTTCCTACATAAGGCAAATCCCAAATCTCTTTGGAACTGTAATTGACTCAGAATGTGATTAATGTAACTTAATTGTCTTGACTGTACATACATCAGGCACATCACCACCATCTGAGTCCAGGGTGCATTGAATCGCTGTCTAATTTCCAAAGGCACTTTAAAAGATGTCATCCTCTTTGTCTAGACACTGACACCTTTTAAAATGAGGAATACCATCTTTAGCAGGAAGACTGAAGCCTGTGTTGCACCTTGTTTATCCCAAAGATGTGATTGCTGCCTACAATACATTAGGCACATCAGAATGGCATTTTCATTCATCGGCTCCTATCTGAACTGTCACTTGCAGAAAAATTGAAGAGACTGACAAAACCTTCTTACTTTTTAACTTGAAATGAAAAAATAGATTAAAAATATTGTCCATTAATGGACAGCAGCATATAGCAATAAGTTACAAAGTAGCTTTCTGATACAATCCTAAAGAAAAAAGCCGAAGTACCATTGATTCACTTAGTATTCCTTTGTGTAAGCTCTGACATAAAATTTGGAACCAAAAGTCATTTTTCTGTAACTGGTGATTTAGCTGCCTGTCCGTCCCTCTTCCAGGTCATTAAGTAGGTGGTGATGTGTTTTTGTTTGTTTTTAATATGTCTGTGCAATAAAATATAATAGATTTCAATCTTTTATCCATTTGCTCCTGAAATGGGGTATAAATACATTGCATTGTGAGGTACAGACTGGTACATGGATTCAAATAGGTGACAATACCAGCATATGAATTCAAGTGTATACACATGTATACATTTAAGAGGACATTTGAATCTTGACAGAAAGCATTAAAGACATGAAATTCATGGTTACAAGTGAAATGTACCATATGTCCTCCAGCACTTAGACACAAAGAGCGCATTAGCGGAGTAATTAAAGGACACCCCGTTGTGGCTAGGTGGTGGAGGACATATGGTGTATCATGATTAACCATGAATTTTGAAGTTTGCACTGGTTTAGATCATAACCTTTCTCTTTCTCTATACTGTAGTTTCTGTGTTTGTGTATGTTTCAGATCTGTTGGATGGCTCAGTTTCAATATGGAGTTCTTGTGAAGTGGTCAGCCTGACCGATACATGTTATTTGAGAATCTCCTATTTTAATCTAAAGTGTCTTAAAGCATTGGGGTGACAGAACATTGACTTTTTGATAAAGAGGCAGCAGATGTTGGTAGCTTTCTTCTGTTTCACACTTGTACTTCCTTACTACCGGTGCAAAATACAACATGTGACATAAAGAACTGGAAAAATGTAGATTGTTGCAGGCAGATTCTGCAGATTCCACCTCCTTTTGAAAACATAGCAGCTCTTTCTGCCTCTTCATCTTTGTTGTTCATAGCAAATATGCAGCCAAAATTCAGCTGAGAGTTTTGCTGATAATGTACATTGCCCAACTTCAGGTGAAAGATATCCAGCTGGAACATAATAAACCCACTGATTTTTCTGTAAGCAGAGTTGTTTAAAACACTTTATTTACACAGTTGAATTTCTAAATGTAGCTGTCCTCTGCAATTGCAAGTTATCAGTTACAGATATCAAATCTGTATATAAATAAGCCTTTTGTCTTTAAGCAAACAAAACAACTCTGAAAGTTTTATTGTAAGGCAGCAAAATCAAACAGCTGTCTCAGCATGAACTGCAAATAGAAGCCAGGCATTTGCTATGTTTGTTTTTTTCACTTGGGTGTAGCTGATCAACATGAAACTTGAGGTTGACCTTGGGGAAACTACAGCTAGATGGTGAGTACCTGGCTAGGTTTAGGTCTCCCAAGATTGAGGTCTTAGGATGGTATTTGTAGCTGTGATCCTGGAAACTTCCTGGTAACAGTGGAGCTGGTAATCCCATTCAATACCTAAATTTCCACTGACAGACTCAACCCTTTTTGATGTACGTGCGTGAACACGCTACACAAGTCTGTGCCAATTGCACAAGAAAATCTGGTCCAACCCTATAGTAAAACATGGTTTCTCTCCCTCTTATTCCCTAACATCTCAGATTAAAGGCCTTATTTGAAAATAAGGAAGCTGAGATGGTTTTCTCCCTCTTTATTTATTTCTTCTTCCACTTCAGGGATCTTTGAAGTCCCAAGAAAGTAATCTATTTTCAACATAATTCCACTTTGCATCAAATACTTTAATAACATCAGAGAGATCAGCTGACCCAGTGAAGATTTCTTGCAAAAAAAAAAAAAGTTTCTTGTAAACATTTCTTGTAAAATGTTGAGGGAGTCTGAAAACTCACAGTCATCAGCCTGGAGGCAGGGAGTTAGTCATTCTCCTAGGACATGGAAAATACAGATTTGGTTCCCTCAGACTGTTCAGAACTTTGAATCCAGTGCCTCCTACTCGCAGAGTGAGTAATCCAGTGATTACACTGTGACAGAAAAGTGGGGCATCAGCAGCAAAGAATACAGATCTGGCCAAGTGTGACTTTCCAAGTGTCTCTGGAACACTTTAGAAAGGTTCAGGTAGTTGTATGCTAAAATCAGATCACACAGACTCACCAAGGTTGGAAGAGACCTCAAAGATCAGCAAGTCCAACCTGTCACCACAGACCTCATGACTAAACTATGGCACCAAATGCCACGTCCAATCCCCTCTTAAACACCTTCAGGGATGGTGACTCCACCACCTTCCTAGGCAGCACATTCCAATGGCTAACGACTCTCTCAGTGAAGAACTTTCTCTTCACCTCAAGCCTAAACTTCCCCTGGTGCAGCTTGAGACTGTGTCCTCTTTTCTGGTACTGGTCATGCTGATCATAGAGGTTAAACTCAGGACATAATACAAAATTCCTGAAATTGGAGTTATCTAATAGTTCCTGTTGATTTAATTCTTAAGTAGTCCAGAAAATGTGGTTGACTAGAGAGCTGGTCAACATTCTGGTGGGCTTCAGATACATAAATGGTCTAGATCTGAGCTTCATGGGCCAGTTCCTTTGTGCTTTGTTTGGAGAGAGTTCTTATCACTCATTGCAGCAGGGAATGAGAGCAATTCGCCCGAGAATGGCCTGCATTGAGAGGCAGAAATTTCAGTTGAGATACACTTGGACAAAGAAATTAATTGAACATGTTTGACACTCCATAGTAATGTTCAGTCCTAAACTTCACTGAGTAGAAGGTGAAACTTTATGCTTAAGTGTAGTCTTATTTCAGTCTCAATGGTTAAAGCTGGTGTTAGATGCCCAACTCCACAATCTGCCAAAACAGTGCTGCATTAATTGTTCAGAAACAAAAGAAGACAAAAAGGTGTTCTGTGTCTCTCATGTTAGAAACCATTTTTCTCTAGGCAACTTCTGCATTTGGTAGTGGTGTCAGCTTCACACTATGTGTTGTGATGGGAATTGAACTAGCAAAAGTTTTCAAGCTGTTATGTTGCTGTTCTTCCAGTTACCTTTTCTGTTGTTTTTGTTTGTTTGTGTTTGGTTTTCGTTTTTCTTTTATTTGCATGGGTGTTAAACTCACTGTCTTACATAGAGAATTGTTTAATTCTTTATGTTGTGGTTTTTGTTTTAGAAATTGCACACTTGCTTGGGCCTAGAACAATCATAGTCTGTAGTAGCTGGGTAAGGCAACAGAGCCAACTGTAACCTTTAATTAGTTCTGTCTTCAGAACATTGCCAAATGAGTCTGAATTCAGACAAGTGTCCAGATCTCTTTCTTGGCATCTTCTTTTAATATCTGTGAGAGCTTATATTCAGCTTGTTATGCTGTTAGCCCTGCATGCTCCATTGCTGTTAGCAAAAGTTGTAGAGGAAGGGTTTCATTCCTAAAGGGTCGTTTTCCAAACTAACTTTGCTGGAATCAAAATTCCCTCAATTGCCAGTTCCTACTGATTTAATATTTAAGTCTAATAAAAAGAAACGTGCATGTTAACAAAGCAAAACAAGAAAATTAGAATTATTTGTCCTTCCAAATGAGGACAAGCTTTTCTTTGGCTTTATGATGTCTCCTCCTTCTTATATTTTCATATCCAAAAATAGGCCTTGGCATCTGATATTTCTGTCTGTTTGTGCAGCATTACACTCCGTTTCTATCTGAATGGAGCATGTCTTGAAGAGAGAGGAACTATCTTGGAACTACTTCATGAAGTGAAATTAAGAGAGAGAGGTTTTTCTAAACCTGGGCTTTTTTTCAGCAAATATTTCTGCAAGGTTTCACAGGCTCATAGTTTCTGAGCTTCAGGATGGATTTCTGGTGAGAAGAACAATCTCCCAGAGACTGGTTCTTGAAGATATGAAAGACACTGTCCCAAATACTTTGTTGGCTTTATCACAGCTAGGGCCTTGAAGCAGAGCCTGTTCAATGGCATGTTGGAGAACCCTTTGACAGGCTTTTGGTGCTTTTGGGAATATGTTGTGCTGTTTCCCTGGAGAGGATCGGTTTAGATAGGTATTCATCTGGTGAGCCTGTAACTTATGTTTCTTTGTATTTTCTATTCATTGAGCAATCAGCTTCTCTTGTATGTTTGGTGGTTCCTCACCCCTACTTCATTTCCTCTGGAAAAAGAGTTCTGAAAGACTTTGTGTCATGCATAGATGTGGTGGGAAGCGTAGCATTTCAGTTTCATAATTTATCCTAGAGATGATTATGGTGCTTGTATTTCTGTCACACTACATGCCTTTTATTCCTCGATGATTCATAGATCTGCTCTTCAGAAGTGAATTTATAATATTTCCCCTCATATTATTGTTATATTGCACTGAGCTTTTTTCACTTTTTTGTCTATGTTTGTTTGTGGGTTGTTTGTTTGTTGGGGGGTGTGTGTGTATGGGAATACATCTTCAATAAGCAATATTGTTCTGACCCTGGAATTGACTGAAATGTAATCTCTTCCATTCTAAACTGTATTTGAACATAAGCACTGTGATTCCCAGTTTTGTCTTATTCTCTTGCTCCTCCTAATTTTTTTCTCCCCCACCTCCCAAGCAGTCAAGGCTGTACTGAATTGTTGGTGTTTTTCAAAATATTTTTGCTGATTTTCATTTCTATAAAGAGAACTAGAAGTAAAAATGTGCTATTCTACAGCAAAGTAGCAGTGGATTTATTTGCAAATTATTGCTGCATTTAAAAGTCTACACACATCAAAGTTGGAAAACTGGCATAGATAACTTTGGGGAAAATGCTGTGTAAAAACCAACTCCCTGTTGAATGTGTGAGGCAGTGGTCAAGGTTACGCTAGTTGCACATTTTGCTGATCCCAGGGTCTAGCCAGGCAGAAATAAAACACAAGGATACATTCAAGATGCCCCTTTGGTTTAACAAAGAAATATGCTGACGCTCTGCAATGTTTCATCTCTGGGATTTAATCACGGACGTAAATGTGATGTTTTGTTTAGAGAAGTTTATTTGTGAAGCTATATTTCTGCTTCAAAACTTCCATTCTTCCCTCTTCTGCTTTCTTTTTTGCTGAAAATGGTTGTGGGAGTAAATAAAAATCTAATGGGAGAAATAAACATGCAGAAATCACAGAACCATAGAATCAATAAGGTTGGAAAAGAGCTCAGAGATCACCAAAATCCAACCTATCACACAACATCTCATGACTAACTAAACCATGGCTTCAAGTGTCACCTCCAATCCTCTTTTTGAGCGCCTTCAAGGATGGTGACTCCACCACATCCCTGGGCAGCACATTCTAATGGCCAGTAACTCTTTCTGTGAAGAACTTTCTCCTTACCTTGCATCTAAACTTCCCCTGGCACATCAAAGTGAACTTTTCCCTGTCTGGTAATGGTGGCTATCAACAAGTATGGCAAATTTCAGCACCACTGAATTCTGATGCTGACTCTACCATTTTGTTGATCACCATTTAAGGATGTATAAAAGACTATTTTCATTTAGTAATGAGATGTGATTGAAAAAAAGGTAGCCTTGTTAGATTGTTATGACTGAAAGCTACCGAAAAAGTTAATGGAAATGTTCATCTTTCATTTAATTTCTTTTAATGCAGTTATTCAATTTCAGTATTAACCTACTTGCAAATGCAAGGAAATGTGTGTCAGAAGATTCAAACCTTTCACACAGAAGTTCATTTTTAACTCACTGCCATTCCATTTCAATCAGTGCCTGAAAGTTACTTTTAATTCTTTTGTATCCTTTGGAGTATTTATGTAAGCTGTCAGGGATCCACCAACATTAAAGAAGCAAAATAACTTCACTTTGAACAGAATCCTAAAAATGCAACAGAAACTTTAAAATTGCTGTTAACTATTCAGATACAATTGCTTAATGAAGATGCTAGCAAGTTGTTTTATGAAGCAGGATGTCACTTTAACATCACTTTCTTGAGGCAGCTGCTTTTGACCAAAGGTATTGAAAAAAGACATTCTAAATCAAAGACTATTTGGCATTTTACAGGTCAGTGGAAACTGAGGACATACTGGCCCAAATTTTGCAGCTCAGGTGCCTTGCCTCTTTCTTAGGGGTGTATTCTACTGAAAGTCAGGATCCGATCCTAAATATCATATTGAAGCTGCATCAGGAGTTCTGTGATATATATCAAGTCTCATCTGCTGGCAAGAGTCTGACATATTTGCCTTTACATGTGAGTCCTTATTTTGTAGCTAAGGTTCATGGAGCTCCCAGTGTGGTGGAATACCTGGCCATGGTTATGATGTTACTTCAGTCTTCTGATATTTTTCTTACACAGTTGTTTGAAATTCTGAGTGGAAGAAGTGATGTCCTGTAGAACAGGGTTGTGGGTCTGCTACTACTTGTGATGTGTATTTCATATGTTTGCATTTCTTAATTTTTATAGATATCAAAATCTGAAACCTTGTTGAGGAGGTATACATGGAGATATGTTTTGTGTTGAAGGGGTTATAGGTTCATACTGATACAGAATAGTTTACCCAAATCTGGGTGTGTCCTCATTCAATATTTGAAGGTGCTAATAGTGCATCCAGCTTCTTCCCATTTGAGGGCTTGCCATTTAGACATCAAATCACACCCTTTTAAAAGTAGGGCTAGGGGTACCCATGTCAGGATGGGTAAGTTCCCATCATGTGTTGTGCAAGAGGACACAGTCTCAGGCTGCGCCAGGGGAGGTTTAGGCTGGAGGTTAGGAGGAAGTTTTACACAGAGAGAGTGATTGCCCATTGGAATGGGCTGCCCGAGGAGGTGGTGGAGTCACCATCCCTGGAGGTGTTCAGGAGGAGACTTGATAGGGTGCTTGGTTGCATGGTTTAGTTGGTTGGGTGGTGTTGGATGATAGGTTGGACACGATGATCTTGAAGGTCTCTTCCAACCTGGTCTATTCTATTCTATAATGACATGTGGGGCTTTAGAAGTAACACTGATTTCTCACTTCTTTCTCTCTCATTCTGACATCCCCAGCTCAGTTTAAACTTTCATTTGTGTAACTTCATCATCAGTCTCAGACATCTCAACAAATGAAGCTCAAACTCAGAGTAAGTTATCAATAAGACTCTCATACTATTTGCAGATGTACAGAGAAAAGATTTGCAAATTGCTTATATTGAGTATTGAAACACAGGCAGTGTTTAAGAAAATCGTCTTTGAATCAAGGTAGTATTCAACCTTAATTCCAAACTAACATTAAACTTTCTTCCCCTCCAGATCAGAGTTCACACAACTGTAAATATTAATTTCATTGCATCTATTTAGGGAATCAGGCACTGTGAATAATTATGGTAAAATGTTGGGATAACACTAATAAACCAGGTTTTTCTGTGGTTGTTGGGTTGGTTTTTTTTTTTTAACACATCTATTTATAGAGTGCTTTCTTCTCTAAGGATTAGGGGAATAAGAGCTGGGATTTTTCTGCTCCTTGATGAGTGTTAGCAAAGCATATTTGCTAACACAGTTTGACACACAGTATATCTCAGTGTTTATGATACCTTATGGTATGGTACTCCTGGTACAGTACCTTATGGCATTTTATTTAATGTTTGTGAAGTTTTCTGATTGCTTCCCAGATAATTTCTTTTTATTGGCAGCTAGCTTTGTGCACTTGTATGGAAATGAAGCTGAAGCAGGATGGCTTTTTATGTCTCTGGAATTTCCACATTGTTTAAAAGTAATAACACATTATTCAGTTGCTCTTTGCTAACAGACATGCCTTTAATTAGCTGAAAAGTTGGAAAATCCTCAGCTAGAGTAGTTATGTGCTATGAAACGAAGAGAAAAACCAATAAGATAGCATAGAAATTTTCTTAGCTAGGAATTTAAGGAATGTGATGTTCCCACAGTCATTTTAAATCTGCCTGTATGCTTCCAGAATAACATTTTTATTCTGTTTAAGCCATGAAAGGTGGACTCAGCACAAGATACAAATGTTCTTTCTTTGCTGCCCATTGATAAAAGGTTTTAGCTATCTTCTTGCTTTTCGTTTATATGCATCAGTGTGCCTTAGTGTACACTTGTACAGTTTCTGTTTGCTATAACTGCAAATCCCAGAGCCATCAGCAACTCTGACTTTATAGAACCTTATTTAAATCAGAGTTAAAAATCAACATGAAGAAATACTTATTATTATTTTTAATAATAATAGGTGTTATGTGTCTTTTAATGTTAAAAAGGAGAGATTACTTTTCAAATACAGTGAGACTGTGAGGCCCTTTCCCACATATAAACCGCAGTTATCTCTGCTTAGAAATTTAGAAAGTACTTACAGCATTTCAAGGAGGATTATTAAGACTTTCCTTTAACTGAAAAACACACTTTAAAAGTGTGAATCAAAGGAGAGCCTTTTTCTTCAGCTGTTTCATCATTGTTTTTAATTAAAAAGCATGTATCTAGCTATAGTACTTTACAGGGTCCTGTCACGTGTGATGGGTCACTTTTTAAACTCCTTCACCCCTAAGGAGAGATGGTTTGAAAAACAATCCTTAGCACAACAGAATCCAACATCTCGCTGCTTTTATTGTCCTGAGCCCTGCCTTTGTTTCTTTCAGTGTGCTCCTGAGTGTTCTGCCCAGCCAACAAGCAGCCATTTGTTGTGCTTGTCTCAGTAAACTGTCAAACTACTGTAGCTCTGTACTAAAACATTGCTTCCTGTTCATTTCTTTTTCTGTCAAAATTATTTTTCCTGATTTTGTTTTGTTTTAGTAATTCTCATTTTTGCATGTGGCCAGGAAGGGCAATGCCATTCTGGGGTGGATTAGAAGGGGTGTGACCAGTGGGTTAAGAGAGGTTCTCTTCCGCCTCTACTCTCCACTGGTGAGGCCACATCTGGAATATTGTGTCCAGTTCTGAGCTCCTCAGTTCAAGAAAGACAGTGAGCTGCTTGAAAGAGTCCAGCACAGAGCCATGAGGATGATTAGAGGAATGGAACATAGAATCATAGACCTGTTAGTGTTGGAAGGGATCTGAAGGATCATCTAGTTGAGAGACTGAGGGAGCTGAGGGCTCTTTAGCTTAGAGAAGAGGAGACTGAGAGGTGACCTCGTCAATGGATGAGGATGGAGCCAGTCTCTGCTCAGTGGTGCCCAATCACAGGACAAGGGGCAATGGGTGGAAGTTGAGGCATAGGAAGTTTCATGTAAATATGAGGAAACATTTTTTCACAGTGAGGGTGATAGAGCACTGGAACAGGCTGCCCAGGGATGTTGTGGAGTCTCCCTCTCTGGAGGTATTCAAAACTCACCTGGATGCATTCCTGTGTAATCTAGTGTAGGTGATCCTGCTCTGGCAGAGGGGTTGGATTTAAATGATCTTTTGAGGTCCCTTTCAGCCCCTGAAATTCTGAGATTCTGTGATGTTATATTCCAAGCTATCAGTAATACTCGTTGAGTCTTAAGAGAGATGGAAAAGGGTAAATATAGGTGAACAGAAAGGAGAGACAGAAAAAGGGACCTAAAACTACTAATTCCCAAAGTAATAAAATCAGTCTCTTGGAGACAATGGTTAACTGTTGGAATACAAAGAATAGAATAGAATTAAACAGGCTGGAAAAGACCTTTGAGATTATTGAATCCAACCTATAATCCAACACTGTCTAATCAACTAAAGAGGTATCTTACATGTTTCCCTCATTCCAAATATACTTTAAATGACAAAATAATCTCTTCTTCTATCCTTACAAACTGATTCCTATTTGTGAGTAAAAGACTGTAATGAAATGACTCAAGCCCTAGTCTTGTTCCACTAACAGTTTGCTACAGTGGTTTTTTTATTAATTATATTTGGGTTGCAAAAAATGTCAGAATGTTAAAATTCCTAAGGATAGTTTGCCAACATCTATCACTGGATTAGAAACAGCTCTGCAAAACCTTCAGCAAAGCAGATAATATTCCATCATAAAATCAATGAAACTAAGCATTGTCAGCATAGTGCTGACAGTTACAGCTAAAACAATTCATAATTTTTAAAGAAGATATATTGTGAATAGAAGATAAGAGGCTTTTTTTTCCCCCTCTTGGTTGCTCTTGAAAGATACAGCCATAAACAGAACCCATATGTAAACATACTGGTTTGTGTAGATCAGCCCTGTCTGGCCTCTCTCTTACCCAAATATTCCTTCCCTGCAATAGTTTTCTGATTTGGAGGGATGGAGCTTATCTTTTGTGAGCAGTGCAGTGCACGCTACTGATCACGTTGTTAATTACTTTGGTTGTGTGTGAGGAAGAGTCCAAGGGCCTCTTTCCTGTCCTCCTTTGCAGGAATAGCTGCTCCTAGGAAGGCTGGACAATACTAGGGGAATAAAACAGTATCTTCACTCATAAGAACGCAGAAAGTGCTACTCTCCTACATACTAAGAGTATCATCTACCATAGTTGTTATCTGGTATCGCTCCTCATGGAGAACAGATTTTTGGAGTAATACTCTCATGAAATCTGCAGTGGGCCCAAAATATTGGTCTACATTTTAGTGTGTCTTCAAGAAAAAAAAAAAAGTCTTGATTTACTGATGCCAGGTAAAAGAAGGGGAGTAACTAAATCTCTTAAGATTTGTTTGGTTAATTTGGTGGTAGATCTTCATGTTTGAAAATGTACACCCTGTTCTTAGTTTGAATTACCTCAGTTTCAGTTTTCAAGCTCAGGTCTTTGCTAGCCTTTATTCTGTTGAAGTTATGAATGCTGCCTGCTAAATATGGAAATATAAGTCCTAGCCAGCTTTTTAGTACACTAAACACACTGATTTTTTTCATAGATGTGTCTACCAGCAGCTACTGCAAGCCACAAGGAACTACCTGTGTGTGGGCAAGTGAGCTTGGCTAATAGTGGTTGTATGGCCACTTGGGCATTCAGGGTGAGCTTTTAGGCACACCCCTGAAGTTGAATATCTTATTGAGCTTTTACTGTTGCCTCAGCATGACCATGCTATTTACCAGCCTGAAAAGTTAAAGCAAATATGTGTGTATATGTGCTCTCCATTATCAGCAATGACTGCACTGTAGACATGCCCTTTCAGTGAGAAACATGAAACACAATTATCTTCTGAACTTTTTAATTATTTGTACTTTTATTGAAAGCTGACTATCAAAACTTTATTCTGCCTGGTGACAAAGACCTGAATTTATCAATCTTGTGATCTGTTGTTTTGGGTTTTTTGCCTTTCCTTGTGTGTGCATTGAAGATCTTATTATGACAGGTTGTTGGTTGTTTTTAATTTTGCTCAGTATCTCCTTATTCTAGAGTGAAACAATTGCTGTGTGATTTACTTTTTCTTCTTAGGTGTAAGGATCTTGCCTTTAACACTAAAAACGACAGTTGTGTCCTACACAACAGGTATTTGCCAAATCTAGAGACAGAGTTTTGAGCTAGACGGGCTACTGACCTAATCCAGTATAACTTATCTTAAATTAAAATATATGTGCCAGTGATTTCTTCAAATCTCTCTTCTCAACCCACCACAAAAGTTCAATGATTTCTGCAGGTTTTCTTCTAGTTTATTGGTAAAGCTTCCAAAGAAGAGTATATTTCTGTGGGGCCCTCACTAGAAACACGTCACAGAATGGTTCTCCACGTGTAGAAACTTTTCTGGCTCTATCAGCGTAGTCAATTTAATTAAAATTGAGATTCATGACATTTATACAGTCCTGTCTTTATTCCAAATATTATGTGAGAGGAGGCCAAATATTTTGTGAAACTTAAAGAGCAGTATGTTTATAGAGTGCCTGTCTTTGCTCTGTGAAGGACAGATCCTCCCGTCAGGACATACCCAGCTAGCTACAGAAGTGAAAACAGTGCAGTTCCTTCCATGTGCTGTTGTCCCTAACCTCTAGCCTTCCTGAAAAATGGGATTTATTCTTCTTAAGGTGAATACTTTGATAAGGCACACTGTTTCCAGGACCCACATTAGGGTCTCTGTAGCCTTATTGTTACCTCAGGGATCTCTTAGATAACTGTTTTGTGCGTATGCCCTGTTACCTTTATGAAACTGTAATCTTATTTCTTTGCAATTACCTATCCTCTGGAAATTACATTATTCACTAGTAATTATCATAGTATTTTCTCCTTCCTGATTTTTGCATATACCCTGTATGTGTAACTGTGGATTGTACATGAGAAGTACAAGTCAGTAGCTTGAATGTTTTTACAAATCAACTTTTTTCATAGTACTTGTATTGATGATGTTGTATGTATCCTCAGAACATCCTTCTGTTCGTTACTGGATGCAAATTTGAATGTGCCTTTGGTCAGTCCTAATGCAGCAGTTCTTGCACAAGCATATATCTGCTCAGTGTCTTTATTCTTGTTTTGGTCCTGGCTTTTATTTTGCCATTCATGCCATTGGATATTTGGCCCATCTGGGAGACTAAATGTGTGTGAATGTGTTACACCTTGAAGATTCATTCAGATTCTAGAAAGAAGTGTGATGAGTCACTCAGTGAGAAATCCATGCTCTTGTTTGGATTTTGTCAGTAATTGTGTGCAGTCATAATAATTTTCTTCTGCAACTTAAAGGCTTATTTTTCAAAGCATCTTTGAACAAACAGTTGGGAGCTATGATTTGCCAAACTGTAATTAAAAGGAAATAGACTCATTCTGAAAAGCGTAAACAATGTGCTAAAGATAATAAAAATAGGGTCCTTAAACTGATCAATCTTGAACCCAGAACAGGACTTGAGTTTACAGAGATTTGAATTGCTGGGGTGAGACCCAGCAACACACACAGGACTACACATTTAATGTCCCACAGTAACACGTGCGGTTTCTATGGGTTTGCCAACAAATTCATGGAATTTTTTGTCCTCAGCTGTATCAGCTCCCTGTTGCTTGTTAACATACTTTGCCAGGAAATTCATGGCTTTTTTATGTCTTCAGCTGTGTATTAATCAACTCCCTGGTGCTTGTTAACATACCTTCTCTTTTCTGTCTATGATCACTATTTTTTTTGCTTTACAAATGAAATTTGAAAGTAAAATCTTGGCCTACCCCAAAATAATGTCAAAACATCTTTTTTTTTTTTTTTTCTTTTCTTAAAAGCAAAGCAGTAATTAAAGCTGTGGATTTCTTACAACATGGTTCTCAGAACAACTTTGCAGAAGCTAGTATCTTGTATATGAGAACTGTGAGTCCGTATTTTCATGCTGAACCCTCATGTAATATTTTCCAGTTGTCTTCTCTGATCTTAATTATTTGTTCAAAGCTTCCAGTAGTGCTGCATATTTTCACCTTTCTAAGAAACACCATCAAATACAAGAACTGGGAGCAGGGACAGGTGGACTGGGCATAGTACAGAGATACTCTCCAAACATTCAGGGATGGAGGTAGGAAAAGCACTGCCCATCTGAGGCTGAATCTGGTGAAGAACATAAATGACAGCAAGAGAAATTGCTATAGATCTATCAGCAGTGGAAAGAAGGCCAGGGAAAATGTGGGCTTGCTGTTGGATGGGGTGGGGAACCTGGTGAACCTCTCAAAGAGCTGTGGAACTTAATGCCACCTTCTCAGTCCTTAGTGTAAAACCAGATTTGAGGAATCATAGGTGCCTGAGATTAGTGAGAAAGCCTGGAGCAAGCAATACTTCCCTTCTGTGGAGGAGGATAAGGTCAGAAGGAATCTAAACAAACTTGGAGTCTCTTGGGTCTGGTAGAATACAACCAGAGTGCTAAAGGATCTGATGAATGTCATCACAAAGTCAGTCTTTGTTGTGCTTAAAAGGCTGTAGAGATTGGAAGAGGTTCCCAAGCACTGGAAGTAAAGAAATGTTACTCCTAGAGTGTTATCCAGGGAACTTTGTTCTGGAAGCCATTTCCAGATATATGAATGACATCAAAGTGTTTGGGATTAGTCAGCATGGATTTATGTCACAAAAATCATGCTTGGACAGCCTGATACCTGCAATCCATCTCTGTGGATTAGAGAGAACCCGTGAATACTGTTCATCTTTTCTTTAGGAAGACTTTTAACACTCTCAGGTAACATTCTCAAAAATGAATTGAAGAGGTATGAGCTAACCCATCTGGAGACCAGTCACTAGTGGAGGACTCCTAGAAGTGATATGCGACTAACATTTCCATTAACAGACTGGACAGTGAAGTTAAAGGCACCCTCAGGAAGTCAGCAATTGATATGAAACTGGAAGATATAGCTGATAGACCAACAGGTTCTGCTGCCATTCAGAGGAACCTTGACAATCTGGAGAAATGTGTGTCAGGTATCTCCTGATGTTCAACAAAGGGAAATGCAAAGTTCTGCACCTGGGTGTATGTAATCCTATGCACCACTACTGGCTGGGGGTGATTGGCTGGAAAGGAGAAGAAGGATCTTTCTCGCAGTTTCTGTGGACAGCAATTGGTCATAAGGCAGCAGTGTGCCATTATGGCACATAATTAATGGAGAAAAGAGAAAGAGCCAGGTTTTTCTCATTGGTGCTCAGTGACAAAACAAGAAGCAATGAATGACAGAATCACAGAATTTCAGGGGCTGGAAGAGACCTCAAAAGATCATCTAGTCCAACCCCCCTGCCAGAGCAGGATCACCTACACCAGATTACACAGGAATGCATCCAGGTGAGTTTTGAATACCTCCAGAGAGGGAGACTCCACAACATCCCTGGGCAGCCTGTTCTAGTGCTCTATCACCCCCACTATGAAAAAATGTTTCCTCATATTTACATGAGACTTCCTATGCCTCAGCTTCCACCCATTGCCCCTTGTCCTGTGATTGGGCACCACCGAGCAGAGTCTGGCTCCATCCTCTTGGGACTCACCCTTCACATATTTATAAACATTGATGAGGTCACCTCTCAACCTCTACTCTAAGCTAAAGAACACTCAGATCCCTTAGTCTGTCATACTGAAGATGTTCCATTCCCCTATTCATCCTCATGGCTCTGTGCTGGACTCTTTCAAGCAGCTCATTGTCTTTCTTGAACTGAGGGGCTCAGAACTGGACGCAATATTCCAGATGCAGCCTTACCAGTGGAGAGTAGAGGCAGAAGAGAACCTCTCTTGACCCACTGGTCACACCCCTTCTAATCCACCCCAGAATGGCATTGCCCTTCCTGGCCACAAGGGCACAATGAACATAAATGAAAAGTCCAAATTCCACTTACACATAGGAAGAAGCTTATTTAATGGCAAAGGCAGTGAAACACTGCAATAGTTTGTCCAGAGAGGTTTCGGGGTCTCTATTCTTGGAGATATTTAAACTGCACTAGACGCTTTCCTGAACAACCTGCACTAACTGACCCTGCTTGAGAAGGGGTTCGGGCTCGCTCATCTCCAGAGGTCCCTTCCAACCTCAACCATTTTGTGTTTCTTTACAAAGCTAAGCAAATAAAATAAAAAATACAAAAAAGGGAAGAAAGAATGAGAAGCAGAATATTTTCTTGGTTAGACTAACAGCTTGCTGTTTAACTTAAAATATGTACAGTCATTTTTCTCTGAATCACTTTTATAATTATTTTGATATATTTTGTCATGTATTATCATTTGGAAGTATTGGCTCATTCAGAGACAATTTTTTTTTTTTGGTTAAAAAAAAATGTGCCTTTTTGTAATATTTCCAGTATGTGTAATGAAAACATGAGAGAGAAGATTTGCCTATTTAGTTTCTAAATATCTTTTATGTTCCCTTGCACTAAGAAAGAAATCTAATTATCTTATAAAGAAATAGCTATCAATAAGTTACTTTTTTTCTGCACAATGCTGTCAGACACCTATGAAATGTTTCTTTCATAATTTACCTCACAATTTTTTTTATTTCATTTTATAAATTGTTAACTGTGAATGCTGGGCTTTACAGGGTTTTTGTTAAATCAAATACATTCATACAGAATGTAGAATTAACCCCAGGTTGGAAAAGACCTTTGAGATCATCGAGTCCAACCTATCACCCAACACTATCTAATCAACTAAACCATGGCACCAAGTGCCTCATCCAAGCTCCTCCTAAACACCTCCAGTGATGGTGACTCCACCACCTCCCCAGGCAGCACATTCCAATGGTCACTCACTCTTTCTGGGAAGTATTTATTCCTAACATCCAGCCTAAAGCTCCCCTGGCACATCTTGAGACTGTGTCCTCTTGTTCTGTCACAGGTTGTCTGGGAGAATAGACTGACCCCCACCTGGCTACAACCTCCTTTCGGGTAGTTGTAGACAGCAAGAAGGTCTCCCCTGAGCCTCCTCTTCTCCAGGCTAATGTAGAAGTAGTATTAAAAATAAAAACATTTATCTAGGCATGGTATTGGCTTGACGTTTATAAGGAGGATGGAAGGTTCTGCAGGTTATTTAGAAAACTGGAAACACTTAAACTGGCAATGTGATTTTTGTGGTCAGTTGGTGGATGGGCACAGGTGATGTTCCACGCTGGTTTTCTCTGTAGGCCAAGCCTGGTTAGGAGAGGTTCTTTTAGCTGTTCCCCACCTTTCTGACAGTGTATTTCCTTTCCTCTCTATTTCTCCACCTGTTTTTGAGGTCAGGTTTATATTGACAACAGATATGGTTGAAGTGGTATAGGATATTTTTCTTTCTTTCTTCCTTTCGTTTCTTTCTTTCTTCCTTTCCTTTCTTTCTTCCTTTCGTTTCTTTCTTTCTTCCTTTCCTTTATTTCTTCCTTCCTTTCCTTTCTTTCTTCCTTCCTTTCCTTTCTTCCTTCCTTTCCTTTCCTTTCTGCCTTTCCTTCCTTTCCTCTCTTCCTTCCTTTCCTCTCTTCCTTCCTTTCCTCTCTTCCTTCCTTTCCTCTCTTCCTTCCTTTCCTCTCTTCCTTCCTTTCCTCTCTTCCTTCCTTTCCTCTCTTCCTTCCTTTCCTCTCTTCCTTCCTTTCCTCTCTTCCTTCCTTTCCTCTCTTCCTTCCTTTCCTCTCTTCCTTCCTTTCCTCTCTTCCTTCCTTTCCTCTCTTCCTTCCTTTCCTCTCTTCCTTCCTTTCCTCTCTTCCTTCCTTTCCTCTCTTCCTTCCTTTCCTCTCTTCCTTCCTTTCCTCTCTTCCTTCCTTTCCTCTCTTCCTTCCTTTCCTCTCTTCCTTCCTTTCCTCTCTTCCTTCCTTTCCTCTCTTCCTTCCTTTCCTCTCTTCCTTCCTTTCCTCTCTTCCTTCCTTTCCTCTCTTCCTTCCTTTCCTCTCTTCCTTCCTTTCCTCTCTTCCTTCCTTTCCTCTCTTCCTTCCTTTCCTCTCTTCCTTCCTTTCCTCTCTTCCTTCCTTTCCTCTCTTCCTTCCTTTCCTCTCTTCCTTCCTTTCCTCTCTTCCTTCCTTTCCTCTCTTCCTTCCTTTCCTCTCTTCCTTCCTTTCCTCTCTTCCTTCCTTTCCTCTCTTCCTTCCTTTCCTCTCTTCCTTCCTTTCCTCTCTTCCTTTCCTTTCTTCTCTCTGTTTTTTTTGTTTGTTTTAAATTGTAAATTGTAGGTCTCTGCATGCCTGTGGGAGTGTACAGAAATCTCTTGGTATCTGAAGCAGGGGGCGGGGGGGGGGGAAATGTATTCTAATTATTCATTTTCATTGATGTCTGGAAATCCATCATCCAAGTTCAAGTCTGCAATTTGCCAGCTATGTTGAATCCAAGTGACCATGGAAAGTGCTAGGCGATGGTCAAGCCTCATTAAAGGGAGGAAGTTTAGCACCCTGTATAATGGCACCCTTTATGCTTTTATTCAGTGAGCGGCTCTTTTCCCATTTATTTTTATATTCTTGTTTCTGCCTGTCAGTTGATAGTAAAGCTACTTGAATTTCCACCCATAGCACAATTCATTTTGCTTCAGTTAAAATCAGGATTTTTTTTAAACCGAGTCAAACCAGAGACAATCCATGGATTAAATGCTCCAAAGTGCTGACTGCAAAACATGAGGTGAAAGGTATACTCTCTATTTGGTACCTGCTCAAGGTAAAATTTTGGGTTTCTGTGTTATCCCATTTTAATAGAAGATACCATTAGTTTTCCTTTTGAGATTTCTGATTCAGAATGTGTGATATCTGTATATTTATAAATCTTTAGCAGAAGTTTTTCAACTTTGTTTTAAAACTGAGCAGAAATCTAAGTCATTAACCTTCTTAGTGAATAATAGTCCTTACAGAGTTATTACTGATTGTATAATTGAGGCAATGTAAAAAACTGACAAGAAATCTGATCAGCAAAGAGTTCCCCTTGTACAGCCTTCTGGCTTATGAAGAAGAAAGGCCAATCAGGGCATTCTTTCTCTTTTTAATATAATTTATTAATCTATTTCTAAATTCTAAATGTTATTGCTTGGAGGCCAGCTTTAGGATTTGGTTGATTTGGCTTATAAACTTTGATACTTCAAGGTCTGCAATACTTTGTGGTGGGGCAGAAGCATGACTGGCAAGATTTAGAATAGAATAGAATTAACCAGGTTGGTAGAGACCTTCGAGATCGAGTCCAACCCATCCTCCAGCACTATCTGATCAACTAAAGCATGGCACCAAGCACCCCATCCAGTCTCTTCCTAAACACCTCCAGTGATGGTGACTCCACCACCTTCTTGGGCAGCCCAGTGTATAGAAATCATAGCTTTCCAAATTCTTTTCGCTTATAACTCAATTATTGCTAATCTTACTATGAAACACTGTAGTACCATATGTGTCTACATTACAGAAGACTGGAAGAAATACTTGGAGAGAGACCTATTGAAGTAACAGGAGGTCTTGCTTTCTGCCTTAGACTGTGTTGCATTTTGTTCTGTTACAGGAATGAATTGCTTTCTGCAGTCTTGGTGTGTGGATGATATTTCTGAAAGTGTTCTCCTACACTGAGTTAAATCATCTTGTTTTAGGCCTTCAGATACATGTGAAATAAACAAACAGTTATATCTTTGGTATATGCATATCCTAATCCCTCAGAACTTTCTCCTCCACAACCATAAGGTCCATAATCTCTGTTTCCAGGGAAACACTGATAAAAGAAAGATAAGCAACAAGATCTACTACTATTACTGGTTATTGTTATTCACACCTGCAAGTCTTCTGAGGTTGTGAAGGTGACCTAGGTGGGACTGTAGTAATTTTTGGAGCATATTAATGTGGAGTATTACTATCTATAGTCTCTTTCCAGGTCACTAAGCCATTCCCAATACCTTCAGAATGTCTGGGTTTGCGTACTAATTAGTCTGAATCAAATATTCATCGCATCTGTGTTGATGGGATTGGTTGAAGTTCTGATTAACCTTCAAGTGGCTCGCTGCCTAAACACAGGTTCTCCTCTAACGGATGGGATAATCTTCCTGCTATATATATTTCTTGTTCCTTCAATGTAAGATTTTTCCAAAGAGATGCCTAGTTTGAACCTTCTTTGACCTTATTTGGGCACAATATATAAATCTAAAATAAGAAAAAATGATCATTTTTCAGTAGAAGAATAAGCCATATTATTAAACAAAAGAAAGACCTTTTTTTTCTCTTCTTCTTTTGAAGGAAAAGATGAGGCTATGAAAATACTAAAAGTTTTTTTCAGCTTATTCTTATAACTTGCTACTGTGTTTCACCAATATTCACCTTTGAAGGTTATGATCATGTTGTATTGACAGAAGGCTACATGCAAGTAACAGTGAGTTTGCACATGGTGTGTAGCAGGTCATTTCCATTAAGCATACCGAGGCCTGCTAAAGGGATGATCACTGCCCTCCAGTTGGACCTTTCCATAACATTTATTGGAGTGTTCTGTTCAAATATTCAAAACTGGAAAAATACTCAGAGTAAAGATGAGCACAAGGTCTCTTTTATATTCTTGAGCAGAAAAATTGAAGTTCTATAAGGCTTAAACAAAAGCCAAGCAACGATGTGCATTGTGGTTGATAAAATCATTGGAAATATTGTAGTAGTCTAGCAGGAACACTCACTTATCAAGAAAATGTTCCTAAAACAATAAGCTGCTTTCAATAAATGAGTCTTTAATATCTCTAAGCATTAGAATATTTAATTTCAATTTTGGCATTGTGATGGGGAAAGTAAATTAACTTGTGAAATTAATAATTTTATTTTTAATGAAAAAATATAAATACAGAAGCAATTCTCTATCTATAATATGACTTGAGGGGATGATGTTTTATATTAAAAATACTCTTCTGCTGGAATTTCTGCTACTATTTGAGATAATTTAATTTGTGTCATTTGCATATGAAAATGTGCATTGAACTAGCAGCAAAATAACCTTTACACAATTCTAGAACAGCATAAAATACAGTGCATTACACTTTCAGTTATTAAGAATAAAAATACTCCATCTAATTTTGCAAGAAAATACTTCATATGGTTTATAAAAAGATGAAGTTAAAACCCACCATAAGAACTTGTATCAGATCTTTGCAATTGGTCTTGCTTTGTTATCAGCCAGAGATCTGAATTAGCTAAATGTATTCTCAGGTAATTTTTTTTCTGTAGCTTTTTAATTAGCTTTCCGAGGCAGAGATGCAGCCTTTATTTTGCCTGCTTTCCAGTAAGGTCATCTCCACAATAGCTCACAGAGTCTACTAGAGATGGACATGATAGAATGGCTTGAAAGTGTGTGTTGTACTCCTATTACATGTTATTATACTCCTGCTGAATAGACATTTTCTCTAACAGCAGTTCTTCACTGACATATGAATATCTTGCAAATAAATCAACAATCAGCGTGCTTCAATAATGCTTGTTCTATTACTGTCATTGAGGATACCCATTGATAGCTGATTAGTGCCATTAGCTACAGAAAAGGTGGACCCTGCTTTATTTTCATCTTTATTTTGTCTTGACTTGTGGTACATCCATTGTGGTAAATGGATTTAGAGTGTACAATTTCCCTTGGAGTGGACCAAGAAGAGGAGAATATCAAAAATACGATGCTGAAAGTACCAGGGAATATCCTTGTGTAGAATCCAGAATAACCTTTAAGAGTTGTTCTAAAGCTTCTCCCAGATTCATCTGTACTTGAAGCTACTATATAATGTGTGAGTTTTTAAAGTGTATTTCAGTCTCTGTTCATATTTGGTGGGTTAAGCAAACAATTTGGGTCACCTGAAGTGCATACTGGCTTTGTAGCCAAAGTAACGTTAATTTACAAAATAATACTAACAAGAGTATTTCTGTATTCTGATAGTTATTTTGTCTAGTAATTCCAAAACTCTATTTCTTATTTTCTCTAGTCTATACCCTGATGACAAAACCTAGGCCTCCCATACTGATTCAGATCATACACTGGTTGGATCTTAACCTCTCATCTTCAGAAAGCTGCTGTGGGTTTCTGACTCCCCACAGCAGTCTGTCCTTCCCCGTCACATTTATGAAAACCACCCACTTTCCAAAGAGTTGGCTCTCTCCTCCTGTGTTTGCAGGAATTTTGCCTAACCATTTGGCCTATATTTTAATTGGCTTCTGATAGGCTGTGGTGGTAGTTGGTTGTTTGTTTAATATTTTTCTGAGGTACTGTAGCAGCATCTCTTCCTTAGTTACGGCAGTGGAATTTTGGTGAGGGCCAAGAAACAGCAGTGGGAGATAAGGAATGACTTCCTGCTCTTCTGGCTCTTTAGTGCAACTATCCCTGGATGAGTAGCCCAAAGATGCAGAGGAAAACTTCCTCCTTATTTAACCCCATTGTCCTTTGTCTCTGAAGGCAGGCACATAGCACAAATCTGTGCTGAACCCAAGGGGTGAGGTTTGACTGCCATCACTGACTTCCTGAAACTGCTGTGAGTTCCTATGGAAAGTCAGCAGCTATTCCTTGATCTCTGACCCAGCATTGCCAGTAACTGTCCTTTCCTTACAAGTTCTTTTCCCCCTCTGCACACTTTATAATCTTCAAATGGCTCCATTCCTCCTTTTGAAACTGCTCTAGGTTCACTTGCAATATGCAGTATGTGTGATCTCCTCCTCTGACAGTGCAAAGTGTTAGGATTTCTCAGAGGGCTGCTGGTCTTTATTGCCTTGTAATGCTGCCCAGCACTGTTTAGAAATAGAGCTTTATGCATGATTTTATTCATGCTGCTTACCTTTAAAATACTTACATTTTCCTTTTAGATACTTACATCTTTTGGAAATGAAATCTTGATACATTTCAAAGCTACTGTTGTTTTAAGACAACCTTGGTGTTTTATTCTAAGTCAAAACAAAGTGTTCCTTCCACGGTAATTCTTCTTCTTCTCCTCCTTTTTTTTTTCTTCTGAATGAAATCTGTTTTGAATAGCTTAAATCATTCCAAACTTGGATTTTTACATAAGCACACTTACAGTCTAACTATAAATAAAAATTGTGGCATCTTAGTTGAGTGCCTCATAATTGTTAAAAAGGCCATTAAGTGCTATCTGCATTGTGTTCTCCCTCTTCTGCAAATTCTTCTGCGTGCTAAAATGAAGAATAACATTCAAAAAGGGAGAAACATAACCCCAAAAGTTTTTAGAAAAGAGTGCTCTTGAAAGGCTGAACAGACATGTATGCAGATCAAATATAATTACAAGGAAATGTACTGTGTTGATTTTTTTTTCCCTCCCACTATTAAGATAAAATGCAAGAGGAGAGACGCCGATGCCGATTTTATCTTCCCAAAGGGTTTAATTTTCTGTCACAGGCAGTTTACCTCTGAGAAGAGAAGTGGATCAGGAAGCATTCTCCTTTCTCAGCTTTTGACAAACAAGAAATCAAATCAAAAGTTCTGTTAACAGACTAAGCAGATGATTTTCCTGTGCTTCCTCAGAATTGACACTCGCACCAAAGATGCATTGTCTCTTTCCTAGTTACAAAGATGTGTCTTTTAATAATAAAAATTCAAATGCCATTTTCTGTATTTATTGAAGGTACTAGAGTTTCAGTATGTAAAATGGTGTCTGCCATCCTGGCTGCCATTGCAGCTAGTATATGAAACCCTTTGTTATAAAGTGAATACTGCCCAGGGAGGTGGTAGAGTTGCCATCATTGGAGGTTTTCAGGAGGAGACTTGATGGGGTGCTTGGTGCCATGGGTTAGTTGTTTAGGTGGGTTGGATTGGTTGATGGGTTGGACGCGATGATCTTGAAGGTCTCTTCCAACCTGGTCTATTCTATCCTATTCTATTCTATTCTATAGCAGAAAAATGTCCTCAATGGGTGGGCAAACCCAGAATAACTGTGATTCCCTCTCAAGAGTGACTTTTATCAATTTTACAGGTTAATCATGAGTCAGGTGGGGAAATTCCCCTTGATAGGGCTTAGAGGAGACAAAAACTTTATCAGGTATGCTTCCAGTAAAACCTGAACTGTCTGCATGAAGAGTTCAGATCAGTGGTCTGAAGAGTTTGCTAAGGAGGGTGAGTAGTTTTACAGCCAGTTGCAAGGTTGCCACCTGTTGAGAAAACTCTCAGAACCCAACTGCCTCTTGTATTTTCATCTCCTCATGACTTCAGAGGAGCTCTGGACAGAAGCCTTTTTGAACACTGCAAGCAGATAGCCTCTGGAAGGCTCATGATAGCCTCAAGCCTCTTTTCTAGAGAGCTTAGAAATCAAATTAATTGTTTTCCTCTGTGTTGTCCCCACCTTGGTGTTCATTGCCTTAAAGGCTAGTAGTGCAACCTCATAGATGTGTTGGTGTGAGTGTATAAAGCTTCAAGTGTGTGTGCATGTGTGATTGCCAAATCCAGCACCTGAGAGCTCTCTTTTGTTAATGAAAAAAGCTTACCTTTTTTTTCTTCCTCATGCCTCAGGTGTAACGTTTTCTTCTCATCTAAGTCTTATAGATTTCTGTAGGATATGTGTTTTCTTTTAATACTTACTGTGACTCTCTTTTGTGCATTGATCTTTATATCTGTGTCTGTATGGTTGGGAATTATTGTGAGTAGCAGCTTTTTCTGAGGACGAAAAAGCAGAATCTAGGTTTATGTACCAGAATTATAGTTGTGGCCTCCAGAGTGTAAGCACACACAAATCTTTTATCCAAACTGCAACAGGGCTCAGGAATCTTACTGTAGGAGTAAATCAACTTTTTGTAAGATCCTATGCAGCCAGGTGACTGAAAGTGGGTCTTTTTGATAAATGTACAAAAACACAACGTGTAGCTTCTTGACGGAGAATATCAGCAGACTAATGCTTTTTTTCTTACCCTTGTTTCCATCAAGAATGGCATCAGGCAGAAGGATTCAACAAGGTTGCCAATAGTTTTGGAATGATTTCCATCTGTGGCACTCCTTTAGTGGCCAGATGCTGATAGCCAGAGCAGCGTGGTTGTGAATGCTGTGAATACCGAATGCTCGCTGTGTTTTCAGCGGCGGTGGAGCTGTTTGAGAAGAGATGACAAAACATAACTGGCGTGTACTGAAAGACTTGCATCAGACAGATACTTTCAATGTCACATATCTGGCATTTACTGGAAAACCCATTCTAATGGGTGTCACTCACCATCTAGCGCATGTGTCACTGAGTGACTCTTTATGCCAGTTCTGTTCCAAAAGCTGTTGCCTGCTGCTCTCTCTGTTCTGGGTGATGGTAGGAAAGAGAACATTTTAAGGCTACTGAAAAAAGGATTAATTTTTTTGTTGGTTGGTTGGTTGGTTGCTTTTGTTTTCTGTGGGTTAGTATTTACTTCTGTAGGAATTCCAAGTAGAGTAAATCCTTCAGACTCCTGATGGCAGGCTGAATTGCTTTTCTTGATTACTGTCCAAATACATGTTATGTAGGGACTTTATGCCCCCTAATGAACAAGGCACCAAGCTATCTTGTTTTGTCAAGAAAACTGGTGGGCCAGCTGAAGGCATCAGGCTGGGGCAGTTCAGCAAACAACTCAGACTCACTGACCAGAAATTGAGAGTGTGGATGTCCTTCCTCATAGACATAGTATGACACTGCTTGTATTCTCTTTATAAAAGAGTATGCTGAGTGCTCCTCAGTAGTGAAGACAAGTACAGACTAAGATGAAAGTTTTCCAATCCAGTGGAGGTTACTGCATCTTGAGGCTCTTGAGAATCACCAGAGTGGTAGGTCCAGCCCTTCCTATATCCTGGCTGGTGATGCTGCTTTCTGCAGCTTCAGTCCTTCAAGTAAATAAACAAATCTGACCATCTGTATTTGAAGCCATTCTCTCACCAGTTCCCAGAAAGCTCTTATATTGCTTATATATACACAGTGCTTTAATTATATGGAAATTCACTAGTCACAACTTTAATGAACATCATTTCTTGTATTCAAATGAATAAGATGCTGATGGCTGTTTCTTTGTACACAGCAAATGGTTCTTATATAAAAGACATAGTAAATCTACAGCAGAAGCTGATTTAATTACTAATTTGTTGCAGTGGCTATTCCCATACCTATCATAACACTGTGTGTTTAATTATCTTTTATCCTAATACAGGTATGGTTTTTGGGTTACATCTCTAAGCAGGAAATCTGGTTTTGATTTTGTTTTTCTCTGTTTCTACTTTCTGTGGTTTGGAGGGGGTGGTGGTTCTTTTTCTCTTTTTCTTTTTCCTTTGCAGCTGGAAAAACTAGCAGCAACTAGCATGTGTCTAGTGATTAAGACTTTTTCTCTTTGTAATTGTCAGATTGATTGGGACAATTGAATGATAATGAAAAACAGCTTGTTCCCTCATTTCCAGGGGTGACACTTTCTGCATAATACTGCAAAATATAACAAAAGGGTTTTCTTGGACGCTGCTTAAAGTTAATTGACAGCATCTGTTGTTTGGAACAACGGAGAGAAACAGCATTCCCTTGGCTCTTGGGCACGTTACTCAGGATTAGGCACTGTCATGCCAGCTGATATCTGAATACACTGTATCTATCCACAGGGTCTTTGCTGGGCTTTTCTCCTGTATCAGGGTTCCCCTTTTTACACAGCTGAGTTGAGAAAAAAAATATCTACAATTCATTAAATTAATGATAGATTTCCTGAAAAATTGTTGGTCTTCATTAGGAAAAAAAAAAAATAGAGAAATGGATAGGACAAAATAAACAATGGAATGTGAAAATAATAAAAGAGTTAGAAACTGCAATTTTTAGAATCATCTTTTGGTTTTAAAAATCTAACAACAGACTTCACTGCTATTTTCTAGCTGCTTGGGGTCTATATATCTATAACAGCAGTAATCACTGCAGGCACAGGGTTTGTTTATTCTGGCAGATAAAATTCTAAATAGTTTTCGGAGCTTGTGGGGGGAAAAAAAAATCATTCTGCATTTCTCACAAGAAAAGATACAGCCTAATTTTGCTTTTAGGCTGGCTGTATGTGTTCTGAGAGCCTGAATGCCATTAAATGCGTCCATCCTTTTATCTTCTGGCAAACTTACTTTCCTTGCTGCTCTTTAGTCGGATGTGCATTTTTCTTTAGGAGATTTAATATTTCTCTTTTAAAACATTGATCAGTGTCCAAAGTCACTTAAGACCAGGGGAAAAATCAATAGTGAAGGCTGATTGGCTGCCTTGGAGGCTGCTGCTGCAGCTGATCACCAGGCAAGCAGTGATTTGATTTGATTTCGCATTTTTCAGTCATTCCCTTTCTCTGTACTGTCTGTCAGTAAACTTCAAAATTTGCTGATTTGAAAATAAAGGCACACATGTTACTGTTTTAATCTGTTTCTTTTGCCTTTTTTCTTTTTTTCTTTTCTTTTATTTTTTTTTTCTTGGTACTGAACACAAAATGGCATACATAAATATTAGCATTATTATTGCTTAGGTGGCTGCAGGTGTGTGGCGAACTCCAAGCTGAACTCAAGGTCAGGTACTTTGTGATGTAAACTCTTGAAGTCAAGATTTGTGTTTACATGGAGGGTTCATCAATCAGCATACGTTAATGAGCCAGCTTGGTCACGTAATTCTGGCAAGTAATAGACCATTTTGCTGTGTAACTCTTATATTGAGCTCAGTATCATTGACAGTCAGATGTTGAACGGATTGTAATCAGAAACAGGAAAATATTTCATGTTCTATGCTGTAATGTGCAATGTGCTGTAATGTGAGATATTCTCCGTAGCAAAATATAGCAAATTGCCTTTTTTTCCTTATTCTTATCTCTTTAGACATCAACACAATTACTGAATTGAAGCAGTGCTAGCTTTTTGCTGGGGTTTATTATCTTATTGAAGTTTGGTACAGTGTATTTTCTTGTTTGTGTGTATAGATAATGCTTTGAAGACAAAAGGAACTGAAAAAGCTAGATGTGGTAATAAAATACAAACCGATAGTGTGTTGTGTTAGTTGATTTTAAATTATGCCTATACTTTAAAAGTAAGTCTGGTGTTAGGTATTTGCAGATGCATGAATGTGACTATTTCTGCATAGTGTATCTAATAATCCTTATACTACTGCTTATTTCATATTTATAATCAGGGATAGTTAAACCAAAACTGCAAACCTATGCTGTGTTCTGTCTCAGAATTAAGCAAAGCTACACAAGTAAGGATCATGTTCTTTTCAATATTCAAGAGAATTTTGACACTTGTTGCAATATGAATGATGGCAATATGCACTATTCAGTATTCACACTTCAGCAACAGACCCAAAAGTTGTTTCAAAGGCAGACTGTAAAGATTTTAAATATTCTTACTACATTGGTGATGGTTCTACAATATCAAGAAACATAGATTTGGAATGATATAATTTGAAAGTCCTTAATGGAATTGAAAATATTTTAATGCCGTAAGTCCTGATACGAAAGTTCAGGAAATATGTTCCTCCCATAACACTTTCTCTTCCCTTTTGGACTGGTTAGGGCTGATCTCAGCAGTGTCAGTAATTATTATTCTGATGACTTGCCCCTGAAAGGCACTCGCTTGTACCTGTGGGGACAGAGAATCCATTTGCCTGGCGCCGGGGAGTCGGAGGCACAGGCTGGCGCCAGTAAAGAGAAGGGAAAGATGATTAATATGTCTTATAGATTCACTGTCTCTTCACTTGTCCTAGACCTGCCAGTAATTCCACTCCCCTGTGGTTCCACCTTGATCACAGATAATGGAGGCAGATTGAAAGTTTGAAGACACAAGCCTTTCTCTCCTCCTGTACTGACATTACTCACCCAGGCTAAATGAGCTGTACAACCATGGGCACCTGCCTATGGGAAGGCATCTCAGTGCACTTAGCAGTAATGCTGCAATAAAGCAGCAACTAATTAACCAAGCTGCTTCTTCGTCTTCTTCCTTTTTTTTTTTTTTTTTTTTTTTTAACTGCACAGCAGGCTGCCATTAGGAAAGCTATGATATTGCAATGGAAACTAACATAAGTGGTTCCTTCACCTCTGCAATTTGGTATACCATACCTTTTCCTTTTTATTTCTTTATGGAAGTAGTATAATATAAGGCTATTTTGTATCAGCAAGGCAGCTGTAGCCTTCTAAAAGGTGAAATTATGAATGTTAGTGAAAAAAAAAAACTCTGTAAAGAAAATCTGTTAGAAATATTCTTACATAGGTGTACCTTTTAAATGGTAAACTCCTGCTTCCTCTCTTTTTTAAAGCTAAATTGGACTTTGTAGTACGAATGCCAAAGTATAATCTCACAAGAGCATCTTGGCAAAACAACTTCAAAGAGCAGTGTGTATATGTGTGTTGGTAAGAAACTAGTTTTATTTTAGAGATAATACAGCAGAAAACAGGGTAGCTGCTTTCTAGAGGTGTTTTTAGGTGATGTGATAGCATACAGTAAATTACCATAAGCACGTGTATATGCCCAGTTTGCATCTTACCTGTAGATAAATGCCTTATCCTGAATCAGATTGTTAGAGATAAAATGGTCTTTTTTTTTTGTCTTTCTTTCCAAAGCTAGACTGAGCAGAACATATAAAAAAGGTTTTGCAGTGGGCAAAGACATTGTTTTATACAGTCTCCAGAGGGATAAGTCATAACAAGAATCTCAGAACATAAGCCTTTCTCGTGTCCAAGAAGTATTTTGCTCTATAGTTCTCTGTGTCTGAGGGATTTGAGCATTTTACAAAAGATACCTGGTATTAAAAAAAGTCTTTGATTTCTTGGGAGAAAGCCTGACAATCCCTAGTGGACACAGCATTTATATTTATATTTGTATTTATATTTGTATTTATATTTATATTTATATTTAGATTTAGATTTAGATTTAGATTTAGATTTAGATTTAGATTTAGATTTTTAATAATTTTAATATACTTTTATATACATATATTTTTTATTTACTTCTGGCTTATTTTGAAGGTTTGTAAAAGCAAACCTGTATCATCTAGGTAGTGCATAACTGTTTAAATCAAGTTAAGCAGTATGTTCCATGTAATTGCACTTCTAATATAGGTAGTCTAAGAATCTGTATATAGTGACACATTCTGGTTAAAATAACAGATGCATATCTTCTAAATAGTAAAGAAGAGTAGGTCTAGCTGGAGAGCTGTATTCTAGATCTTGGCAGAAAGTCCACTTTCATACAAGAAGAATGATACCATTTTAAATTATCTAGGGTATTATTATGAGTAAGGAAGAGGACTAAACAGAGTAGTCCAATATATTTTCAAATGCTATAGAACCAGGAGTACAAATTCTAGGAGTCAAGTTTCTTTAGCATAACTACCATATTCTTTAGAATAACTACTAGATTCTGTATAAAATCAGAATTGTTTAAATGCTCTAAGGTCATAAAGACTAATTTTGTCAGCAGCAGAGGATGATGAATCTCTTTAAAAAGAAAAATAATATCTCTGTGTTATTGCTTGTTATGATGTTGGGGATATCAGGTTTGGAGTGACCTTTGAACTTCCAATTCCTGCTCCTGCTAGATGGCTTCTTGAAAGGATTAGCTAATGCTGCACCAGGGGCAATCTTATTAACAAGGAGAGAGAATTTGGGTTATTGTGAGAAAACACCATGGCTTATTCAAATGGAAATTCTGGGCTCAGAAGTTGTAAAGGTCACCAAGCTGGTTATGGGTAAAGGTTGACTTATCATAAGAAATAATGGGGCAAAGTTGTAATGATTTTTTTCAAAGGAAAAACCCTAATTTTAGTGTTTGTTTTAATTTTTTTTTTTAAAGATTAATTTTAAAAGACAGAGCATATTTGGTTGTTATGTCTGTGCCCCATTAAGAACTTTAAAGTTGTGATTAGTAAAGAATTGTCAGACAGGTGTAAGACGACTTTCATCAGTCTCCTTAGGACCAAGGACCATAGAAGACTATGACCTAGAGATTTACATCCGAGTAAATTGCAGAATGTTTGAAAAAGACTGCTGTCCTTTTGAAAAACAAAACAAAAGGAAGCACCTGCTCCTTTTGAAACCAAGAATACTCTTTTAAAGAGAAATAGTTGCTTGACAAACTTACAACTTTAAATATAGCAAGTGAGATCCTATATATGGTTTAAGTTATCATAAACCAGGTAAGCGTTACCGTTTAAAAGGACATCGAGACCAGGAAAAAATCAGTTGCTTTCAAATTGTCATGAAGCAGCACGTGAGCTGAGCTGAGTCTGAAAACACATCTTCTAAAAGCCCCATGTTCCACCGCAGCTGTTGCAGTGCTGTCTTTTCAGCAGGATCAGGTGTGCGAAAAGGCACATTCAGAAATGCAGTTGCTGATGTGCATGAGTCACCCTGCAAATATTTCTGGGCTATTAAGAAAGAGCCTCTCCTCTGCCTGAGTGTAGAGCCTTGTGTGAAGATGTTTTCTTTTTTTGGTATGGGTGCCATGTGCGTGGGGTGGGATGTAGGCTAATGAGCTGTTTTAACTGAAAGAAGATCATTCCACGATTTGCTATTTCGGTTGCTTAAAAAAAAAAAGGGCACTTTTCAGTTTTGGAACCATGGAAAAATGTCATTTTCCTATTTACTTAGATCCACAGATTCTTTGGAAAGAGAATAAGAAAAATGTACATATTTGTCTCTTGAAAAAAAAAACCCACAAAAACATAGGTTTTACTGAAGATATTTTCCTGATAATAAAATGTTATTTTTTGAGGTTTATTTAGTTCTTTATTGCTGAGCAAAAGAACTACTGATGATCATGGTTGTAACTGGAAGCACTGATCTAGCAAAGGATCGTAAACCCTAAATGCATGTAGAAATGTAGGCTTCACGACTGCATGCTACTTAAAAATCACTCACCAGTGATCAAGAAGAAAAAGAAGTGCAGGGTGGAAATGGATTTGGAACAATGCAGTATGTCTAATTTATTTCTTACCGTATTGGGAGAACAGACTTCCATTTCCTCATTGGATCTGTAGGGAGCAGACACGTGTAAAAAAAAAAAAGGAGAAAAGCCAAATATGTTTTCAGAATCTACACAAATTTTCACAGTGTAGTTTGACATTTTATTACTGATACATTTAGAAAAGGCATAGTATGTCATTTCTTGTGCTGGTAACTATAAAATCTTACTTCTGGGCATAATGCTTGTTGCCACGAGCAATCTCTCTGATTTACTGTGGCATGCAGTTCCTTTAGATCAGTGCTGCTAATGACAGCAAGCATTACACCTGCTGGTAAATGTTTTCAGATTTGGCATTTTTTAGTAATGCTGGATATTGGGAGACTAGATATTAAGTTTAGATGTATAATTTTGTGCACAGTGCCACCTGGAGAATTTGGGAATAAGGTTTTGAATATTGGATTATTTTTGCTTCATATATATTCAAGCTATGTGGGACTGTTAATGAGCTTTCTCAAAGTCTTCTGTGGTTTTGGTAGTGTTGCCATTTGGTATGTTAACATTTTGCCAGTTGTCTGCTCTTAACGATGGATCTTCATAAGGACATGGATGAGAATCCTGGCTGATTCTCTAATGATCCTCTCCTACAATGACAGACTGAGGGAGCTGGGACTATTCAGTTCGGAGAAGAGAAGGTCTGAGGAGACCTAATTGTGGCTTTCCAGTATCTGAAGGGGGCTTACAAGAAAGCTGGGGAGGGACTTTTTAGGGTGTCAGGTAATGATAGGACTAGGGAGAATGGAACAAAAAATAGAAATGAGTAGATTCCGACTGGATGTTAAGAAGAAGTTCTTCACCATGAGGGTGGTGAGACACTGGAATAGGTTGCCTAGGGAAGTGGTAGAAGCCCCATCCCTGAAGGTTTTTAAGGCCAGGCTGTATGTGTCTCTGGGCAACCTGATGTAGTGTGAGGTGTCCCTGCCCATGGCAGGGGGATTGGAACTAGATGACCCTTGAGGTTCCTTCCAACGCTAACAATTCTATGATTCTGATTCCAGTTCTTGAAAAGCACATATAGGAGTGGAGCCGTCAGAGTCCCTTTGCTGCTGTGGTCTAGCTTTACAAGTTTGTGAATATTTGTGGTCTGCAAGATCGTGCATTTTGACTTCTGAATTTCCTGGATGCTTAAAAATGTGTGACTCTGTGTGTCTGTGCATGCTCCAGTCATAGTAATGTCAGTAGGTAAGCCCCATGCAATGGGTCCTGATAAGACCTCCAATCTGGGTATTTTTCAGCCTGTTGTGGTGCCTGATCTTATGGCTGTGGTCAGAGCACAGACAACCTCTGAGGTTTTGCCAAAGCCAAGCATGTATAAGGTAGCTGGAGAAAGAACCTTAACAGTGTCTCCCTGTGCAGGTGATCTCCACTGAACTGATGAATTCTTTTTACCCAATAAATGTCATTACTTCATGTAAAATAGAACCATGTATATAAGAACAAAGATGTTTCTTGTGCAAGCCAATCCAAGAGCAAACTGGCTAGTCTGTCCTCTGAAGGGAGACCTCTTAGGCAAAGGTGAGAATAGTAACAGGTCTTCTTCAAGCTGGGTGAGGGTCCTAACTGCAAACATATCTACTGATAATAATTCATAACAAGAGGAATTGCTACTGTCTCCAGTGTCTGCATACTTGAAGAAAGAAATAGTTTCCAGACTCTGCTTGAAGTTAGAAAGCTCTAAGGTCATTCAGTTGTGCAGGGCTGTGAATCCTGCAAACCAGGAGATGACTCTTTGCACCAAAGTCTATCATCCTTGTAGTTAAAATATTAAACCATTCAGTCAAGCACTGGGAAAGACTGCCTAAAGAGGCTGTGCAGTCTCCATCCCTGGAGTTTTTCAAGACCTGACTGGTTAAAGCTCTGAACGACCTAGTCTGAGCTCATAGATGACCCTGATTTGTGTACAAAGTTGGATTTGACGACCTTTTGAGATGCCTTCCAAACTGAATTATCTATTATCCTGTGAGTGCAGAAACAAAGCAGATGAAATTGCTCCTGTTGTTGTTTCCTGCTCCCTCACTTCAGAGGTGCCTAACTCTTTGTGTGTACTGATCAAGGAAGAGAGACATTTTCAGCTATACAAAGTACAATGGGAGACAAATGGTGAGCTTTCCTGCTTCATTGCAACTCTGGCAAAGCTTTTCTTAATACAGCACTGTCATCAGATGATCTTTTTTTGTTGTTTTTTAAATACAGATGAAACCAAATAGCTAGCAGATAACCAGGTGTTTAAAACCCATGAAACCCAGGACACTTTCCCCTGATAATGATAAAATACACCAAAAGCCATTCTTATTCCTCAGTAGAGAAAGTTTGGACAATTTCTTTGGTCTCTAGGTTCCCAGTACAATAGCATCAGAGGAAAAAAAAGAGAATGAAAGCAGGTTTCCAAATAAGCATATAGGAACTAAATTGTCTCTTTCCTGTGACTTGGCATGTCTAGCAGAAGCCTCATGAGCTGGTATGAGGACTTTGAAATTGCCTTTTCTTTTTCTCAGGACAGCAAATGTTAAAAAAGGAGCTTCACTCACCTGTACACATTCTTTTCTGAAGTATAGCAAGAACCATCTCTTATGCAGAGACTTGTCAGGACTTTCTCCAGCCCTGCTGTCCCTATCTGGCTATGAGAACTGAGCTTTCTTTGTCTTCCAACTTGCATTGTAAATTCCTTTGAAAGAAAGTTCTGCTAAGATCAGTAGGACACTCTCATACAGGGCTTTGTTTGGTTTATTTCTGTGATGTGGGGCAAGATGAGGAACTCAGAGAAGAGTAATCAGAAATTATCTTTCCTTCTTTCTCACCATGTGATAAAATTATGGGGGCAACATAGAATTTACTTGAATCTGTAATCATTGTGTGGTTCTGAGACTCATTTGTTTCTGTTCATGTTTTGGGTTGGTTTTTTTAATGCAGAAGAGGAACATATGGTCCTAACTCCCTCACTTGTTCTGAGAAGAATGGCGAAGCAGAAAATCTCAACTGCTTCAAGTCAAAGCTTTTCATAAACTAAAGCTTTTATATTCTCCTTCTCCTCTGACTGGCATAGCATTTTCCTTTCTGTATGTTTTTGTGTGTTTAGTGGCTACATGTGAGCGTGGTGACATTTCTATGAAATGCATCTATTAAATTCTTTATAATGACTAGCATGTAACTGTAAAACATATACAGTTTTCTCATTTTGCCCTCCTCTGGGAGACTACGACAACATTTTGGCAAGTAGGAGTAAACAGCTTTGTGTTGGCATGCAGTAAATTAAACTGAGTAATTAAAATCAATAGCAAAACACTAGCTAGGCAGAAAGGTCATATAACACAACAGAAAACTGTTGGGTAGCATATTGCAGGGAATCAAAATAAATTTCTGAACTTTTCATTATTCTTTACATGCCTGAAACTGGTCTTAAAAGGCTTGGGAGATGCAGCAAGGTGTTGATAGAGACAGGAGCGTGCTCTGAGGTGGAATAAAAATATTTAAATGCTAATGCATGAGTATTTTCAGGGTGCAAGGCTGCCAGACACAATGGAAAATAGAAAAGAGGGCTTTAATTTTACTGCTATTCTGTAAATTACTGGTTGTTTAGGTTGGCTTAGTGTATTACTTAGCAATGCCTGCAAATACTGAAGCCAGGTATGGCAATTACTGCTCTCTATGAGTACAAGCACTGGAACAGGCTGCCCAGGGAGGTGGTGGAGGCCCCATCCCTGGAGGTTTTTAAGGCCAGGCTGGATGTGGCTCTGGGCAACCGGCTCTAGTGTGAGGTGTCCCTGCCCATGGCAAGGGGGTTAGAAGTAGATGATCCTTGAGGTCCTTTCCAACCCTAACAATTCTATGATTCTATGATTTAAGTTTTATGCAGGGTTTTGCTGATCAGCTGGCTGTCCAGTAATGTTCTGCCTTCATAGAATCATAGAATCAGCAAGGTAGGAAAAGACCTCAAGGATCATCAAGTCCAACCTGTCACCCAAGACCTCATGCCTACTAGACCATGGCACCAAATGCCATGTCCAATCCCCTCTTGAACACCTAATCCCCTCTTGAACAGCTCAAGGGGAAAAGAAATGCATGGATCATTTTGTGAGATATTTCAAGTGCTCCTTTGCAGCTTGAGAGGAGGAAATGAGAGTTCAAAATCTTTGCATCCAAACTAGCAATAATCTCAAAGTGAACCATGACTGAAGGATGTGGCGTAACAACTGAAGGGATATTCCATGTTTTAAGCTACACATAAAGGTCTTCACTTCGATTGTGAGGTTTGTGTGAATAAACACTTCTGATTAGGATGCTGCTCTAAATCATTGCACTTCTCTTACGACCATGGGATCCAAAAGGAAGTTTGTGACAAGTTTTTGCCGATGAAGGAAGTTGGAGGAAGCCATGGGACATGACTGGAAAAAATGGAGATGTTAGATGAGTCATTTAGCAGTGTTTGCTTGGGAGGGACTGAAAAAAGAATCAAAGGCGTAGTTAACCTGTAACAAGTATGCTCAGTCATGAAGTGTATATGGATTAAAGGTGATATATGTTATAAAGTGAATTGGTTGAGTTGGGAAAAAGAGAAATCTGTAAGGCCTGTGAGCAATTCTGGCCGAACTTGTTTGCTTTTTCCAGCTCAATCTGTTGTTCTATTAGCAATGTTAGTCTGCCTTTCTTATCTCTCTTGAATTTGCCAGCTCCATTAGTTCTCTCTCAGGCAGCTGTCAGGGAGGAGAGATCTTGTGTCATCATTCAGGAGGTATGAAATGCTGCATTTATAAGCCTTTCCTTAGGTCTTCATTGTTGGGTTTACAGAATTGTGCAAATCCTGGAATAATGTGTGGCTGTAATGGCTCTCAGCTGATCAGTGGGGTTTGTGGGGGTAAATGGCGAGTTATGATGCATATAGCTGACAAAATAAACCCTTCATCCAGTCAGGCACTGGACAGGTAGTTGTGAAATAAATGCACTGGTTATTGTTAGTGTGTGCTATTCCTAGATATTCTTGAGGTCATTTCATTTCCTTTCCATTTGCCATAATTTCAATTTAAAACAATGGTTTTGGGGGGGATGGTGTGTGTGTGGGTGTTCTGCATAAGTTTATATTGTCTGTTTTAAAGCTAATCCTATAAGTTTTAAAATAATATCAGTGATAGGTTTTGTGCTGGCTGTCAGTGAGATAGCTGGGGTTGTTTAGCCTGGAGAAGAGGAGGCTCAGGGGAGACCTTCTTGCTGTCTACAACTCCCTGAAGGGAGGTTGTAGCCAGGTGGGGGTTGGTCTCTTCTCCCAGGCAACCTGTGACAGAACAAGAGGACACAGTCTCAAGCTGTGCCAGGGGAGGTTTAGGCTGGAGGTTAGGAAGAAATTCTTCCCAGAAAGAGTGATTTGCCATTGGAATGTGCTGCCCAGGGAGGTGGTAGAGTCAGTGTCACTGGAGGTGTTTAGGAGGAGCCTGGATGAGACACTTGGTGCCCTGGTTTAGCTGATTTTATGGTGCTAGGTGATAGGGTGGACTTGATGATCTCCAAGGTCTTTTCCAACCTGGTTAATTCTATATTCTGTAATAAAGGAGTCCTGGAAACTGTTTGAAAGCAGCAACTGTACAGACTGATTTGCCATTTAAAATTGTGTTTAGATTTGCTTTGCTTGAGTTCTGAGAGTGGCTTGGCCTTTTACTCAATTCCCTTGAGATCTGTCCACATCCTACAGTCACAGCATGGGTCAAACATGAAGTTGGCACTCTCATCTCCTTGATGGGAGACTCCAATGATCTGGACAGCAGGAATACTGCATGTTCACATTATGTACATTAGCATTACTCTGTATGGAATATGTAGCATATCTGCTGTAAATGGTTTAACTAGCTAGACCCTTGTGCATAATGAACATCAAGTTTAATGTTTTTGAGACAAATTCTGAAAGGGCCATGATCACATCCACTTAAATATGCTATAAGACATAAGATTTATAATGTTTTTCTGCAGTTCTAATCCAGGTAAATACATTTAAAGAGGTTTTGTATTTTCATTTTTAGAGGTGTGGGACTTAAAATAAAACATCTGCATATTTTTTTTATGCACATAAATAGTGTGTGATATTTTTTGTTGTTCTGTTTTCATATGCTTTAATAATGTAGTGTGTGAGCTTCCTTTTTAAAGTTAGTTATTAACTTTTAAGGCCTTTCAGTATATCCTTTTCCACGAGCTTGAATTTTTATAATCATTAATAAAATAGGAAATGGCATCTACCTTCCTCTCTGTTAATGCTTGACAATAATTTCTGAATCCTATTTAATACTGTGGTTCACATTGAGCAGGACTGTGCATACACTTAAGGTTAAGCTAGTGTGCAACTATGGCAAAATGAGATTGATGCAACGCCTTCTATAAACATTTCAAAGCGTTCTTTAACAGTATGCTAAGCAATAGCTTAATGGAATCTTTTTAATTAAGTGTGTGTGTGTGTGTACATACACTTCCTCCTATTATAATAGTGAAAATACCTTATCTTTTATCTTTTTTTAATATTACATGGCTAAACTTCAAATGCTAGCCACAATAGCTAATACACACAGGTATGTGTACAAATAACCCCTCATACACTCTTGTCCTATTTAAAGACCAGAGGGACAAAGATACAGCATATAGCATGAAAAAACAACAGATCTGTAATTGTGAGGCCTGTTGAAAGCCTCTAAATATGTAAGTGTATTACAGCCTACATTTTCACCATGTGTGCATGCAATGTGATAGCTGTATAAATTGTATGTCAAGTCTTACAAAGATTTCCTACAAGTGTATTGCAAACATCCTGGCATTCGCAGTTAGAATAGAATAGACTAGACCAGGCTGGAAAAGACCTTCAAGATTGAGTCCAGCCTATCATCCAACTATCTAATCAACTAAACCATGGCACCAAGCACCCCATTCAGTCTCTTGTTAAACACCTCCAGTGATGGTGAGTCCACCACCTCCCTGGGCAGCACATTCCAATGGCCAATCATTCTTTCTGTGAAGAACTTCTTAATCATCTAGCCTAAACCTCCCCTGGCACAGCTTGAGACCGTGTCCTTTTGTTCTGGTGCTGGTTGCCTGGGAGGAGAGACAAACCCCCACCTGGCTGCAACGAATAAGGTGTCCTCGGAGCCTTATTCTCCTGGCAATGCACAGTATATAGAGTGTTTTGAAGACAACTTATAAGACTTTTCATATCTGGTATGTGGCTGTCTCTTACTTGAAATTAAACATAAATATTACTGCTTTTGACACTATTTGGAAGATTTTTAGATCCTTTGTTTCAATACCTCAGCCTTACTGCAGTACAGACTCTTCAATATGAGCATCACTCCTACAAAGCCTTACTTGTCTAAAATGGAAGTTAGTGTTTGGGGCAAACGTTCAGAACTGTGAAAGAGATGAGTTCCTGCAAGATGTGAAATAACAGTAAAATATCACGACAGAAATACTGGCTTCTCTATAGGTTATTGTTTTGTATGCAGAGTGGTCTAATGTGCTGATGGTAAAAGCAGTGTAAAAGCCTGAAATAAACTGAAGAGCATTACTGCTGCCTGCTAACATCTCATTTGCAAAACAGAAAGACAGAGCTGATAGAATTGATAATATTTTGTTTTACATAGAGTTTTCACAGAAGCCTCCTTGATATTTAAATTACATTTTAGAGTTGTTAGTGCTTATCTGTGCAGAAAACATTGACAAACACAAAAGACTGTCCCAACATCTCAGGATTTTTTTGCTGTATTTCAATTTCTTAATTTTATCATTAGTGACTGTGGCCTAAGATTTTCTTTCAGGGTTTTGTCTGCACATTTTTCCTCATGTGAAATCTTGTATCATCACGCTTATTTCAGAGTATTAGCAATATGTGATTAGGAGCCTTTGCTAGCAACTAGATACAACTGCTTAGATAATCTCATTGATTAGGCTCTAGAAATACAAACATTTGAACAGTGATTTTAAAGAGTAACCTCTCTAGAGCCTTGCAGTGTGTGCCTAGAAATCATTAGAGGCATAGTCTTTGCAGGTGCATATCTATCACATGGAGCTCAAACTGCCTGCTATTAATCTCCATCCCTCTTCCTAGAGTTTGCTGAAGATTTGGCTCAGAGAATCTTTGAGGGGTGAAGAGCAAGGAGAGGCCCCTCTGCATTGCCTGAGAACACTTTTGTGGAAAGGATTTGAAGTTCTGCTTTGCGTTAGAGGTCGCTGACTTGTATATTGCGAGTCACATTGCATTTCCAGTTCATACCATACTCTCACAATTGTATCAGCCTCCTTGCTGACCTGTGAGCAGTGTTTACATTCTCTCACTATGTTTTATAACAGTCTGAAGAGAAAGGAAAGTGTCTAGAACTTTGTCATTACCTTTAGCAGCTAGAGAATGTGAAGAGTCTTTCAAGGCTAAATAAAACTTTGTGTAATTTAACAAAATGTATCCTACATTTCCCTTCCCCTTACCATCATGTCTAGTTACGTTGCAGAAAAGGGTAAAGGAGGTAATGCTCTTGTAGTCTAAACAAACTCAGCTTGGTGAAATGGGGCAGTACTTTAAAATATGCATAAGGATTGCAGTTGCTCCATTTCGTGACACTGACTGTTCAGGTGGAGGGGGTGGGGGGGAAAGACAACCCACAGACTTTTCCTAAAATGAATATATGTTTTTAAGGGCTATCAAGAAAAATGATGCCACAACTATTATTGTGAAAAATTGAAGTGGCTTGGCTGATACCAGGCATACAGTTTGGAAAAACAAGATTAGTGCAACACATACCATTTTTCATTTTCTCCTGTCTTCTACAGCATCAACCACTGCAGCTTCTCATTTTTTAAACTTTGTTTAGGATGAGAAATCCCATGTGTGTACAACTGCTTCTGGCTGCCTGGTCCCTCTGTTCCTCACTTTTCCCCTCTGCTTGAATGTTTCCATGTGTACAGTAAATAAGAAGCGACTGATAGGGCAGGATACTCAGTCTCTTTTTCAATCAATACTACTCTGTGGGGCAGCAGCTAGGAATGTCTGAAAACAGAGAAGGAGGGAATTGTGTTTTATTTCCCCTGTAGACTGAGGCAAACTCCTCTGCATTGGTTTCACTTCTATTATCTGGGGAAGAAAGCCTGTGTGGGTAATTTCTGAACCAGTGTCAGCTAGAAAAAGACCACTGTGAGCTGGATAGCCTAGAATTTAAGAAACAAGAAAACCTTAGACTTTTCTTTCATTAAAATCAGAGGTTTAATGCCTAGGTGGCTATCTACATGTTTTCTTCTGGGAGTTTGGCTTAGTGGAGAGAGAGATTGAGATCAGCAAGTGTTGCAGCTGTGGCACCAGGGTGTGTACAAAGCCGGAGTATGGAAGTCCTTCTGCACACATACATTCACTCTCATCTTTGAAGAAATGGGTTTGCCAGATTTGTTGTCCCCCTTTCAGCTAAGAAAACTGAGTTTTTTCCTTCCAGGCTTTTCTTACATTTTTTTTTTTTGCCCTGCCCCCTCTCTGTGTTTAATATGATAGCTCTGAGTGCTGTCTCAGAAAGGGATAAATGAAGGACACAAAAGGCACAGCACAATGCAAGTTTAGCAGTAGTGTTATTGCTAACCACAGGCTTCATGCTAGTATGGTGAATAAATGGGAAATGTACAGACTCTCCCTGCAGCAGGAGAAAAGGGAGAATGCTTGGAGGTAGTTGCTCTGTGACACCCTCAGGAATAGAAGTATGTTATAAAGTAATTTTTTAACAGAGGAGAGTAGGAAGAGGGAATGTGATGGAGCTCATGGAGGAAAACAGAGAATAAAATTTGTGTATGTGCAACATGTGTAGCTTGGGGGGAAAATACAAAGTCTGCAATGCTGAATTTAAATTATTTGCCCTCACATTGTCACCTCTTGTACCTGTTTTAAAATTATGTGCTCTCATGAAAAGAAATCAGATGGTTCTACATCATAAATCAGTCATTATAGTAAACAAGGTTTTGGAGATACTTTTCTTAGACCTGCCCTTTTCTGGGGATAAGTATGAGGCACTACTGGAGATGGAGAAGATGGGGCAAATTGATTAGTTAAAAAGCAGCAAATCATCAGCCCCACATGATTTATGTATAAAAGAATTCTGAAGAAGCTTAGGAATGAATTAGCTGAACTACTAACAAAGATGTGCACTCTCATTAAAACTGAGCTCTGTTCCAGAGGGTTGGCAAGTATCTGGGGTTCATCCTATATTTAGACCAGTAAGCACTACATCTCTACATTGCAAATGGTCGAAACAGGAATTTAAAAGGGAATAATAAAACACCTGGAAGATCATGATGTGAGAGACTTTAATGAGAACAGCTTCAGCAAAGAAAAATCATATCCCACTACATTGCTTAGAACTCTGTGGATGTGTCCATAAAGAAGAGAAATAGGAATGGACATACTGGATTGAGCCAAAAGTTCAAGACCAGCACCCTGCCTCTGACAATGCCTGGTCACAGCATGTGGGAGAGAGGAGAATAGATAACTCTTCTCCCCTGGTCTTGACTGACAGCATCAAGTGCCAGGTTTGGTTTTTAAGAAGTCAGTACAAACATGCTGAATATAATCCCTCTTCCAGATCCCAGTGCTGAGTTTGCTGGTGCTCAGAATTTCCCCATTTACTAGAAGGAATTAGGTGGTAAAATAAACAACTAACTAACTGAAGATAAGCCTGAGTAACAATAGCCAAGCCCTGAGGTGGAATTGTAACAATAGTATTTTCATCTAGCAAGGCCATTGCCTTGTTCTCACCTGCTTTTATTCATAGTTTGAGATTAGCAAGTAATGAAGCCAAACTAAGGCTTGGCTACCCTGATGTGATGCTTTTTTGTTAGTTGCTATTCACTTCTCCAGCTATACGTTTCCCTGCTAGCCACTCTTAGTGCTTCTGCTAGCCAGGACTCTGGGTGCTCTGCAGGCTGTTGTGCTTTCCCCCACCACTCCCATTAGATGATTTAGATTTCCCTGCATTTTTCCATGTAGGATGAAGTAACTCCCTTTGTAACAGAATTGTCCTTCAAAAATGTAATTGCAGTATGTGCCAAAGGATAAGATTTCTTCTGGCTTGCCCATTAGTCTTTTTGGCCTCTCTCTCTCTGATTCCATCAGATGCTAAGGTCCAGTTTTCCCTTGAGAATTCTTGGGAATGTTTCTTCACCTTTAGTTTTCATCTACCAGGTTTATGAGGCAAGCTTCTAGACATAATGTATTTAGACTTTTTAAAAGCTTGTGACAAAGTCTGTCACAAGACACTGCTGAAAAGGCTAAGTAGTCACATATGGTGACAGGGTAAGTATCATCATAGATCAAAAACTGACAAGGAAACAAAAAGGCAGAGGGCTAAGTGGTCAGTTTTCATCACACTAAAAGGCTAGCAGCTGCATTTCTTAAAGCTACCTATCAGATCATATGCTAAATATATTTAGTAATGATCTAGGGAGTGAGGAGAAGGATTAGGTGGTAACATTTATAAATTATGTAATTACTTAAGTAATTTAAGACCACAGTACAGTGTTAGAAACTTCAGAGCGATCTAAACAAGCTACTCAGATGGATAGAGCGATCTAAACAAGCTACTCAGATGGATAAAGAAGGTTCAGTTCTGATAAATGGTGAGTTAATATGTGGAAGAACCCACAGAAAAATCTTATCCTCTAACTGAATGGAAAAAACCTGAACATTGCTGTTGGCACTTCCATAACAGAAGCCGTTTGAGATGCTGTTATGGTAGAAAAAGTGAACAAGGTGCTAGAAGGCGTAAGAAATGGGACATTAAAAATGAATTACTGAGCTCAGTCTTCATTGCGTGGACACAGATGATAAGATATAGCATAATATTATGGGTAAGTTTGCCCAGCTAACAAAATCTGATCCATGATGACAATTTCCTGTTTTCTTTTGTCTTTATCCTGTTCATACATCATCTATCAAAGATGCTCTGATCTTTTTCAGGAATAATATACATTGGGAAGGCTAAGGCTTACAGGGGGTTTCAGATCTTGGTAAGGATGGCTTGGTATCAACCAAGCTACTATAGACAAAAACCTATTTCGTACCCATTCTCCTTCCTTTGGTAGTTAGTTAAAGTTCACATCAAAATGACATAAATTAACAATCTCAACCATGTGAAATCATCAACATTTTAAATGTGGATTTCAGAATTCAGTTATTACTGAAATACTTCCTCAAGTTGAGGCTCATATGAGACTTATAAATTATTCTTGCATAGAGGCAAAGTCACCTGAGAGTAACCTAAATGAAGTTAACATAGATTTTAAAAATTATTCTTGCAGAAGAACAGGGAGTGGTGGGAATAGATGAACAGATGGGAAAGGGAGAAGAGGAGAGTGAAGAAAAGGCTAATTAGGTAATTGAGGCTAAGAGGCTACTAGAGCTGGCCCAGTGGTCTACTGGTAGTGCAGTTCAGGGACTTGAGTTTGGGATTGAGGTTGGTCCCTCATTCCCAGGCCAGCATGTGCTCCAAACGTTGCAAGGACTCAGTTTAGCAGTCTGTGTAATCCTGTATGTATGTGTTTTCCAGTCAATATAATCTGGGTTGTATGTCAGATTATAGTGGAGATTAGAAAGAATAATGGAGTAGAATGTTGTATTTGGACATGAAGACACTAAAATACTGTAATAATGTGGTAGAATGTTGTATTTGGACATGAAGACACTAAAATACTGTAATAATGTGGAACTAGTGAAATCCTTTTGAATGCCTTTTCACTGGTTGTTGAAGAAAAATCTGACTGAAATAAGCAAGTTTTGAAGAGATTCTGAAAAGGAATAGACCATTACTTACTGTAAAATTCCTCCAGTACACTATTCCTTTGGGTATAGGTTGGTTTGTTTGTATTTCAGAGGCAGTAGATAAGGGAAATCTCCAAAAGATCAGAATTTCTGAGTCATTCTATTACTCTGTTTCTGGACAGTTTGAACCTAATATGTCAGTCTTATTTTCTTCTTTTGGATGTCTTCCTTTTGCATGTGCTTTATTCTGATTCCTAAAGGTTATTTTCCCTCTGTTGTCAGTATATGCAAACTATCTTGGAATGTTGCTGGTAGGCTTGGGGGTTTTTTTGTGACCAGAGTGTGGTAGAGATCAAAGCTGGAACAGACATTGCTTTGTGATGGATTGCAGAGAGTGTCTTGTCATCACATTTTTCCTAGTACAAATTTATTCATGCTTACTTAAGATTTATTTTTTCTTGTAATCACTCCACTTCTTTAACAGTATCTGTGGTAACTCTTTCTCAATCACTTCTGAAAAACCTTGTTTTTCTTGTCTGTGTGTCCCAAACTTTGGAACTGCAGTGGTGTGATGTTCTGAGACACCGTTTCTTCTCTCTTTCTTCACCTTACCTCGTGTTTCTGATCGCAAATTCTTGCTTGCCAATTTAAGTATTTTTGTTAAAGAATTTTTTGGTGGATCCTGTGTTATTTTTGCTTCCCCTCCCAGTAGATGCATATCAGGACAGAAATGCTGGTTTCTGCATCCCTCTTTTGCATTAATGATGTTTTCAGAGAATCACAATACATGAGGGTCTAACTTTACTATTGTCTTGTCGAAGCATTTTTGTCGAAAGAGAGGGCTCTTTCTTTTTTCCTTTATAAGCACTGCATGGACATATTGCTATTGAAGCCATACATGGCTGAAACACCTGTGGTCAGTAGGCAAATCATATTTTGACAGCAGAAAAAATCAGCACCATTCATTATCCCTGCAGTTTAAAAGAGAGTTTCTGTCGAATAATTGCAGTATTGGAACAGCTTCTTCAGAGGAAAACAACTGCAGCGAAAGCTGTAGCAACTGGACAGAATAAACAAAAGATGGAGAAGGGAGTATAGCTTTGGTTAGAGTGGTAGGCAGGAGGGAGAAAAGAAGATAAATTGACTGCTTGGCCACTGGAGACCTCACTTGTTCCTGCTGCTGGCAAAAGATTTTGGATTGTGCTACCAGCTATCAACTCTGCTAAGACACTTAAAGTGTTTTGTCAAAAGAAGGAACTGTGCCAAATCTGGACCTCTGTGGACAAATTTTATGTTTAGGGGAGGTAGATGAATGAATGATGGATGACACTAAAGAAACTTCTTCCCACAAAACCATACTGAGGTTGGAGAACCTGAAATAAAAGTTCCCTTGGGTAGCGGATGCAATGTTGCCTGGCCGTATATGAAGCCGCTTCTACTTTGAAAGTAATTCAGTCATTTTAGAAATTATTTCTTGCCAGATCATATTTTAGCAGCCCTCTCTTTCATAATGTTGTGCTTATTGTCATGAATTAAAGGATGATGGTTTCACTTCTGCTTGCTGAATCCAGGAACAGGTTTTCAGCATTGCTTCGTATCTCATAATCATGATCTGCTAGCAGGGACCCTTCCATACTGCTTCACTGCATTCCCACAAGATATGCCCTTTCCTCAGCAATCACTTTATGAATAATGGCTTTCACTGGTTACTTCTGATTTTAGGTTATGTTTCATCATGTTTTTATTATTGGTCAATCACTCTTTCTATGAAGAATTTCTTCCTAACCTCCAGTCTAACCTCCCTGCCGCACAACTTGAGATTGTGTCCTCTTGTTCTGTTGTTGGTTGTCTGGGAGAAGAGATGAACCCCCACCTGGCTACAACCTCCCTTCAGGGATTTGTAGACAGCAATAAGGCCTCCTCTGAGCCTTCTCTTCTCCAGGCTAAGCGACCCCAGTTCCCTCAGCCGCTTCTCGTAGGGCTTGTATTCGAGACCTGTCACCAGCTTTGTTGCAGCAGTAATTCTGGTACCCAGTACTGGTGAAGTTTTACAATGTTTACTAAAAATATCTACAATACAGAAGTTCTCCAAAAATTAAATATGCCTCCTCATTGCTTAATTATTGAATTAAATTTTAGAGAAAGAAATAGAAACAGCTCAGTGTTTTCTTCTCGATGTTTTAAAGAATACAGAGAGCTTACAAGCAATCTTTGTACAGTTCACTGGTATTTGAATTCTCCAACAATCTTTATGGAGGTTAAGTATTTCAATTAACTTTAACCCAAGAAAGATGTGTGATGAATTTTAGGAAAGTCATTGAATTGCCCAACATTTTTGTTTTTATACTTAAGAAGACCTCAGGTATTGGTAAAGAAGGAAAACTCTGAGGTGCACAATGGACTGCTAAAGATTAGAAAAATATTTGGAGAACTTTCTAAGACATATTAGCAAGAGTATCAACAGGGCTTATTTTGCAGTGTCTGAAACTGTGTTAGCTGAGCCAACCCCCCTTCAGTTATCTGTAAAAAAATATTTAACACCATCTGACATATTCACTGTCACTCCATGCTCTGTGAGTCAAATATAAAATTATGTGCAAGAAAAGACCCTACAAACTTATTTTGCCACAAGTAAGATAGGAATTTTGAAGACAGTCAGCTCCACTTGTCACCAAGAATAAGCAAGAAGAAAAATAATGGCTTAGACTAACAGAGAAACAAGTCAGAACAGCCTTCAGTTTGAAATGGCTGCCTCCCAGAAGTTTACAGTCCATGATCTTTATATTTTCTCCAGAGTTTGTTGGATTTCTTGCAGTTAATAAATAGGACCATCCAGCTTTAAGAATAAAATATGAGCACTCAGAGCAAGTAACAAATCTATCAAGTATTTTGAGTAGCATCAATAAATACCTGAAGCTTGGCTTTCAATGTTGAATTGGAATCAAGGTTTGTGTTTCAAATGTATTTAAAATTTAGACTTAAAATTCCTTTGAGGTTGTGACTCAGGCCCAGCCCTTTGAATTATATTCACAAGTTTGAAAATTTGTGAAATTGTTCAGTTGTATCTCTCTGTCTGCTAATTAATGGCAATTGGAAATGATCACCACAGCTAAGACTGCATTGCAGCAGAGTCACCTGAGCATTTCTCTACAAGTCAGACCACTTAATTTTTCTTTTGGCCATTGATCTTTTACAGCACCTGCAGCTTTTTGTTTTTCCTCCAAAGATCATCATTCTACTTTGAAGTCCACTGGCTGTGATATGTCTAACCCAATCCTGTAGAGGCAAGGACCTGAATAATTACTTCATGAGTGCCATATTAAAAACGGTTCAAAGGCTGTTTAGGCTGCTCATTAAAGTCATTGGAAATATATCTGAGCAAGACCTCCCTGCTTTGCTCATGTTATGGAGGGGGGGAAAGTGCTACAAAGTGCCACAAAAGGATTGGATTAGCACCCTTATGTGTTTAAAATTTAAAGAAGAGATGCCACACAGAAGTACTCTCCCCCACCCCCCGGTGTTTGTTCCCCAAAGTCTTGATTAACTCCCAATTTTAGAAAGGAAGTAGGAGAGGAAGGGAAAAAATACAAAGGCAGAGCAGATAATACAGTTTACCTTTTAGTTTATTAGAGTTGAAATTAAAATTATATTCAAAATAGGGATATAGTTGGGATAAAATTTTCAAAGCTTGATTATACCCTTTACTGCCTGTTGTAGTAGCAAGAGTAAAACCCTGGGGACTCTGAAGTTATCTGACTTTTGAGGCTGAATGAGGACTCCAAATTTCTTTATTTATTTTTGGGTTTAACTGACAAATTTGATCTCATTGCATTCTACCAAAACAGAGCAAATGTCCTGACTTCAGACTGCTATGTAGCAAACATATAGGAACAGACAAGCACATGTACTTTCACACTTGGAGTAACAAATCTGCTGGGTTGGGACTGCTACCTTGTCAGATAGAGGGCATTCAAATCCTCTGGCTCAAGCCTTTGACTGTCACTGGACTAGAAGAGTCAAAACAGAGAGAAAATATTTGTTTCCTTGCTTGCTTCCTTCTTTGACAGAAAGAATTCTGCATTTATGTTTAAGACTAGGCAGTCTCAATTTATTTAAACAATGATGTGAAATACTGAGCTTCGTTTCTGTAAATACACTTCTAAAAACAGACTGGAAATTAGTTCCTTGCATTGTGGCTGTACTTAGAATTGGGCTGGTTCTCCTTTAAATAACCATTCAGAAGAGACAAAATCCAGGCAGTTGTGTGTCAATTAGCAGGGTGCATTTCTTAGTGCGAGCTGCCTGGAAATGCAAAATGACAAATCTGAGCATTAAGCTTTCCACCATAATTTTGCTTTCCTAACTCTAACTACAAATCAGCTTCATTGTGACTTACAGTGTTAGAAGTTGGTGCATTTCTGCAGATCCATGATAAGATATTTTTCTCTAGGAAGAAATGCAGTTAGGCTCTGCATTCTGAATCTGTTCCTGCCAGGCCCTAGATGCATTAGTATTCCACTGGCAGCTGCCTGTAGGTAGGAATATTGTTTTTGTCCATAACCAGAGGGAACAATCAGACTAAGCCGTTCCCCTGCTATAAACCAGCCAAAGTAATTGGGTTTAATTTTAATTTTTGTAATAGCTTTAAATTAATAGGAGCAGCTGCTGCCACAGTGTGTGGGTGTCCTTTTCCAGAAGGCATAGAACAAAAAAGGGAAAGAGTAAACAATAGTGCGTCTAGGACACAAAGGTTAATTCAAGAACTGAGCAATGTCTTTTCGTTATCAAAAACTCAGTTGGTGATATCTAGCACTGTGTCTCTTTTCTTTCTTTCTCCTTTTTCCTTTTTTTTTTTTTTCCTCCCCTCTTCCTTCTTTAATTCTGTGATAAGATCTCAATCTGATTAGGCTCCTGTGTGTAAAGATGTGTTGTTGGTATCTAAACACTAACTCTCTTTCTCTATATGACTCACAAATAGATTAGCAGTGACAAAGTGCTAGGGGAGATAAAAATAGATTAGCAGTGATGGGAGTACTATTATAATTATTTTTGGAAGATACAGTTTGCATTAAGAGTTTGGGCAGTCTCTGCCCTGAGAGAGTGAATTTAAACTTAGGAACCGAGGATGGTTTCTGCTGTTGTGTCAGACACCAGATAGTGAAATGTCAATACCAGATGTCCTAGACATCAAGATTAGCCATAATAGCCAAATGCAGCCATAAAGTGATGTGTCAAAGTGGATAATAAAACAGATGCTTCGCTTCTATAATGAAGGGGAAAGGGAGTGAAATATCAAAAGTGCCTTTAATACATTAACAAAGTTGTCTTCAACTTGCTTCAAAGTAGAAAGTTATTGAACCAAGGAGAACTATGTGTCATTTAAACATTAACTACCAGCAGATGAATTTCAATTAGCATTAGCCTTTCTAAAATTCTGAATTTCCTCCTATTGGTCTCATTTTACATGAAATTTTTATAGCATAGAGTGATGCTTGTCCTTTATTATTTCTCCCATGCTAATCTGGAAACAAATAAAGTTCAACAGCTCAGCAACATACTGTTTAAACTTGCATTACGGTTTGAGGACTGGGAGCTAGAATACATTTACCCACTGCCGTATCATCTGCTTGATTTGAGATCAAATGAGGGATGTCCTATAGCACTCCAGAGTAAGGGTGAATGATAGAAATATGTTAAGATACTGGAGAAACCTATTAGGTTAGGGGACTGCATGCATACAGCTGATGACATTTTCCCCCTGCTGATACTTTTTGAAAAAAAATTAAAAGAATCTTTTTTTTTGTTACTCTTTTCCCCTGCCCTTTGTGTTTGTGGCTTAAAAACAATTTTCAGGTCTTAGTGTGTAAGTGTCTTATTTAACCAAAGCTGCTACAGGAAATTCTTGAATCCGTGAATGTTCAAGGACCAGGCCAATAAAAGGGGCACATAAATTCTTATTTCAAGTCTAATTAACTGCATCACTGGCTCTTTATTGTACTTTGTCAAGAACGTCTCAATTCCTTTCTGTTTTTCTTTGTAGATCCTGAGTCTTGCTGATCAGACTCCTTAACTGCTGCTAATTGGCAAACACGTACTTCTGCATAATGAGAGGGTTTTGTCCTCTATTTCATATTAGCAGTGAAAGGCCATAACTGATGCTCTGCAGTAGACCAGCTTCTCGGAACTATTACAGAGGCACATTACTACTGCTATGTCTGTAAATCTTATTATGTTTTCCCTCACCATGATCCTAGTTTAGCTGAGATCTGCTCCAATCATTAGATGAGACCTGTTTATAATGTTGTGTAATTGAATCAGTTAGTGTCTGCAGGACCATAGTGTTTTGTTGCCAAACATGAATGGGAAGTTAGTTATATCAAATTACGAGTGCATGGCATGACTAGAGAATCTCCTATATAAATAAAGCTAGTAAATCTATGATGGAAGAAAAGATGCAAACAGAAATACTGAAACTACTGAACATCTGTAGTCCATAGAACAAGTATTTTATCCACCTCTGAAATATTGCTTATTTCTGTGGAGAAACAACAGAATAACTGAAGTTGGGTGGAAAATGGCAAGCAGACATCTGTTATTCCTTAAACAGATACCAGCTTGATAACAATGGCATAAACGTCTCTTATAATTATTTACCATCATGTATATTCATTTTTATCTTGTCAGATAAGCCAGAACTCTTGAGGAGGGCAGCAATCCAATTTGGAACAGGACCAAATATGCTTTTCTCCTTTGCCTTCTAATTTAGGACCTTTTTCCATTCCTGAAGTTTTTTGTTGAGGTTTCGAAGTTGTTGGGGTTTTTTCACCTCAAGAATTTATCTTTTCCTCCATTCATCAGCTCGGTGTTGATATATCCTGTAACTCCTAAGGATAATGAACATATAAACATGTCCTGAATTTCAGTAACAGTTCTGTCAATGTCACCTTACACTGTCATTCCTTAATTATGCCTAAGCTCTGTGCTGCTGAATAAGACCTGTATCAAAGGATGTAGCACACTCCAGCCTTTGCAGTGGTATGAGATGGTACCAGCTTGATAGCCAAGTATAAGATAGCATAACTGTTTGTCCATCCTTTTCAGTTCAGGAGAGTGGGTTTCTCTGGTTTTGCAATGCTCTCCTCTTCTGTGATGACACTGGCAGCTTGGGTGACTGATGCACCAGCAAAGTAACTGTGCCATGCATGGGCTCCTGGCATGGAGCTTGTCTATTTGAATGCTGCAAAATTCAGGCTCTGGGATCTGCTCACTAGCTCCTGAGCTACTCAAGGAGTTGTAATTCATTTGCTCTAGAAGAGATTTGAATCTCACATAGCCTTGTTGTCCAGCTTTCTTATGTCAATGTGTATATGTATGTTGCTTCTGTTTTTCAGGCAAAGAATACCCTCTAAAAACGTGTACTACTATCGTTGCCCAGACCACAAGAAGAACTATGTCATGTCATTTGCATTTTGCTTTGACCGAGAGGATGACACTTACCAGTTTGCTTACTGCTACCCCTACACCTATACTCGCCTTCAGCACTATCTTGACAACCTACAAAGGAGGAACATGGACTACTTTTGCAGAGAGCTGCTAGGACTCAGTGTGGTAAGTGATAGTCATGCTTGCCAACTAGCAGGCTTCACTGTGAATACCTACCCTTAAATGCTTATAGAGTATAATTCATCATCCTTGCTAACACACACACACATTTGTTTTACTGGTATCAATGACACGTGTGGTCCCTGCACAGTGAAATGTAGACAAATGCTAATTTAATTCCACATAAAATAGTTCCTTTGTGATATGCAATGCAATGCTAAATTCCCATGTAGGATCAGTTCACCTCTAAAGACATTAAAAGATGAAACTGAAAGAGTTTTGTTGAAGAAACATAATTTATTGGAGAAATGTCTGTTCATCTGTCTTTCTATGAGGTTTTATATTGGGAGGGAAGCATCTTTGTAACTAGAAAGTAGCTTTTCTTGGTAAAATAATGCAAAACATGCACAGGGGAGGTTTAGGCTGGATGTTAGGAAGAAGTTCTTCACAGAAAGAGTGATTGGCCATTGGAATGGGCTGCCCAGGGAGGTGGTGGAGTCACTGTCACTGGAGGTGTTTAAGAAGAGACTGGATGAGGCACTTGGTCCCATGTTTTACGTGATTAGATGGTGTTGGGTGATAGGTTGAACTTGATCATCTCAAAGGTCTTTTCCAACCTGGTCTATTCTACTTCTACTACTGCTCTAAAATACCTATTTTATTTACCCTTAAAAATGCCTCTTGGGTGATTTGAAATTAAAAGGGGTTTAGTGGTCTCAGTGCAGATCCTCATGGCCACATGAAAATGAAATGAGATGGTTCTTCTAATGCAGGACAGAGGATTAATGGTAAGGCTGAACTTCTGCTCACTTGGCTTTCTCTGAAATGTTGCCTGTCCTGAGGGTTTGGAAAGCATGACTCAGCCACTCCCATATCAACTGAGAAATCATTAGACTGAAAAACTAATGGCTGAAATCTTGGAGTTGTTTTGTTTTATTTTTGCTTTTGTTTTCCCAGACTTTATAGTGCCCTTGTATCACGTTCTTAATTTTTGTGAGATTTGATTTGGTCTAAACTTGTAGTGTCTGTGTCAGAAAAAGAAAGCTGTGATTCCTATGAAGGCTGCTGATCCCAGCAGCTGGGGTTTTAACATATACTGTGAGAATCAGAATGAAATCATATGTATACCCTGCACTGGAATAAATAAAAGGCTTCCAGCATTATAGCAGGTTGTTGCATAGCACTTAGAGGAAAAAAAGAACACATGGGAAAGAGGAAAAACAGTTAACAAAAGAAAGTGGTCTTAACCCTTTTGTCCATTAAATACAGTTCTTGTTCTCAAGATTACATATTCCTGAACTGGCATTAATTATTAATCATTCCAATCAGGGAGATAAACAATTATAAGGGGAAGGGGTATTAAAAATAGGAAAGTTAAATCTTCAGAGGGTGGGAGGAAAGAGTACTGTCATCTTAATGTGTATAGGGTTTTAATTATTAATCCTAGCGGACAGAGCTGTCATTAATTCTATAATGAAACTGTATTTGTTTCCTTTCACTGTGAAAATAGTGTATAAACAGTAACATTTGCATATTCATCAAAACCCTGATCTGACTGATTAAAACACTGAGATAGAAGGATTTGTCTTTCTTTTTTTCTCCCCCCCCTGCATTTTGACAGTTATACTCTTGAATCTTGTTAACATTGTGTTACCAGTAGTTGTTAAATATTATTTTTCATATTTCAGCAAACTAAACAAACAGATGCCATTCAAAATGTGGCAGGAAATGTGCTGTGTATAAGTCCTGGTTTTAAATCTACACGTACACACACTGTATGTCTTGCAGAAATTGATGTGGCAACATTTTTTGCAGCTCACCATGCTGATCTGTATAAAAAGCTTCTGAATCAGGCTCGTGCTGTAATCTTTGTAAGTAACGTTACAATCTCAGAGCGTTTCTGGCTTTTCTCCACACACAACTGTCCTAGAACAGCTTGGTAATTTAATGTCTTTGCTGAGCTTGAATAGACAATTTCCATAAGTTCTCTGCAAGTTAAATATTTTAACATAGAGCTTTGTTGCTATCATACATCTTTAAATGGTGAAAAACAGGATCCTTCAGTCTTCACTGCACAGTGCTTCATCAAAGCAGAAGCTGGCTGTACTTTAGAGAATTGCGTGCCATATAGGATAGATTTAGAGCTAAGAAAGCGAGCTCTGTCCCTGCTCTAGTCCCTTATGTAAGATAAGAGGAATCAGATTGGCATAAAGAGGCCCTTAAAAGCTCTATTCCTGGCGAAGGGACGATACCCCTGGTAGCAGATGGAGAAAGGTAACTTAAAAACGCCATCTGAGGACAACATCTGAAGTCCTCATGCTGGGTACAGGACTGAAGCAGGGTAGCATGTTAGGGGAAGGCTGTGGCATATCTGTTGAGCTTCCACGTAGCTGCTGATACCCCCTGGTTCATTCAAGGAGAATTTTACAGCTCCCTGCACCAGTTTGTGTTCATGAGGATGGAGAATGGTTTGAAACAATTTGGCTTGTCCTGGATTATGAAGTTTTGAACTGTGCCTCTTGGAAAGAACAGAATCTCAACACAGATCTTAGAGGTTTTTTATTTTTCTTTGTCATGGAAAGTAAAATGAAAGTCACAAGAAACCATGCTTAGCTGATTACTCCTGAAGGCTTTCTGAGTGCACATTTTGCTGCTTGTAATGTTTTCAAGGCAATCTAATTTCTAGTCTAATTTCATATTTTCTCTAAAGAAAGTACTATGCCTCCATTAACTCCTTAAATACTTTCACTAATTCTATTAAAATTGAAAGTGAAATATCAGTGTGGGACATGTAATTGTCATTAGGATGCAGAGTGGCAAAGCGATTCAGAGCCAAATGGCAAAGATTCCCATTGCCGGTGTGAACGGATAACTTAGCTGTTCCATTTCTGACCTTTTAATGCTTATATTCTTTACTTCAGAGAGCTATCCCACATTCTAGATGTGCCAAATGGTCTTGAAAATAGTCTCTTCTGCAAACTAACTACGATGGTCACCCAGGTGTCATTCAAGCTGCCATTTACATTCTGCCATTGTTTGCCCTAGGTAACTGGATGTTCAGTGGTTTGTCCCAACAGATCATCAGTTCAAATTCTCTGAGCTGTTTTTGAAAGAGTGAAATGAGGTGTTTGCATATTATTGATGTCTCTCTCATCTTGGCATGTGTTACTCACTGTTGTACAGCAGAATATAATAGAAAAATACTTTGTGTATGTCTACAAAGATACATCTGATTCACATGGGCAGTACCTATTTTATGACACGCAGTTTCACGTGCAGTAACAGTTCTGTGGAGCATTCTAACCAATGTTTCAGAGTTGGCAGAATTTCTGAGTGTGTCATCACTTGAAGCTGGTTGTCTAGATTAACTACATACTTGAAGTGTGTGGACAATTGATGAGACCTGTACTGCTACTAGTATTCCACTATCACACATAATAAATTAAAGTTTTGGTGAGCCTGACTCAACTGCTACAGCCCACTTTACAAATTGCCACTGGCTTGGCAATTTTTTCATTACTCACTCAAAAGTGAACCAAGATTAATTTGAAACTGATACTTCCTTTCACCCCATTAGGCAATGGTGCTTCCAAATTACACTTAAAGAGAATTGCAACTGCACATACAAACCACAAGCCTCCAAGGGACTTCTGCCATACACAGAGACTGGAATATGGAATTCTGTTAAATTAAATATTAAACATACATATTTTAAACCAAGAAGGCAATATGTCTAATGTAGAGCTCTGTAAGTGAGCCAATCTCTTAAGTCAGACATGAGATACTGAGTGAAACAGATTGGAACACAAGGTGCTCAATTCTGACACCACCCCACTTCGGTATATGTTTTTAATGTATGTAAGTTACTGCTGATTTTTGCTGGTATCAGAGAGATCAGAAGGAGGTCCTAAGATTGTGAAACTGCACACCAGGTGTCACAGTGGCTGGTTCATTGATCAAATATACCTTATTTACCATCTAAATGAACTGGGTACCCAAGGAAAAATAGTTGATCAGTTCTACTGATATCTACTGGTCCATTTTTAACTGCTCACTTATGATTGTTTTAAAGCATGAAGGAAAGAAAATAGACAATATTTTTGAGGTTAAATTCCCCATTTCTCCAGTGTTAGGCTATATGGTAACAATCCTGTAAAAGAGAAGTGCAGTCTTCATCTTTGAGAACAATAGAAGCCACAGACTTCAGTGTGATGTATCATGTCTTTGGAATAATGTTGCTATCAGATACTCTACTTTCCAATAGATCTGACTGTAGCTAGGTTGAAATGTTATCTAACTGCAATTTGTGGCAATTTACTAGGTCTGAAAAAGGCCACAAAAATAATGCATAACAGAAGTAACCCACATTTCTCACTTCTCTAGAATGTTAAGGCCAGACACATATATGTTCAGGGCACGTTCTCTGTATAGAGTGGTTCATCTGTTTACTCCTGTAGTAACTGCTGTTCCTATAACATTCCTAACAGGGATGCTATCCCAAAACTCTATGTGAGCTTTTAAATGTTTCTACAGCTATTTTCTTAGCTGGGCTGGATATCAGCAGAAGTAAAGTTGGACCTAAAAATAACACCACCAACAGATCTTTCCAAAAGAAAATATGATTTATAGTATATAATAGCACAGTGTGCTACCAGGGAAATTATATAAATAACAAGAGAAATAACAGGGAGCTACACTCTATGCCATCGATTTTAAGGAAAATTTCTTTGTTAGGATTTAAAGGAAGCTCTGGGAGATAAACTGGCTTGTGGGAATTGTAGACAAGGATATATAGGCGAAGCTATGTTGCTGTTGAAAGTTGCCATCTGTCTGTAGGATATATACAACTGTTCATGGTAAAAACAAGAAATACTTTGGCTTAAGTTGGCAGCAATATGTAGTTTTAGGGAAAAAAAAGCAGACTCAATAAAATCTTTTACAGTTAATATTTTGCAAGGTTACTAAATGTATAAGCTGCTTCAGGAACAGTGTGGCGAGCAGGAGCAGGGAGGTCATTCTGCCCCTGTACTCAGCACTGGTTAGGCCACACCTGGGCTCCTGTGTCAAGTTCTGGGCCCCTCCATTTAGGAAAGAGGTTGACTTGCTGGAATGTGTCCAGAGAAGGGCAACAAAGCTGGGGAGGGGTTTGGAGCATAAGCCCTATGAGGAGAGGCTGAGGGAGCTGGGGTTGCTTAGGCTGGAAAAGAGGAGGCTCAGGGGAGACCTTATTGCTGTCTACAACTCCCTGAAGGGAGGTTGTAGCCAGGTGGGGGTTGGTCTCTTCTCCCAGGCAACCAGCACCAGAACAAGAGGACACAGTCTCAAGCTGTGCCAGGGGAGGTTGAGGCTGGATGTTAGGAAGTTGCTCTTCCCAGAAAGAGAGATTGGCCATTGGAATGTGCTGCCCAGGGAGGTGGTGGAGCCACCATCCCTGGAGGTGTTTAGGAGGAGACTGGATGAGGTGCTTGGTCCCATGGTTTACTTGATTAGATGGTGCTGGGTGCTGGGTTGTATTTGATGATATCAAGGGTCTTTTCCAACCTGGTTAATTCTATTCTAATCCTATTCTAAGATGGTTATTTCTCAAATTCCAGAAACAACTGGTTGTCATATAGAAAAATAATTTCTCTAAGGATTTCTGTAAGAGGATTTCTATGAGATTTCTGTAAGAGTTGTTTATTTAACTCTGAGTAAAAATATCTTTAAAAATGAGAAGAAAGGTTAAGATTTTGTCAGTTTTACAGCTGACATTTTATAACTACTGTTGTGTGTTTAAAAACTCGTAGGAAAAAAATTCATTGGGGGGGGAGGGGATAATAAAAGAGCTTTGAGCACAAAGAATCCATTGAGTTGAGAAATCACCTGCAGAAGAAACTGGTATGATCCACTTTATAAGAGGAAAACTTCCTGAAAGAAATGACAGTAAATGAATCGTGTATGGCAGTTAGTCTATACAAACATGCGTAGGTCCAAAGCTGCACCCTTTCATTCTGCAGGGAAACTTTTGGAAAGTCAGTGACCTTTCTGAAGGTTTTTTCCCTGGACTTTCTGTAGCTGTACAAATTGGTCTTTTGCTTCATGGCTCTTCCCATTTCCATGTCAGGCTTTTCATCTCACCTTTATTCCACACTTGTCCTTCCCGTGGCTTGTCCTTTCTTTGCCTCAAATCTTACCATCTCTTTCCTTTCCATTCAGTTTATGCTTTCCTAAGCTAACTAAAAGAAAGAAATTGTGACATTTGTTTGCTGCTCTGATGTTACTTGTTCTTCTTTGTTCTTTCCCATTCATTTCTTTGAATGGTGAAGGAAAATCCAAAATAGCTGTTAGGTCTTTTAAATAACAGGACTGGACAAAGCAGTCACTTTCTCTTTTGTGTACCAAGTATTCCCATCTCAGTGCTATTTCAAGTAATTTCATGTCCTGGTCTATGACCTGTCTTTTCTGCTCCCTCTTTGCTCCATCCCCTAACATGTACAACAGCATTCCCAGAGAAGCTGGCATAACACATGCTTTATCCAGACTTCAACCTGAAGAGGAAACATTCATGATCTAGCAATTTGTTTTCACATACCTAAACTAACACCTAAGTGGAGGAGGGCATTTCAGGGTCTGAATCTTTATTTCATGGCAATAGTGAACTTCAGATGAGAAGCAGATTTTACTCATTCTTGTCCTCAGCACTTTATACTGCTTCGTTGAGTCTTGTGAAGCTCTGTGACAGCTGTAGTCCCAATAGGAAACAGACTGGTTTTTGGATATTTTTGTTTGTTTGTTTTTCACACAGCTGGTTCAACAGGGGATGAGGCAGCTGCTTTTAGGGACAGGTGGTACCTATTTTATTTTCCATGTGAAGTGTCTTGGCTCACTAGAACTCTTTTTTTTTTTGTTTGGTGCTTGGGAAAAAAACACTACAACCAACTAATATCATTCCATCTCAAAAGCATATCTGAGATGTTGTGTATACACTAATGGCTTTTTATGTTTGTTGGGGTTTTTTTGTTTGTTTGTTTTTGTTTTATCGAGATATTTTTGAAGATATGGATGGCCCTTGGAAACCTGGGGAAACTTAGAATGCAATCATTCTTTCATTTACAGAATTCCACCCCCCCCCTCTTTTGTAGCACAGCATTAAGCAATAATCACCCTGCTGATAGGATGCTGAATGTACTTGCATGTAGGGGAAATCGTGCTATGTGGAGCTATTAGCTACATTTGCCCCATAGCACTTTACTGCATTGACTCTGCTGGGATTTTTGACTGTATTTGAGTCGGTTTCTATTTAGATCTACTGAGCAGTGCCTGTGTAATGCATCTGTGGGGCCGGAGTTGTATTTTAATCTCTATTCTTTGACCACAGACCCAGAAGATGTTTAGCCTGACCCACTTTATGTGTAGGGGTGAGACTTTGGAACTGAAGGTTTATACAACAGTTTAAAAAATTCTGCTCAATCCAAAGGGTTTGGATTTATGCTTTTTAATTTAACCAAAGAAAAGAACTATTTATTGCTTCAGCTTTATACTAGCTCTATCATGTAAATAGAATGTATTGAAATCTCTAAATATCTCAGGCAAAATTTTGTTCACATAATTTGTGTAAGCTGAGCTTTGTGGCTCTAATCCAACAGAACACTTAAGTATAGATTTAAAGTTAAGAATGTTAAATAGTCCTGTTGAAGTCACTGGCACAGTTCATGGCATCAAGTTAAATGTGTATAAAAATGCCTTTAAGCTTTCAGAGGTCAGAACAATCAACGCTTTGCAAGATCAAGGCCTGGTGCCCTAATGTTTTGCCATTATCTTGTATTACCACAATAACAACATGACCACAGGAAAGAAAGAAGAAAATAAAATCATACACTTTAAGCCTAGATACTCAGTGTTTCCAGACAAATCATCTTATAAAGTAAAGAGGAGTAATGATGTTTTCAGTCTTATATGAATATAAATGGTTCTGGCTATTGGCTGACTTGTATTTCTGGTCTGTTTAAAAGTTTGTTTTAATAAGCTCCCAGGGGCTTGCTTGTCTAACATTTCACCTTTACCTACAATACACTGATACTAAGGGCTAAATTAGAGATCTGGTTGTAGGATATGGAAAGGATTTACTTGCCAGTCATTGGTGACCATTGGATTTGGCCAGTATCTTCATTTGCTCCTTGTAGTGCAAAAATAAAACAAATTCAAAATGAGGTATTTATGGTTTCAGATACCTTTCCAGTACTATAAAATTCCCACTGTACAAGTTATTTAAGACTTGTGGCTAAGACTCAAAGCCATTCACTCCCAGTTTAAAATAATGTAACAAAACATTCAAAAATAAGCAAACAAATATTTTTGTCTCATTCAGGCAGGGTTTGAGATTGATGCATGCCTTCCTCTACCATCCCTTCAGATTCATCTTCCCTTTTGCAATGGTGTATATCCAACAGAGTACACCAAAATAAGTCAACAGATAAAAAGAAGCCTCAAATTTTCTTTAAGGAGCATTTATTTGCCTGTCACCTCCTTTGTGGATATTTTGATCGCTTGTCCACATCTAGTTGGAGAAGCTGATTTAGGTTGCAGTTGTCTGTAAGTGTGCTGAACATATGTTAAGTGAATCCCACCATTATTCAGAAATCCTTTTTGTAGTTTATGACTAAGGTGTGTACTTCAGGCCTTCCACCTAGGAGATCCATGTTAATCCTGGAGTTCTTTGTCCTTGCCATGCACACGTTCAGTAAGACCTTATGTCTGTTGACCTTAAACATGAAAGCTGAAAGCTTGCTCAGTTCAGTTAATGTCTCAGAAGGGAACATGGGCTGTATCTTTATATGACAGAGGAATGAGGAGGAGAAAAGCAAAAAAAAAAAAAAAGGAAAGAAAGAAGAAAAGAAGAACTTGTTTTGGTGCAAATAATGTAGATCAAGGTTCCAGTGGCACAAGGTGGCCAACTACATCTTTACTATTGGCCTCAAGTATTTGAAAATGTGCTTGGAAAAAAATGAACTGAGGCCAATGGCATCCTGGCCTGTATCAGGAACAGTGCGGCCAGCAGGAGCAGGAAGGTCATTGTGCCCTGGTTAGGCCACATCTTGAAGATTGTGTCCAGTCTGGGCCCCTCAGTTTAGGAAACAGGTTGACTTGCTGGAACATGTCCAGAGAAAGGCAACAAAGGTGGGGAGGGGTTTGGAGCACAGCCCTGGGAGGAGAGGCTGAGGGAGCTGGGGTTGCTTAGGCTGGAGAAGAGGAGGCTCAGGGGAGCCCTTCTTGCTCTCTATAAGTCCCTGAAGGGAGGTTGTAGCCAGGGTAGGGTTTGGGCTCATCTCCCAGGCAACCAGCCCCAGAACAAGAGGACACAGCCTCAAGCTGTGCCAAGGGATGTTTAGGATGGATGTTAGGAAGAAATTCTTCATAGAGAGAGTGATTGCCCATTGGAATGTGCTGCCCAGGGAGGTGGTGGAGTTGCCATCACTGGAGGTGTTTAGGAGGAGACTGGATGAGGTGCTTGGTGCCATGGTTTACTTGATTAGATAGTGTGAGATGATAGGTTGGACTTGATGATCCTAAAGGTCTCTTCCAACCTGGTCTGGTCTGGTCTATTCTATTCACAACAACAGAATAAGTTGGTAGGAGACATGGGTGATATTTATGGGAGATATTGTATGTAGCCTGGGATCCATTCCTGAGTACAGTGTGGTGTTTAATTGTTCTTACATTTCTGCAATGTTAGGGAAGTATTTTTTTTATTGGAGTAGTGCAGTGAAGAAGGACATGAAATTTACATGTAAGGGAGAGTAGTGCCATCCTTATTTGAAGATACCATGTTACATTCAGTTGTATTCCAACTAAAATAGAAATAGGTGTATTTCTGGAAAATTCTGCCTTCTGTTGAAGTGCTGTTATTATGCATAAATATTGAAAATTATATTTATCTTTGGTTTGAAGACAAAAGACCATGCAAATAACATGAGGAGACAGGCACTGGTTAACATAAAGCTGTAGGTCCTTAATTGAAAACTTTTATTTTAACTTCTTAGGAAACTTAAGTTGCAGCTTAAAGCCTTTTTAATACTCCTGAAGAGAGATCTTATGTAGCAACCAGCCATATTGGTACGCAAATAGAACTGCATTCTCTGATAAAGTTCCTCTTTTTCATGTTTTCAAACAGCAGCTGAGCACCATACTGTGGCAGCAGAGAACAATCTGAGGAAATTAACACAGATTGGAAAGGTCTCAGTTATGTGACATTTTCAAGGAAAAACAAGAAAGTCAACCCTAGGCCCACGGTCAAATGTTTTCCCTGAGAATTCCTTAGCATGGTGGACATGCCTTTCTGCAGGGAGTGTTTGTTTTCTGAGCTACCTTATTCTGATGTTCTCATAAATGTGTCTCATAGAGGAAGACAAAGCAGAGGGATCATATGTTTCAGGAATTTTTATAAGTATGCCCAAATGAAAAGCCTATTCCAGAAATAATTTTTCTCCCATTTATTTTTAATTTCCCATTAATTGCACCCAATTTTGCACTTAGTCTTAATTAGTTAATTTTCAAGAGGACTGTTGCTTTCCAAAATCTACAGACTTCAGGAATATATAATACACATGCTTCTTTTCCTTTTAGATTTTCTGCATTAAGGTGGATTATAATAATGCATTAATATCCATCATGATACTTTTAATCAGCTTCTTAGTTTATTAGTAACAGCTGCACATTGTTAAAGGGCTTGGGGAAAAAAAAATCTAAGTTGCTTAGAATTAAAATATTAAGTACTTTGCTCCATATTTATGAATGCTGCACTGCTCTGCAGCATGGAATGAAGGAATGTGTTCTGCCTATCACTGTGGAAAACTCAAGTTATTTTAGAACTTCTGATAGCCTTCAGAATATAGAATCATAAAATGCATTGGATTGGAATGAACCCTCGAAGGTTGTCTTGTCTACCCTCTCTGCAGTGAGCATCGACATCTCAAACTAGATCAGGTTGCTCAGGACTCCATCAAGTCTGACCTTGAATGTTTCCAGGGATGGGACCACCACCACATCTCTGGGTAACCTGTTCCAGTATTTCACTAGTGGTTTTTTTTGTTTTGTGAAGAACTTTGTCCTTATGTCTGACCTTAATCTGCACTACTTTTTAGTTTAAAACCATTGTCCCTCATCCCATCATTACATGCCTTTCTAAACAGTCCCTCCTCAACTTTCCTGTAGGTCTCCTTCAGATATTGAAATGATGCTATGAGGTCTCCCCAAGAGCCTTATCTTCTCCAGGATGAACAACCCAAACTCTTTCAGCCCATCTTTGTAGGAGAGGTTCTCCAGCCCTCTGAGTCACTGAGTTCATTACTTTCTTCTGAATGTAATGCCACTTTTTTTAGGGAAGGAGTCTACTTCAGAAACCTGGATCATGTGAAAGAAGCCTGTGACAAAGGCTTATCTTCATTTTCTGATGGTAGTTGTGCTGAACAGAGTGAGGTTATAGGGAGTGTCACTTGAGGAACGAGGAACTTCTGTCAGGACCATGGACAGTGCACATGAGTTGTCTTTTCCAGACAATTGCACAGCCTCTTCACCTGTCCTTCCAATAAGCTGAAAATGGAAACAGCTTCTTCCACTAGTCCCAATGCACAAAACTGAAGCTCGACTTTTGAGAGTTAAACATCCAAAAAAAGTTTAATGTTTTGGAAAGCAGACCCTCTTTGTGACTGCTGGACTCTTCAAACTATGGCCCATGGTGTTCAAGAAAATAATTAGAAATAGAGTCTGCTCTTTTGCACAGTTCATGTGATTCAGGAACTCAAATCTGTTTTTCTTATTTGCCTCCTGAGAGTGAAAAATGACCAGCAAAGTGTTATGTCTGATGGAAATGTCAGAGATGACTGATCTTTGTAGATTAAAAGATGAAGACTAAACCAGAGGTTGATGGTACTGTGTTGGAGAAACAGGAGGTATTTTGGCCATACAACAAGGCCCACTGGGATTTTTCTTACACCTGGACATAGCAAGTAATCCAAACAATGAATATTTTAAAATTTGAAAGGTAATGGGTAGAAAAAGAATGGTGTTACTAGTCCCAACAGGGTGTTCACCAGTATCATAGCTTCTTTATCTACAGTGAATGGAAATGCATAATTTTCATATTGCCTGTAGTTTGCCTTCCTCTCTAAAGCTTAAGGAAACGGTCTAGAACCTTAGCATTCTCAAGGCAATCAAGTTATCAGCATAAAATGTTTTGGTAACCACTGGATGAGGACTATCTGCTCTTATAGGAACTGATGATATTGTGGGATCCCAGAAAACTTGTAAAAGATTTTTTGTTGTTGTTGTGTTTGGTATGGTTTGGGGTTTTTTTGTTGTTGTTTGGTTTGGTTTGTTTGGTTTTTTGTTATATCATGGTAACTTCTTTATGAAGAAACCAGGCAGTATATATCCTCATTCTCAAGAGAACAAACTACTCAGAATGTGAACTCAGGAAAAGAAAGACTGTATGTATCAAATGTGTACTTTTCTGTTGTTGTAATCATCCTTACAAGATACAGTGGCAGCACCAGATTTGCCTTCAGCTCCAGCTGATTTTGAAATCCTTCAGAGCTTTAGGAATAAAACTGCACATATCCTTTAGATTTCTTTTATAGAAATAGATAAGATTTTGTAACAGCAAATAACACTGCAGAGCTGAACAAAATTGTCCTCCCATAAGTGAGGCTTGGATGTACTCAGACCAAATAACATTGTAGACTCATACTACACAGGCTCACAGAAAGACAAAGAAAAATATATTATATTCTTCATGATCAAACAGAATTCCTATATGTCCACCTTGGCTGAAATTCCCATTAGTCATGGCAACCAATAAGAGAAATACACAGCAAGAGATAACATCTGATTTAATGCTGACAAAGAGGTGGGATGCATTGATCTGTTTGGCAGGAAACTTCATTCTTTTTCATTCCTACAATTTGGATTTTCTTATTACTGGACACAGATGGCAAAATATAATTTTATTAACTGTAACCATTTGTTTTGTGGTTCATCAATTAAAGTGCAAAAAGTACAGAGACTACTTTATGCTGGCCATTTACTAAAACAAGTTAGCATCTAGAGCTATACTACAAATGGCTAAAGAAGTTGCATACAACGCTTCAGGATCATTTGTTGCTATGACAATAATGAAGCAGAATAGCTGTGGTCTCTGGAATTTTAGATGTTTCATCTTCCTAGAGAAATACAGATAAATTCAAACCCTTCTTTAGCTAGACTTCCTTCAGAAATACATGTGTATTTGTTACAAAATGAGTTTCTCTCTACTCATTAGAAAGCTAAATCAGAAAATAATAACAATGGGTTACAAAGCTCCTCAAAAAACCCCACCTCTCCTCTTATCTACTGCTAAAGCCAGTGTGAACCACCAGCAAGTACCAATGAAAGTAAACTGCTGCCGGGGAGGTGCTGGAGTTGCCACCATTGGAGGTGTTTAGGAGGAGACTTGATGGGGTGCTTGGGTTTAGTTGATTAGATGGTGCTGGATGATGGGTTGGACAGGATGATCTCAAAGGTCTCTTCCAACCTGGTCTGGTCTGGTCTATTCCATTCCATTCCGTTCCATTCCATTCCATTCCATTCCATTCCATTCCATTCCATTCCATTCCATTCCATTCCTTATACCTATGAAATGTCTCCAAAAGTTCCAGTATCAGCCAAGTACACTTTTGATAGGACTGCATGTCAAAATCCTTTCCAGATATCAGATATCCTTCTTTATCCAATAAGAATTGCACCTGTATTGTTTTTTGACATCTGGGGAATAAATTGGTTTCTGGAAATTTCCACCTTACTTTCATGTGTTTCCAAATAATTACACAAGTTTCCTGCCATGCTCTCTCAGCAAACATAGATAGGAAGGATGTTCTCTCTTGCAGCTGGAGACAGCAGCAGAGTAGCTGCTCCATAAAGCCTTTTCCTAGCTAAGCCAGGGCAGTGACCATTTCTTCTGTTGGTGGGTTGTTTTCTTGTTGATTGGTTTGGTTTTTTGTTATTGTTGGGGGTTTTTCTGGGGGGTGTTTTTTGGGTTTTGTTTATTTGTACTTATATATAAGAAATAAGATTTGATTTCTTTCATCACAAATCATTAATTTTACCTTCAATAATGCTGAATCACAACAAAATTCATGGACTGGTGACAATTAACATCCATCAACTAGCTCACAAATTATACCTCCTTTGATTGATCTGAAATGGCTCCATGTGCTAAGATGTAGGATAGCCTGCACTCTGACAGTAGCACATGCTATATAAGCTATTTGAAAACATCAACAAGAGAGATGTATCTAACAGAATAGAGAGCTCATATGCACAGACAGTCCAGAATATTGAGTTTTCCTGGGAATTATTACATGGAAATTTACTAGAACTAACAAAGGTGTTCAGACTTTGAACATTTTCTTTCTTTGACTCAAAAAATACTCCATAATTACTGTAAGGCAATGATCACAGGCTACTGTATAAAAGTAATGTGCTATGATAGTAAGCCTCTGGAACTGATGACATGTCATCAGATCTCCCTGACCACACTTACCACTAGTGACAGATGTACTTCAACAATGATCACAGACAGAATTCCTTACAGCAGCTTCATACGATATCCTGTATGCTGGGAATACCCATCTGCAGCCTTATTTGCAGCCAACATGAACATGAAATTCTACAGCTTTTGTTCCAAGGATGGTCTGAGATAAATCTCACTGGAAAACACCTTCACCATGGCACAGTTGGGTAAACTGATTGTGTGTTGTTTACTTGAACGATCCTGAATGCCAAAGGCCTAAAACAATTAATAGGTAACATATAGCCAAGATTTCTTCTTTTTGGAAGTTCATTCTCTCATTCTAACAGAGGACAACATTTTTTATGCCAATCTTTTGCATCTGTGTTCATTTTTGCATCTTTTGCATGTGGATGTGTGCTGACTTCAGAAGGGCATATTCATTACAGCTTTAAAGACGGTATCTAAGAATAAACCAGGATCTACTAGAATGGCATTTCCTAAAAGGAAAAATATGTTATGTGTTAATTTTCATGTAATTGTCTTCCAATCAATACTATTTGAACTAATTTTTATTGCTAATTTTGGAAAACAGAGTTCAATTGCATGAGATTTAACACATCTAAGTGCCGGGTCCTATGCAGTGGCCACAACAACCCCATGCAGCACTATAGGCTGGGGTCGGAGCAGCTGGAGAGCAGTCAGGCAGAAAGGCACTGAAGGCAGTGGTTGACAGCTGGCTGAACATGAGCCAGCAGTATGCCCAGGTGGCCAAGAAGACCAATGGCATCTTGGCCTGCATCAGGAATAGTGTGGCCAGCAGGGAGGTCATTCTGACCCTGTACTCAGCACTGGCTAGGCCACACCTTGAGTCCTGTGTCCAGTTCTGAGCCCCTCAGTTTAGGAAAGATGTTGAGTTGCTGGAACGTGTTGAGAGAAGGGCAACAAAGCTGGGGAGGGGTCTGGAGCACAGCCCTGTGAGAGGCAGCTGAGGGAGCTGAGGTTGTTTAGCCTGGAGAAGAGGAGGCTCAGCGGAGACCTTCTTGCTGTCTACAACTCCCTGAAGGGAGGTTGTAGGCAGGTGGGGGTTGGTCTCTTCTCCCAGGCAACCAGCACCAGAACAAGAGGACACAGTCTCAAGCTGTGCCAGGGATTGTTTAGGCTGCTGTTTGGAAGAAATTCTTCCCAATAAGAGAGATTTGCCATTGGAATGTGCTGCCCAGGGAGGTGATGGAGTCACTATCACTGGGGGTGTTTAAAAAGAGCCTAGATGAGGCACTTAGTGCCATGGTTTAGCTGGTAAGATGGTGTTGGGTGATACGTTGGACCTGATGATCTCGAAGGTCTTTTCCAACCTGGTTAATTCTGTATTCTGTAAAACCTCTCATCTTGTTTATTTATTTAAAAAATTATATCCACAGCTATGTGGCAATGCTGCAGTCATTATTTCATAGTATTGCATCAAGTTTCTCTAAAAATTGTCAAAGGCCTTTTAAGTTTTTTTCACTGTCATCAAAACTACCTCCACTGTTTCATTTCTCATGACACCTACATTGAAGTGTTGTTCCCAGTCTCATTACTCTCTTTCCATCAAAGTTCCTTCCTTCTGAGTATAATGTCTGTTACAGAGGCAGTGATGCAAGGAGCTCTGGCATCTGACCTCTCCTGACTTATGTTTCATTACAACAAAGATTCTCCTAGATTGTGTCAAAAAAAGTTTTCTATTATTTTTTTTTTTTTTCAGGATTAACCAAATGCTTAAATGATCTGAGTCATTTCCTAAGCTGGTCTGAGGAATGTCATTCACTTCTAGGACTCTAGAAAGGCTTAAGACATCTACTTTTACAGAATTAAATTCTTCAGGCATCACCTTGATTTATTAGCTTTTAACATGATGTCAACACAGGTCTCCACTCTTAACAATATGAAACCAAAATGAACAAAAAATCAAACCCAAGCAAACCAACCAAAACAAACAAATAAACCTAAAACCAACCAACCAAAACCTAAAACAAAATCAAACCAAACAAAACTCCACACAGTCACAGACCCCCCCAAAAAACAATAAAATGCAAAACAGCCAAAACAAAGACATACATGAACTGCTTCAGCAGTGTCCAGAGAACGCAACAAAGCTGGTGAGGGGTTTGAAGCACAGCCTTATGATGAGAGGCTGAGGGAGCTGGGGGTGCTTAGCCTGGAGAAGAGGAGGGTCAGGGGAGACGTTGGTTTAGGCTGGATGTTAGGAAGAAATTCTTCACAGAAAGAGTGATTGGCTGCTGGAATGGGCTGCCTGGCGAGGTGGTTGAGTCACCATCACTGGAGGTGTTTAAAAAGAGCCTGGATGAGGCACTTAGTGCCATGGTTTAATTGATTAGATGGTGTTGGGTGATAGGTTGGACTTGATGATCTCAAAGGTCTTTTCCAACCTGGTTAATTCTGTATTCTGCCTTGAATTCTGACTATCTGTTGGGCACATCTGTGGAAGACCTAATGGATGATGTTACATGCATTTCTATTGTGAGGATTGTCTTCTGTTCTGGATTTCTTTGCTAGAGCAGTTCTGTCATAGTTTCTTCTTCATCAGGGTAAAATTCATGTGTTTAATTTACTGTTTGGGATTTTCTTACAGTGCTGTCCATACAGAGGCAACCATGCATAAGAAATGTTAAGGTCATATACAAAGAAATGCCCATTTCCTGTAAAATCACTGTGCATCTTCCTGCACCTTGGGTTCATTTAATTTAATATGGCAGCGAAAGCATAGAGCTCCAGAACCATAGCCAGGAGTGAAAACAGGGAAAAACTGGATATAATAAATCTTTGAGAAAAATAGATGAAGTCATCTAGATACCTTAAGATACATGTGGATGTTTTCAGTAGCTGTTTGTCTTTCAGTGTCACTGATGAGCCCATGATGATGACATAGAGCCTTTGTGCTTGCCTAACATTTAGAAGATGCTTATGACAAATAGGGTCACATAATGATGATGCTTACCAGATTGGAGATTATATATTGCTATCATTACTTCAGAGGTCATTTGTAGCTTTTTGAACTTTAAAATAGGGCTGAACCATCTTCAATCCCACTGTAAGTGTTGGGAAAATTTGATGAATGAAGGATATGCAGAACTGTTTGGTTCCTTCCCCCTCCCTTTTGCCCACCTCCCCCCCCCCCCCCCCCCCATATATTGCTAATGCTGGAGCTAAGGCTATTCCTTTTCTTTATAGATTATGAATGTCTGTGAAAAACAAAAGCTTTAGAGCAACCATGCATATCAAAGAACTTGGATCTGATGATGTTTGTATTAAACAGAGTTGAAATACTGCAACAGTTATCTTGGTTTTGAGACTAGATACTAACGTGGGTCAATGATAATTCATGACAGTAGTTTCAAAGGCAAGTTTTCATATTTTAATGTCTATAATCCTCTACAAGTGAGCCAAGGACTGTACTCAAGAGTGTCTTCGTTCCACTTGAAATCATCTGCTAGTTCTTACGACACTCAGTGAATTTTGACAAGGAAGATGATAGTTAAGAATTTGTAGGATTTATCTCTAATGTTGTATTTTCAGAATAGATGTCCAGTCCCTAATAATTTAACATTTATTAATTTAAGTAATTTATTTTAATAAGTCCAAAACTAGGGTTGTTTCCTTCATTTTCATCTGTGTTGATGAACTCCAAGCAAGTCCTTTGGAACAAATGAAACAGTAACTAGTAACTGTTGGAATTCAGTGAGGCTAAAAAGAGGAAATGATTTATAGTCACATAAAACAACTATGTTAAAAAAAGAATTGTTTAAATCTATCTGCCACTATTAAAATTCTGTGCTCCTTGCAGATGCCTAGTTGTTCTGGAAAGAGAAGTGTCTGTGTTTGGTTTTGTCCATCAAAGAGTTCAGAGACAGAATAATGTTCAATTACGATGTTAATCCGAGTACAACAGTTTCGACTGAAATGGCTCTATGGAGGATTTATTCTCCCATCTATGCAGGTGCATAAAGAACTCTTTTAATGGGTGGTGCATATAATGTTGTAAAAGAATAGACCCCATTGTATTAAAATTACATGCCTGGGATTTTAACATAAAAACTGAAAAATTCCACTGTGCAAAACTGACTTAAACTCAATTTCCCTCTCCCCCTTTTACAATGTCAAGATGCCTGAGTGCTCAAGTGACTGAATAAGTACTAAATATTTAATGCATGGAGGTTACATTAACTGAGTCTTTGATCTGAAACTTCTTAAAAACATCTTAAAAGCCCTTCAAAAATGGGTTAGTATTTCATTACAGTCACTTAAAACAGATTTATTTTATCAAAACATCCTGTCAGAAACCCCAAAGCTGTGATTAATAACCTACAGCATTTTGACTAAAGCATCTCCTAATTCTGGCTTCTCAGTGTATCAACAGGTTGCCTGTTGTGGTTATGAAATAGATGTCCCTGTCACCTCCTGTCTGCCATATGTGCAGAATTTCTTTGCTGAGAATTTGGGCAGATATGTACATTGGGGTATATACAGTGGGATTCTGCATGCTTGATGACATTCAAACAGATTAATTCCCATTAATCCTGGATTGAATCAACCTTTTGTATCTTCATGGAATCAATTTCATAGGGCAGTTTTGTACAGATGCTTTTGTATAGTAATGTTTACTAGATTTTGAGCAACATGAGCAATGGGATAGATCAATAATCAATACCCTGGGAAAATCCTTCTTGTTTTTAACCTGTACAGCATAATTTGAGATCATCTCTGGCTGTGTCAATATTGTGTCCATTAGATTTACTTATTTTTATTGTTCAAGGAGCACAGGCTACCGTGTGATACTGTGTATCTGCTAGTTGTATAGAAGACAGAAGCATATGCAGAGGCAGGTTTCTGTGTGATGAATGTCTACTGCATTCAGCAGAACTTGCATGAGAGAACTTGGCCAACCTAAATCTGCCTTTCCTCCTTGTAGATTTCCTTCCCATTGTGCACATCTAGATCCCAATCTGAAATTCCCCCTGGTGTTTTGCTAACCCAACCTGTTGTGTCCTAGCACAACATAAACACAATCTAGGGTCTTAAAAGTTTAATCATAAACCACCTGGCCACTCTGATGCTGAGTTTTGAAATGTCGTTCTGAGTCTTTGAGCTTTCAGCTCGTTCCTACCATTTCTACTTCTTAATTCATGCCTGTTTAATCAGTAGAAAGGAAGCTGAGAAGATCAGCTTAGAAACTGGTCTGTTTCTGTCTTCAGGAATTGGATTACAGCAGAATGCTAAATGTAAAATAAAGTAAGTTAAACACCAGATCCTGAGCTCACTGTAGGATCATATGTAGTCATTTGCCATTATTTCCTCAGAGCAAAAGTTAAGGATTTCTTCTGGAGTCTGCCACAATAGTAATGAAAGGCATGTGGCTAAATCCTCCCGAACCACTTTGAAAACATATTCCTTGCGTCTTCAGGGAAATAGTGCTTTTGTCAGTGTATAGCTTGTGTAGAAGACGCTTTGCATATAAAAACCACGTGTAGATTGAATCCTGTTATATAAAGCAAAGCTGGGTTGCTGTGGAGTTCTTTTGTAGTACCAACATTAAAAGGGTTGTTATAAATAAAAGTGGAATATAATTATAAATGCCCTTCTGAGGGAAAAAAAAAATCCTTGATTACCTTTGAATTCTTTTGCCCTTTGAAAAGGTTATATTTAACTGGTTCACTTTCTTACTTGATGTTTCAGTTCCCAAGGGAAATCAACCTCCAGTGCGAACTGTTTCAATTGGGTTACATGGCTTTACTTTGTGTCTTGCATTTGTTAACAGACAGGTTATATAACACTGCAGGCTAAATATACATTGCTGTGTTTCCAGCTACCACTGGTACTCTTGGAGAGATGACCAGAGAAGTGGGAAATGTATTTTATTTCTTTATTTCTTTATTTTCCCAAAAGTTTTTCTGAAATTAAGCCCTCTTGATACCAGCATAAAATGCTTGGGAGTAGAGACTTCAAGGAGCAGGGCGAGGCTCTAAATCTCGAGCTAGAAAAATGTAGTTAATGCTTTGATTTGCTACTGATGGTCCATGGGTTTGTTTCTTTTTTCATGACCAAAAAGAAGTGGGTCAAATCCTACCCTTATTCCCAGTTGCACACAGTCTGTGGAAGTGCTGTTGACTGGAACAGAATTTCCTTGAGTTACCGATGTTGTAACTGAGAAAGTAATTGGAGCATGTGTGTGCTGCCTTGCTGAAATGCAGGAGGCTGAATTCTAGTGGGATGTTTTCCATTCCTAGGTAGTTTGGTGTTGAGCAGCTTTAGAGCTGTTATTCTTATATCTCCATCAAGTAATGCTTTCCTGGTAGAGGGGGACGTGAAAGACCCTTGTACAAAAATAGCAATAACAAAAAAAGAAAGGAAAGAAAAAGAGATTTTATCCATGCTTTTTAAATTTATTTATGGGGTTTTTTTAGGCACTGATCAATAGCCCCATGAGAGTGCTGTATTTAGAGAAGAGAGGCAAGCAAGGAAGAATCTTAACTAACTAGCAGGAAGTTGATTGTAGCCTGCTGGCATTCAGGTGACCAATAGGAGGAAAAATTTATGCCAAGAATCAGCAAAAGCAGGAACATGCTTTAACACTTTACCTATTTCATTTAGCAAGTCCAACATACTGCATGTAGGCTCTGGAGCTAAATTTAGACTGGTTTTGTTAATTGTGTGGCATAAGCAGGGTGGACAGTGAACTATGGCAAATGATGTTTTGATTCGGTATGCAATGATGTTTCTATTTGAGATGCTACATTCAGAGCAGAAATAAGAGTAAATCAATGTATAGGTTAGCAGCAGCCTCTACATCCCTTGTCATATAATGAGGTACCCTGGAGGTATCCATCAGTTTTCCTAGCATCTAATTCTTTGCAGTAGGTGATAATATATATGGTATTGTTATTTTCACCTCTATAAATTCAGAGAGTTCAGTCAAAGCTAGTTGTGTTTCATTGTTATACAGTCTCCCCATGAGGAGAGGCTGAGGGAGCTGGGGTTGCTTAGCCTGGAGAAGAGGAGGCTCAGGGGAGACCTTCTTGCTCTCTACAACTACCTGAAGGGAGGTTGTAGCCAGCTGGGGGTTGGTCTCTTCTCCCAGGCAGTCAGCACTAAAACAAGAGGACACACTCTCAAGCTGCACCAGGGGAGGTTTAGATTGGATGTTAGGAAGAAGTTCTTTATAGAAAGAGTGATTGGCCATTGGAATGTGCTGCCCAGGGAGGTGGTGGAGTCACCATCACTGGAGGTGTTTAAGAAGAAACTGGATGGGACTCTTTATGCCATGGTTTAGTTGATTAGATGGTGTTGGATGATAGGTTGGACTCTTTTCCAGTCTGGTCTGGTCTGGTCTATTCTATTCTATTCTATTCTCTGTGAGTGAAGAAAGACCTAGGCTAAGATAATGTTTTGGTATTTCAGAGCTGTTTCTGTGCTGAATTGATATGTGTATGTATATAAATTTGTTTATTAAAAAAGGAAATTCTACCTAGAATTCCTAAATTATTATTTTTCTTTTGAGCACTGCTGACAAAGCTGAACTACCCATACATTTTTTCAGAGTTCATTAATTTTGCAGTCACCTGCTGATGGCATTGTTGTAAATAAAGATTTTGTGTTTTATCACTGTTAGATTAAAAAAAATACAAACCCAAACAACCCAAACCCCTCAATGTCTTTACATTTCACTAAACTTCACTATCTGATAAAAGAACTTTATTTTATTCAGAAAAACTTTCTGGAATGGTTTTTTCTGTCCCCTTCCTGTGAGCATGTCCTGTCTTGCCTCTAGACTGAATAAACTTCTGTACCACATCTTCCTGAAACTCATGCAGTGACAGATTTGTGTTGCCTTAACTCTTCCAAAGTAACTTTTAAGTACTGGTATAAATTGTTTGCATGCCTTTTTGTGTAACTTAATCTTAGGAGCTTAGTGTTAGGAGGCATTAATAAATCCATCTCCACTTTTTCCACTCTGGTTTACTATATGGCTTAGGTTATTCAGTGCTCAGTGTTAGTGGTTGGACAGTGAAGTTTGATTTCTAAGAAAGTCAGGACCTTTGAATTATATTTGCAGTTTTGGAGTTGTGCTATGCTCAGAAAAACACTGGCATGCTTTGTAAGCTTTTTTTTCCTGTGGTTCTGTTAATACCTGCACAAGAAGTGCGGGTGACAGTGATGCAATATTCACTCAGAAAAAGAATGGTGTGATCCCTGCTCTTCATACAGTAGGGTTTTTGCTCATGCTGTTTAGCATGTGACCATCTTTCATGCAGAAAATTGATTTTCCTGTCCACTATTCCCATCTTGAGATTGCTGCAGTGTTGATTCCACTCTTCCTCACCTGTCCCATGTGTAATCTGTCATGACTAACTTTGGTTTGGACATGTTTTGTAATTCTTAGCTAAATGATTGTTAGATTTTAAAATGTGATAGCACAATACTCTCTCTTCAGGTAACCTACTGATTACCTTTTTCCTTTAGGGAAATTATTTTATCTGCTTAGGTTTTGCGCAAACTAATTGAATATTTTTATTCAGCAAACAAGATAGCTATGAAAACTATCTTTGTGCCAAGATAGTTAACAAGTCAACACTTAAGGTTCACACAGTTAAACACTTAAAAGTCTGTAATCTTTTGTGCAAGGGAAAGATGTATTATGGTAAGACTGTTACCACCATATCTTAGATGAGATTTAGCTTCAGTCTTCATTTCTTGTATGTGCCACCTCCATATGGCTTATCTTTTGGATTGCGTTTGACCATGCAACTTGCTCAACTGACAAGTCAAAAATGCAAATCTGCCTTGAGAATAATGTTCCCTTACCTTGGTTTTTGCATACTTCTTAATTGAATCAATGTCAGAGTAGTAAAGATCCAGGGTGATCAAGGCTTTCTTATTTTGCATCTGTCTGTAAAGACACTTCCTTGTCTAGGTTCAGTAAGTGCCCTGAAGGTCTGCAGCAGCATCCAGACCCTTTACTGCCTTTGACTTCACCCCCATCCCTTTCTGCTGTGTCAGCCACTGTGTTTGCAACTTACACTTTCTACTACTCAGCATCTCCCTAAATCAATCTTGCCCAGCCACTTAGTCTCTGCTTAGATTTGTTGTCTTAGATAACCATGTATCCTGATATGCAAATAACTTCTTTGGGTTTTTTTATCAAGCTTTTAGTATTTGGAAGCAGAATTTTGCAATTTATCTCAGAAATAGCTAGCATTCTTCTTTTTTTCTGTGTGACTTAAGATTGTTTGATGTCATAGCTGTCATGCAGGGCAGCAACCTGGGAATAAGAGCTCTTAACTACCTCAAGGGAGATTGTATCCAGCTGGGGGTTGGTCTCTTCTCCCAGGCAACCAGCACCAGAACAAGAGGACACAGTCTCAAGCTGCACCAGGGGAGGTTTAGGCTGGATGTTAGGAAGAAGTTCTTCATAGAAAGAGTGATTGGCCATTGGAATGTGCTGCCCAGGGAGGTGGTGGAGTCACCATCACTGGAGGTGTTTAGGAGGAGACTGGATGGGGTGCTTGGTCCCGTGGTTTACGTGATTAGATGGTGTTGGATGATAGGTTGGACTTGATGATCTCAAAGGTCTCTTCCAGCCTGGTTTGGTCTATTCTATTCTATTCTAATTAACCATTTTTATTTTTCATAATCTTCATTAATATTACTCTAAAATTCAACCTGTAATCAGAGTAATACCATGTATACTCAGTGGTTTTAGTGCTCTTTGCATCGATGTTAGCTTTGTGTGTGTGTGTGAAAGATCCCCTACACCTCCTAACACAAAATAATTTTATTTGTGGGCATATGGGAGTTAAACTTTCTTTCCCTTACAGTTTTCATTAGAAAAAGGCTTACTGGTACCATGGCAGAATGCTCAAATAAGCATTTTAATGTTGAATAAAGGTCAGCACACTGGAATTTGAAGCCATTAATCCTTTTGCTCTTAAAGCAGGCAGATCTTTTACAGACTAAATAACACATTAAGTAGTAGACTCTTAAAAGTTCTAAACAGGAGAAATATATCTTCAAATTACCCATTTAGATTTCCTGAACTTTTAATCTTCTGTTATTTTAAGCAGAATAAGATTTGGGAGGTTTGGAGGGAATATGTTTTAATTTGATATGTTGGGTTTTTTTTTAGTTTCCTGTTGTCCTACTGGGATAGTTCTGAGTTCACAGAGCTATGGAGAAAGAGTCCCCAGTGTATAAAAAGACAGTGTGTGGTGGAGATAGTGCCAGTATTTTCCAGCTGCAATAATTGTATCAGTCTGTGTGTGTAACAGGCCCTGCTGTCCAGAGGAAAAGTTCAGGCTCACTTTAAATTAATTTCTGGACTTTTGAACAGTTGTGGCAGCCCTCTAGGACATCACAAACTGTTAAATTAAACCTGTATTGCCTTGTGGTGAACTTTTAACCTATGTATGTGTGAAGCCTGTCTTTTGGGAAGGCATCCAGTCTTGATTTCAAGCCATCAGGAAACAGAGTTATCTACTGCTTCCTTTTGTAATTTGTTTCAGTGTCTGATTACTCTCACTGTTAAAAACATAAATCTAATTTTTGAGTTGAGTTAATCTTGTCTTATATATTTATTTGCTTTCCTCTGGAAGCTAATTCTTTACTACAAGATTAAGAAACCATTTCTTTGGATGGGGCAGAGGCAGAAAGGGGAAGTTGAACTAATGCAAGAGATTATTGTACTTGATTCTCACTTCAAGATATTTTATTCAGCCCTCAGGTATTTTCAGTGGCTTCTGTTTGGCATCTATTTCAATCTTTCAACATCATTTAAAATATACAGGTTCTGCATTTCCATCACTTTATTCAACTTTACAAATACCAGAATTGGAAAGGTATTTAATCCTCTTCACAGTTCCCTGATAAGCATGTGCAAGGATCTCTTACTGTCACACTTCAGTGAGGCTCATGGAATTGGGGGGGACCTCAGGATAATCTTGGCCATCCTTTCTGCATTTATTCTGCACCCTATTCCACACTTATTCTGGACAGATGTATGTATTATTTCTGATAGCTTTTTTTCAGGAGTATTCCTGAACTTCTGCAGGCAATCTCTCTTCCCTAAACTTCACTGGCTTTTGCACTTGACAGTTTTTTCTTTTTTTCCTGAAACCTATCCCCAGTCTCCCTGGATGCTCTTTGATTCATGTATGTCTAACATCAACAAAAAGAACAGTTCAGAAGTTTCATGGTTAATTTTTTTTTCCCTTTAGAAACCTTTTACTTAAGCCTGCATTCCTTTTATTTATTTATTTTCTTCTTTAGCAGCCCTAATTCTTTTAGCAGCATTTTCTGGACTGTGCATTTCTTCTGGATTATCACCATGTTTTGGAGGTGCAGTTCCTCAGATTGGGTGAAATAATGCAGCTCCAGTTTTACCAGTGCTGAGTAGACAGATTCTTCTGTGACTTGCAAGCTCTGTCCCATTTATCTATTGCAGTAGGACATTTGTCTTCCATGGAGCAGTATATTGTTGACTGCTTATCCAAACTGTGATCCATAACAACTTCTCATTTTCTGCAGAATAGCTATAATGGGCTGCCCAGGGAAGTGGTGGAGTCACTATCACTGGGGGTGTTTAAGAAGATACTGGATGGGGTGCTTGGTGCCATGGTTTAGGTTTAGTTGATTAGATAGTGTTGGATGATAGGTTGGACTCAATGATCTCAAAGATCCTTTCCATTCTATTCTATTCTATTCTATTCTATTCTATTCTATTCTATTCTATTCTATTCTATTCTATTCTATTCTATTCTATTCTATTCTATTCTATTCTGTTCTATTCTATTCTATTCTATTCTATTCTATTCTATTCTATTCTATTCTATTCTATTCTATTCTATTCTATTCTATTCTATTCTACTCTACTCTACTCTACTCTACTCTACTCTCAGTGGTTGTCCATACCATGCAGTTAGTTATTCTTAGTTGAATATTGTACCTTGGAATTTATGCCTACTTAACAGCACTCTGCCTTCCAAACAAGACCTTTAAATTCACCAAGGTTATCTGAATTCTATCATTCTCTCTTTTTTATTTGTAATGCTTTCAAGGAGGATATTGTCACAGCAAGTTTGTGATGCTATTTTCTAGGTCACTAATCTAAACACTAAATGCTATCAGATCCAGGAGAGTCTTGTAGAGATTCTCACTTTGGCATATCTTTTCATGTTAATTGGAACATTGCTAACCACTCCCTGAGTATGATTTTCTGAGACAGAGGTGGATCTGCTTTGCTCTGTTTTTGTTGGAATCATGCTTCCATGGTTTGATTAGAAGATTTTATGTGGAAAAGGATACCAAAATGGTCATAAGTACACATGGCATCCAATGCTTTTCCTCTGTCCACAAGTCCTGTTACCTTATCAGGGAAGAAAATTAGATTGGTTTGACATGATTGTTCTTGACAAATCCATGCTGGATGCTATACACACCCTCATTACCGCCCAGGCACTTACAGATAGTTTGGCTGTTTGTTTCAGCATTTCCCCATGAATTGAAGATAAGCTGATTTGCCTACAGTTGTCAGGCTTGCTTTTTTTCTTTTTCTTTTCTTTTTTTTTTTTAATAATCCTTTGTAAAGATAGATGTTGTACTTCCCCTTCTTTTTGGCCTTCCACTTTCTCCACTGTCCTTTTTAATTTCTCAAAGGTAAGCCCTAATGACTTTGAGATTCTTTCTAAGCTCTTTAAGTACTGTCAGATCAAGTTCATTAGGCTCAACCCATTAAAAAACATCCACCTTACCTAAGTACACTGAATATTGTACCTTCCCTGTTTGAGGCTCAAGTCTGGCCCTTTGTCAGCAATATTAATTGTGATAGCTTCACGATTGCAGTTGACCTTATAATAAAGTCTGAGGTGAAAAGGAAGATATTCATTAGTCTTTTTTTGGCATCATCCATCATGTTCCACTCCTTTCTTAGGAAGTGAACTAGCCTTTTCCCTGCTATCCCTTTTATGGGAGTATCTGTAAAGAAATTTTTGTTATCCTTCACAGCTCTTGATGTTTGCATTTCATCTGACACATACTTATTTGGATTTCCCCCCCTCCTTTATTCTCTAGCAGAAAGGTAGTTCCTATCCATTGCTATGGCAGTTCTTGTTCTGTAAGTGTAGTCTGTGTTTTTATTCATAAATGTATCATTTCATATTTCCTCATATCAAAATCACACAGAGTTTGATCTGGCCCAAATAACAGTGATCCAGTTTCTATAATTAACCTCCCCCTCATCAACATTGGCTCCTCAGTTGATTGTCTTGTCCACAGATGACAAACACCTTTTCTTCTAGGTCCTCAGTTAACAGATTGGATAATGTTAGTCATACTTCTTTCTGTGGACTTCTATCAAAAAGCATCTGCATTACATGTTAATTCATTAATTACTACTTCTGGAGAATTATCTTTATTAAGCTCTTTATGGAATTACCAGTTTTTAAATCCTAGTGACATTTTGGAGTAAGTCAAAGACTTCATGAAATTATTTAACAGAAGAGGAAATTAATTCTTCAGAAACCCAAGTGAGGAAAAAGAAAGGTAGGGCAGAAAGGCTGCGTGGGATGAATGAATGACTAATATTGTGACACACAGAAAGGCCCATCTTATCCATAACAGAACAGAGAACTTTATTTCTGAAATGGGGAAAGCCAAAGACAAACCAAGAACAAGGCCTTTATATGTGCAGGTTCCTTTCAGAAGAACATTCCCACAATGTCTTCTGCGATAGTTTTCCTATTCCTGTAAACTCCAGAGTTGTCAAGATCCACCAGATGTATGTCCTTACGCTTGCATCTATGGCTTGCCACAGGTAAAACCCCCAAGGTTGTGGAGCTCAGCTTATTCCTAGCCTTTGAGTCTGATCAGTGCTTTGTCTGGTGGCTTCCACTATTTCAGTGATCCCACTTTATAATACAATGCTACGGCTTTTGGCAGCTCAGGGGAGAACTTGTTGCCATTTACAACTACCTGAAGGGAGGTTGTAGGCAGGTGGGGGTTGGTCTCTTCTCCTAGGCAACCTGTGACAGAACAAGAGGACAGAATCCCAAGCTGTGCCAGGTGAGGTTTAGGGTGGATGTTAGGAAGAAATTCCTCACAGAAAGAGTGGCCATTGGAATGTGCTGCCCAGGGAGGTGGTGGAGTCACTATCACTGTTTAAAAAAGAGCCTGGCTGAGGCACTTAGTGCCATGGTTTAATTGATTAGATGGTGTTGGGTGATAGGTTGGACTTGATGATCTCAAAGGTCTTTTCCAACCTGATTAATTCTCTATCTGTTTATATTGAATGAAGAGCAACTGCACAGAGACCTGTGTTCATAGAACAAAGGCAGGTTTGTTAGCTGTCACCAGCCCTGTCCAGTATAATGATATGCATTGTCAATTGTGAAACTAAATGCATTGTGATTGTTTATAGATCATTTCTTGATTTAACCAATTGAGGTGGCTGTAATATCACTGGCAATACAGCAAATACAAAGAGGGAATAAAAGGTTTGATTAATATTGTGAACTAATGAGATAGGCTATTTGCTTACAAGGCAACCTGATGGTTAGTCATTCAGAGTCTAACAAACAGCAGACTTTGAGATCATATTATAGTTAACTGAAGAAGGCAAATTCCCAATGAGAGTCATCCATTACTATGTGTAGCCTTGTTTATTTTATGAGTAGATCTCACTTGCCTGTTAGGACCTCCTCATGTAGAAATGTATTTCTCTCCATATTTGGAGGGTGGCAGTGAATGTGGCTCTGCCACATTTCATTACTTTAGACTTTGTTCCATTTCAGCCTGCAGTAGGACTGCTTCCAAAAAGGGATTATTGACCCCTACCATTGATCATGCTGCCCCAGTGTGTGTGTGCATGCGTGTGTGCGGTTAAGCACTGCTATCAAGAAATGAACATCTGAAGGTAAAAATAACACATGATCTGCAGTGTAAATAATATCCATGGATCTTTTTTTTTTTATCCTCCTTTTTTTTTCTTAGGATAGCTTAGTCTGTCAGCAGGATGAAAGGAAAAATTGCTACACTTGTGCTAAATTTCCCCTGAGAAAGTAAATTATGGACAAGCCTCCAAGGACAACCCAGAAAGAAAGGGATAAGATATTGATGCACACTGTACCTCTCACTCTTTCTTCCTTGTCCCACAATTGAGCACTCCTTCAATGAAAAGTTACAAGTTCCTTGTTAAATTGAATTTCTCTCCTCCTTGTCTCACAATTTATTGTGATGCTGAAAATTTTATAACTTGGTGAAAACTGGCAGCAGCCTCATTTGTCCCCACCAAAGGTTATCCATGTTTGAATAGGTTTTGAAACAGAGCTATGAACACTCACACTTAAAGACAGATAGTCATGTCAGCTACCAGTTTGTAGGAACTTTGTTACTTACTGCATTTTTTCATCCAGTTTAGCCACTATGCTTTTGAGGATGAGCAGGGAGAGGAGGAAAGGGAGTGGATGAAAGATTGGTAGGAAAGGGGGAAATTTTGAATGGCAAATGAGTATCATTGTATCAGCACCACTATAAGCACTGACTTCTGATTTGTTGAAACAGGTACTGACAAACCTTGCCTCCTGAATGTCATGCTGCATTTTGGTGGCCACCAGACCCTCAAAGGACAGTTTTAAAGAGAATGTTTGAGGACTCACTTGTAAGGATATTCATGGATGCTGTGGTTGTTGATTCCCAGGTTCAAGGATCCTTCTTATTTCTACTTACTTAGTTGAGGCCTTGTGCCTTTCCTTCTATATGTGTTTTAATAGAGAAGACAAAATGGGAGATGTTAGATTTAAACTTTGTTGGATTTGATCTCTTTCTTTGTGGAGCCCCAAAATGCTGGGAATGTTCCACTGAAAAAGATGGAGAGAAGAGGGTCTGATTTCTTCTCCAGATACTTTGATCCACATTTCACAGAATCACATTTATTTGAGTCCATAACATCCTGTAGCTCCCATAACCTCCCTTGTAGCATGGCTCCTTGTATCCCGCATACTGCCAAAGCTGTTACTGCTTTCAGGTTTTCTAAAGACTGCCAAGCTTTTCTTGCAGGTACAGAGGTGAGCTGATGAGAACTGCCCACTGTTTTAATTGTCCACTACATTCTCTGTCTGCCTTTGGATGATTTGCTCAGGGCACTGATGAATCTCAGCTTTCACTGAGCTTTCATAGTATGGTGAGATGTGGCAGCATGTTCTGAGACATTGCAAAGAGTGCTACGAAGGGAGTGCTCTTCTTAATGTGCAGGTGGAAGTGAAGTGATGATGTTTCCTCATGCTGCTGGGGCCTGATACAGTGAGTAACCAGAAAAGATGATTAGTGTTTGGGAATTAAAAACAATGTCTCATCTTTCAAAACAGAAATCTTTTGAGACTAACAACTGATAGCTTTAGATATTCAGCCCGTGGTGTAGTTTTTGCTATGATGTCATAGAATCATTGCATTGTGAGGGTTGGAAGGGAACTCAAGATTCATAGAATCAACAAGATTGGAAAAGACCTTAAAGATCATCAAGTCCAACCTGTCACCCAAGACCACATGCCTACTAGACCATGGCACCAAGTGCCATGTCCAATCCCCTCTTGAACACCTCCAGGGTTAGTGACTCCACCACCTCCCTGGGATCATCTAGTTCAAATTCCCCTGCCACGGGCAGGGACACCTCACACTAGATCAGGCTGCTCAGAGCCACATCCAGCCTGGCCTTAAAAACCTCCAGGGATGGGACTTCTACCACTTCCCTGGGCAACCTATTCCAGTGTCTCACCACCTTCATGGGGAAGAACTTCTTCCTAACATCCAATCTGAATCTACCCATTTCCAGGTTTTTTCCATTCCCCCTAGTCCTATCCCTTCCTGACACCCTCAAAAGTCCCTCCCCAGCTTTCTTGTAGGGCCCCTTAAAACACTGGAAAGCCAAAATTAGGTCTCTGCGGAGCCTTCTCTTCTCCAGACTGAATAGTCCCAACTCCCTCAGTCTGTCCTCAGAGGAGAGGTACTCCAGCTCTTTAGTCATCCTTGTGGCCCTTCTCTGGACACATTTCAGCATGTCCAGATCCTTCCTGTAACAGGGACTCCAGAACTGGACGCAGTACTCCAGGTGGGGTCTCACCAGAGCAGAGCAGGGGGGGAGAAACATAGAAACCACAGTCATACAAACACAGGGTCATGCAAACCACAGTAAAGGTTTAAATGAAAAAAAGAGTTATTAATGATTTGTTGAGATACAGAATGTTTGATCTAAAATCATTGTATTAAAATCTAAATGTTGGAAAAGAATTGCCTTGGTTTTTTAGCTCCCGGTAGCTTTCCTTGCAGTTGTGCAGGGTGTTTAATTCCAGTGAGAAGGAAAGCAGAAAGACTGACATGCTACATGACATTCCAGTTATGGAAGAAAAAAATAAACAAACAAAAACAGCAGAGCAGATTGACAGGCCAATAAAAACACACAGAAGGTTTTCTTTCCAAGGATACATGTGTGGTAATGTAGGAGAGGAAAAGGCTGGGGATGGTGAAATACAGACATATATGTGCTTATGCATGTATGTGTATGCCTATGTGCACAGATAAACATTAATTCAACAGGTAATGATGTCTGTTCAAACCATCTTTTTGTTCACAATGGCTGAAATAATGGGGATTTCTGAGGGTGACAGAACACTGGAACAGGCTGCCCAGAGAGGTGGTGGAATCTCCTCCTATGGAAGCATTCAAAACCCACCTGGATGTGTTCCTGAGTGACCTTCTCTAGGTTAGGTAATCCTGCTCTGGGAGCAGGGTGGACTCGATGGTCTTTTGAGGTCCCTTCCAAGCCCCAGCATTCTGTGATTCTGTGATTTTCACTCTTCACTGTCATACATTAAGATGGGAATGCCATTGGTATGACAAACTGAGCAGAATTTCTTCTGTGTGAGTTGCTGTGAAAGAAAGAAGCCCAAGCTGCACGAGCAGGAATTGTTTCCCTTCTAGTGCATCTCTAACCCAGAAATTTGAGTGACACATTGCTTCTATTGAACTGTGGCTGTTGGATATAAGGACTGGGAATGGGAAGAGACAAGTTTAAGTTATGAATGTCTCTGAAAGTTTAAGATGATGTCCTGCACATCAGTCAAAAAATTTATAATATGTTAGAGATGATCTTGACTTTGGCAGCTAAATGATAGAATATTTTTCTGTTTCTGAAGTGCCTAGTTTTCTGTGATAGATTTTGAACAAAGGTTTTATTGCAGCCAAGATGAAGCCCTCCAATTAAGATGCAGCAACTATGGTTGTTTCCTCTGTTGCTGATATAGCAGTGTCTTCTGCAGTCTCCTCACCAGCTTCTTGTCCTTATTACTGTAAAATGCAGTCTGCCTTTCCCCCTTTCTGTGTCAAGGCTTATCAGTCACATCAGTAGTCTCTCTTACTGCTTCTGCCTGGCTTATTTTGTACTCTGAGTCCAAAGTGACAAATTAGTTGGCCATTGCTTTACTCCTGGCCTCCTCAGTGCCCGCAGTGCCTCTAGGATAAGCAGACAAAGACCAGGGGGTGTCCCAGCAACTTTCACACCATTTGAGGTAAAAAGTGAGAATGTAGGAAAGCTACACTGGGAAGAGACAGCAGCTCTGCCTTTGGTACATAGCATGATTTATAGCTTTACCATAAATCAGTCATTTGCACGGACTCCCTTGTGATGTGTAATAGATAGAATGAAGGCACCGAGGGAAATGTCACCTAGTTGCTGTATATCCTCTCCCTTCTCTTCTGTCTTTTAGCCTCTCTTTTCTTCAGCAAGTTATTTCACTTCCTATAATCCTGTGAATAATATGTACCTGGAGGCAACACAGAAACAAGGAGGAAGAAGGGTGAACAGCAGAGTGTGGTTGCTAGTATTTGCTGTGCAGAGGTATTTTTGCAACTAGCAAAAGGGGGATAAGGGTTGGAAGAGCCAGATTTGAGAGAGGTTGAAAAATGGGATACATCTGTGTATCATGAGAAAGGCATGAAGCACAACTCTTTGAAAAGAGAATTTTGAGAACAGTGCACTGAATTTTCAGACATCACACTTCTGCTTGGAGCCTGGAAGTAATACCAGGGCAGCCTTTAAAACTTCTGAACACATTGTCCAAGTATTCCTTCTAAACGTACTTGGAAATATTGGACTGACAATAACAAACTCATCATTGGAGGTGTTCAGGAGGAGACTTGATGGGGTGCTTAGGGCCAAGGGTTAGTTGTTTAGGTGGGTTGGATTGGTTGATGGGTTAGATGCGATGATCTTGAAGGTCTCTTCCAACCTGGTTTATTCTATATTCTATATTCTAAACAGTAAATAGCCCTAGTGATGCATACCTTCTGATTGCTTCTTCCACTTAAAGTGTGCATTCATCTTTACATTAACAAGATGAAAGTCTTAGCTATTACAATATAAACCCACACATTACATATTTGATACATTAGACACCTACCTCTGTGTCTTTAATGTCTATTAAAGTATTTTATCATGACTAAAGAGAAAACAAGTACTTGCATTCTACTGCCATATGTTTGGGTTTGTTGGGGTTTTTTGTTTTGTTTCTTTGTTGTTTTTTTGTTTTTTACAGAATGTAGCTCTGGGAGTACCTTTCAAGCAACACTTAACTTTGCTAATCAAAAAAATACACCTCTGTGTGTTTTCTGTCTGCTGTGAGAAAGAAAGGAGATGATGAAGATTGTGCATCTGCTCTGGAATTATGTGACTGTAATACAAATAAATGGCTTCTACCCTCTGTATTTACCACAGCCTTCCTTGCCCATCAGTTAAATCACCCATTTATTTTTTTTCTAGAGAGAACAAGTGTATGTTCTGTTTTCTAGTACTCTTCACTATTATTGGTAAGAAGAAGGAAAAAAAAACCACAACAAAACAAAAAACATTTCCAGCACTGAGATGAAATGAGCACAGGAGAAGTAACAACAGATGAATAATGATAAGTTCTGGTTATTACATATACCCATCTTTAAAGACATTGGAATACTAAAGTATTCATAGTTTTTCTACAACTCTTTGGTTGAGATGTTGGTAGTTTCCCAAGCAGCTCTTTGAAGATGATGTATTTTATGTTCATATGCAGAGCCACACTGTGTTTGTTGGTATGCATGCAGCCAAGCACTTGGGAGGAAGGAATCAGTTCCCTCTTTGGAATTTGCAGAAGTCCCCAAGTGCAGGTGAAGCAGCGATCCCATGAGCCTGCTGCCTCCTCAGTTTCTTACCTGGGTTTGGCAGAACTTTTATTTACTCTTTCCCTTTTGCTGCTTTTAGGAGAGCAATTCTTCCTGGCTTTATTCAGCCAGTGTGGTTAGTCAAGGAATGACATTTAATCCGTGGCACTGTTTAACATTCCGTGAAGTGTGAGGGTGTATACGTGAAAAAGCTTGAAGGTGAAAGCAGTATAACAGTTCCTGCTCAAAATGTGTTCTTCATACCTACCTTCTCAGCCCTTTTTCCTAATGTCTCTCCCTCAGAGCATTTGATGGATTTCCAAGGAGGCAGAGGTTGAGAGGAAACAATGCTGTATCATGTGCAAGGTTTTTTTCATGATAGCAGGACTCATTTACTTCAAGGTACTTGCGTGCCTTGTCAAAGACTTCAGTATTCTCTCCTTATGAGGAGAGGCTGAGGGACTGTTGGAATGGGCTGCCCAGGGAGGTGGTGGAGTCACCGTCCCTGGAGGTGTTCAAGAGGGGACTGGTCATGGCACTTGGTGCCATGGTTTAGCAGTCATGAGGTCTTGGGTGACAGGTTGGACTTGATGATCTTTGAGGTCTTTTCCAACCTTATTGATTCTATGATTCTATGACCTGGGGCTTTTTAGTCTGGAAAAGAGAAGACTTAAAGGGGATTTAATAAATGTTTATAAGGTGTCAAGAGGGAGGGGACAGGCTCTGCTCACTCGCTTCCTGTGATAGGACAAGGAGCAATGGATGTAAACTGCAGCACAGGAGATTCCACCTCAACACAAGGGGGAACTTCTTTACTGTAAGGGTCACAGAGCACTGGAACAAGCTCCCAAGAGAGGTTGTGGAGTCTCCTTCTCTGAAAACTCTCAAGGCCTGTCTGGATGCATTCCTCTGTGACCTGAGCTAGATTGTATGGTCTGGCTCTGGCAGGGGGATTGGACTCAATAACTTTGGGTCCCTTCCAACAGTGTGTGTTACTATACATACTCTTAAGGAATTGTGTTCATCTTAACAAGAAAAGAGCACTTAAGTTACATAACTTTTGTTTGTATGTGATTTGTTTTATCTGTTTAATAACTCTTTTGCATTGTTCAAGTGAATGAATTTTGACATTGACTACAAAAGAATTGCCAAGTATCAGCTTCTACACCTGCCCATGGATGATAATGTGATTTATTTTTCCTTATTTGTTTTTACATTTGTCTACAGAAATCAGAATCAAACAAGAAATAGTGGTCTGTGACAAAGCTTTAAGAATAGAATAGAATAGAATTAACAAGGTTGGAAAAAACCTTTGAGATCATCGAGTCCAACCTATCACCCAACACCATCTAATCGACTAAACCATGGCATCAAGCACCCCATCCAGTTTCTTCCTAAACACCTCCAGTGATCGTGACTCCACCACCTCCCTGGAAGGTCCATTCCAAAGGCCAATCACTCTTTCTATGAAGAACTTCCTGACATCCAGCCTAAACCTCCCCTGGCACAGCTTGGGACTGAGTCCTCATGTTCTGTTGGTGCTGGCCACCTGGGAGAAGAGACCAAGCCCCACCTGGCTACAACCTCCCTTCAGGGAGTTGTAGACAGCAAGAAGGTCTCCCCTGAGCCTCCTCTTCTCCAGACTAAGCAATCCCAGCTCCCTCAGCCTCTCTTTCTGGGGCTTGTGCTCCAAACCCCTCCCCAGCTTTGTTGCCCTTCTCTGGACACGTTCCAGCAACTCAACATCTTTCTTATATGGAGTGGCCCAGAACTGGACACAGGACTCAAGGTGTGGCCTAAGGAAACAACCAGTGTCGATTTCCCCACTCAGTCTAAAACTCCTGTGACATAGTTCAGCAAATTGTCAGGCATTCTCATCCAGCAATACTGGACTTTCACAGAAACTGCAGATATTTAGCACTGTAGGACCTGGAGGCAACTGTCTCCTGTAAGCTCCTGAAAGGTGAGAAAGCAGTGATGAAGTTTGAGTACTTTGTGACTGACAGTTCTGGATTTCCTTTCTGAGTTGCTCTATCTGCAGAAATACACGTATGCACGAGCGCTTACTTGGAGTTCGTGTGCTGCTCTGAAGCGTTCCAGGAAGTGGCTAGAAGTACATCATAATGCAGACATAATGTCATCCTGGGCTACTTTAGCACAAGAGCCAATGTCTGGTACCATTGTGTGCATAGAAAAGCCAAATGCAATAGTCAAGCCATTTTGCATCTCTGCTAATTATTAGATTTAGTCTATTTCAGCAAATCAAAAAAATGCATTTCATTCTCCAGAAACTATTTCCTTTGTCATCAGCAATGCCAAGTCTCCTTTTGCCTGACTGGGTTAAGAGCCAAACTGCTCAGCTCTGTCAAAACTCAGGCAATTCTGTGTAGGTGCCAAAGCAGAACTTGCTAGTCTCTAGTCAGCTTTACAGCCACAAAATGCTGAATGAACAGGATACAAGTGGCAGATGAGGTTCACAACTCATGATCACAGCTCTGGGTTTCTGTACCAAAATTTCTCCTGATTTCAATTTTATGCCTTCAAGTGCTTTTTTAGACACAGTCCCAAGTGATGTAGCCAACACTGCTGTCAGAATGTAAGCTCTGTTGTGGAAGGATTGTTTTTTTTCCTCAGTTAAAATGGCATGCACATCTATGACTGCACAGTCTGAACAGATTCTTTCTGTGAGGGCATTCTTGGGGCCCTATACAATAATTTGTCTTTTAAACAATATCAGAGAATGTTTATTCTCATAGGATGTCTGCTCTGTACAACATGCATGTGGTTGTGCTTCCTGAGCAAATTCTGAAGTATATTGTGTACTGTATGCCATGTGATTCTCATAAAATAGCTTACATTTAGTATCCAACTCGTAACTTCTGAGCATCTTTGTGCTTTATTGTCCTGTGGCATATCTGTCTGTGTCAACACCTTTGTTGGACTGCAGTCTCTTAGGCTGCACAATTTGACAGCCTGGGAGTGCATATCAGGAGAGAAATATGTAGGTGACTTACCAGGCTTGTGCCTCTGTTCCCTTCTCTGTGTCTAGTTATGCACTAAATATTTCCAATGCTTACAGTGGCTTGGGTGAGACTAGACCCATGCTGTGTCCCAGGAGTGTGGTTCTAAGACTAATGGAGAACACAGGAGAAGGTACTGCCTGTTTCCTTCATTGTTAGGTGAATTGTATATGCTACTACCAGCATCTTGAAAATAGTCCGTTTCCATTTTAGTTGCCAAATCAACTTGTATCTTTTAATTACAAGAATGGTCAGGACTATGATTGTTGCATTGCAGATGAAAGACTACGTCTTGTCCTTTCTAAAACCATTTCTCAGACTTAGTTCTGACTCATAACAGTGATTGGAAAGCAGTGTCCTGCTGAGTCACAAATATCCTTAAAGAAACACTTGTGTAGTTGTATTTTCATTTCCATGATGTTTATATTGCACCATCAGTAGGCAGTGTGTTAACAAATAAGATTTCAGGTTTAGTCAAAAGATGGTGGAAACTAAGGGAAAGGCTTCAATAAAATGCCTCAATAGTTGGTTTACTTAAAATGTCCTTTTTTTGCTGGAATGGCACGCAAATCACCCACACTTCAAATGATGAACAGAGCATGTGAGCTCTCTTCACTTCTTATGTGGGAAGTCCTCCCATCCATGTATGACCAACTCTATAATAAAAGCAGAAAGACCAAGCAAACATGATCTGTTTTCTTTGACTTTGATGCTTGCTATCTGCCTGCCTTTTGTGGTTTCTTTATGCAAGCAAAAATATTTTGTGGAGCGTAAAGCCCTGTGGCAAATGCTAATCTAACCAACAATCAGGAGAATAATTGTTTTGCAGGGAATATTCTCATTCTGTAATAGAGAACAAAAGCCTTGCAATTAAGACAACAGAACATTAATAACACACATTTATCATTCTATATGAGCTTATTATTTCCAGTCCTTTGCAAATAGTTCTAATTTATATACCATTCCTTACAAAGCTGTATGTTAATGTGATCTGCATTGCTGTGTTAGTATCTAGAAATTACTTTTAGCATCTTGCACTATAAATTCCTCTGGTTTCTTTGAAGGACAGAGCACAACCTTGAAATCCATGAAGCATGCTCTTAACTTAGTCTTTCTAGCCTGATTCTCTCTACTACCCTCTTCCCTGCATCTAAGATCTGATTTATAGTTTCTTTTTAAAACACATCAAATCCCTTCATTTTCAACTCAGTGTTAGGAGTCTTCTTCCTCCTACCCATCTCACTTTGCCCTTCATTCTCAGACTTGTTTCTTGCTCTCAGCTGGCTGTTTGTGCTTAGCTGTTCTGGCAGTCCCATGCTCCTGCAGGAGAATCTGTGCCTTTTCTTACACTGTCCCATATGTCTGGGCTATTTTTCCTTTCTTGGTCAATCCAGCTAAGTTTCCAGACTTAGTTTTCATGCATAATCCCAATGTTACTTTCTTCTTTCCTCTCTGAGACAGATGAATATACTGGGAATGAAGCCATGGCTTCATACTGGTGTCTGTCGGCTAAAGAGCCACTGGCTGAATTCAGAGAGGAGAATAAAGTGCATATGTTAAAATGCCACTGCTGCTAGTTTGCAGATGCAAGTACTTAATACAGGTTGTAGCCAGGTGGGGGTTAGTCTCTTCTCCTAGGCAACCAGCACCAACAGAACAAGAGGACACAGTCTCAAGCTGCACCAGGGGAGGTTTAGGCTGGGTGTTAGGAAGAAATTCTTCACAGAAAGAGTGATTTGCCACTGGAATGGTCTGCCCAAGGAGGTGGTGGAGTCACTGTCACTGGACGTGTTTAAGCAGAGCCTGGATGAGGCACTTAGTGTCATGGTTTAGTTGATCAGATGATGCTGGGTGATAGGTTGGACTTGACGATCTCTGAGGTCTTTTCCAACTTGATTGATTCTGTATTCTGTGTTCTGTACAGGTATTGTGTGCATAGAAAGTTGAGCCATGATGATATGTTTCAAATACTAGTGGATTTTATTCTTAATAATCTTTTCAGAGGTATATAATTTTGTTTTGTAAATATTTGGGCCTTGGATGTCAAAATACTCTTTAAAACAATTGTAAACCATCTGTAGTGCTGGAGTCACTAACCCTGGAGGTGTTTAAGTGACATATGGACCTGTGTGGTGGGTCGAAATTTCCCCCCCAGTATTAACTTTGCCAGACCAGCTCAGTTGGAAGCAAATGGAAGCTGTATTTACAGGCAAAACTGCAATCTACAATGGAATGCAATGAATATGTGCAAAATATACAGTAGTTACAACATTTACAGATATTTACAATTAACAAACAACACAAACCCCACCCTGGTCAATGACCAGGAGAGCTGTCCCTCAGCCATCTCCTCCCCCTGTCCAAAAAGGAGAAAGGAGCAGAGAAAACAAGTAAGTAGCTGTTAGAACTTTACCAGAACAATGAAGCCAAGGTCAAGCAGAAGTAGGTTAATGTCTCCTGAGCAAAGTGAGAAGAGAGGAGAAGCCCCCAGAATATTTTGGTACAAACAATTTTATAAGAGATATCTTTCCAATGGAATCATTTGGAATTATTCTTAGTTTTCCTTTTATACCCAATAGTGATTTATTTACCTTTTTCTACTTTTCTGCTCAAAACCTGTGACAAAGTTTTAAAGGCATAGCCTAAAACTACCACAACCTGGAACTTAAGGCCATGGTTTACTGTTGACCCTTCAGTGCTGGGTTGAAGGGTGGACTGAATGATCTTGAAGGTCTCTTCCAACCAAATGTATTCTGTGATATGAATGTGGATAGCCTGTACTTAATTTTTGCCATTCTTTGGCCGTTGCAGTCTGATGCAATTCTCTGGCTGAGATTAAGAGAATGAGCGTGTGAATAAATTACTGATATTTAAACAGAGGTGTTAATTTGCAATGCATGAGCAGCTCCATAGTAACTGCTTATGTGCGTCCTCTGACCTGGTGATAATTGAAAGATACTGTCAGTTAGTTTACACTAGTTAAAGTTAGTCCAAGGAGAACAACTATTCTTCAGAATGACTTGCCTTTTCCCCTTCGAGGGTATTTGCAATGAACTACTCAAGCGGCAGCGCTGTTAGAAACAATGTAAAAGATAATCAAAGGTAAAAAAAAAATGTGGAGGTAGAAGTGTGAGAAAAATATTTGCTTATTGGATCTAACATTATAGTCATTAGAAACTGAACAAGATAACTTTCCCAGCATGGTTATTGGTTTTGCAGAGTGAAAAAATGTATTACATCTCTGAGATCAAGCCTTTCTGTTTGATCTTTCTGTCACTTGTTTAACTCTAGTTTCTTGGTGTTGTTTGAGACAAGATTCAGTTGTTCAGTGATGTTTCCTAGACCTCTTTTAGATACCCTTGAGTAACTGACACAATCATTTTGGGGTAGCAAATACAGACAAGATCTACAGGATGCTAACACTCTTCCAAAATGGCAGGGGGAGGCTTCTGCACTTACACTAAATTGCTGTGTCTGGGCAATTAAGTTCATCCTGCTGCCCCAAAGACCAATTCATCCTCCATATTTATCTTAAACTTCTAAGTTTAGCAACAAAGTAATCTGAGGCTTTGATACCTATTAGTCTTTCAAACTAAAATGGATATTAAAATTGAAATAATCTACCTGAAGTATGCTAACTTGTTTCAGAAAAACTTTCTGTTAGAACATTTTCAACAGTTTTAACCAGTTCACTTAGTTACTTGGTTTATTTGGTCACCTGTGGGTCTGAAGAATTCACTCATTTTCTTGATCAATATTTGTCAGCCCTCTGACAGTCTTCAAGAAACAGTAGCTAAATTAGGAGGGACTTTTAAACAGTCACTATTAACCACCTTCTAAAGAGTTATTGCTCTAATTTGGATTCCCAGAGTGCTTTCCCCCCCTTATTTTCAGTCTCTGTGTAAATCCTTTTTGTCTTTGCCAGCATGCAGAGTGAAGTATAGGTGGGTCAGCAGAACTTCTTTCACAGTTATGCTTATTTATTCAGGTGTCCTCTCCTTTTGTAATTTATCAAGCACAAGCCCTATGAGGAGAGGAGCTGAGGTTGTTTAGTCTGAAGAAGAGGAGGCTCAAGGGAGACCTTATTGCTGTCTACAACTCCCTGAAGGGAGGGTGTAGCCAGGTGGGGGTTGGTCTCTTCTCCCAGGCAACCAGCACCAGAACAAGAGGACACGGGAAGTTTAGGCTGGAGGTGAGGAGAAAGGTGTTCCCAGAAAGAGAGATTTGCCATTGGAATGTGCTGCCCAGGGAGGTGGTGGAGTCCCTGTCCCTGTAGTGCTCAAAAAAGGATTGGACATGGCACCTGAAGCCATGATTTAGTTGTCATGAGGTGTTCGGTATAAGGTAATAGGTTGGACTGGATGATTTCTGAGATCTTCTCCAGCCTGGTTGATTCTATGACTCTGTGATCATTTACTATTCACACATTAATTATTTCATACATTCTCATAGTAAAAGAATGTGGAGGTTAAACATGGTCCCACAACAGAAATTGCAAAGAATAAAGATATGCAAGGGAAAGTTAAGGACTTCAGAGCACTGTATTATATTTTTCTTAATATAACCATGTGTAAAAAAAGAAAATGACTTGAAGAAGAAAGGGTTATGCTGCTAGAGACACAAAGGCTATATCAATATAGAGAATAAAGGAGGAGTTATATGCTTTTGCTTCAGTTTCTGTTGTTTTTTTTGTACCTTGGAAGCCTGAGTTAAAATTTGGGTTTGACAGTGAGATAAATATAGCAAATATATTTTCCACTTTTCCTTTCCCAAACCCAAACAAATGTTTTGCTCCAGGGTATTTTGGAATGTACAATAAATCAGCACTAAAAAAAAGAAAAAAATATTTAAACACTATCAAAGTGTTCTTAAACATCCATTGCCATAGCATAATGGTATTCTAATGCTGCCAGATAATGTGGAAGGAAAATAAGACACTTAGGCAAAGTAGCTTCTGAGATAAATTTGACATATTTATTTTGGAGGGAAGAGAGAAGGTCTTAGGAAATTGTTTCATTTTAATGATTTGAATTTATGATAGCAAGTAATTTCTTGTCATTATATAAATATGATGTGGGACAGTTATTTTGTGGTGCTCCTCAGGAGTACGTAGAGAAAGTTGTTTGGCGACCAGGAGGGGGTTGGTCTCTTCTCTCAGGCAACCATCACAGAACAAGAGGACACAGTCTCAAGCTGCACCAGGGGAAGTTTAGGCTCAAGGTGAGGAGAAAGTTCTTCACTGAGAGTCATTAGCCATTGGAATATGCTGCCCAGGGAGGTGGTGGAGTCCCCATCCCTGGAGGGGATTGGACGTGGCACTTGGCGCCATGGTTTATTCTTGAGGTCTGTGGTGACAGGTTGGACTTGATGATCTTTGAGGTCTCTTTCAACCTTGGTGATTCTGTGATTCTGATACAGCTCTGTCCTCCATTGAACCAGTGGAGGGGTTTTGAACAAACAAAGCAATAGGATTTCTTAAGAAAAAAAAAAAAAAACAAAAAGAAAGAAAAAAAAATGTTTTACTTTAATTAGAACAGCTTCAAGGGATCATTAGACAACCATGTGTCGTTTTGTTCAGGCCGATGCCAGTCTAACCTAAATGTGTGATGAAAGTTGTTTTGGACTGCCTGTGTTTCCATTCTGAGGGAATTTTCGTTCATGTGAGGGGCTGAAAATTTTTTTTTATATTGCAGACATACCCCCAATTTGGTCTGTTGTTATAACCATCACATTTCTGGCTAAGGAAAACAGAACAAGCTTGGGTAGGAGCTCACATACTGTTGGGATCTGGAATCATTGCAAATTAAATGCCATTGTATAAGTTTGCCCTTCAGAAATTTGCTTTGGGAATTTCTAAATCCAAATAAAACAGTCTTTTGTTGTCAGTTAATGGAAAAGTTGCCACCAAATGATATAAAGTACATGCTGTTAGGTATTAGTGCAGAGTTTCCACAATGTTACTAGGGGGCTTGAAAAGCTGGATTAGCTATCTTTTGGGAATTAATTTGTTTATACCACTAAGTACGTGGTCAACCATACAGCAGTGTGATTAGCTGCCATGGATTTCTGTTGGCACAGTATCACTTTTACTCTGTCATGTAATTATTGTATTTTAGACAGGTTAGCAAAGGAGAATTCTTAACCTGTAGTTATTCTCCACTATCTTTTTGAAATTAGAAGAAATAAAACCTCTCACTGCTTTATATAATCTCCCATTACAGCAAGTGTGCTCTATCTCACAAAATACATAAAGACCAGATTTTGCCCTCTGGATGCTTGCAACTTCGTGGTCAATCTGTAAAGCTTCTGTTAAGTAACAGAGAGACTTCTCAGTATTCCTTTGTCCTTCATCTCTGTTCCTTTTTAAGGATCTCTGTATCTGAGTAGAAGCAAAATGAACTACAAAATGAGCCATTGCTGATACTTTTGTTCTGTGAAGTCTGGATTATTATAACTTTGTTTGGTTTGCTCACATATTATGGGCAATTTGTCAAGTAGATAACATTAGTAGAAATGTAGTTTTAAAACACTTCTGATCACAATCTATTTGGCAGCAGGAGGAATGTGGAAAAAAGTTGTAAATTGGTTATTAGCCTGAGTGCAATTTCAATAGAAAAAATTCCTCTTAAAATGAGACAGAAAAATGAGAACTTAAATCAATGAGAAGGTGTGTGCTGACTGTACAAACGTGAGGTCTCATCACTTTCGATGTTATTTTCTGTGGAAGGCAGGAAGGACTGCAGCCCATTCACTTGCAAAATAATTTGTTTCAAATTACTGAATCTGCTCTGTCCCAGCGTTTGAACTGCCTGAGGTAGCCTGAAACCTGTTTCCTGTGGCAGAAGGAGGGAAACCAAGGACAAAATTGGCCTTGGTGACTGGTTGAACCTTCATCCCTAACTACATAGTATCAGGAAGACCATGTTTGAGGCTAAAGCTTTATAAATGTCTATTTTGACCTTGCCACGTGTTTTGCATAAAATGTGGTCCCCTCAAGTGTGAATTGTAATCCTCTTTGAAAGGACAAGGTGACATCTGAAGAACAAAGATACAGACATTAATGTAGGACCTACACATTCAGACATTTGCTAATTACACTGAACACAGTGAGGTATCTGGAATATATGGTGTCCAGGGCTGCCTGAATTCTATAGCATATTGTGTGTACAGTATTCTGCACAGCCTGGCAAATGTTAGTGAATTCAGTAGCACTTCTATGGCAGTAATGACATGTAACCATCTGTGATTTTGCACCTGCAGAAGCCAGTGTCAGCTGTTTTAAGTTCAGCAGCCCTGACTTTGCATGAATTTATTGCCAAATACCTCACTAGCCATGGAATTCAGATAACCCTTTCAGTGAACTTAAAGGTCTTACATATTATATAGCAAAACAGCGCTCCAGAGGAAAAGTCCTTACCAGGCTGCCTGCCTTAGTAAATACTGTGTGTACACCGTGGTGCTTTCTTAGAGTAAATAAGAAGCTGATATAAAACTAATAGCACTGCTGCTGCTGGGACACTGGTTAGTGCTCCCACTGGTACTGGGGCCTTTTCATGTAGATGTTGTATGAATGCATGCAGGGAGACAAGCTCTCCTCTAAAATATAGAAAGGGGAAAAGGTAAACAGAGGCACAGAAGGGTGAGCTGGTTTTACAGGCTGCACTACAGTACCATGGGGAATCCAGGAGTAAAATCTTTCTTGATTTTCCCACCAGAGCCTTAAACACCATTTTATACCATCTGTTATGAAAGTGAACAGGATTGGCTGGCTTTCTCTAGCTTCAGACTCTGCTAGCAGACACTCACATTAAATGATTTTTATATAACTAACCTCAGAATAAATACAAACTTTATTTATTCTACTAACAAGAGAAGTAGTTCTATTAAATGGGAACGGATCACAGCTGTTTCTTACCACAATGTATGCTGAGCTTGGGATTTCTCACATGGCCACTCTGAATCATCACAGATGCCTTTGTATTGCTTTCTATATCCTTGTGTGGAGATAGGCAGGCTTTATAATCGGCTCAAACACCATCATCCTTTTCATTTAAGTCCTGTTACACAGGAAAAACATGCAATAAGGAGATGAAAAGGACAGTGGGACCATGAAGCATGTGGCCTGGAAAAATCATTCAGTCTTAATGCCATAAATATTTTGTATCATAAAAGCTTCTTTCTGTAGACAGATACATATCTTTAATTTTTCTGTAATAAACACAGCCTTATTAGTTGTTACATTCTAGCTTATGTGACAAGATATGAGGAGAAAGTTCTTCACAGAGAGAGTTGTTAGCCATCGGAATGGGCTGCCCAGGGAGGTGGTGGAGTCCCCATCCCTGGAGGTGTTCAAAAAGGGGTTGGATGTGGCACTTGGTGCCATGGTTTAGTAGTCATGAGGTCTTGGGTGACAAGGTTGGACTCGATGATCTTTCAGGTCTTTTCCAACCATACTGATTCTATGATTTCAAGGTGGATAAAGAAGATTTTTAAGGTCTTGGTAACATCCCTATTCTTCAAAACACATAGGAAGTGTAAGGAAAAAAAATCCTACAAAAGTTTTTGTTAGGAGGAATAGAAATAAGAGGTTATTTTAAACTAAGATTTTCTCATAGTTTTTGCTATGTGCTAATAAAGTCACATCGGACACAACCCAGATCTTATTCTTTTCACCCTATGTTTTTTTTCAGTGGGACAATTAAAACAGTTCAAAGGCAATTATTATTTTTTGAGTAGTCAATTAGCCAAAAAAAAATAAAAAGAGAAAAAATAGTTGCAAAAATTGGCTTAATGTAATGGCAGTTTCCTACATAATGACAAATGAAATAACTTTGCCCAAGTTGCTGATGACATCAGGTATTTTTTTTCACAATCCATGCCATTATGTGATTTAAAGAAGAAACCTACATTGCTGAACACACAAAATGGAGGGATGATTTTCTGTATCATAGAGGCTGGGGGGGGGGGAAATCAATTTGTTTAATAACAGTTTGGTAAAAACTTATAATGGTTTAAATGAATTTAGTCACAGCCTTTGAAGCTGTGCTGTTTCAGATGCAGAACCAGAGGTGATCTACAGCCACACTGCAGGAGCAGACAGTGTAGAAAGGAATTCCTGAGAGAAAGCCACATCTCTGTGCTGGGAGAGCTCACTAAAATTCATGGAAAGTTAACTGCAAAGAAGTCACACTAACTTATTTAAACCTGTCTCTGTTGCTTTAACCCTAATTACATTGTTTGCAGAGCAACACCTTAAACAGAGAATTTTTAAAAACATGGAGGGTTTTGTAAAGCTTTTGTCAACAGGTGAGTTCTAGAAAAGGAGAGCAAGTCCCTGTTCTAGCATGCTGTAGTATCAAGGCACTTACAGAAAGTGTGTTCATAGACTCCCAAGACTGGAGGCTTAAGTAGTATTTAGCACTGATGAAAAGACTCGTATTACTATCATGTAAGAACTGGCTCCTATTGATGATTTGTTTCGACGACTATAAATTATAACAATTTTTTGTTTGGTTGGTTGGTTATTATACAACTACTTCTTTCTTCTTGGAGTACAGATTCTAATGGATGTAATGAGTATTTATAGCTTAAACAATAACAGAGCATAACCTCTGGGATCAATGTAATTAAGGAAAATCAATAACAATAGCAAACATACCAGTATTTAACTTGTAGCTGCTAGGGCCAGTGCCTACTATCCACAGCACATCTTCAAGATCAAGATCTGTCCTTATGTTATGGTGGCCATCTGTAAGAAAAATGAAGAGAGTGCTATAGTCTCATAAAGATATTTATTCAGTAAGCATAACATTGTAACATTTTGATACTGCTGTCCTGATCGTGTGCTCCATTTGGCGTATTAAAACTGTGTGCAAGAGCCTAAGGTCTGTACTGAGTGATGGAAATCAAAGGTCTATTTACCTTGCTTTCTGAATACAAATTTCTTGTAAAAAATTATCTTTTTAAGGAAGGCTGGAACAATATGGCTTTAACTACTCCAGCAGTCTTACTGTTTGCTGCTAGCTTCTCTTCTGTACGCAGTAGTGGGCAGTATTTTCTTGATGCATTTCTACTGTTAATGAAATTAGAGAATGTTTTTTATAGAGGGCTTTCTGGACCTACCTAGTTGTATCTCATTTTGTGTCCAGGCTTTTCTGTTTGTTTGTTCCTTCCTATTCTCCATAGTTCATTTTATTCATTATGTTTTGTAATCTAGTATAGTTCCCATGTTCTGCACCATTTCTTACTGTGTTTTAGGTCATTGGAGTGCTTGTGATTTCCCCAATTTTGTCTCTTACTGAAATGAGCACATTACTTTCACACTGTGATAAATTGTACTTGTGTCCCCCGTAGTACTTCAGCTATCTTGAATATCTTTCCTCTTTACACTTGCTTTCTATGCTGTCTAACCCTGCAGTTCACGAAAAGCATTGGTCTTGAAAGCAAGCCTTTGTCTTTATTTTACTCTTCTCTGCCTTTCTCTTCTCACAACTTAACTATCAGTGTTCCCTTTTACCGCTCTCTTCGTCCATGTAGGTCTTAATCATGCTCCAACTAGTCTTCATATGTATAATTTATCCTAGTTTTTCTGCTCAACAGGGCTATTTGGTGAGGTTTCTGTCAGCTGAGTAAGACTTATTCCTTCTGCTTATTTCCTCTAAGTCTTGCATTAGTATATGCATGTGTCTAAGACTGCACTGCTGGGTTTTGGTTTGGTTATCATGTGATTCGTGGAAAGAAGATATGTCTGAGTACCTGCCTGTTTTCTGGTATTTTCTCATTTTGTGTCACAATACCTGATTAAACAATTGACAGAGCCTAGGGAAAGAAAAACAAAACAAAAGAAAAACGTGTTAGATTTGGGAGTTTTCCTTTTTTGTGATGAATACACACAATAATTGAAGTAACATAACTGAAATAGGTAAAAAACAGAAGTTACATGTTGCTACTTTTTAGAGGCAAGAAAAACTTTGTTGCTGACGCTAGTGTAAAGCATTGTCTTCTAGAGGTAGCTCTGTTCTAAGTAGCAATTTCATCCCTTAGTGCTCTTGTATCTCCAACAATAGCTTTTGTGTAACAAGATCAAGGGTCAAGTTGAATCAATTATCACCCACTTTTGGTCCATTCCTTAAATACTACTTAGTCGCTTGCTCTGAAAAGGAAGTCAATAGGCAAACAGCTGAATTTATTCCTAGATGCCATGTAGCAACTGAAGGGTAAATTCTTTGCTCATATTTTCAGCTTTCTTCAGTCCTTTACAAGAAGACAGCATTATGGTTATTTTCTGAGTCATAGTTGTTTTAGATGAATAGTGCTCAGATAAGATCTAAAAAAAAACCCACTCTGGGAGTTAATGAGGTAATTGGAAAAAGTTAATGCAATGCAGGTGAAACAAGTGATCCACAAAATTTGGACAAAATTGTTTCTTGACATGAGTCATGTAACTCATTAGGCTGCTGCACATCCAAATTTCCTTTTAAATCTTCAGTATTTATTAAACCAAAATTACACCTCTTAGCTAATGCACGTGCATGACTACTATGCTACAGATCCAGCAAAATAAAATCAGCTGGTCAGCTGCAGGGTAGAGTCACAAAGTCCTTTGTGTTTACTGCCTGCACGTTTTTAATGTATCTGCTAGGTAACGTTGTCTAAAGTTTTCAACGGGAAGGGATGATGAGAAGAGGCTGGGAGATGCGCCCCAGAAAAAGGCTTTCTTCCATAACACTGTCAGGATGCACTCCCATTGAACACCAAAATAAATAGTTTTATGAAACCTTTCAATTTTTTAATAAGTCAAAATACACTTTTCTGACAGTATAATTGCTTTTCATACTGGGCCTTAAATCTGCACCACTACAAAAGAATAATGCTACAGTAGATCATTTGTGAAAACTTAATGAAAACTGAGTTAGTGAACCTCAGAGTCAGTAGACCTTGAAATTCACTTTCAAAAACTAATTTGCAGTAAATGTATGAGAAACATATTTAGACATGATAAACTTCCAGTCCTCTGTTAGCTGGATGCAGAACTTTATCTTGATTAAGTATTTTTTCTTTTAATTAATCATACATGTAGGTAGCCAAGATGTCGTGAGCTACACTTCCATTAGTGACACTTAATCAACAGGAACAAAAATATTTAATTTCTCTTAGCTTGCATAAATAATCTAATATGCCAACTCATGGTATTTCTTCTGTTGCCTTTGCATTGTGTATCTAACCTATCACTGAAGATCCATGTGGGTTTGATTATAATTAGAACAAAAGGGGGAGAAAAAACAAACTTTATGGGCAAGTAGGCTGAACACGAGCCAGCAGTGTGCCCAGGTAGCCAAGAAGGCCAACGGCGTCCTGGCCTATATCAGGAAAAGTGTGGCCAGCAGGAGCAGGGAAGTCATTCTGCCCCTGTACTCAGCACTGATTAGGCCACACCTTGAGTCCTGTGTCCAGTTCTGGGCCACTCAGTTTAGGAAAGATGTTGAGTTGCTGGAAGGTGTCCAGAGAAGGGCAACAAAGCTGGGGAGGGGTCTGGAGCACAGCCCTATGAGGAGAGGCTGAGGGAGCTGGGGTTGCTCAGCCTGGAGAAGAGGAGGCTCAGGGGAGACCTTCTTGCTGTCTACAACTCCCTGAAGGGAGGTTGTAGCCAGGTAGGGGTTGGTCTCTTCTACCAGGCAAACAGCACCAGAACAAGAGCACAAAGTCTCAAACTGTGCCAGGGGAGGTTTAGGCTGGATGTTAGGAAGAAGTTCTTCATAGAAAGAGAGATTTGCCATTGGAATGTGCTGCCCAGGGAGGTAGTGGGGTCACCATCACTGGAGGTGTTTAGGAAGAGACTGGATGGGGCGCTTTTTGCCATCGTTTAGTTGGTTACATAGTGTTGGGTGATAGGTTGGACTTGATGATCTCGAAGGTCTTTTCCATCCTGGTCTGGTCTATTCTATTCTAGTCTAGTCTAGTCTATTCTATTCAAAAGCTAGAAGCATTACTTTTATGTGACCATAAATGCTTTCCATTGCAATCAGTGTGTATATGAAATTGTAACAAACACAGTCAAGAGATCTTTCACACTCCTGCTTCAACCTTCTGCTTCCTTAGTGTAATTTATGTAGATACGAGTTGGTAGCAACAGTTTAGCCCCTGTACTGAAGAGAAACGAGGAGTTGCACCGATTTCAGTGGCAGATCTGTAACGAGGAGTAGCACATGATTTGATTATGCCAATCTATTTTCCATTAAACAAGAACAAGTCACCTCAGAAATGTGTGCGTTCATGAGATCTCCAGTAATGCTCCCTCTTAAATGAGCTTCTGATCTTAGAAAGCAAATGGCATTTTATCTGCAAGCATTGTGAAATGTGCAATTTCAGCTTTTTTTATCACTTTCTGGAGCACAAGATAAAATACCCTAGCCTGGAGATATTTGGTCCTCTACTTGCCAGCTGGGCAGAAGTCTTTTGCATTTCCTTCTAACTGCTCCTTCCTTTGCTCATTCCAGGATGTTCAAAAGTTGTCCCTGCCAATTGCAAAGCATAGAATGAAGGTGTTGCTGGTGTTGATGAGATTTCTCTCTGGTTCACTGTGAACAGGTTGCAGATGGGTTATATGGGTTTTGACCTCACATAAGCACTGCTCCTGGGACAAGAATGATGGTTAAAAGGTGTCAGGCTGATTTGCTATTTATTTCAGCTTTCAGCATCTCTTTTGTAGTATATGAATGAAATTCAAACTCAAAAGACACTGGATCTCCAGGCTTACTATCCAGTAGATTTCCATGGGTAACCTTTCTGGACATTTTTTTTCCCCCTCAGTAGCTTTTCTAAATGTAGGAGGATGAAATTATTGGATTACCAAAGAGAGAAGGGAGGCACAGATACACTAGTTCTGTTACAACAAAATCAAGTTCTGTTTAGCTTAGCTCACTGATAAAGAGAAATTATTAGGTTTTGTTTTATTATCTGATCCATTGCAAAGCTTTCACTTCTGATAATAATAAATAATGGCGAACAGTTACACAGCCATTGCCATCAATAACTCAGCCCTGCTTGAAGATGAATAATATGTATTTAGCCTGATCTTAAAGATGGAGTAAATAAAATGAATGCCTTTCCCATGGAGACAAAGGAAGATAGTATAAAGACTAAGTTGTTTCTCTGGCCCATTCTTCATTCACAAAGCCTTCATGAATTTCTTGCTTAAAGCTGAAATATTGCCTAAGGTACTCTGGCATATCCTAATGCAGCAGGTAGTTTTCTGGTTTTCCATGCTTCTGGATCAGTTAACTTGAAATCTACTGACAGCATCTAAACTTTTGATAGCCACCCTCTACTTAATATTTGTAAGTGGAATTTCTAATTGGATTATTTTTTTTCCCCCTGAATGCCAGTTTGGAGTTCTTCCACTAGTCAATGTAGTAATACACTCTGATCAATGAACATCTTGTCTCCCTATTTAACTTGCAGTTCTGTGAGAGTGGTCTGTGGTCCGTTCCAGTTCCCACTGAAGCCAGTGACTCAATTTGCTTGCATTGACAGGCAGCAAGACTGGGCTACTGGGTCCTTTAAAGTAAGGTTTGTCTTATGCATTGTTCCTGCCTTTAAGGAGCTGAACAGCAGCTACTTTACTGAAATGAGGCTGAACCATCACCAAGGGAAGTGCTTTAATATTTACAGAGATAAAGTGTTCTAGCTACAAGTCATTGCTTTGCACTAATGAAGAAAAAAAAAGAGGTGTGCACAAATACATTCCTGGCCAAACCATTTAAGAATTGAGTGTTTCATCATTTTTCGTAATTGGATAGATAATGCCCTAATCTGTTTGGTATTGTTTCACTTTTCTGTATCAGTCCCTTAAAAATACTGAAACAAGGTTATCACAGAACTGCAGATTTGCCCAGCTTTGTAGTCCAAATGTAAATCATTTAATGAGAGTGCTTTTGTGATCATTGTTCTTTAATTGGCTGAAGTGGAAATAAATGACGCATGTCAGTTGCAGCTTGTGTAAAAGTTTTCAGTGTAAGGTATGACAAGGTGATAAAGTGTTTATTATTGAGCAGAATATGCTTTAAATATTAAGCACCAGAAAGGAGACATCAGTGGCATCCCTTCACAGCCTGCCACGGAACTCTCATCTTTCACCTTGAGTACTGTGTCCAGTTCTGGACCCTTCAATTTAAGAAGAACATTGAGACTCTTGAAGGTGTCCAGAGAAGGGCAACAAGGCTGGGGAGGGGTTTGGAGCACAGCCCTGTGAGGAGAGGCTGAGGGAGCTGGGGTTGTTTAGCCTGGAGAAGAGGAGGCTCAGGGCAGACCTTATTGCTCTCTACAACTACCTGAAGGGAGGTTGTAGCCAGGAGGAAGTTTTTCTTTGAGAAATCTAATCACAAAATATGGACTGGAGATAGAAAGAAAGAAAGTGCTCCCCATGTTATGGAAAGAGAGAATAAGATGTAGTTAACTTTCTTATAGAGTACTGATTTATCTAAAAACAACTTGTTTGTATTGCTTCCATATTGTAAGCATTTCTCAGTTATTAAAAAAATAAATAAATTTGTCATTAATGTGCTTGTATCTGCTGATTTTGAGACAGCACATCATAAATAAATGTATCAATTGCTGTAACATCTAGAACCCTTTGAGTTCTACAAAGCCAAAGATATCCTAGTGGCCTCCTATTTTGCATCACTTGGGTGGTTGCTGCTGTGCTCATCAGGAAGCTTGTGTGAATCCTGGGAAAGAGCTAGCCCTTGGCCTCGGTGCTCTTGCCTTCGAGGAGCATGTGGAAGAAAACACTTTCCCAGCATGCACAAAATGAAACAAATTAAAACCAGAATGAGGTCAAAGCAACGTGGGGTCTCTTATAAATTGCAGATATTTAAACACAGATTAAAAACACACAATAAAAATGCAGTTTATTTGGTCACTGTTACAGCAAAGAAATGGGGCTGTAGGTTAATCATAGACATATTTGCTGTCAGGAGCAGGTGTAAACTGCAAAATGTGATGTGGAGAACAAGCTTGGTTTCTATGAGGGATGTTGGTTGGCACCTTCATTGGTGGCAGAGGGGAGAGATAATGCAACGTACATTGATTTTTTAATATTTTCATTTTAAAAGAGCAACAATCCTGGCATTTGTACATCATTAAAGTGCAGTTGCATGTCTTATCAAACAGTAAAATATGCAAAGCATCACTTTATAGCTACCTGCTTCTCCTGCTCTCTCAAGATTAGAGTTATTGACAAGCCTCCTGAAGTACAGGGTATTTTGACTAGTTTCTTTGACACATACTGGAAATGACACATTCTGGAAATCCTTCCAGACAGCGTCAGCTGTAACATGCAAAGCTGGCCTTTAGCTGGTTCCTCGTGCTATTTGACCTTGGATTTAAAGCCTGTGTATGTGACATATCTCAGATTTAGAATAAGAGACAGGGGTGGGTGGCATTCAGTGGGACTAGCAATGGGGAGGAAAGCAGTTTCCTGAGGACTAATGCATGCACTTGGATCCAAATCATGTCAGTGTGATTCTGGATATAAAAAAACTCTCAGTCCTAACTTAAGCTGTCTGAATCATCCTTCCCGATCCAGGAGTCTAGTTTGCAGGTGTGGAAATTAAGCAGCGTGCTTCTTAAAATAGGGTGTGTGAATATGGCTTAAGTGCCTTAAAGGCAACTCATTTTTGTTCATCACTGCTAATTGCTAAGTGAATTTCAAGGTTGTTCATTGTGTTAATTACAGGATACTAAGAAATCCTGGAATGAATCTGTGTGAATTCAGAGAGCACTGCTATCGCCGTACGCCTCGCTCTTTAATTATGACAACATTACAAAGGGATTGCCTAATTTTAAAACTTCACTTTTCAAAAGGGCAAAAAATAAATAATAAAAAAAAAAAATAGAGGCAGCTCCTGTCCTTTAGTAAAGAATGATGTTACTGTATGTCAATATTATAGCAGCCTGACTCATCCTTCAGATGATCAGCTTCATTACAGATGAGGACAGATGAATCCAGTGTGGAGGTGGTGTTTGGCTCACGTAAAAGCCCCACACCTCTGCATATTGTCTTCTCTCTGTGGCCTACATCCACTGATGCACCTAAATATATGGCTAACATATTTCAGGATTAGTTCTGTTAAAGTCAGAATACACAAAAATTACTCAGTCTGTAAGAACCAGACACTGAAGAACAGTTTCAGAAAACGCTCTGCTTTGCATTAGAATGGAGGCAAACATAAATTTTGATTGCTGTGGAGAAGGCATTTCCACAAATTCACAGAAAATATCTATGACCATCAGTTCCTGCAGGCACATATACAAACAGAATCAAGAAAGGTTAAAAAAAAAAATGCTGACTGGCAACATTACTGACATTGCAAATCTTCTTCCAAGTCATTCAGGGACCTTTCTTATATAGAAAGTCTCAGCTATGCTTCTCAGAAAATCTGTAGCCCTGTGGGTCAATTAAAATTATGCCATTAAGTTAATGTGGCAAAGAAAAAAAGATCTCTGCAAAATAAATAATATTCTATCATAATCTGTGGTAATAATGAGCCCTGATCTTTATTCCCCATTTTGAGCAGCTGAGTAATAAACCTTGTTGAGACTTTGCTTGATTGATAGATGGCTTCTATCCAGTGACTCCAGATAAGACAGTAGGGAAAAAGCAGTGCAAAAACAAAGGGGAAAAATAAAACTGATCTCAGGCTGTTATGGTCTGATGGCTCAACGTACTACTTTGTGTCTGCCAGCATATTGATTTCTTGCATTTGATAGCACTAAACTGGCACTTTTGCCAACTGAAAGAATAGAGTCAGGAATGACAGAGCAGAGGGAGTCAGTGCCTAGTTTCTGTAGCTTCAAGGCAGACAAATAGCATGGCAATGGTTTTGTTTTGATAGGGATAAAAGAAACTGGTGAAGTTGACTATTGGTTACTGACCTTGTGTTTTTCAGGAAAATCTTTGACTGATTTTCTTCTCGTTGTTATTAGTCAGTTCTACAGAAATATAATGCAGATGTGTGTGCATATGGTGTTGCTAGGGCAGAGAAGAGTGTTGGAAATCAGTATTTTCATATAGAATTAAAACACAATTAGCAATATATTCCGCACAAACTAGCGAATGTGTTTGAGAGGACAAAGAAGGTAGGACAAAAATGATTAATGGTGTACCAAGTAAACTTCACAAATAATTTACAGGAAGAGTCTTGTTCAAAGTCCTACATGATTAATTTGGATTCAGTCTCCCTATAAATACAAATTCCCCTTCCTATCACCAGGTGTCCTGGGCATGGGGAGAGAATAGAATGTTGCTGAGAGAGTCTGCCATGTACATGGCACACTTGTTTTATCTTTGGGAGTAGTAGTAGATGTGAGTGAAACTCTTGAATCACTTTATTTTGATTTGTGTTGGGCTTTTGTGTGTGATTTTAATGGGATGAATTTTGCTTGGAAAATGTGTTCAGGTGAATTCTACTAGTAACTGTTGCTGTTTTATTTATGAGGAGCCGTTCCTACCCCTGGATTGTAAAAGCAAATGCCTTCATCTTCCAGTTATGCACGATGATTAGCACTCGTGCTAAAGATCTTTGATTTCTTCCCAACTTTCCCAATCGATAGTTTACTTTGCTACTTAGAAATGTATTAGATACACTTGGATGTGTAGCTGTGGAAGATGCAGTCAGGGCAGAGATATACACACATCTGGAAAAAACCATTCGAGCAACGTTCCTCAGATGATGCAAATAGTCAGATTTTACTATAAATGAGCAATACCTAGCAGTGTTCAGAGAGTAATGAGGGAACATTACAGAAGGCTGCATTTCCTGTGTGTGGGTTAGTTAAAGATTTAATCCTTTATGTAAGATGAAAGGCACTGTAGGTTTCTGAAAGGGTATGTGCATTCACTGAGCCAGAGAATAATTATAGCACAGTGAGTTATAAAATTGTTGTTTCTATGTTCAGTTTCATTGTCTTGTTGTAGCCTGTGTTTTAATGGATTAATTAGCCCTCCATTAGTGTGTTTACTCTGGGAGGTGGAGTAGTACCTGCTTTCATTTATCTGACTTGTTTTTTAACTCTTTTATGAAATTTGTGTTTTTCATGCAATCACTTGGTTGTGCAGAAAGGGTGAAGGGAAGAAGAAATAAGTATGTCATAGCATTTCAGATTTGGTTTGTATCCACATTGCATTGGGTCTGTTCAGAACTCAGAATGCTGTAGAGTCGTCAGTGTGGATATTTGAAGGTTATCCGTTTTATAACAAAGAATTGTTTTGTGTAAATTTGGTTTTCTTACAAATGCCACCTTTGTTTTTCTTGCCATGTTCATTCTCTCACTGAGACTCAGTCACCTAATGTTGCTTAAGACTGCCAGCTGCTTGGTTTTGTGGTGTTGATCTCAGCAAGTTGGTATCTAATGTTTCAATCTGTTTATGCCTTGGAAGTCTTTGAGGACTTTTGGACCTCATTCAGGTGATTGTTTTTTCCCCTTTGTCTTTCCAGGAGAAATACCATCAGAGTGAAATTATCAAAACAGCTACCTGAATATGAATTCAACAAATGTAGCCAAGGTTTTAAATGAGTGGTAAGAGCAGCAGATCTCAAAGGCCTTAGCATTAGTCGGCTTGTAGAGCAGCATCATCATCTCCCCTCCTTTTTCTGTATAAATGCATTTGGCAAAACGATATAAAGAATTCTGACCCAAACCCAGTTTCTTCTCACTGATTTCCTTTATTTCTTTGTACCTGCTCTTCCTGTTCCTTATTTCTGGCTGCTGGTTATATTTAGTGTTGATGTCAAAGTCAGGCTGTGAATCCTACAGCAACTAAAATTTCCTTTCCTATATGAGATGAAATAAAGATTCACAATAAGCTCTTGCTGTAGCAGTTGCTCTAAACCAGCTCTAGGCTTTCTGCACACAATTCTAACATGCTGCAGTGACAACTTTAATAATATTGACATTAAATTTGTAGATTTCAGTTGTGTGCTGAAATGAGGGGTTTGATGTGAGACTAGATCATGTAAGGGCTGATTACACAAGGGGAAGCATTGATTGCTTTTACAAGCTTTTGTTTCTTCCAGAGAGTGAATCCTCTGTGTTTGCTATTCATCAGAAGCAGCATTGCTTGTCCTGTGGATAGGTAATGTCCACAACATGGTTTACCATGTGGCTGGTAGAGCACAGATGAGTGATACCTCTTGTACTTTTCAAAGCACTCTTTGGAGAAACACATGAATAGCTGGACTCCCTTATGGGACGTTTTCCTCCTTCTTTGTGCATCCCACCATTTTGCAGGTGCAACCAGTGGAGAGTGTGAAGGAGGCTATAATATTGTATTTGATTTAATCATTTATCAATATTCCTCTTTGAAAACAGACAGGCTGTTGGTAAAGAAAGAAGCATACATTCCATTATTTCTTTAAATAACAAGAATTAACTCTCCAGCACAAGTGAAAGCAGACCATATGCCTTCCCTTTGGGTATCCCTTGGCACTGAGGTTCTGGCATCACACTTCTTCGTGTAGAAGCCAGCAAAAGATGTTTAATGGCTTTCAGACTCCGAAATGAGTTCTGCGGCCATGTGTGTCCCTCTCCAGTTGTCTGAGGAGATGAGCTTGAATTACAGCTCAGCCACTGCTGCCAAGCACTCTCCATTATTCCAGCAGACCAGGTTGCCAAGCAGGATTTATGGTCCTTTTAACTCAGTATCAGGCAATGGAGCAGCGTTGTGTGATACAGACTGTATACCAGAGATTCTTATCAATGGAACAGGACTCTAAAATCAGGGAGATAATCAAGTCTATAGCTATCACATTGGTAATTGGCACCACTCAGAACATAGTTAAACATAAAAATACAAACCAGAAATGCAGCAGAAATTACTTTGCTTTCACTGTGGTTTAATGCACTACATAGATTATACAAGTCAGGCTCACACAAAGATTTTCTAAGCCCTGTGTCCATGAAGTTTTGAATATGCCTACAACACGGTAGCTCTAGTGGTTGGGTACAATCTTGATAAATAAAATTGAATATTATTTTTAATCAGTTATAATCTGAGGCAAAGCAGGCTTATCTGTTGCTAATAGCAATGAAGCTCTGAATATATTAAGCCTTATTTTTTCATTTTTATGAACAAAGGAATCGTTATGTTATAGAAGCAAACATTTACATTCATATCCAAAAGAACAATTGGCTTCTTCCTTGATAGTCATAGTATAAGACTCTATTTTAGCATGAATTAGAACTCTATCTTTGCAGTTATTTATAGCCAGGAAAGAAAAAAAGCAAATCATTTTAGAGTGGTCTACATATATTTGCAGAAAAGATAAGCTACATAGCTGCCTGCGCTGTTGTATCTCTACTAATTTGAATATAATGAGCAAACTCTCACCTCACAAAGATTGGGTCCTGGGGGTTAACATATTAGCTCTTTATCTCCAGTGCTATATAAAAAAATAAATAATAAAAAAGCCTTTGCCATGCTGCTAATTATATTAAACAGTTACAGATATAAAATACATTGGAATAGTTGTTTAATAGGCAGGCAAAAATAAATGGCATTGCCGTTGTGACTTTGTTGGTTCTGTCTAAGATATTACTGAGTTGCGAGATTATCTTTTTGTTGAATGCCTTTGCCAGTGATACAAATAGCACCACTGACCTTTAGTGTAAACTCAGAAACAACAGCTGTAAAACAGGTAAATTAGACCAGGGTTTATGTCACTATGATTACAGCATCTTTGTACAACCCAGTAAAAATAAGAAACAATAAAGCAACAACATTTGCTCTTTACTGTTCACCATGATACGTTCAAGTATTGAAGCAAATTATTCTTCTGTGATAAATAACTGCTGATGGATTTTACTGTGTGTTGGACTCAGCTTCAAAAAACAGCCTATCCAGTAAATCCTTTGAAAATCTATTTCTTTTTCTGTGTCTATGATAGATGCAAGCTTTTTAATACATGAATCTGCTCAGATTTTTGGTAAAAGCTCCCTTTAACTGCATATCTTGTCCTGACTATCATGAATACATGTATGTTTTCCCTCTTCCATTTCATCTTGCTGTTTAAGAACAAAGGCATTACATTTGGGCTACAAGGCAATCAAACTAATGACTAAATTAGTGGCATTCAGAGGATACCAACTAAAGCTAAATTTGTATTGATGTTTACAGTTTTCATTAGATTTCTGGATGACTAAAGAAACCAATTATTAAGCTGAAATAATGAGATCTGATAGTCTTTTGCTATTCTACCAGATTGTGCTTGGAAGCGCTATAGAAGTCACCCCAAGTTATGAAAACAAGTAGAATAAAATCCATGGACAGTACAGTCCCAACTGTATTAAACTTTTAGGTAACTAAAACATGACCTAAACCTATACTGGAAACTCAACTGCTTGCTTACTGTAGCCTCAGTCAGTCTTCATAGTTTGTTCATGGTTTTCTAGTAGCTCCATTTTAGAATCTGTTCCTTTGGTTAGATTTAGCTGGATTTAAACATCAAGAAAACTTAAAATAACCTTTGAAGAAAGACCATTTTTAATTAACTGTATTAGGAAGGGCCTCAGAACTGCTCCTCTCCGCAGTATTCCCAATGCCAGTGATGAGCCAGCATCTGTTAGGTTCATTAGGTGTTTCCCACCATGAATGCAAAGAGTGGGTGCCACAGACATTTTCTGTGAAGTGTCTTTGTTCGTCCTAAATAGCATCCACTTAACTTTTTTGTTGCTATGTTTATTTGAAGCAATAGAAAAATGAGGTGCTGGCAGTGTACACTGGGGTTGAAAATGAATGTTTTCCCTGAGGAAGTCTTTTAGATTTTTTTTTTTCCTGTTTGGAGAGAGCAGGATTTGTCCCTCTATGGCAGCAGTTTTCAGAGAGGTAGAGCATAATTTCTGAGTTTCACATGGCCATTTTGGACTTTTACTTCACCTTTGATTTCTCTTCACAGAAGTTTTAGTGGGTAGAGGATGCCATATTAAAGGTGAACAGGATGAGATTATACAACCTACTTTTAGATTCTAGTATACAGAGAGAAACTGATTGGAGCACCTGTGAGCTCTCAGGGTCTGGGCATTCAGCGTGGGACCACAGGGGCTGGGAGCTTCACCATCCAGGCGTTGATTCACTGGCAGAGATCCTTATGTAAGAGAGTTCCCATCCCCAGCACAGGCAGATCTTGGGAGCAGTTTAGGCCTGTGGAGATCTCTGGCTTTGTGCACATTATTCATTGTGCTCCTTTGACTTAAAGGCTGCTTTGGTTTGTGTAATTTTACAATCTACTGAAGCAGGACCTATTGATATTTAAAAAATAATTAAAACAGTCAGGGTATTGAGTATTAAAATGCTGCCTTTATGCAGTATCTACTTTTCATATTACAGCATAAGATTTTCACTCTGCTTTTGCTATTATGAATCCATTACATGTAGATGAATGAATACTATTGTTAATAACCATTTACAGCACACAGTGTAACAGCTCCAAAGGAGCTATTAGAGTTTACTGTATGCTGTGAATATATATGAAGAACAATACATAGACCTCAGCTAAATTGTAATGAGTGCATTGACATAACATCAGCTCTGAAAAGAATCTCAGGCTCCACAGCATGCGAATGGCAAAACAAAGAAATTCAAAGTACAGACTCCTCTTCTTTAAATCACCCATCTATCATGTTGTGTGATGGGTATCATTACTGGTAACAGTTCTGCAGCGTTGCTTGTAATGGAGTATACAATGATTACCTCTTGTACTAAGTATGCCAGTGTTTACTTCCCAGTGTCACCTGCTGCAGTGCTGGGGCAGCTCTTCCATTTGGCTTATCTGGCATATCAGCATGCAGTGTGTATGGGGAGGTTCATAAGCTTGCATTTCTGATTTGCAGCATTTCAGGTAGAATACAGTCTAGGATTTGTGTAGGTAGTGATACTTGTGCTACTTGTGCCAAAAGAATGTTATGAGAAAATGTTTGCTACATATCTGTGCATGCCTCTACGTTAATGTTAGGCTTTTGGCAACACCTTCAGTGCAGATGCAGATCTGAACAAGTGGAGACATGCAATAGGCTTCATTTACACCAGTACAATATAAATTTCTTCCTGCTTCTAATACACATCTGGGGATAATTTTTTAAGAGCTAAGGTAAGTCTTGCCTCTTTGCTAACTTGATTCTAACATTCTGGTGATAAAGTTTATTGTGTACTGCCTTGTCACCACTGTGGTAGGGAATTGCTCAAGGGAGCTCAACAAGTGCTCCCAAATTGCTTCAGCTGCTACATCCTTTAGGCTGACCAAGGTCTTTAAGTTCCTACTTTTTCAATTATAATTTTGTGGTTTAGTTTATTGCTTTGGACTGTGATTTTAATCTCTTCTGGAGGAAATGTACTGAAATGCTTCATGTTCCTTGACCACACTTAGGAATTAGTGGAAATCTAAACTTAAATGGCTGTCCTAATTTGGTGCTAATATTGATACCCTTGGCTTTTTATTTTCTTTTGAGGGCTTTTCTTCCTAGTGATGTTCTACTGACTTCCCCAAATATGAATCAGATTATTGTTAGCTGGCACAGAGCTGCATGAGGAAGGTCACTAAGGTTGTCCTTTCATTTCAGTTTCCTCTGAGCTAGTTGTAGCTCCCGAAACTTTCCTGAGAGCCAGGACTGCACTCTAACAAGCAGTCCTTGTGATGCTTGCTTTTCTGAAATGCAGGTAGAAGGCAAGGATAGAAAGCGAAGTTTTGGTCTTCGGGGTCCAGACACAATTCTCAAAATGTGGCCAGCTCCACAGGGCAATGCTGTCCAGAACTTTCTTACTGTCCATGGCTGTATGTCTTTCAAAGCACAGCTCTGAGCTCTAGCGGTTCAGTAAAGCCAAAGACAAAATGATGTTTAAAACTTAAAGTGAAAATTCATTTCTGTACATGAAAAAGCTGAAATTCACTGTCTCATGAAATCAGAACACGACATAAACTGTTTAAGCCAAAAAAAGGATAATAAGAAGCCCACGTGACACACACAAAAGGGTAATATCCCTCTAGTGTTAGAGATCAACTTCTTCAGGCCAGAATGTGAGTGAAAGGGAGCATCCTCACAGCAAAGTTCTTGGCACAGGCAAAACCAGGCTTTTCAGTTTGGCACTAGTTGAAAAGAAAAAGGTACCAAACGTACAGACAGAAACTCGCCATTATCAGGGATTAATTTTCATACTTCTGGGAGGTGTCAATAAAACATCTGAATAGTGAATTCATGGCAAATCTCTTCTGTGCACTTTCCTCAGCTGTACTGAAGGTGATAAATTAAAACATCTCCTCTCTTTAGTATATATTTCTGATGGAAAGGCTCATGTCTTCTTGTATGTTTGCAAAATTAACCTGTTTGACATGCACTTAAAGATCAGTGGCCAAGGGCATTGTTAAAGACCAACAGCGTTATGGAACAGAATTGCCTCTGTGGCCTTTCAACCACTGTCAGCATTGTACTGTGCTGGTACCTGCAGAGTTTTAACAACACCAAAAAATCAACACCTGAAAACTTGTGTTTGATCTACATAGTTTCTTGTCTCTAATCTAAAGCTAGTATACTGTTACTTTTATATCTGTTTTCTAATCACATCTCCTTTAATTAGATCCTGTGCACTTAGATTTGTTTTGTTGCCAATATTAAACTGGGTTTTGTATAGCAAGCAGATTCCAAGGCAGATGTCCAATCCTTTTGGATTTTGCTTACTGATTGTAAAAGAAATATATTATTTCTTTCATGCAAACATAGAACAAAATTCCTTGTTGAATAACAGACTCATACTGAGTATCTGTAGAGCCGCATCCAGCACAGTAGGTGCTGAGAAGCTCCTGGTAATAACTTCTTTTGTATGACATTTCTATGCACTTAAGCTTTCTGTGTGTTGTCTTTACCAATTTTTGGATAAGAATTTGACTCTAAGCTTAACTTCACTGTTACATTCACTTTATTCAAAAAGGGTCAAGGAAAATAACACAGAGAGCTTCTCAGACAAACTGAATACCCAAGCCACTCACAGTTTAGAGTAGGTCAATTAGATTTCCATGGATTAACTTGGAAACTAGTCTTCCAACAGATTTGCTATGAGATACAGCAGAAAATGAGATTTTGTTTGTTTCAGATCAAAAAAACACACCTTACTAGTGCTCCATGGAAGAGAAGAATGAGGTTAAGCAAGAAAGATCAGGCTCTTACTTGTTATTCTGTCATATTTAAGTAAGAATTTTTAAAAGGAATAAGTTCCTGGTTATATTTGAAGTTAGTGTTGTCTTGAAAGGTGAGTTTCCAGAGGTCCAGGCTGCCCATCTGTAACTCAAGGGAGTCTCTGAAGGCCCCTCAGCTGTATCTATCATCTCTCTGTAGTGTATCTAGTTTTCCATATTACATATCCTTTATAAGAGGCATGTGAGACAAACTTGAACTATTTTTGGAGAAATCTGCTACTTTTCTAAATATCCAGAACCACTGTGAAAATCAGCTGCAATTCTTAACTTATGCATCATAAGTCTGTACTGAGTCTGTCAGACTGACTGCACATTCATAGTGTCATTCCCACCGTGTGTGCAGTGATTTGATTGGCGTTGTTCCAGGCTGGAGGGCCTTTGGAGCAGCACAGTTCCGGGTGCCACCACACTCCTAAGGAGTGTGTGACCACGCTCTAAGTGCTCATTGTGCAAGCACACAGATTCAGTGAGTCTGCTTGAATTAACATAGTTACTTACGGTGGGAGCATTTGTGGTTTTGGGACCATAGTGAGCCCAGCCATGTTGTGCTGCTGTCAGGCAATGACTTCCCGAAAGAAATGGGAAAGAAATGTGCCATTTAGGCCATTCTGTGTGTTGTTTGTATGCACTGGAAAGGAGGACAAAGCACATGCTTTTAACAGCTAACAGGAAGAGTATTTATTTGTTTTCTCTTTGTCCCTGTTAAGACACTCAGGACACGCCAGAACTGAGAACCTTTAATTTATCACCTTCCTGTGCTTGGGGCTTTATTGCACTCATTGCTTAAGCTAATGCAGGTGGTTGTCCCTTCTTTGCACCTGTTTCTGCTGTTATTGATGGTTGCAGTTTAAATTTTTTTTGCTCTACACCTATTACTTAGACATAGAAATTGTTGCTTCACTTTATTTCATTTACATTTATCAGTCCTTTATGATTTTATTGCCACTTCTCTGCTGTGACTGTAAAGGAAGAACAATGTTTATTCCCTCTACCTAGCAAGGTTTAAAACATCTTTGTGTTAGAATTGTTCTTTCTATATAACACAGCATCATCAATTGTTTACAGCATATTTACAAGCAGCAGAAACTTGATGCCTTTTAGGATGAGATGCCTTCATTCTTTCTCAAACTCTCCTTATGCTTTTGTAAAGCACAAAGTATCCTGGTGGTGTTCAAAAAAAGGAACATGATTATAAGCACAACACAGGAAGCAAACTGTCAATCTAAAAGTGGTTGCCCTTATTCAGCAAATCTCCTCTCTGTATTCTGAATCATCTGATGGTAGGGACATAGAAAGCTTCCAGTAATCTTTATTATATCTGCTAGTAGAGCAGAGTCAATACAACTCTGAGAGCATAATCTGGATTTTACTTTGACTCACACATTTTAGTATCTAAGGCTTCAATCTGGAAAGAAACTGATGCATGTGGAATACAACTGTAATTATCAGTTAAGTGTTTCAGGGGCTCAACTGCTGTTTCAGACATGACTTGGGTATCTCAGGACCCAAAATCTCTAGACCTCTTCACATCAGTGGGGTTTTACAGCGTTTTTCTTTAAAGACAATGATGATAGTCATATGGTGAGGGCAAGCTGTTTACAAAAACTCACACAGGTATCCCCAAAACAAAAATTGTGTAGTGGATATTCACAGGAAGGATTAAATTAGAGATTCTTCCTAAATTACACTGGATGAGGTAATAGAATCATAGAATCTGTGAGGTTGGAAAGGACCGCAAAGATCATCAAGTCCAACCTGTCATCCAGGACCTCATGACTACTAAACCATGGCTTCAAGTGCCACGTCCAATCCCTTTTTGAACACCTCCAGGGACAAGGACTCCACCACCTCCAGTGGCTAACAACTCTTTCTGTGAAGAACTTTCTCCTCACCTCAAGCCTAAAGGTAGAGATTCTTGTTAAATTACACTGGATGAGGTAATACCAAGTTCCAGCCATTCTCAGACAAATACATGAAGGACAGAATTAATTTTTTATTGAAAATAATCTGCTAATGTGGAAATTAAGGTCATAACATGAAAGGGAGTTTGAAGAAACAAACTGATCAGCTCGATATTATTATTTTTTTTAATACTAAACGTTACAGCTTGAAGACTCAAAGGGATTTTCAGAGATGGAATGTGAGCCACTCGCATTTTCACGAGGCCAACTTTAAGATAATGTCCTTCCTGATTAGTGCAGTGAGTGTCATTGCATTTAATTGGCTAATGACCTCTGCTTAGTGAATGTTATAAACCAGAGTGAAATTTGAAAAGAGGTACAATAGCAAGCTGCAGTAATCATGTTTCTATTGGTATTGCCAATTGAAGATCATGAATGATAAACATTAAAGCACAACATGTAAACAGTATTTTCCCTGCAGAATTTAGGCTCAGACTGATTGCTTGTCTCTCTTAATATGATTTGTCCTGGCTATTGAAAACAAGGACTCCTCCCTCCCCCGATATCTCTTCTAATGTAATTAGCATCTAGTCAATAATGTTCAGCATTTCATTTTACCGCTTTAATTAACAAATTCAATTTGTTCAAACCGCTGTGAAAACAAATTAAAAGCCCAGTGAATAAAAACCTCTAGTGCCAGAGATGTGTCTAAGGTGTTCACCAACTCTTCTTCTATTAAATGATCATCTTTTGTACCTTTCTCCCCTGTGAAAATGCCTGGGATTTTCAAAACTTGTTCTGATTATCATTGCACCAGAATAAGTTCCAATTCGTTCTGGCAAGACTTGTCTGAATTTTTAATACTGAGAAAGATGGTTTAACACTCAGAATCCCAAGTCCAAGGAACACAAAGTAAGGCTGTCTGGGCATAGTGCAGAAACTGTGAATGTTAAGCATTTACTTTCAAGCTTCTCTAGAGATTCATTGTTGTTCTTCAGCTTGCCCTTTGCTGTGCCTCTCTCCCAGTCCACACTGACAAGTTGCAACAGGTTCTTTTTTTGTTTGAATAGAATAGCATTAACCTGGTTAGAAAAGACCTTCAAGGTCATCGAGTCCAACCTATCATCCAACACTATCTAATCAACTAAATCCTGACACCAAGCGCACCATCCAGTCTCTTCCTAAACACCTCCAATGATGGTGACTCCACCACCTCCCTGAGCAGCCCATTCCAATGTCCAATCACTCTTTCTGGGAAGAACTTCTTCCTAGCATCCAGCCTAAACCTTCCCTGGCACAGCTTGAGACTGTGTCCTCTTGTTCTGGTGCATGTCGCCTGGGGGAAGAGACCAACCCCCACCTGGCTACAACCTCCCTTAAGGTAGCTGTAGACAGCAATAAGGTCTCCCCTGAGCTTCCTCTTCTCCAGGCTAAGCAACCCCAACTCCCAGCTGTGGCAGAGTCTGTCCTAGCCACAGCCACCTCTGTAGCAGCCTGTGTGTGGCCAGGTCAGGGCTGCTCCTTTCTTGCTTTAGCCTTTAAAAAATGGTCTCCCGAGACTGCAGCACGGGCTTCCCATGCTGGTCTCACACCTCTCTCTGGCACCACCTGCCTGTGCCTAGGACACCAGCCCGGCTGCCAGAGCTTCTGTGTCCAACATGGTCATGCTTTCACTCTATTCCCAACCCCCCCACCCCCCACCCCCATTTTCTTTTGTAGATGAGAGCATTTACTATCTAAACACTGGCAGAGCTCTGGAAAGGTTGAAACAATACAGATCTGGTTTAATAACTACTGTAAATGTCCCACAAACTTGGTCAACAGACCACCGTGCATTTATATGCACGATAAACACAAACACATGCAGCCCCGCACGGCTGTTTGGAGGTCAGCCTTCCCTTCCCAAAGAAGGTCACAGGCAACCGTGGGCTTCCTGCCAACATGTAGCATTTAGCTTTGCAATATTCATGCAATGGGTTTTTAATATTTACAGCTTTAGATTTGACACAAGCTCTCCTTATGTATTCTGATTGCTTTGGCTTTTTACAAGACCTTCCTGAGGTGGCTGTTTGAGAAAAATATTTAAGAGAGTAAATGTTAGCTGCTGAGCAGTGCCGGGGCTGGAAATCAAGGATGCTGAGGTGAGTGTTGTACCTCCACCACTCAGAGGGACCTCAAGGAAATGTGTTATTTGAGATTTGTTTTGCAGATTGATGAGGAAGCAATGGACTATGCACACTGGCTCCCTGCAACATTGCTTTGTTTGGATGCTGTGGTGTGTAACGACAGTGTCAAGTTTACGTCGTGAGTTTTCCCTCATCCAGAGCTCTAGTTTGAGTATCTCTCCTTTATCCTTCTCCATATAACCTGTCTAACTGCAGCTCACTTTGAGAAATGCAGTTAAAATTGGCTGGTGGGTGCAGTGGTGTGGAGAAAACTGATGGATTAAAGGGAATTTTAACATAAACTCACTTCAGGAAGTCAGGACCTGTTTCCCTGAGTAGAACCCTGTAGACGATTTGCTGTCTCTTAGTTTGAGAATTTGAAGCCTTTATTGTTCCACTGAGTTCATCTCCACTTTTAGGTCCACTGAAGCTCCTGCAACTCCACTTGAACATCGCCTTTAACACTTTTTTTGATACGGCCACTTCTAAGAGTGATCTGGCGTTAGGTAGCTGCAGCCTTTCCTGTTTCACCAATTCACAAGAAAAAGAAAAAAAGAAGAAAAAAGAAAAGTAGTGTGTACTCCAAGCTGAGGTCCTGCAGGAGGCAAACCACTAAGCCCTGAGGTCTTACCATGAATGAGAATGCAAAGTGAAAAGCATCATCCTGTATTAATGCAAACAAATGGATGCAAGCGCTTTCTGTGCTCCTCAAACGGGAGCATTTAGAAAATTAGTGTTCGTATTGGCCACTAATTTCTCCACAGTGGAGTCACCAATCCTTACCTTTGATTTTAATTTGCCACTGTAATATTTAGTGACACGTACTGGTGGTGTTGCCTGAGCAAATCTGTGTCTGAAATGATTGCATTTTTGCTCAGATATGTATAGCTCATGTCTGTCTGTCTCTCTCAGTTTCTTTTCTTTTCTCCTTTTTTTTTCCTTCCTGCCCCCCCCTACCCCCAAACGTAACCACATGCCAAATGGTATAAATTATCCAACCATCTGTCCCCCTTCTTCAAAACCCTGAGGGAAAATAGATCTGAAGTGTAGCTCATTTTCACCAAAAGAGCCAGTTGTAATAGATCCTCACTTTTGCATCCACTCACTTTGCAACTGGCGGGAAATCCCATAGCCTTGAAATTTTTTTTTATAGCTAATTTGGACCTTTTAATTAGCAGGTGGCCAGTTTTGCCTCTGTTCAGTGGTGGCAGCAGCTCCTGGACCTTCTGCTATTTCTTTCACCTCTGACCAGTAGAGGAGCTCCCCCTGCCTGTTACTTCTACAGTGGCTGAACTGTTCCCATTTTCCTGATACTTTCTTTCAGATTGAAATAATTTCATCTAATTATATACCCCCCCTTAATTTTCTGTCTTGTAAAATAATAATAAGGAAACTGATTTTGTTCCTGAGTCAATTTGCAAATCAAGCAGCCTTTACATTATTTCCCTGTCTGCTGAGTTTCTGCACAGTGCAGAACTGTCTCACATATATGTTTCCCCCACTCTGTCTCTCTGACTTGTCAGCTGAAGCTGAAATGCTAATTGAAATCGAATCGGCTTGTCAGTGTGTTGCCATTGTGCTGCTCTCCCTCTGGTATGTTTAGCTGGTGTGTTCACTAACTGAGAATTAGGAGCCTTTATGTTGAAGGATCAAAAGTTCAGGTGAGATACTCTTCTTTCTTACCACTGCTAGTACAATGAGTCAAACTTGTTGAACCTTCTAGTACTGTGCAAACTTACTGTACTGGAGGCATCCTTCCAAGTCATGTTTATAAATCAGTCTTCTGCTTAACTGCTTCCAAATATGAAGGCAGCTGATCCTAAGCCAGTTCTGAAGTCCTGGAAATTTCTTCTTTTTAGCTTGAGTCGTTATTAAATGGGGAGCTTCTCAGCTATGCTTCCACATTGCTCACTAATGTATTGTGTGTTCTTCAGATTTGAAGAGATAAAGAGAATCAAATCTGAGATTAGGAGAGCTTCAAACACAAAGATCCTTCCAAGATACCTAGCCCTGGTGGCATGATGATTTATGTATTATTACTGGAGCTCTAGGGCTGAGGTGAAATGAACTACATAGTCTTCCATAGCTCATATGTAAAAACCTTTTATCTTCCACTGGGATCTGTATGACTCTTATACCAGCCTTCAAAATTTACAGAAAGTTGGACAGTGTCCTTGTTACATTTGGGAGCTCTCAGTGTACTACTTTATAAAAGGTATGCAGCAATAGAACAAGAGGCAATGGTTTTAAACTAGAGAAGGGAAGATTTAGATAGGGTATTGGGAAGAAGTTCTTCACTGTGGGGGTGATGGAACACTGAAACAGGTTTCCCAGGGAGGTGGTGGAGGCCCTATCCCTGGAGACATTTGAAGTTAGGCTTGATAGGGCTCTAAGCAATCTTAGCTAGTTGGAGATGGCCCTGCTTACTGCAAGGCGCAGAATGACCTTTGAGGGTCCCTTCCTTCCCAGTGCATTTTATGATACTTGCATCAATTTAGGAAGAAGGTAAAGCAAATAATTTATTTCCACACATTAGTAATAGCACTCATATTAAGTCAGAAGCTTTTTTTCACTGGGATCACAGCCAATATTTCTTCATTGTTGTGCTAATTTTATGTAGCAGTGTGTGAATAATACACCACCAACAGTACATACCAGAATTTGCTTTGGTCAGTAAGATCTGTCCTGGCTGAACCCAAGGGTCTTAATAAATCCTGTAACTCTGGCTTGTCCCCAGGATGTGCATCCAAGCCAGAGTTTTCATCAGTTTGAAGTTCACCTATTCACATTCCTGTGTGACTACATTTATGCCTACAGACATCAAGCGAAGTATTATTGCAGTTGTGCACAGGAAGGTGTACTTAGATGTTTTTTGAACTTCAGTTCTGTTAAATTGACACTGTGATAGGAGCCCAGTCATGATAACGACAAGTATATAAGCAGGTGTAGAGAAATTCGTATGGGTTTTGCCATGTGAACTTATCGGATCCTTTGAAAATATTTCCTTTGACTCTGTAGAAAGTAGGTTAGCTGGAACTGTTTACCTTGCTACAGAAGAATTTTCAGATATCTTTTTTGGGGGGGGGGGTAAAAATATGGTCTTCAAGCTTATCTCAGTGTGACAGCTCTTCCATTGCAGACAGATTAAGATCTTTTCCAAAGTATGGTGGATTGGTGGCTATCCAAGCATATGTCATTAGGCAAAAATGAAGGATAGATATTGAAAGATGTATTTTAGCACTCAGGTATTTGATGCTCTTTTCTGAAGAGGCTCATTTGGAAATACATTTTATATGTTCACTAACCACACACAGTTATTCTGTCAGCAGAGCTATTTATCTGGTATCTTGTATATCTGTATCCTGTGTCCACTAGCCCTACCATGATAACCCTAATTCTTTCTCTCTCCCCTAAATGTGCTTTGTGAGATTCCCTGGGCAGAAGAAAACAAACTATGGCTTGTCTTGAGTTTTATGTTCATGATGGCTATCAGGCACTGTTGCCAAACAAAAGATATGGAAAATGTAGAACTTGATGTCAGAGGGACACAGTGTTGGATCACTGCCTTCACTGGCTTCTAGACCTCAGGAGGAAACTGACAATTGCTGAGGCTTAAGATAGAATAGAGTAGAGTGGAATGGAATGGAATGGAATAGACCAGACCAGATTGGAAAAGAACTTTGAGAGCATCAAGTCCAGCCTATCACCCAGCACCATCTAATTAATTAAACCATGACACTAAGTGCCTCATCCAGGCTCTTTTAAGACACTGCCAGAGATGGTGACCCTACCACCTCCCTGGGCAGCCCATTCCAACAGCCAATCACTCACTCTTCCTGGGAAGAATTTCTTCCTATCATCCAGCCTAAACCTTCCCTGGCACAGCTTGAGACTGTGTCCTCTTGTTCTGGTGCTGGTTGACTGGGAGAAGAGACCAACCCCCACCTGGCTCTTTCAAATCATCAGGTTCAGCTGGTGTTTCAAAAGTACTCATCAAGTTCAGAAACTTTCATATCAACTGGGTTATACTGGTGGGTGAACTGATATTTTTGCCTCACTTTCACAGAAGGCCAGCTTTTTCTGCAAAGCCTGTATTTAAAGATTTCTCCAAGAGTTAGCCTAGCAAGATCATAGAATCTTAAAATCAGTTGGAGTTGGAAGGCACCACAAGGATCACCTAGTTCCAACCCCCCTGCCGTGGGCAGGGACACCTCACACTAGATCAGGCTGGCCAGAGCCTCATCCTCCCTCCAGGGATGGGGCCTCAACCACCTCCCTGTTTAGAATCTGTTTGCCTTCGGTTTGCTATCTGTAAAACAAAGATAATGGTATACCTCAAAGGTGTATTGTCAGGCATAATCCATTAATTTTTATAAAGTTACTTTCAGCTTCTGAGATAGAAGGTACTAAAGCAATGCAAAGTATTATTCATACTATTATTATTTTATGAGTCATGCCAAGATGCTGCTTCTCCTTCATAAGAATTCCAATAAGATCTCATTTCTTTATTGCACAGAGATGATGTTTTAAGTTTTCATATTTCCTTGGGAACAAACTATAATTTTTGAATTGGCCATTACATTTTTAAGAAGCTGGTTTGATGTCCAATTCCTTTTTTGTTCTTAACCGTGTCAATATATAACTCCAATCTGACAGACGGCCAAGGATTGATACCTAGCAATTACCTGTGGTTTGTAATGTCAACTTGAAAGTTTTGCATTTCTACAAGCTTGGGTTAATAACCACTGTGCTGAAGCTGAATAATATATGAATTTTATGGTCTTCTGACTTTGAAGAGATCTGCTATAACACATTGAAAAAAAAGGGGGGGGGGGGGGGAAGAGAGGGAGAGGGAGAGAGAGAGAACAGGTTACCTCTAATTGCTCTTTTATGAAGGTATCCATTCTAATAACATCAACCTGTGCAGGAAATGACACAACAGGTGTGTTAGATAAACAGGGGCAGATGAGGGGTTGTACAGGCAAGATGATATTTCTACACCAAATGCATTAGCATAAATGCAGAAATCTTAGCTTGCTGCTTGCCTAACCAGTGCCAGATTGGAGTGACTTGTAGCTATCACTCAGAGGCAGAAGAAGGTGTAAAGAACATGTTTAAATGAGAAGACGATGGCAGCTCTACAAATTTTGACAGTCACTTTATCTGAGGCACAAGTTCCTTGCTCTTTGTTCTTCACTAGTTCCCAAAGGGCTTGATTTTTCAGAAGTGCTGAGCACTTGCAGCTTCTATTGACTTTGAGTGGAGTTCTAAGTGTTTTGCACTTGTGAAAATCATGCCCAACTGGATTAGCACAAAGAAGGTTTTCTTTCGACATCAGCCAGAAATCTCTTTTCTTCCCACCTGACTTTTCCAGCAAAGCACAGGTCCTGTTTCCTAACAGGCAACATTGTATTATTCTATCATGCATTTCAGTTTCTCAGGGTCTTAGTGAACATGCATGGATTTTATTATGCATTTGTACCATTTCTCAGAGTCAAAGAAGTAAGAGATGGTAAAGACCTTCTAGGTCAGCTGCACTCCATGTCTCCAGTAGTACAGCAGTGTTCCTTTCAGTATGTTTTCTTGTGTTTTGTGCCTCCATAATATTGGAGACTTCCTTGACTGAGGCTGTGATGATAAAGGCTGCACAACAGCTTACCATTCTTTCCAAGATGATACCTACCTTTGGAAAGAAAGGAGATTTTGAATCTTCCCTCCCAATTGAGAACAGTATTCCCTTTATTCTACAGGCAGCTCTTTTCATGTCATCATCAGAGGCAGCTGCTGTCATTAGAAATAAGAATATAAACACCGGTTGGGTTTTCTTGTTTGTTGATGTGTTTTTTGTTTGTGAGATTATATTTTGATTTAACAAAAGAGGAATGCATAACAGAGGTGAACTTTCTCTTTATTGCTGCACTTTTGCTGTTTCATGGCCTCTCTCTCCTGATTTCTGGACGCCTCTCCACTTTGACATGGGACCAGGGATGCGAAATAACCTACAGAATACATTCAACAGTGTGTCTTAGCTCCACATTCAAATGTATCTTTGGCCACCCTGTTCTGGAGAATTCATTGCAATAGACATAATGGGCCATAATGCTGTCATAAAATCCAGGCTGATGATAGGAAGAAGTGTAGTCGTTCCAGTAATAAAACTGACTGCCCAGTGCAATATAGGCTTTCTCCTTCCCCCATCTGCATGAAATATAATTATTGGAAGAACAATCTCTGGATGCATTTCAATAAATACTTTCCCCCAGCGCTGTTTTCTAGGGCAAAATAATTTGTTGTCTCTTTTTAAAAGCCCTTCTAAAACCAGCTGACTTTTGAAGTTTTTTTGTTATTTACGTGACAAATCTCTCAAAAGTTTTCTCAGAAGGAAGATAATATTCATGTTCTCCAAATTTTCATAGTTAAGCCTATTTAACATATAGTACCTGGAAAATTTTGCTTTTATTATTGTTGAAACACAAAAGAAATTAAGGAGGAAAGTAACCTTTAATTTATACTCCTACTCAAGAAGAGGTCTTTTTATAGTTACATTCAGGTCACTTTATTTTTTTTTCCTGTGGATCATCTATACTATTAAATGGGTTTTTACTCCAATTTAGGAGACATTTCTTCTTTAAACCTGTACTTACATTAACTTTTGTACATGGTTGCCCAGGCAACAATGTAATTTCCTGAAACAATGGCATTCTCCTATGTACCGTTTATGGCAAGTTTGCATTTGAAAAAACTTCTTGTCTTATCATCAAAGCAGAATTTGTAACCTTCTGACAGCTGAAGGAATGTTCAGGGGCCTTGATTCATATTCATTTTCCCTTGTAATTTTAATGGGTACCATCACCTTTCATTTTCAGGTTATTTCTTCTTTTTTTTTTTTTCCCCCTATGATAGTTACTGTTTTACATGAAAATTCTAGAGCAGGCAGAAGAAACTGATTAAAAAATAGCTCCAAGAAAAGGCTGCAAGCCCCATTCTTCTAGCTTGTAGCCTGTGAAATTGCCACTGTTTAATTGATCTTCTATAAGCTTATCTTTCCAGTGAGATGTACCATTATTGTACATTAATCAGCGCCTCCAGACATTATCACTGAGGTAACCAAGAGCTAATCAAGCAAGAATGGAGCTGGCAGACACCAAGATGTCACGGATGCCTAGCTGTGTACAAAGTCTGTCAGAGTTTCAGCTTCCAAAGGAACCTGGTTTTGCAGGGCTGCAGACTTTGTATAACCTTGTCATAGCAATGGCTGAAGGGGGAAGCACCCTGAATGTCAAACAGGCAGGCAACGCGGGGAGCCAACGCTCCTGGAATCCTCTGGATGGCAAACAACAAAGTGACACTGCAGTAATAATAATAATAGTAATAATAATAATAATAATAGATGCTTTTTAAGAATAAAGGAAATGTTGACATGTTGATTAGTTTAAAAAAAAAGTAAATAAGACAAGGTGCATATAAGCATAGGTGGAAAATGAAGCTGAGGAATGTCTGGTCTTATGAAAGGGATTCATCCTGAATCTTGACAATATGGCAGGGATACCTGAATTTCCAGACTTCAGGGGTCCATTTTCCATAACTTCTATCATCTTTCTGTTTTCCCTGTCCTCATCCCTTAGAATAGAATTAACCAGGTTGGAAGAGACCTTGGAGATCATCGAGTCAAATCATCCAATACTATCGTCCAATACTATCTAATCAACTAAACAATGGCACCAAGCACCCCATTTAGTTTTTACTAAATAGCACTTTTCAAGGCAAGAGACTCAAGCACAGCAAATTTACAGTGGAACATATTCCAAATGTATTAATCAGTCATTGCAAAGTGCCACTAGAAATGGCATTCCTGCTTTTTAATTGATTTTATGTTATATGTGCTCACACAGAAAAGAAAAAAATAAATAAATAATAATAACTAAAAAAGCAAACCCAAACAAAACAACTGCCTGCAAACCAGTGAATTTTCCTGAATGCTATTTCTGGCAGCTAGAGACCATATTGAGAAAATAGCAGAATAGAAAAACGTTAAAGTGTACCAGATTCCCTTAATCAATTTCACTAAGACTATGCTTATTCTTGCAGAAAGATCTATGTGACACTTCACTGTCAATTGACAGAATCTGTAATTCAGGAGAGAAAGGAGCCTAAATTGTGAAGGGAAGCAGCTGAATCTTTGTGCCATAGGTTCTGTCATGTGAGACAAGCTTCAACTGCTGGCATGTCTGGGCTGCTTCTTTCTTGTTGGCATGTTGATGTCTCGATAGCATCCTTTAAGTATTTCCTCCTACTGTCTTGGTGGTGATGGCAGAGAAGTAATTCCAGTTCTGGCATCAGTGAGGTGAAACTGGACTGGAGCAGACCTGTTGACCCCTCTGCTGGTGACATTCACTTGTGGGATTTACCCAAAAGGTGTCTGAGGACTTGGGACCAACGAGCATACCTTTATTATACCCCTTACTAGATTCACAAGGTGTGCAATGGAGTGAAAACAAGGCTTTCCCCTTGAACAAATGGTACAAACCATAGTCTCTGGTTGGTTATCTAGAGCTTCCGAGCTTGGTGCTTCTGACCTTTTCTGCTACCTGAAAAGCAGCCAGGTTTTCTCCCCACACATTTGTAACCCACTGGTTTTTCGTGCAGCTTCCAGGGGCGCTGGAGGAAGAGAATTACTTACGGCAGACGTAGCAAACAAAGCCGGTGATGTACAGTTCGAATACTGAGGTTTTTTTCTTCAGATTCTGAAAAGCATTTTGCAAGCTGTATTTTGTTACCAGCTACCAAGAAACTGTAAATTAAAGAAATACATACTGAAAACATTAATAAGCAGATTTTGCATAGTTTTCACTTTGTAATCCCACTGGCTTCTGTTGATATATTCCAAATATAAACAGGTAACAGATCAAAATTTGCCCACTGAATTACATATACAGCCAATGTAAAACACTGAACCAAATTGCCTGCTGGCATACATCCACTGACAAAAAGGAGTTTCGCCAGAAGGTAGTTTGGCTCATTATGGCTAGTAATTTGATTATTAATAAGTGGAAAAATATTACTATTAGTTGCTAAGCTTTATTGATGACATTCTCAAAACTCTGTTGTTTCCATAGAGTGAATCTGTCAGCACTGCTTTACACCCCTTTTTTGTTTTGGTGCAGATCATGTATTCAGGATGGCTAGCCAGACCAAGGTCATTAATGAAGATGTTTTCCCTTAGGTGGGAGGGAAGGATTGTTTTTATTTAATTAAAAAACCCCATGAAATAGGAATACTGCAGAGGGATAAATGTTTCCCTTTCTGAATATAAACATCTTGGCATCACCTCACTGTTTATTTTCAAAAACTGCCTAAGTTTTGCTTCCATATTTATCTAACAGCAGGGGATCATTATCCTGTGACAAAGTTCTATTCCACTGACATTATCTCTTAATTAGAATTCATCCTTTTCTAGTTCTACGTAGTCAGCCTGTAGTTCCCACAAGTCCCATAATGCAAAGTACATTTTTGGAGCGGAGGGAAGAGGGAAGGTCTCACAGACCATTAAGAGCTGTTTAATAAGCAGCCTGGTGTGGAAAAGGCTGCTTTTATTCTGCATGGGCATATCTGTGCAGAACTGCTGATGAGGCCCAGCTTTTGCACTGCCTTACATCATGCCAACTGACTTAAAGTGATGGTCTAGGCCAGGAAGTGGGGCACTGCTGCAGTCAGGAAAATAAATTGCTTGCCTTTCTTACAAGACAAGGAGAGGAATCAGTTTAGGGCTGTAATCATACTGCACTTGGAAGGTGGTGGGGCGGACAGAGGTAAAGAGCAGCCTTGTAAGATGCTCTGCAGTGTGTAGTGAATGTGTGCTGGGATTACAGTTGTGAATGGTATCATTTCTACTGCTCAGGTTGGTCATGCTAATCTCCCACGACTCCGCTTTTGGTGATTAAGGCGCTTGCAGCTACTGATGCATCTTTCCCGTCTCTCACAAAGCATAAGCAGCACATTCTATTAGCCTGAACACAGCAGCAGATAAGCAGTTTGACTCTAGAAGTATGTGTTTGGGTGTGTAAAACAAAAAACAATGAAGATGTTAAGGCCCTTGCTCCTGCATCATGACTTTTGGTAATCTATTGCAGTGAGATTTAGAGCATTGCTAAAAATGTTTTAAGCTCTGAGCAGTGAGCAATAAGTGAGAATACTGAAGTAGAAATCTCACACAGATTTTAACAGCTCTAATTCCACATCCTGTATTTCAGTGGGTAGAAATGTGAGTAGTCCTTCCCAATGGTGTTTGGACACACTACATCTTCTGAACTAATTGGTTTCTCCTTCCCAAGGTCTGCCTGCGCAACTAAGAGAGCTGCGTAGCTTGGCATAGATGGTGGAAGGTTCAGCAGCTACTATAAAGCATCTTTTCCTTTACATAGTGCATTACAAAAATAATCACAGCAGACAGATACATACATTTAGGAAAAGTTACAGGTCTCCACAGGCCGAAATTGTATCCACGTAAAAATCCAGTGTGAAACTCCTCATCACCAGGTGAAACAGAGATCAAAAAATACAGAAACACTCCCCTAAGGGCAGATCCTTGAATGTATATCAAGACATTCAGGAGTTCTAATTGCCTAACAATTTTCAGATAATATTAAAGCATATGCTTCAGCATTAAATTATTTCTTTATAGGGATTAGGAAGAGACCAAAGGGAGTAACCTTACCTGAACAGCTGTGTAAAGTAAGGCTTTTGGTCTTTATTGCATTTTCTTCCAAAATGCGTGCTATTACAGAATACAGAATTAACCAGGTTGGAAAAGACCTTCAAGATCATCAAGTCCAACCTATCACCCAACACCATCTAATCAATTAAACCATGGCACTAAGTGCCTCATGCAGTTTTGTTTTAAATACTTCCAGTGATGGTGACTCCACTCCATCTCCCTGGGCAGCCCATTCCAATGGCTAATCACTCTTTCTGCCTAAATGTCCCCTGGCACAGCTTGAGACTGTTCTGTCACTGGTTGCCTGGCAGAAGAGACCAACCCCCACCTGTCTACAACCTCCCTTCAGGTAGTTGTAGATGGCAATAAGGTCTCCCCTGAGTCTCCTCTTCTCCAGACTAAGCAACCACAGCTCCCTCAGCCTCTCCTCATAGGGCTTGTGCTCCAAACCCCTCACCAGTTCTGTTGCACTTTTCTGGACACGTTTGAGAAACTCAGCATCTTTCTTAAGCTGAGGGGCCCAGAGCTGGACACAGTAGACAATGTTAAGGAGACAACGATGGAAAAGATTGGTCCATTAATTGTGACAATTCCTAACCTGGCATGATTTTTTTTTTGCAATGGCTTCCTGATAATGTTTTGCTGTGAAGCAGCATGTGAGGATAAAAGAAAATTCCCTTAGAAGTCCTTAGTCTGTAAATTAGCCATTGTATAGCTTCACTTGATGTTTCGAAGTGATGTTCCCAGTTCTGCTTCTCCCATTATTATCGTTTTCACTTACACCTTGCAATTTTGTTCGGATGTTCAAATGCCTTCCCTTTCAGAGGTGCAAAGATGAAAACCAGCAGAAAATGCAAAAGCAAACTATGAGCAAGTTTATCAAATCCAGGAAATGGTGTCTAATTGAAAAGTCTGCTAAATTTATTTAATGATGTGGTGCTACTGAGAGCTGTTAAAAACTTTATTGTATTGAATTATGCAATATCATACTCCACTGTCAAATGTTTCCTTGGTTCTTATTAAGGCTATGATTCATGCTAATATTATATCATTTACACAGGTTCCTCAAGCAGTGTTTTATTAGTATTTGTTAATTTATGAAGCATAGTTTCTGTGTATGGTTCTACTTTATAATATTAAAGAGGAATAGAATTTCATACACCCAAATACATCTAAATACTCAGGGATAAGTCAGCTTCTGGGAGACAATGTGTGTAAGGAGACAAAGGAGATATATTACATGCTGCTCAGGGACATCTGAGAAAGTTCTTCACTGCGTCATTCGTCATTGGAATGTGCTGCCCAGGGAGGTGGTGGAGTCACCATCCCTGGAGGTGTTCAAGAGGAGACTGGATGTGGCACTCGGTGCCATGTCATGAGGTCTGTGGTGACAGGTTGGACTCGGTGATTCTTGAGGTCTCTTCCAATCTTGATGATACTGTGATCACACTATCACAGTATAACTAAGGCTGGAAGAGACCTCGAGGATCATTGAGTCCAACCTGTCTCCACAGACCTCATGACTAGAATACTAGTGATATATACAGTGATACTGTGATACTGTCTCTTTCCTTTTACATGGGCCACATTCCTCTCAGTTCTAGCCTGCATTTCAGCAAGACTATTGAATTCAGCTCCTTTCTCTAAGAAAATTACGTGAACCAAGCATTTTGACAAAACTTGTGTTGTCAAGGGTGTGTTTGCTGATTTCTCCATTTCTGATTTTTTTTTCAATCTTGGCTTTTCTAAAATGCCTTTAAAATAATTTGTGGATTAAGTAAATCCACGTATTTTGTTTTAACTCCCTGCTATTATAAGCCATTCTTGAGGCAGACATGTTATGCTACTTGGATATGACCATGGGTTTATAGGAAAAGTTCAGTAAAAAGCTTTCAGGGACCAGACTAAGTACAGGCATGAACAGAATTTTCCACATCTCTTTAGTGTGGCATTTGGGACTTGTGTCCAGTGTTCATTTCACAGGCTGAATGCAGAGATGTTTTACTGATCTGTTTGCCTCTCCTTCACCTCTATCCTGTTCCTTGCTCGTGTTTCACTGTAACATAAGAATTTTTCTTGCACTTCTCACCTGGAGTGGCAGAAGAATTGGGTCCATATTCAGTCTTTTCCTACTTTATATGATCTTCCAGAATGATAACAGTTTCTCTGCTTTTCCTTACTCAGGAGAAGAAGTTTTGTTTTATTTTGACATATAGTCAAGAGATGGGATAGAGTCTTGGGGCTAAGTGGGTCATCAAAGCCCTGTCCAGCCCTCAAAGCATAATTAGATGGTGAAAAAACATTAGTATTCAAATCCTGACATAAATATAGTGTATGTTCTGCTGTTGCTCCCTCCAGTTCTTGTGTTTGCAATACATTTGCTGTGTTCCAGAAGCATTTATATGCTATTATCTTCCAAAAGCTACTGATATGTTGTTGCTAGCTATTTAATGTGAAGGTTTGCATTTTTGCTACAGTTCTGTGAGACCCCCAGCCCCACTGGAAAGCATCAGCTTGCCTCTGAGGACTGGAGTCCTTTGATTCTGTAACCAATATTCAGCCCTGGGGCTTTGCTGTGGCTTCTGATCACCAAATAGATTTGCTGGGCTGTGAATCTGTGTTGCATCATACGAATTAAATCAGTTCTGTGCCTGACCCAGTGAATTTACTTGCTTGCAGAAAGGGCATGAAGGAGTGCGAGGGTGGGCCTGAACCCAGCTTAACAGGAGGAGGATGTTGGATGGTGAGATGCATGGATAGTTAAATTTGTGGCACAGGATTATGCTCCTCATCCTCTGGTACAACTGAGAAGGGAAGAGGAAGATCTTCTGAGTTTCTTCTCCCTTGGGGAGCCTAAAGCTGTTCTATCAATTCTTTATTTCTACTGCTTTGTGTGGCTGAGAAAGCAATTTGGGGTATGACAATATTTAGCTGAAGTTTGGTGCATTTTCTATGATTTCTAAAGTCATAAATTTCCTGCCTGAAAACAGATAGGAATTTTTTTTCCCTCCTCTACATGTACCCTTCTCTATTTTCTCACTGAATTTAAAGCAAGACATCTATTTTTAGCAGCATTATTACAGAACAATGTGTAACTTGGCCCAATTTTTGAAAAAATAAAAAATCTTGTGACTAGAAAAAGCTGATTTGAGATCTTCATATGGAGTGCCAGGGGAGGTTTAGCCTGGGTGTTAGGAAGAAGTTCTTCACAGAGAGAGTGATTGGCAATGGGAATGGGATGCCCAAGGAGGTGGTGGAGCCACCACCACTGGAAGTGTTTAAAAAGAGCCTGGATGAGGCACTTAGTGCCATGGTTTAGTTGATTAGATGGTGTTGGGTGATAGGTTGGACTCGATGATCTCGAAGGTCTTTTCCAACCTGGCTGAATTCTGTATTCTGTACAAATTTAAAAGGTTTTTTAAAATAGTAGATCAAGTAATATAGCACAAACATTTTTTCCATTTAATGGATCTTCCAAGAGAAGACCTGTACTAATTTTGATCTTGTATGATGCTTTTTGATTTCATTTAAAGAAGGGAAATCTAAGTTTATCAGCAAGTTTATCAGCAATACACCATTGACTGTGTATTCATCACACAGTACTAAGCAGTAAAGTGCTTGCAAAAAGTATTGCACTGAACATAGTGATATTTGTCTCCTTTCTAACACTGGGTGTTCCTAAATTCTTCTAATTCCACTTGTTATGAAAGAGAAGTACAAAAAGCAAAGATGTTTGGGGTTTCCTCCCCCTCCTTCCCCCCCTGTTTTCAAGTTCCCCATTAGTGGTCATTATTTTCCAGCTTTTGTCCTTTTTTTCCCCCCTTGCAATTTTGCTGTGAGTGATTCTCTCTGTCATCTTGCCGTAAATTGATTAATACTGCCCACTGATGCAGTGCACCACATGGCTAATATATCAGTTAAATGGAAACAGCAAACACCACCTGCTCCTTCAGGCAAATGGCACTTTGGAAAATGGAATGTGTAATCAATAGAATTAAACCTTAAGCAAAGCACTGCAAACAAATCCAGGGGCAAGGTCTTCTTTGCTCTGTGGTATGGAAGATTTTCTCTCTCTCTCTTCTTTTTTTTTCCAGTATATCAATTCTTTTCCTTCTGATGTGCAGTATTCTCGCTACCACTGTTGTACAGTTCAGTATTGCTTGGATCAGAGGTGATTTTTTCATATTAAAAGTTTGAGATGGATCTGCTTCCCTTTATATGCTGGAGATTTACAGGACCAATTCTTGTCAGTGGCAGTGATAGGTAATAGGATAAATCCTTCCCATTGATGGGGAGATAAATGCTGGTTGAATTTAACTTTCAAATCTGCTAGAGACTGCTTAGCATTAAGGCATTTGCCTCATTTGTGAGCACTTTAAAGATTAAGGATTTGAAGAGCAGATACAAAAGACACACAGAACTTTTCAGCTGATGCCAGAAGAATGATCTTCCCCTAACAAATACTTTTTAGAAATAAAACTGGTCAGATTTACCTCCCCAATGCAAGAGTAAAATTTTAAAACAGCTTTTTAAAAGGAAGAGCAATAAATACAGAGAGACAGGTAAAAGCAGAGGACTCTTTCAGTTTACATACCTGGAGAGAAAAGGGTAATCTGTGCTGAGATCATTTGTAGCTAACATTCAGCTCCTTCAGAAAGGTAAATCATTGCTTGGGTGACTTTGGGCTGCCTAATACATAGTGTCTAGTAGCTGTTTTGGTTCAACAAATAGTTAAGGAAAATGAACTCTGCCCTTATGAGCAGTGTCCCAGGGATCAGAGAAGACTCCAGAATCCCTGCCACATCCAAGTCACACCAGTGGCTCTAGCTACTTCATAAATCTGTAGATGAAAGCCCACATAAAGCTCTTCTCATATTATATTCCATACCTATAAATTGCTACCCTTGTCAGAGCTGTGAGTTTGTTTAGAGATCTATTTTGTCTCAGATAAAGCTTGTTAAAACCCCGAATAAGGCCAATCATTAGTACATACCACCTGACAAACAAGTAGTCAGCTCCAGTTACATGAAAATAGCCCGGGTCTATCTCACGGCTGCTTCTAACAACTCACAGCAGACTCCATTCTCTGTTTGTGGTGTACTAGTAATTACGTTCTCGCTGGCAGGATTTAGAGTTTGGTTGCCAGGGCCCAAGCACCATGTAGCAAGTGTTTTGGTAATGAATAAAGACGGCAATCAGCAGCAACCTGAGAGCGAGCTGAATGAGACAATCTGGCGGGCACTGAGGGGGTCCTGCTGGCTTGCTCAGATGGGCAGCAGGCAGGGATGAGATAATTGATAGGAAAGGGTAATGAAAGGAAAGGAAGTCGGAGGAAAGGGGGGTGGGGGTTGGAAGAAGAGAGAACAGATTTAGAAAATAGACAAAGATTTTGACCTTAAAGCTAATAGGCTACTTAGGATATTATTTTATAAAGACCAGGATGAAATAAGCTGGCAGCTGAATGTCAGTATAAAATAATCCTTTGTGCAAGTGCGTGAGCTTGCATGCGTGTGTGCACACACACATGTGCATGTGGTGGGCTGGGGAAGGTAGAAATCCCCATGTGCAGACCTTAGATGATTTCTAGGAAATAATAGAAACTGATTGAACGGTTGTTTGTAGGATCCCTACTATTGCAATATTCTCTTACCTGCACAGCCTGCAAAAACAAAGCAACCAGGTTTTGATGCCAGAAGCTGAGAGAGGAGAAATTCAAGGTGAGGGAGAAACATGACCTAGACAAATTCATCTAAATATGGAAGCAGGGGGTGTGTTGCATTTTGGAAAACTGAGTCCCCATCTAAAACATATTGAATTCAATAAAAAGTGTTCCACTGATTTTTTAAAAACCTTGAACTATTCTGACTTTGACAAACTAAGTGGACATTTGTCTTGCCACCAACGAAATGATGAAAAACCTTACAAAAAGCATCATATTTTCAATTGTATGAAAAATAAGAGAAAAGGAGAGTGTGTAAGAGTAACAAAAGTAGTTGTATATACTTTCCTTTGCAGATAGATAGTTTTCTTAGAATGAACTCTTGTAACATAATTACTTTTTTAGCCTTCACAGTCTCTTCAGGCAGAAAAGTTAAAACTCCTCCCAAGACACAAAAGACCACTTTGGTGTAAGGAAGCTCAAAGGTCTTTTCCAACCCATTCCATTCCATTCCATTCCATTCCATTCCATTCCATTCCATTCCATTCCATTCCATTCCATTCCATTCCACTCTTTCCCTTTAATTTTGTATCTTTCTGACACCAGGCATGCTTCCTTCCAGCTTTGTGGGCATGGGAAAAGGTTAGTATCTTTGCATTGCTCTTTCATTGGAGATATACATAGATCTAGATATATAAGTTAAGTTGGAGAACAGAGTTCAAGAAGGAAGAAGGCAGTATGAACCAAGTGGAGATAGGAAGATCTTTTCCAACCTAAACAATTTTGTGATTCTGTATTTTCTTAGTGACAGGGCTTTGTTTAGGTCCCCTTACACACTTTCAGGATACATTTTTGCTCAATACTGATAGAGTAGAGTAGAGTAGAATAGAATAGAATAGAATAGAATAGAATAGGATAGAATAGAATAGGATAGAATAGAATAGACCATGTTGGAGGAGACCTTCAAGATCATCGTGTCCAACCGATCATCCAACACCACCTAATCAACTAAACCATGCAGGCCAATTAAAGCTAGGCCCTTGAATATTTCTCTTCAGCAATCTATCTGTTTCCTTGTTTTTATTTTTGTTTATTTTTTAAAACACATTATGGATTTTAATACAGGTGGTCTTCCCCAGACTTGCAGGGATTAGGAATTAGTCTACTGACTCTCTGTTAAATACTATAGTAGTGTGTGATTTGCTGTGTCACCAAGGCTGGAAACTTTTCAGGTCTAATAAGTCAGCTATCTTGATCTGAGGCAGTACTTCAATTGAAAACCTCAGTTTAGGACCTAGACTTCAAAGGGCATGTTCCTGGTGATTCAGTAACCAACGCTCCTCTTCTAAATTTATTCTAAATAAGTTACAAAATGCACAGCACTGATAGATGTTCTTAGCTTCAGCCAGAGGTACATCAGCACTTCAGGATGTTTCCTATTGAAAATGTTCCATGCTAGTGAGAAGTTAGCCACAAATGCACCTTTTTCCTGCCCATATTTCAAACAGAAATGGTATTATTCACTTTCTGGGATTCCAAAAAAATTTCATGCTGTGCTACTGTGTAGAGTTCATCAGTGCAGTGCTTTCTCAGAAATGTGGAAACACATTAGTGATAAAAGAAAATATTCCATGTAGAGTGTTACAAAGCACTTTGGGATCCTTTCAGATAAAAGATATTATATCAGACATTATGATAGGTAGTAGTTATTAATACCTGTCATATTGTGACTTTCTCAGTCACTTTTATTCTGGTAGGAGCAGTCTTAAGAAACTGTCTTTTACCCAATTTACCATAATTGTGATGTGACCCATATTGTACCCTCCTTCTTTGCAAGACCTTTGGAAACATATTATAGATGCTCCCCGTGACCTTTCCTAAAAGCTTTTTAATTGAAATGTTTTCATGCAGCTTCCATATTTAAGATAATTTCATATTTTGATGGCCTTCAAACACAAGTTGAAAGTATATTGCAAATAGAGAAGAGGGTAATGGAATTGTTTTTGATGTGGGCTCCATCTTGTGCTTTGCTGAACCTGTCAGAATGCTGCATGGTCTAAGGCATATGTCAGATTTATCTGTCTTTCAGTTTTACCAAATAAATACTAAGGCTACAAAGGCTTCCTGCAAACACCACTGCCCAATTTATACACAAGAGAAAAGAGGAGACTTGCTACCATACAGTATTGCAAAGTGTGTTTGCATTGACACATTTTTGACTACCCCATCATGTTTGGATGGATGGCTTCTCTTGATTCTCAGAGTGTAGTAGAGGTTGTGACTAGATTTACTGGATTATTATTTTTGGGGGAGTGGGGGGCTATCATTTAGGTTTGTATTTATGCAGTGCTTAGCAGAGTCCTATCTTCTGGTTAGGGCTTTATGGTACTATGGATTATTATTGTTAAAAATAAAAATACTTGTGGCTTGGGAAAATGAGTTCTATGAATTAGTTAAAACTATTGTCCAGATGTTTATATCTCTTTGTCTGGATGCCTCTGTAGAGGCTTTTGACCTCTAGAAACACTTATGTTATGATCTCATAAGCTGTAAGTTAGTTCAAATGTGTTTTCTTAGGAATGTGGATCCAGCCATGACTCTAGATAGAGAGAAGGCTACATATTTAGCAGTGGCTTCATTTCACAACAAACATTAAAGCTTTTTCCTTTTGCATGTAATACAGAATCACAGAATCACCAAGGTTGGAAGAGACCTCAAAGATCATCAAGTCCAACCTGTCACCACAGACTGCATGACTAAACCATGGCACCAAGTGCCATGTTCAATCCCCTTTTGAACACCTCCAGGGACTCTATAAGCCTGTGCCATAAGTAGGCACGAATGTGATCTTCCCTCTACTCTGAACTATATATAGGAGCTTTTTAAGTGGTAAATTATGATATTGATCCATCACAATATAGCCAAAACTTTGTTAAATTAAAAGAATAACATTATTCATGATGCTAAGGCAAAATGCTGTGTGACAATGCAGAGCTTCATTTATTCATGCTACCGATTTTTGTTGTATATTGCTGGCACAGGGTTTCCAGAAGTTTCATCCTTTGACCTTCCACACATGAAGAAACACAAAATATGCAACAAAGATCAGTCATTGCAGACAAAAAAAAAATCTGCAATGTTGATTAGACAAGAGAATTATTCATTGGGCCAGATTCTCTGTGGTGTAATTTTACTTAGCTGTATTGAGTTCATCGACTGATCTTTATTGACCTTATTTCTTTGACTTCATTGTGGGCATTCTGCTTTACATCGGCTAAGGATCTGGCTCTCAGTATTTAATTTGCACAATAAATGATAGAAAGTCTTTTCAAATGGAATCAGCAGTGTAATTAATGGGAACTGATGCTTAACGTTGGATCCTTTCCCAATAGCCTGTTATGCAGCACTAAAGATTATGGGCCAAGTACTGATTTCACATTTTTACGCCAAATTCCTATTGACCTCAACAGGAGTTTCACGAGAGAAATGATAGCAGGATATATCCTATTATTTCTTGAAAAGGTCAGTGTTCTGATGGAAGGGGATGAAGCTGTCTTTTTCATAGCTGTCAAGCAACTTGGCTTAATGTAGTCATGGAATCTCACCATGATAATAGAAACCTGGCATGCTTGCCTTGGTACGCCACATTGTAGCTAACCGTGAGTCCTTGTCCTTGCTTTATATGATGGCTGAAGTTCAAACTTTCTGAATCAGATACTAGTTACTGGAAGTGTGAGCAGCTCCAATTGGAGGAAAATCTTTGCCTCTATCCCTGATACATATTTAACTGTTTGTATTTGTATTCATTCTTTGCTGAGTCTCGTTCCTGTATTTCATGTTCTGTGCGTGAGGAAGGAAATCCTTGAGTAGATTTTTGGCTCTCAGATAACAGTGGCGTAATAACTACAATTCAGACTCTGAACAGCATTATCTTACAGAGAAAAATCACTCAACTGGTCACTCAACATTTCTACCTCTGGCAAAGACTAATCAAAATAGTCTCTGAATTTGCTATAGCTGTTATTTACCATTATCACGGTCCTGTGGCATCTCCATTTTCTGTCTGTGATTTTTGTCTGCCTCTTGATCTCCCCCATTGCTTTTAAGTGCGCTCAGATAAAGCTGTTTTAACTGTTTTCTGATGTCATGAAGGGAGACTGCTTGACCAAAACCACCAGAGGAGGGTAGAAGAGTATAAAATCAGAACCATTAAAAGATATCTTGTGCTACTTTTTCCCCTACAGAGTTGTTCAGTATGTTGACACAAGATGGAACAGTACTAACTGCATCTGCCCCAGCCCTATAACTTTCTCTGTAAGAACTGTCTTGAAACTTGAACTCCTTGGCTCAGGCTCAGAGGCCTTCTATGTCTTTATCCTTTCTTCATTCCCTGAATTTCTATTTTGTCTTTCAGCTGCCAGGCTCTCACCTTCTGAGCCTGCATTCATTGCTTGTTTGGTCTTGCTTAAAACTGAAGTCAGCTTGTCATTTCCTCTCCGTATTAAAAGACAGACATAGCATTCCCAGCACCTTCCCAAATCCTGTTTTAGGCAGAAGATTCAGATACTTCAGTCCTGATAGCTCTTGGTCTCATTTAGTTTGTATTTCAGCTTCAAAGCTGCTGTGTCAAGAAAACCCTCCACATGAGCTCTCAGGAGAATGGCATTCTGAACAGAACTGACTCATGTTGTTTCATGTTTGAACAACTGGTATATGCTAATACCCTAATACAAATGGTGGAATCCTGGTCTCAGACTCACCTTGTCTACATCACAATTACCAGACTAGGCTAATTATCATTCAGAGATGAACAAATGTGAATAGAAGTGGCTAAAGGGGAAGCCTTCCTGTGCTGTTATCATTTCAGAATGAAGAAGGGAGGTGAGTTTAGGTTGTTTGTTGTCCTGCAACTTCACAGATGGTCTAGGTTCTTTTGCATGCTTTGGGTTTCTTTTAGAGAACAAGGTGCTTTCTTTACAGAGCATTCATGCAAAATGGGAGTACATATTGTTAGTGTGCTGTGATACCTACCAGATTTCTGGGTTGGATTAATAGAATACAATGAACCAGGTTGGAAGAGACCTTCGAGATCATTACGTCCAACCTATCATCCAACTCCATCTAATCAACTAAACCATGGCACCAAGCACCCCATCAAGTCTCCTCCTAAACACCTCCAGTGATGGCGACTCTACCACCTCCCCTGGCAGCCCATTCCAATGGGCAATCACTCTCTCTATGAAGAATTTCTATGTACTGTCCTGTCTCTGTAGATGCTTTCCTAACAGATCCATTTTCAGGATTTGCTCTGAACTCAGAGCTTGAACTGGGGCTTTTCATAGTAATCAGTGAAGAAAAAGAAATTCACACTTTCAGAGTGAATTTCATCTTAGGTTAGCTCAGGTGCTTTCTGGAGGTGTCTGTCTCTCCTCAGTTGTGTGAGTTGTTTAGAGTGACTTAACTCCTAAATAAGGTACACTGATGCAATCTAAAAAAAAGGAGTGTGTCCTTCTCAGCCTGATCTTGGGATGAGCAGATCCAAATCGGAGCAAAAGAGAGAGAGTTGTTGGCAGAGTATTTTCCTGATTTTGGAAAACACTTCTTTCCTCTAAAGTACCCTGAATTTTTCCTTGCCTCCTTTGAGAGGTGTGCTTTAAGGCTGTTTGCCAGGTGTTCTTAGGAAAACTGAGCAGCGTGGATGTTTGAGGGGTGGTGTGTTTGGGTAAGACTTGATTTCTGACAAGCCACGGTACGCAGTAACTTTTTATTGCTCTCTTATTATAAAAGCAGACTGCTGTAGTGAATAGTACAGTGGCTTCTGTATGGGCTTCTTTTTTGGGAAACAATGATCCCATCAAGTTGCCAGCATGACTCATTCTAAGTGGTTGAATCATTTTTATTACACTGCTGCTGATGGCTTGCAAAAGTCAACTTTGGGTTGTCAGTTCATTCTGCATCTTTTATACTGACTGACTCTTGTATGCCAGAAACACGGTCAGTTAGACGTTTTTATGAGTTCAAGGAAAGATGTTCTCTTTAAATAACATCTAGAATAATAAGCAAGCTGTGTCCATATGACCTGATAATGTGTAAGTAGGATGGCTTTAGAGCAGTATTTGGTTTGTAGTATACTAAATCAAAGAATATGTAAGGACACTGCTCAGCTGACAGAAATACACATTATAATATTAAAGGATTGAAGCTGAAGTGATTCTGCCCCTGTACTCAGCACTGGTTAGGCCACACCATGAGTCCTGTGTCCAGTTCTGAGCCCCTCAGATTAAGAAAGATGTTGAGTTGCTGGAAGGAGTCCAGAGAAGGGCAACAAAGCTGGGGAGGAGTTTGGAGCACAGCCCTGTGAGGATAGGTTGAGGGAGCTGAGGTTGTTTAGCCTGGAGAAGAGGAGGCTCAGGAGAGACCTTGCTGCCATCTACAATTACCTGAAGGGAGGTTGTAGCCAGGTGGGGGTTGGTCTCTTCCCCCAGGCAACCTGTGACAGAGCAAGAGGACAGAGTCTCAAGCTGCACCATAGGAGGTTTAGGCTGGGTGTTAGGGAGAAATTCTTCACAGAGAGAGCGATTTGCCATTGGAATGGGCTGCCCAGGGAGGTGGTGGAGTCACCATCCCCAGAGGTGTTTAAAAAGAGCCTGGATGAGGCATTTGGTTTAGCTGAATAGATAGTGTTGGGTTATAGGTTGGACTCGATGATCTCAAAGGTCTTTTCCAACCTGGTTTATTCTGTTTTCTGTTTTATTTTTATGCAGAGCCGGCTAGGCCACAAAACACAACTTAGAACAAACTGTTTCAGTGGAAAAAAAACAAACATATAACAAAAAAAATATATATCTCCCCAAAGAAGGCAGAGATCCACTCTCCCATTTTCTATTTCTCTTCTGTCATGAGTTGTTTCCCAGATATTTCTCTCTTGGTTATATATAAGGTTAGGGTGGGAAAAATCAATTAGATTACCTTAAAGTAAGATATTAATAGACTGACATTGGTTGCATGTGTACTGCTTTGGTAGTGTGGATGCACTTTGGTTTTTCATTTTTGTCAGAGAAAGTTCTTTACAGAGAGAATTGTTAGCCATTGGAATGTGCTGCCCAGGGAGGTGGTGGAGTCACTGTCCCTGGAGGTGCTGAAAAAGGGATTGGATGTGGTGCTTGAAGCCATGGTTCAGTAGTTGTGAGGTCTTGAGTGACAAGTTGGACTTGATGATCTTTGAGGTCTTTTTCAACCTGATTGATTCTATGATTCTATGATTTAGGATTTATTTTTCACTTTATAAATCTTTATAGATCTCTGGCCCATATTGCAACTATTTAACCCCAGTCTCTACAAGTCTCTTCTATAAGTCTTTTATAACAACCTAGACCCCCCTTGAAGGTTCAACTTAGAAAGTTTGAGACCGTTAGGCAAGTGTGAGTTTGGAAGCTGAGAAAAAGCCTGGGTGATTTCCCCAAATACTAAGGCTGCATGCCATAGGGAACTTGATGTGGGCTGAACACCATTTCACAGGCAAGGTGTATGTGAAAAGAACAAATGAAGGAACAGGTGATTTCCCCTTCCCCCCATCATCACTCAGATTTAGAAATAATGCTGATAAAAACCAGAAAGTGGCAAAATTTGTAGGTTTAGACTTGAAATATCACATGGCTTAATTTGCAAAAGGATACTAAAATATGTTATATAGAGATACTTCAAATACCTCTATATAAATGCTAGCTTCCAAATATCTAGAAGAATTTAAGCCTTTTTACCTCGGCATAAGCTAAATATTATAGTGCCTGCACTTTCCAGTGAAGAAGAGGCATTTTTACTTCACTTGTACTTTAACCACTACATTAGACTGTGTTTCAAAAACATAGTAATATGCCTTAAGAAAAGCCCTAAGAAAAACCTACAGTAGAGTCTGAGTGCATTTATCTTATTTCACATTAGTTAAGGGTAAAGCTTGCTTGTAGTCCCATTATAATCAGTGGGACTACTCCCATTAGTATGGCAAGCAGGATTTGGCCCTTTGTTTGTGATTACACATTCTCTGCCTGGGCTGTTAGACTGAAGGGTATAATACAATTAAACTATTGGATTAGAATGGGAATTTCCAAACACAGATCAGCAAGGGGACATGATTGCATTTACTGTTGGGGGACGAAGTGCAAATTCCTATTCCTCCCTTGGTGTATCTAGGCTACCTAATGGAAGTAATAGTGTGTATCCAGAGCATGTGGAAAAAATGCAGAAATATGGGCAGAAAAAATGTGGTCCTAAGAAGAAGGAAAAAAATCCCACAGATTCTTCTGATTCTTCTTGACATTTAAATAAACAACCATATCTAAGAGTTACCAAAATCATTAAGGCCTGCTTCTGAACAGATCTGTATAGGACTAGAAATAGCTATTCTGTATAAATAGCTCTCTTTATCCAAAAAAAGAAGCTACCTTTTTCTCCTCATGGCCTAGGACTGTGCCTATAAGACACTGCCCTCTGGAAGGGGAAATGACTTCCAGTTTCAGTTAGGCTGTAGCTGTTAGAAACTTCAAAGATCGTCCATCCCTGTTTTCCCTCAGAAGATGATGAGAGCATGGTTTACAAAACAAATTTTACTATTCAGTGGTTTGCTGTTAAAGCTGGTGTTCAGCAGTAAGAGCTAGCTTTTACAGGGCATCAACCAAACTCTTGGAAATTATTGCAAATTACCCTATTGAGTTATGCACATTTTGGAACCATCTCACAGCAATTTGCATTTCAGCTTCTACAAAATTCTTTGAAACATAACAAATTAAGCTTCTGTGTTTTCTGTCAGGATAAATAGCATAAACCTCATTTAACAGACAAGCAGAACTAAGGCCACAAATGATTCATGCACTTCCATCTGCAGTTGAATATCTACCACCCTTTCAGCCCTGTGAAACCCATTTCTTTGCTATATTTCTGGTTTCCATGCCTCTTACCACTGGTCCTTGACATTTCAGTCTTTTGCACCATAATAGACTCCAGTATAGTTTCAATGTAATGCTTAGAAACATGTCATATTAATTTTTCTGCTCAGCTTTCCTTTCCTTTTTTCCCCTTTTTTCTTCTCTTATTTTTTGGTGCAATTAGCACATCTTCCAGAGCATATTCACTTTGCAGAGCAGTATAAAAATATCAGAAATGCCCCACTGAGTCAGCAGTGGTCTAACTCAGTGTACTATCTCCCATAGTGGCAGCAAGAGATGCTGTATGAAGGGAGTGGATGAGCCTGGCCACCATCTGCAGTCCCTTGCCTTCTCAACCTTTCAGCAGATCCAGGCACTGGATTAGGGATATTAGAGGACACTGGATTAGGCATATTAGAGGACACGTCCCCACCTATTCCCTTTATGGACCTCCTGTTCTTGAATCATCTAATCTCTTTTTGAACATACTGATACTATCTGATTCCATGGCCTCCTGTGGCCACAAATTCCAGAAGTTCAGTGCCTGCTGTTAAAAAACTATACCTTTGTCTCTTTTAACCCTGTGTTCTGCTAGTTTCAGTAAGAATCATGGCACTTGGTTTTAATTGTGAGATCTGAACATAAGCCAGCAGTGTGCCCAGGTGGCCAAGAAGGCCAATGGCATTCTGGACTGCTTCAGGAATAGTTTGGCCAGGAGGAGCAGGGAAGTCATTCTGCCCCTGTACTCAGCACTGGTTAGGCCACACCTTGAGTACTGTGACAAGTCCTGAGCCCCCCAATTTAAGAGGGACATTGAGACTCTTGAATGTGTCCAGAGGAGGGTAACAAGACTGGGGAGAGGTCTCGAGCACAAGCCCTATGAGGAGAGGCTGAGGGAGCTGGGATTGTTTAGCCTGGAGAAGAGAAGGCTCAGGGGTGACCTTGTTGCTCTTTACAACTACCTGAAGGGAGGTTGTAACCAGGAGGGGTTTGGTCTCTTCTCCCAGGCAGTCAGCACTAGAACAAGAGGACACAGTCTCAAGCTGCACCAGGGAGGTTGAGGCTCGAGGTGAGGAGAGAGTTCTTCACAGAGAGAGCTATTGGCTATTGGAATGTGCTGCCCAGGGAGGTGGTGGAGTCCCCATCCCTGGAGGTGTTCAAGAGGGAATTGGATGTGGCACTTGGTGCCATGGTTTAGTAGTCATGAGGTGTTGGGTGACAGGTTGGACTTGATGATCTTTGTGGTCTTTTCCAACCTTATTGATTCTGTGACTCTAAGTGTACTGCCAACGGTGCTTAGGATGGTTTATGGGTAATACCAGTTGTTTATGGTTAGGAATGAACAATAGCCTAGATTAACTTAAGGAAGTCTGTTTAACATAGCTTCTGTGTGGTTTACTCTTGTTGTTTTTTTCATATTACCTGATACTGAAAGTGGACCAAGATTTAACAATGTGTGCTCAGTTAAAATGATACCCAGCTGGTTTTGATATTCTGCCATTCTAGTGGCTTGCAGAGGGAATATCAAACTCTCTGCAGAGCAAATAAGATGATAAACATTTTCCCTTTGTCTGATATGCTGCAGCTGTTGAAGCCTTTTCATGTGATTTAGTTACAGCACAAGATACTTTGCTAGGGCAGACAGGCACAGTAATGACGTAGGATAAACTAGGGATGTGGATGGAATTGACGCAACTGTGCACCAATCCTTGCCCAGATATGAAGTCAGGACATGGCTGGCATGTCCACCTGGCTCTGGGAGACATTGCTGGACCTTGCTGAGAGATGTCACCAAGAAGGAAGAAGCAGTCTAGAGCCCATTGCAGGGAGCATATGCTGGAAGCCTCATTTTGCTTCATCCTACAGGCAGCCCATACTACTTTGGTCAAGCAAGTAGGATTAGGTGCAAGAGAATCATACAATCAATCAGGTTGGAAGATACCTCAGAGATCATCAAGTCCACCCCATTACCTAATACCTAGCCCCTCATGGCTAACTAAACCATGGCTTCGAGTGCCACATCCGAGCCTTTTTTGAACACCTCCAGGGATGGGGACTCCACCACCTCCCTGGGCAGCACATTCCAACAGCCAATACCTCTCTCTGTGAAGAACTTTCTCCTCACCTCGAGCCTAAATTTCCCCTGGCACAGCTTGAGACTGTCCTCTTGCGGGTGCTGATTGCCTGGGAGAAGAGAGCGACCCTTAACTGCCTACAACCTCCTTTCAGGTAGCTGTAGAGAGCAATAAGGTCTCCTCTGAGCATCCTCTTCTCACTTCTTGCAGCAACTGGAAACCACATTTTACTTCATCCTACAGACAGCCCACACTACTTTGCTCAGGCAAGCAGAATTATGTGCAATACAAACATAGTGTATTGTGTACTTTAAATGGGATGACAACATCTTCCAACTTCTGTGAAACCAGAACTGCCCAGGCATCCACATAGTACCATAATGCAGCTGTGTAGGTACTGATAAAAACCAGACAGCTGGGTAGAAATGACTGTACAGATTTGTGTAAATTAGGTTTTATGACAGCTTTATAACTTAAAGAATACCAAGGGTATTTGAGTTATCTGGAATGTTGCTAAGTGAAAAGAAAAAGACATACAGTTGTCTCCTAACTTGCCAGTGACTCCCAGTGATATTCATCCTTCAATTTCTTTGCCATTAAAAGAAGTAGTCAGAAATTAAATCCTTTAAAAAAAAAAAAAAAGCAAAGAAAAAAGAAAGATTAAATGAAGTTTGTTTAGCTGAGCACATGAGTAATTCTGTAGGAACAAAGCACATATGTGATACACAGGAAAGTACCTACAGAGCTTCCTGTGCTAAAGACTCAGCCTACTACTAGGGATGGTGGCAGATATTGTTTGTCCTACAAGAATATAACCTTTAGAAATTGGTGGGATTTGTTCCCATCAGGTCTCTGGAATTTATGGTAACATCCTTTCCAACACAGAGTGATGAAACTTACATTTCCATACACTGTGTAAGGATGAGAAGTTGTATCATTATGCTCAGGAAATGGAAATGAGAACTTGAAAGTGTTTTAAAAACATGCTGTGAAGACATTTCGGTGTTATGTGTAACAGCAGTTCAAGCAAAGGCAGCTATAACCCACACTATTTCTTAGGTCCTTTTGGTAAGGGAGTCAGTAGTACAAGAAATAATTTTTCTTTTAACGACATCTGATACAGACACTTTAGAAATCTGCCTGGAAGAGCCTATCTGCAGCATTTTCCAATTGCATGGCAAGACAGTTTCGAGAAAGGCAGTGCCCTCTGAGCCCCACTGCTACATGAGGGTAGGTAGTGGCACGAATCACAGAATCACCAGGGTTGGAAGAGACCTCAAAGATCATCAAGGCCAGCCTGTCACCACAAAACTGATGACTAAACCATGGCACCAAGTGCCATGTCCAATCCCCTCTTGAGCACCTCCCGGGACTGTGACTCCACCACCTCCCTGGGCAGCACTTTCCAATGGCTAATGAAGTGAAGAGCTTTCTCCTCACACTGAGCCTAAACTTCTCCTGGCGCAGCTTGAGACTGTGTCCTCTTGTTCTGGGGCTGGTTCCCTGGGAGAAGAGACCAAGCCCGTCCTGGTTATAACCACCCTTCAGGTAGTTGTGGACAGCAATAAGGTCTCCCCTGCACCTCCTCTTCTCCAGGCTAAACAATCCCAGCTCCCTCAGCCTCTCCTCGTAGGGCTTGGGCTTGAGGCCTCTCCCCAGCCTCATTGCCCTTCTCTGGACACGTTCAAGAGTCTCGATGTCCTTCTTAAACTGAGGGGCCCAGAACTGGACACAGGACTCAAGGTGTGGCCTATCCAGCACTGAGTACAGGGGCACAATGATTTCCCTGCTCCTGCTGGCCACACTATTCTTAATAATAATAATAATAATAAACCAGGTTGGAAGAGACCTTCAAGATCATCGCATCCAACCCCTCAATCAATTCAACCCACCTAAACAACTAAACCGTGGCACCAAGCTTGATGCATGCCAGGAGCATGCAAGCACTGTCTACATTATGCTTGCTTACAGAAACGAGTATTTGCTCAGCTCTATCTGACAAACAGAGCTGCTGCAGTCCAGCAAGGCATGAGCGGAGTTAATGCATCTCAGCTGCGTAAACTGCTAATATATATAACATGGCATGTATGGAAAGGCCACTGAGTCTTTAAAGGGAAACAGGCAGAGCTAATAGGTTTCTTTGAATATAAACATCAGTATATATTTTCGTGACTCAACTCAGCATATCCTATATGGGTTGTAATTTTAAAATTAGTGGTTGGAGGGAGAGATAAGCACCATCAATAAATTAAACTGTAACCCAGCGGTTTAGTCATGAAAGGTTAAAATAAACTTGCTTGATTGATTATGAATTTTAAACAGTTTTTCTTCAATGTAATCAGTGCTCTACCAATGTCATTGCTCATTAAAGAAAAGATTTTCATTCCAACGTTTGATTGAGGATGTTTTTTCTCATTTGCATTTTGCTTTCTACCGAGTAAGCATCTTGCCTTCAGAATTATTAGATTTTTTCCACCCTTGTCTGTCCATAAAAGCTGTAAAGTGGGATAGAGCAGTGATTTAGAAGGATACTACATAAAGATTGAATGAAGATATTGACTACCAGGCCCTAATGCAAACAGGACTGTCTGATGGACTGCCTTTGACAGAATGATGGAAGGGGGCCTTGTGGCCTACTTAGCTGCCCTTCTAATTGGCCTTTATGAATATTTAATGAAATCAAGATGAAATTCAATCAGAGCTTTTACCTGCTGAATCTTAGGGAAAAAAAGAGCAGGATATTATTAGATTTTCCTAGCCCTTGTATACAATAAAACTGTACTGAAATGTCTGTGTGCTAGTCAGGTGGCTGAGATGTGCTTTTTATCCAGGGACTTGGTTTCTTCCAAAGGAATTAACCTTTTTACCACAAAAAGCAGCACAATTTTCCATTTGCATGCATCACTGCTATTTTATTACTGGCATAGTATAATGTTTAAGCCATAAACAAGCAACAGCTATTCCCTTTGAAAACATACCCTTAGCAAATTCTTAGTCTATGCCAATTTGAAGCCTTTTAGGGAACCGTGAGGTCATTTGATAGTTCCAGAACTACATAATACTGTAGCCTAATATTTTGTGCCACATTGGTTGATGTATGAGAGAGAATTTGCACGATCTCATTTCTCAAACATAATCTAGGTTGCATCAATAACATTACATTATAGCAATGAGGTTTAAAACAGTCTGACAGGCTCCTGCTGTAGCACACTCTTACATTCATTTAAATGTAGATTTTGTTTTTCTGAGTGGAATGCCAGAGAAGCTTTTCATAGAAGCACAATGGACAGATTAATCTAAAAATGGTAAATTCAACAGTGGAGAAGGTTTTCCCCATTTTTAGTATTGTGAATTTTATCTTTCTCCCCCAAGATAAGCTGTTTATTCACAGTATGCTGCTTTTATGCATTTTCAATATCATTTTTTGGACAGAAAGGAGTTTGGTACTCAGAGATAAACACAGCATGTTAATACTAAGCAATGCATGAGCAAAACCTTACAGATGTGACTAAATAAGAAGAGTTCAATATTGTTATTTAAAGGCATGATTTCTTTTTAAAAAATTACTGATGTGGGCATCAGTAATGCTCCCTTGAGTCTCTAATGCTGATGTCACCGTGCATATAACATACTTGAGCAACAAACAGGTGCCTGGCATTATTAGGTGCCCCATTATTAGGTGGGGCATGGATGAATGGATACCTAGCTTCCCTCAGTATTTATTTATGTGGTGTTTCCTTAACTCATACACCAATGGTAATGTTATTAGGATTATTTATACAGAGCAGTGCATGAAGACTGTGTGATAAGCTCCTGGACTCTGTGTGAAGCTTTTAGCCTGGTTATTGTACTTCCATCTGTCTTGGAAAATATCGGAATAAATAGTACATAATAAAATAACATCTATTTCTGGGGAGAAGACAGGCCTGTGCATTCTGGCTTCTCTATCTGGCAAGACCTGGTGGCAAATATTGAGGGCAAAGTTATAGGATCCTGATGGGCTTTCACCTTAAGTTATGCTGGTAGCTCTTCCAGTTTCCACAATGATGCAGGGCTTCCTCAGAGCCCCCATGGGGCCTCCATGGGCTACTGTAGGAGCTAGGAATAGTCAGAACAAAGAGTGATAAATGGGAGAAAGAAAACGATCAAACTGTTTCTGTTGGTATTTTACTGAGCTGCACTGGTATTTGCTAAAGCCTGACTCTTGCTTTACTGTGAAGACCTAGACTGAGATGACGCTGGACTTGCTTGGGTCATGGGGAATCTGCTACAATAGGACAAAGTAAAAAAAAAAGATGCCTGCACTTTCCTGTTCAGCTCTCACAGAGACACATACTTTATCTCCTGACTGCAGTTTTTCTTCCCCCTTTCAATGGTGTATGAGATGTGAAGCTTGTGATTTGGGAATTCATAGGCAACATGTGAATTCACACAGGAAAAGCAGCTCTCCACAAAGCTCCCTTCCTTCAGGTAGCTGTTTACCCAGAGGACAGTCTTCTAGTGTAAACAGCAACCTACACCCTGATGACTAAAACTACCTTAGAAGCAAACTAAATGAAGTTATATCAGCATATTTTGCTTTTTAAAATCTTCTTGATGTGTACAAAAAAAAAAAAAAAGAAGGATGGATAAGAGAGTGAATTCTCATCCATGGATCTGTGTGCACAAATGCTGAGCTATGAAAAAGATAAATGCTTCACAGTATTTCAGAGGCTAAGGACTTTGTATGAAGTCAGGTATAGATATTTCAGTGAAAGTATAAGGCTCTCCACATCAACCTTAACTTGGATTTACATGAATTGTACACATGGATGCAATATTTCAGCCCAGTGGTAAGAGCAGTGTGCCCTTTGCATCTTATTGTCCAGAAGTCCTTTTGTAATCTATCCATATGGAAGATGTAGCATCATAGAATCATAGAATTGTTAGGGTTGGAAGGCACTTCAAGGGTCATCTACTTTGAACGACCCTGCCGTGATCACACCAGATCAGATTGCTCAGTGCCACATCCAGCCTGGCCTTCAAAATCTCCAGGGATGGGGCTTCTACCACCTTCCTGGGCAGCCTGTTCCAGTGTCTCACCACCCTCATGGGGAAGAACATCTTCCTAACATCCAGTCTGAATCTACCCATTTCTAGTTTGGTTTTTTCCATCCTCATGGCCCTTCTCTGGACACCTTCCAGCACCTCCAGATCCTTCCTGTAATAGGGGCTCCACAACTGGACATAGTACTCCAGGTGGAGTCTCACCAGAGTGGAGTAGAGGGGGAGAATCACCTCCCTTGACCTGCTGGCTCTGCTTCTCTTGATGCAGCCCAGGATGTGATTTGCTTTCTGGGCTGCAAGTGCACACTGGTGGCTCATGTTGAGCTTCTCATCCACCAGCACCCCCAGGTCCTTTTCTTCAGGGCTGCTCTCAAGCCAGTCACTGTCCAGCCTATATCAGTGCTTGGGATGTGTAGATAGCAATTATCTTTTTGTACATGTCAGAAAAGTGTATGCAACTTGCACTGAAACTCAACTACCTGAAGGGAGGTTGTAGACAGACAGATGTTGGTCTCTTCTCCCAGGCAAGCAGTACCAGAACAAGAGGACACAGTCTCAGGCTGCGCCAGGGGAGGTTCAGACTGGATGTTAGAAAAAAGTTCTATACAGAAAGAGTGATTGCCCATTGGAATGGGCTGCCTGGGGAGGTGGTGGAGTCGCCATCACTGGAGGTTTTTAGGAGAAGACTTGACAGGGTGCTTGGTGCTGTGGGTTAGTTGCTTGGGCGGTGTTGGATTGGTGATGGGTTGGACGCGATGATCTTGAAGGTCTCTTCCAACCTGGTTTATTCTATGTATTCTATGTATTCTATGTATTCTATGGTATTTCTCAGTAACTACTCTCTTATTTTCTTCTTAAAGCCTTGTTTAAATGGACTGAATATTAATGCCACAGATTTTCTTCCAGTAGAGTGGAATGCATCAGTTTGTCTTCAGATCAAACAGATATGCAGTAGATTTCCACACAGAGATTGGATTGCTTATTTAAACACAAGTAATGGTGGTGATAATTAAAAAGAAAAGAGAAGAGTTTTACATAAACATGATAAAAACCAAGTAAATTTTGATGCATGAACAGAGCAATGCTTAGATAGATGTTTAGTTGCTTTTTCAGACCCTCTATCCAAGACACCAGTAGCCTTTGGACAATGAAAGCCATGAGAGTGAATGATAATTTTTTGAATGTTTAAGAATTCATTCTGTTCATCCCTCTGTTAAAATAAAAATTTATTTAACATCCCACTTTAATGTGTCCTACTTTGCATTTGATGCCTTGGATTTTGATCCAGCTTTCACTTTTGCCTGAATCCCTAACAGTGACCTCAGCAGAATATAATTTACCAAGGGAATGATATGGTATGAGCCTGATAATGAAGTTTGTGTTCAAGTCAAGTTCAGCTATTCATGAGGGATGCATTCCTTCCTGATGATGATCAGAAATGAAAGCAGATGCTTTAAATTTTGGGGAGGACTGCTGACAGTACTGTAGGTGACATGAAGGTGGTGAAGTACAACAGTGACACGTCTAATATCCTGAATAGTCTGAGATGAGTGAAATGTGTCCTGATTTAGTCTTAACACATTCCAAATGTTAAATTCATTCATAGTGTGTCTCTTTGTATTTCTTCTCTCAATACTTCTTGACAGAAACTTCTGTAACTTGAGAAAGCATTAGTATCTTTGAGGTGTCTTCCAACCATGGTGATACTGTGATCTAGAAATCATGGACTTGATCTGAACCTCTATTCACCCTGGGCAGAAGATCAAGTTGCTAATTATTTTGTGGGTAGTTACCAGTGTGTACACTTGAAATAGAAATCAAAAAGGATATTATCCAGAGTTGTAGAGCATTACTATTTGCCAACATTTCTGAAATCTTACATGTTTAAAAAGAAATTGGTATTATTTCCTTACTCATTTATAGATTTAGAGACTGAGTAGCATCAGGGTGTTAGAGGCCTTGGCAAGGCTAGGAGTGGAGTCTGGGTTAAGAAGCTAGCATGACTGTGCTCTCCCTGTTCATCATGGAGTTGGAGCAAGATGGTTTTGGAGTCAGGTTAAGAAGTGAGCAGTAGGTGGACTCATCAGACAAAGGAGTGCATTTCCCACACCTCCCTCCCCCCCTCAGGACAGGAAGCATAAACAGCAAGTGCAGAAGTTGCAGAAAGAATGTTTAAGTAGCCAGAGCAAGAACAAGATGTGGGTTTAACACCTTAGACCACTTCCAGCACAGTTTTGTCTGCAAAACTATTACAATACTAACTTGTATCAATGTTTACTGCAGTATCCTATATCTAACAGTCAGTATAATGAATTAAGGGAATATATGTGTATTCAGATAATAAAAGCCTCATCCTTCCAAAGGTAAAGTGTTTTTTCTTTTTTGTCTCTCTGTTAAAGAGGTCTTTGCTTCTTTATTTACAGAAGTGAGTATTGACTAGTGTCAACTTCTTAGCTATTAGACCTGAGAGACAGTCTCTTGGGATCTGCTCACAGTTATGTAACTGATTTTCTCTGTCATCTTGGGTATATCAATCTTACCTTACTCCAACTATTTTTAAAACAGTAACCACACCAAATCAGATCAAGTGTTCACTTTGTCCTCTAACCAGTGATGAGCTGTAACAAACACAACACTGAGTATTCACATGTTGGGCAGTTACCGAAGAACATATCTACAGCCAAATTTCTTCCTAGAAATATCAGAAAAACCAAGCATAAGAGCTAATTCCTCTACTTCTTTCTACCCAAAACTAAACCTTGATACTTTCCTTAAATGTACAGAAGTCAAATAAATCTTCACTCATATTGCTTTCCTTTACTGACTTGTGCTAGTGTGTTTCAGAGATTAGCTATGCATAAGAATTATTCATATAATCCATATAATGTTCATCCCTCTGTTTCATTGAACTGTTCTTGTCTTCCACCATTTAATAGTAGCAAATGATAGTCTGCCTCATTCTTTTTATACCATTATTTACTGTTTGCATCCTTTCTTTCCCTCATTAGAGGCCCCAGTCTTTGATATATTCTCTGTTGATAGAGAGCTATATGCCCACAACACTTGTTTCATCTGTTTCAAACAGCTAATACTCTTTGAGATACAGTGACCAGAACTTAATGCAGCAGGTAAAGAAATATTTATAACATCTGGAGTACTATTTCTGCCTGATAATCAACTCATACCTTTATGCTTTACAGAGCTGTTGAGGATATATACTCTCTAGAAGCAAAGTCCCATGACAATATTATCCAGTGCTTTGTGAATTCCATTCCCTGGATCAGACAGAAATAAAACCAATATCTGAGCCATGGTATTATCTATATACCAACTTGGAATACTCTGATTTATCACTCTCAGAACATGACATGAAATCTTTCCTCAACTGATGTGGTATTAAGTTGATTAGAGATATTTTATCTAAGGGTATCTTTGGACTCCAAAGCTCAGCGGTTAGAGCTTGTGCCTAATTTGGTTTAGTTTAATCCTCCCCTTCCAGCAGAACTTCACCAGAGGGTCTCCTCTTTTTCACATTTGGTGGGAAATAAAGCTGAGCTGTAAACCAACATTCGATCCCAGCAATTCAATTCCAATCCAATTAATTTGATTCCAGTCAGAATTTCATTTAACAGCGATTGGCAAACATTTCTAAAAACAAAGCAGAAAGCAGCAAATACGACATGATGCCAATAAAGAGGATGCTTTCACTGTGCAGTGGATAAGAGATCTTTACAGAATTAAACCTCCTGGATAGTTTATAGATACACCCAGCTTCTGCAAACAAGGGGGGAATGTAGGAATATCACAATTTCACAAAAGGAAGTGATCAAGTTAACAAATGATCCCAAGAGGTGAAGTGGGACAGCCTGGCACAGTTTGGCACCCCAGTTTAAGAAGGACATTGAGATGCTGGAATGTGTCTGGAGGAGGGCAATGAGGCTGGGGAGAGGTCTCGAGCACAGGTGTTCAGGGCGAGGCTTGACAGAATGCTTGGTTGCATGGTGTAGTTGATTAGGTGGTGTTGGATGATAGGTTGGACACGATGATCTTGAAGGTCTCTTCCAACCTGGTTTATTCTATTCTATTCTATTCTATTCTATTCTATTCTATTCTATTCTATTCTATTCTATTCTATTCTATTCTATTCTATTCTATTCTATTCTATTCTATTCTATTCTATTCTATTCTTATGAGGAGAGGCTGAGGGAGCTGGGGTTGTTTAGCCTGGAGAAGAGGAGGCTCAGGGGAGACCTTACTGCTCTCTACAACTATCTGTAAGGAGGTTTAGACAGGTGGGAGTTGGTCTCTTGTCCCAGGCAACCAGCACCAGAACAAGAGGATACAGTCTCAAGCTGTGGGGAAATTTAGGCTTGAGGTGAGGAGAAAGTTCTTCACACAGAGAGTGATGTGCTATTGGAATGTACTGCTCAGGGAGGTGGTGGAATTGCTGTCCCTGGAGGTGTTCAAAACAGGATTGGATGTGGCACTTGGAGCTATGGTTTAGTTAGTCATGAGGGGCTAGGTATTAGGTAATAGGTTGGACCTGATTGATTGTATGATTCTCTTGCACCTAATCCTGCTTGCTTGAGCAAAGTAGTATGGGCTGCCTGTAGGATGAAGCAAAATGTGGCTTCCAGTTGCTGCAGGAAAGCCAGCATATGCTCCCTGCAATGGACCCCAGACTGCTTCTTGCTTCTTGTATGAAATGAGATATGAAACCTTCAGCTGGTAGAAGTCAGCTAATACTGTAACACCTGAAGAGTTGGCTCCACATCTTTGGACTGGAATAGGACTCAAAAAAAGGTCTGTAGCATTTTCAGCAAATTGGATTCATTCACAGTAGCTGTTATCATGAAAAGGACAATTGAAGGGGAGGAGTGGCATGTTAGTATTAATAATGTAATATGAAAAAAAAAAATCAATATAAATTAATCCCAGAATACAGGGTGTATAAATGTTTCATTGTCATGAATCTAAGAAGTAGGATGCACTTCAACTAGAATGCATAGGGAAAACAATTCCACAGATGCATGTACATTATTGGATTGCAAGGAAATAAATGAAAACCTTAAATTATTACTAAATAGCTACAATTCTTCTCCCTCCCCACCCTCCCACCCCCACCCCCCTTTTCTTTTTTTTTTGGTCAGGAATAATCATTATGTTTATGTGCCAAAGCAAGGCAAATATGTATTAGACTGCTGGTTGAAGACTGAAGCCTATGACAGTATCTTTAATAATATACAGCCTATTTAATATCCGCTTTTTTGTGTGTCCTGCACAACTTATAATTATTCCCAGCAGGCAGAAAAGGAAACAGTAGAGGGAAAGAATACAGTGGAAAAATCTCTCCTGATCACTGACAAATAGTATGAAAAAGATAGGCAGAACATATTAGAGAAACTGTTTGGATTCAAATGAGAGGACTGTATTGCACATGTACTGTGAGATAAACATTGCAGCCTGAAAGGGTCTTACAAAACCTCCCTTACATCATGTGAGACGGGGAGTTTGTTAGATCTAAAAACCTAAAGCAAAACCAGTTTCAGTCTGTTGGCCCCTTTGGTGTCTGGACTGTGCTATTCCAGGTACTGCAGATGGTGGAAAGCTGAAGGCACTATTTATTTTTATGGTGGCAGACCAAAAGTTCTCACATGGATTTACCAAAAAATGCTTATTATTTGCTTTATTCTCTGTGTGCCCTCAGCAGCACATTCTGTGGTTGCTTGGAAATGGACAGGTTTTCAGAAAACTGACTGCAGGTTCAAGGGCCAAATTCTCTACTGGCACAACTCCACCGGCATTACTGGTGTTAAGCCAGCAGAAAATTTGGCTCCAAATGCTGTCTGTTTGGATAGTTTGTCCCCAGACGCCAAGAACCCCAGAAATTTTCAGTGTAGTATAACTCAGGGTAGCAAGAATAGAGTCTGAGTATGCCTGTGATTTCTGTAGTAAAATCAGGACTAGGGATCCTCTGGGGTATGGAGTGGAAGCACAACATTTATCTATGTTACTAACCGTTCATTTTTGGGTGACTTGGCTCAGATTTGTAGAGCTCTGGAATTAGGAGTTTAGCAGCCAAGTGTTATTTTTGTTCCCTTAAAATAGACAGGAGAAAATCACCATACCAGGATCTCCTGATTCCACTAAGGAATTCTCTTCTCATGACATTCCCAGCTGGTCAAAACCCAGGTAGTGCTGTGGTAGGTTGGGTAATTTGTGGTAATGGCCTGTCCATTTACTTCAGAGATATTGAGGTTTTAAGAACAATGTATGTTGGGTCACTGTACAGCTACTTGCTTCAGCAACTGATATTTGTCACTTATGAGTACTTTTAGTTTTTCTTTCAAACAGATATCATGAGATTTGAACTCTCAATATTTTGAATTGCTTTTAGATGTTATGCATTTGTAGGAATTAGCACTAATGTTTAAGCTACACCTAAATGAGTCAAGAAACTGAAATGTTGCTTAATAAAAGCTCAGATCAATTTATACAGACTTAGGCCTCTATCCCAGGGCAGCATTTTCAAAAGCTTTTTAGCTTTTGTTTTGATTTGATGCTCATAAAATGTGCTTAGAGAACTAAAATAAAAATTATCAATGCTATTCAAAATTATCAATGATAGAATAGAATAAACCAGGTTGGAAGAGACCTTCGAGATGGAGTCCAACCTATCACCCAACACTATATTCAACTAAACCATGGCACCAAGTGCCTCATCCAGGCTCTTCTTGAACACCCTCAGTGATGGTGACTCCACCACCTCCCTGGGCAGCACATTCCAATGCCCAATCACTCTTTCTATGAAGAACTTCTTCCTAACATCCAGCCTAAACCTCCCCTGGGGCAGCTTGAGACTGTGTCCTCTTGTTCTGGTGCTGGTTGCCTGGGAGAAGAGACCAACCCCCACCTGGCTACAACCTCCCTTCAGGGAGTTGTGGACAGCAAGAAGATCTGCCCTGAGCCTTCTCTTCTCCAGGCTAAGCAACCCCAGCTCTCTCAGCCTCTCCTCATAGGGCTGTGCTCCAAACCCCTCCCCAGCTTTCTTGCCCTTCTCTGGACACCTTCCAGCAACTCAGCATCTTTCCTAAACTGAGAGGCCCAGAACTGGACACAGGACTCAAGGTGTGGCCTAACCAGTGTTGAGTACAGGGGCAGAATGATCTCCCTGGTCCTTCTGGCCACACTTTTCCTGATACAGGCCAGGCTGCCAGTGGCCATCTTGGCCACCTGGGCACACTGCTGGCTCATGTTCAGCCTACCATCAACCGGAACCCTGAGGTCCCTCTCTGCCTGGCTGCTCTCCAGCCACTCTGACCCCAGCCTGTAGCTCTGCATGGGGCCAATGTGTAGAACCTGGCACTTAGATGTGTTAAATCTCCTGCCCTTGGACTCTGCCCATCTGTCCAGCCTGTCAATGTCCCTCTGCAGAGCTCTCCTACCCTCTAACAGATCAACACCAAATATGACCAACTTACACATTTACAGACAGTAACTGGAACCACTTTAACTGGCTGGCATTGCCTATTTTAGTTTGCTATATGCAAATAGATGTGAAGCTCCTTAAAGCAGTGTAAATAAGTCCTCCAATATAACTGACATGTAATATTTACTTGGAGAGACATTTTGATTCCAAAATTGTTCTCTACAAATACAGCTGCATCCAGATAACTGAGACTGTGAGTTGCTACCCAAGCTGTTTATTTTATTGTGCCTACAAGTCCCTCATTAAAGAATGTTGCCCTATCTAGATTGATAATCTTGGACCAGACCATTTAGAGAAATCCTCTTTCTTTTCCTAGTTCCTGCACAGCTTTTCAGTTCTATCTGCTCTTTCTATGAAATCTCCAATCTTCAATTTTGTAAGAATCAGAATAGACAATTTTTTTTTTGTGGATTTGTTTTGTTTTGTTTTGTTTTCTTCTGTTTTGTTTTCATTTTCTTTCTTTTTTTTTCTTTTTTTAATGGCTACAGCCACAGACTTAGAAAATAGTTTAGAGAAACATGGTAAAAATCTCTCCAGATAAAGGCAGGCACTGCTTCCCTCACAGTGTTCATACTGATGTGGACATCAGCTCAAAATCAAGCTGTGCCGGGGGAGGTTTAGGCTGGATGTTAGGAAGAAATTCTTCCCAGCAAGAGTGATTGGCCATTGGAATGTGCTGCCCAGGGAGGTGGTGGAGTCACCATCCCTGGAGGTGTTCAAAAAAGGATTGGATGTGGCATTTGAAGCCATGGTTTAGTTTTCATGAGGGGCTAGGTATTAGGTAATAGGTTGGACTTGATGATCTCTGAGGTTTTTTCCAACCTTGTTGATTTTATGACTCTATGATTCTATGAAATGGAAACTCGGTGTCTTTCACAAGCAAAGCCACAGCTCGCTGGCATGCTCCTAACTCATTGCCTTCGCTAGCAGTGGTGCCCCATAAGCACTGAATTAGTTTCCTGATACCAGGCCATTTATGATTCTCAAGTGAGGCATGACAGTTATTCATCTTTCTCACAGGACCATCAGACAGGGCCAGCCCAGCACTAACACTTAGCATGTTGTTACCATTGCTCAGTACTAGATTTATTGGCATTGTATCTTTCAGAGTAAGAGAAGAGAGCTCGAAGCAATCCTTTACAGCAACTGTTTAATAAAACTTCTCTCTGGTAGTTGCTTTCTTACTTTAATCCTAAATCAACCAGATAAGGGAGAAAGAGAAGCAGCATTGCAGGGAACAGAGTACTGCATAGACAGCAATGAGATGCAGAGCTGATTTTGTACCTTTCAGCTACTGCCAATTTTGTTGACACTTCGTATAGCGCTATAGGGTTCCAATCCTCCATTCCTTTCCTCAGCCAGGTCTGCCCTCTACTTCTGAAGTATATCTGTGGCTCCAGGAAAACATGCTAATCTGTTGTCTTACTGAGAAGAGTTCTTCTTTCCTAACTTTATGAGTTAGGATTAAGCATCTAATTCAAACTCATTGTCTAGATTTCTTCAGTTACAGATGGAGAAAAAAGTACACATCTACAGGGCAATATACTCCATCCTGAGCTCAGTGTTTGCAGTATGTAAGACCAACTGTCCTTTGCAGGTACCTCTTTCTCTTATTTTAAAAGAATCCTAGTTGACCACTTCAGCTTTGATGCATTCCTTTAAAGACAAGGGAGATGGATCCCATGCACTGTGACCTGACAGACTGGAATTTTAAAAACACATCCATAAAGAGTTCTTCTTCAGACTTATTGTTTGAGAAACTGTAGGTGGCCCTGTAAGGCTGAAATCCTACTGGCTTTAGCAGAGCACAAATTGTTGATTTTGGAAGTCTTCATTCCAGTATGAATCTATCTCTGCCTCTAGCTACTGAGGTTGCAATTAGTTTTGTTATCTAGTGTCTCCTGAATAATTTTCTTAGTATTTCTTCTTCATAGTAAGATCTTCTGACAGAAGTCAATATCAGTGTCTACACTAAAACTGCATGATGGAGTTCTAGAATTTCCCCCCTGGAGAGGGGTTTGGAGCACAAGCCTTATGAGGAGAGGCTGAAGGAGGTGGGGTTGCTTAGCCTGGAGAAGATGAGGCTCAGGGGAGACCTTCTTGATCTCTACAACTCCCTGAAGGGAGGTTGTAGCCAGGTGGGGGTTGGTCTCTTCTCCCAGGCAATCAGCACCAGAACAAGAGCACACAGTCTCAAGCTGTGCCAGGGGAGGTTTAGGCTGCATGTTAGGGAGAAGTTCTTCACAGAAAGAGTGATTGCCCATTGGAATGTGCTGCTCAGGGAGGTGGTGGAGTCACCATCACTGGATGTGTTTAGGAAGAGCCTGGATGAGGCACTTGGTGCCATAGTTTAGTTGATTAGATGGTGTTGGGTGATAGGTTGGACTCAATGATCTCTGAGGTCTTTTCCAACCTGGTTAATTATATCCCATCCCATCCTATCCTTTATTTGAGTTTGTGGTGCATTTGCCCTTCATGGGTCAATTATGACTGTTTATTAGGATGTAACTATTTTCTCTCTCTTTCTTTTGGTACTTGTTCTTGTGAAAACAGAACAATCTGTGAGAAACATACATTAACAAGTTGAGCATGCATGGACTGATGACTGGAAGATTATAGCTCGTTCTGCCAGGGTTTATTTCTCTTTGTCTTGTTCTCCAGTGTGGTTGAATGTGTTTCCCTCAAAGCTGCAAAAGCATCATTACAAATTTACTTGCATTCATCTTTTGTCAAAAGTTTTCCTGGTTACTGAGCTTACAAACTTCGGGTAAGAGTGCTCAAAACATAGCTGTATTTATGTACAGGAGCTTGGGACTTTTTCCTTCATCTTTTATGAGAGGTTTTCTCTGTATTTGGGGTGTGGGGGTTTTTTTGGGGGGGGTGGGGGGATGGTTGTTGGGTTTTAAGTCACAAACAAAATGGTTGTGCAAGGCCTGCATATGCATCTCAACTTTTCTACTTGGCTGTGCAACCAGCACAACAGAAATGAGCCCCTAACCTCAATGCTGAGCAGGTTGCTACAAGATAGAGCCTCAGCAATTGCTCATACTAATGAATACAGGTATTGGGCACAGGCAGCAGTGGTGGATTTCAAGCTGCTGGAGCTGATGACTTCAGAGACACAGAAAGAAGATCAGAAATAACAAAAAAATTCCATTCCAGACTGTTGGGAAGAACTCTAGTTTCTTTCATGCCTAATTCAAAGAATTTGCCCTGTTGGATCTGTGGCAATGTTTGTATCAAGAGTTCTTCCTGTTCCTTCAGGATTCTCTCTCTTACATTTCTTCTGATGTGTTCTTCAAGCTTTGTCTTCTCAAATAACTGAAGTTAATTGGATTTCAGAGAATAAACAGAACAAAGTGTGTTCAACCCTTAACCTCCTTTGCTTTTGCTGCCTCTCATAGAACTTCTGTCCATTAATGCTAACTGGCTTTCTGATTCAGAAAAATCATCCTTCTAGAATGATGTTACTTATGAAGTTATATTTAGTGCCACTTGAAATTCATCTGGCTTGTTTTGCTTGTTATTTCTGCTTATGTAATGTGGTCTAAGTATTTCCAAATTGCCTTCTTTATTTTCAGTTGTTGTTTTTTTTTTTCTTTTTCTTATTTTGTAGCATCTCTTGCCAAAGAGACTTAAACTAGAAAGGAATGCTTCTACCACATTTCTTTACTATTGTGTTGAGAATCATCCTACCAAGATTAAGTTTAAAATCCAGAAGGAAGCATCAGTAACCAGATGCTTCAGGAAAATAGCTGTCCTTGTGTACCTTCCAGTCTTTACAAACTTCAGTGTGCAATTCATTACATCTGATGACAAACCATGGTTGAGACCTTGTTAAAGCCACCAGTATGGAGTCTTTTTTAATGGCTGTTGTGTTCCAGGAAACTCTAAAAGATTATTTGCTTTCTCCTAAGGAATTTAGCTGAGAGAAAAAAAAAGATTCATCTTACAAAAGTGATTTTCTCCCTCCAAGAGAATAAAGATATTAAAGAGCACTGAGATGACTGTCTTACACTAGATGCCTAATTTCTAAAAGTCAAAGTTTGTGAAATCAGTCAGTCCTATGAAACAGGGGATAGGCACATGCAAACATGCAAAAATCACAAACAGCCTTATCCCAATCAGTGCACCAAATAATTTCTGAGCTATAAATGTAGCCAAAGTTGTTTCAAGTTGCTTCAATAATACTGTGTCTGTGACTCTGGTATGGCAGCATCTTTCTGAGTGAGAAGTCCAGGTGGTACCCTTATCCCAGTCTTAGCAGTTTTAGTCTCTAATGGACATTCACCACTTGTTCAGCATATCTTTCCAGGTGCACTATTATGTGCTCACTATAAAGATGCAGGAAACTGAAGCAAGGCTGAAAAATCTTGGCACTCAGGATCCTAACTGTCTGACCAAGGCATGTAAGTAAAGATGTTGATTGCCTTAGAATGACTCTAAGAGTAGGAGCCTCACATGTGTGTTCTGAATTGCTCTTTGGATCAATCTTTCTTTACATTACTAAAAAGGGAGACTAGCCAGCTAATAAAAGCTCCTAAATTGAGTACCTAAATTTAGATATCATCAATCCAGCAGTACAGCTGAACTCAAGATTCAACAGTGAATGGATTCATCACTTTGTGTTTCTGTTCTGAAACTGCTTGTAATTTACAATATAGGGATACAAACACGGAGACTTTGTGGGTCTTGCTTCTGTAATTTTCTGAAGATGCAAGTCTAGAAACATTTACTTCAAGTGAGAATTTCTCCTGTGGTCTTTACAGGAATAGAAAGACAATTTATTAAATGTTTATTAAAAAATGAGCATGTTATGCCCAATAAAATTCTTACTTTTCAATCTTTTACAGCAAGTATTTAAGAAATAGCCTGGTGGTAATATATTCAATGTGCACTTGGGATCAAATCCAATTTCTTCTTGCAGATTCATATGCAATTATTTTATCCAAGCTCCTTACCCCTTTAGCCATCTTAACAGTGCCCAAGGTTACTTTAGACCAACATTGATAAAATTCATTCTCTGATTAAAAAATAAAGTTTGATATCAAAACTTTATGTACACTGTAGAGTTCCATTGTTATAGAGCCCTTATTGTCTTGGGTTCATGGGCTGTAGCCTTTGAAATATTGACTTATCCACAGCTTTCTATATTCTGTTTTCCTCTCTGCATTTTAAAAAGTGTTTAAGTGCCATCATTTTATGGATGCCATTTGAATACCAACAAATTAGAATTAACCAGGTTGGAAGAGACCTTGGAGATCATTGAGTCCAACCTATCATCCAACACCATCTAATCAACTAAACCATGGCACCCAGTGCCCTATCCAGTCTCTTCCTAAACACCTCCAGGGATGGTGACTCCACCACCTCCCTGGGCAGCACATTCCAATGGCCAATCACTCTTTCTATGAAGAACTTCCTAACATCTAGCCTAAACCTCCCCTGGCACAGCTTGTGACTGTGTCCTCTTGTTCTGGTGCTGGTTGCCTTCTAAGAGAAAGAAGGAGGATTGTTTCTGTTATTTTTTCCTCACTAAATCAAGGTTCTTTTCAGGACACATTGTTAGTATATTTAAATAAAAATAATTTCCATAATCTGCAAGTGGTTTTTTCCTAGTAATTTAATGAAGCATTACCTAGCCAACCCCACACACACACAGAAAAATCAGCCATTGTTTTAACAAGTTTGAGAAACAGACAGTCAAATGGTATTACATATTTGAAGTACATGATTGAAATCATTGGTCTGGAATTTTAGTAGACTTCAGCTCCTCTAACACACATACTGATATTTAATGTGTGAACACACTGAAGATTGAATATAGGAAAGAATAATTCTGCCCCAAACAAAAAGAGCAAATTTAAAATTGCCCAAAAGCCACTGAATTTCTTAAATGGGCAGTCACTGTTTGGCTCTCTGTTCAACTGAAGACATGGTTCACAGAAAATTCCCTTTCTTAGACAACACTCCTACTGAGGCAACTGATAGCTTGTAATGGTGTCTTGATGCTACTGGGTATATGTTCAGGAAGGGGAAATTAAATGCTGAATGCGTTGGGAAAGGGACTGGACATTCCCATGGCAGTGCAAGATTAACAACTGGGCAATTGTAGCACATCTGATGGTGCAGTAGGGCCTTTCCAAAGGCCTTGGGACCAAAGCTTGCTCTGGAAAAGGATGAGGGATTCAGGAAAAGGGGAGTGCTGAAAAAAAACCATTAAACCCAATTTTTAACATGCAAAAGAGCTGAGGAAAGCAAGCAGCTATTGTTAGAGAAAGGAGCAGCAATAGTCAGCAGGAGGCTGAGAAACTAATCACTGCTAAATCACTGGAAGATGTCCCCACTAAGCAGAATTGCCACCCCTGCTAACCAGCAGCCATTGACATTAAATATTGTGGGTCTGAGCTCGGTTCTCTCAGAGGCATGCTGATTAAAAATGCCCTGATGAAATGGTGTGTACTGTAAAAAGTGGTACTTAGTATTTTGTCTTCATAATACTTTAAATTGTACTATATCCCCACGTGGTATTTCGCCATTCTCCATTAAAAATGGGCACTTGACTTTCAGAAGTAGAGAACAGCTGCAGGACTCAGCTGACTTAATTTTAGGTTTGAGTATGCTCAGACTTCACCATACTTGTTTTCAAACCCTGTCAGTGTCTTTGTCTCTAAATCAGTCTTAGTACTTCTTGCCTAGCAGATTAAAAGTTATATAGAAGGCCAAAACCCGATCCTCCTACATCAGAGCAAGACATTAAGGTTCATTTTTTTTTGATGATGCTGATTTATGATTTCACAGCAATAGCTCTATTAAGGTTTAGAATGTTTGGTGGTTGTTTTTTTTTCCACATCATAATGGCATAATGGTTTAAAATTCTTTGTATTTCAGAACAATTTAATGAAGTGGTTAAAAATGACTGAAAATGTTTTCTACAATCAGGGAAGATAAAATTGGTAAAATGCAGGAAAGCAGTGACAAAAAAGATCAAAAGAGCTCACTCCTGATCATAGAAAGATGCTTCTGAAAGAGAGGAGCTCAGTAGGAGAGTTCTTCTTTTTCTTTCCTTTTTCTCCCAACTGCTTGTGATGTGCCCTGCACTATAATACTCTTTTCTTTGTACTTTGCAAGATTTGTAGGGGAAATTGAAAGCTAAATAAATAATGCTCTTGTTATCACTGAAGAAGGTAGAATTTTGATATTTTTTTTTTCAATATGAATTCAAAAGAATCTTCCCAAACCTAGTAAAACTTACTGCAGAAGGAGAAAGAAAAATGTCAAATCCTGCTCTTGCATGAGCAGAGGAGGTTCTCTCTCCTTGCTGTGTCCTACACTACTCATGTGGAATCGCCATGTCTTTTTCTGCTTCCTCTCTGCCACGGTTTCTGAGGAGAAAAAAATGAGCCACATGCAAGGCTTACACTTCATCCTTCTGAGTTTTTAATCTTGTGTTCTCCTAACCTTCCTTTTAAACTCCACACCTTTGGAGTAGGAATTTGTATTTGTCTTCTGCAGCTCCGGGGATATACTCTTTACTTACCAATTCAGATGAGGTTTAAATGCTGTACAGTTAGCAAAGTGAATGAAACATATAAGGCTCCATTGCCCTTAAGACATTATCGGAGATGACAGGAATTTCACCCTGCTTTCTCCTCGCAATGCACTCTGAAGTGTAGAAGGGAAAAGGCAAGATGGTGAAAGAAAAGCTAAACCAGAGGAGATTGGGCAGGATTTACCCATGGAACAGGCTATAGAAAAGATGCCTGACCCCATAACACTGTTGTGAAGAGCCCCAGGAGGCAAGTGGCTACCAACTGCTGGTTTGATGAAGACCATCTGCTTAGGCCTGGCAAATAGGTGCAATATCATCAGTCAAGGACTGTCCTTTCTCCCAGACACTTGAAAGTTTTTATCCCATGCTGCAGTATCTGAACATCTCCCATGTGAATTTAACACCAGCAGTAATACCCATAATTTCCTGAGGGCAATGCAGGTTTTCCCTTTTTAGGAAAAAGCTATGCCTGGGCTAGGCTGCTGAGGATAGTCTTGTTGGTTTCTTTTATTTTGATTAATATCTTCTATTTGGGGAAAAAGCTTATGAAATCCTTCAGGTGCTAATGAAGGCATCCAGATCCTGGTACAGAACTTCTCCTTTGAATAGTCCAAGAGAAAGCTCACAAACCCAAGCAATATTGACAGTCCTAAGAAAGTGCCCTCTTCAAAGCCATGTGTGTTTTGTTTCTCTTGAATCTGTAAAGAATCCCCTAAGGCTTCAGAAGAGAGACACAGTAGTGGAAAACATCCCTCATCCTCCCCATCACTTGACCAACTCACAATGTTATGTAGAGAAAGAATGCTGCCTCAGGAAGTGTAGTGCTGGAAATCAATATTTGATCAGATCTGCTTGTGTTTATTGACGTAAAAGAATATTTCATAGAATCATTGAGGTTGGAAGGGATCTTGGGAGATCATCTAATAGATGCTTAATGTCAGTAAGGGTTTTGTAATCTGATTGGTCTTTTTCCATATAGAGAAATGGTCAAAAGGTACTTCTGCCTCCAGGCAATAATACTGGCTACCTAAGAACTTGTGGCAGCTGAGAGGGAAGTGCAGGTTGGAAACCACAGTACCAGTGCTGAGAGTGCTTTCTTGTAGCTCAATTTCCTGGATGTTACGTGATATCCACATATGGTGCACAGCAGAATTCTTCTGCCCTAATACTGGGGGCTTGTCCTAATGGTTGCCAGTGCAGAAAACAATTGCTCAGGTAATGAATCAAGTTGTAACATGACATTATATGTATGTGAAAAGTGAAGCATTAGTAAAATGCTTCAGGTGTTTACTATCACATAAATTTATTAAGATCTTTCTGTAGTTCTGGAATTTTTGTAATAGCTAAGAATAGTCTAGGTACATTTATCTGTATAACAAATTATTCTCTGAATGTATCTTCTCTGCTGCACTGACAACTTGGGTGGAAATATCCAGTCTAAACTTGCTTGAGTACATGTCACCAGGAAAGCAGCTGGAGCAGAATGGATCTCAGGGTGGGCTGGAAAACTTGCTAATGTCACTATAGAAGTTCCTCCAACAGGTTACAAGTTGTGCTGTTGTCATGCTGCTGAGAATGGGGAATAATAGATCTCTCAGAGCTATTGCTGTATATTTGTTATCAAGTATTGCTATAGATATGTGAATTCCATAACCCTATTCATACCACATGGCATTGAAAAGTAGTTTATCAATGCATCTATAATGAAGATGTGAATCCTGTGGGGAGGAACAAAACAGGACAGTGCTGAAAACAAAGGAGGAAAAGAGAAATAGTCTAAGCTTTCCATGGTAAAATGCCAAATGATAACAGAACATTGCATGTTTTGTTAACAGTGGTTTCCTATAAGTTGTTTATATCAGGAAATGGAGTAGATAACAAGTGAGGGAGTAAGGATGGGGAGTAAAAAAAGTGGGAAGGCAAAAGGAATAGGATTGAAGAAGCAGAAAGTTGTTTAGAAAACTGGTTGTGTGGCATATGTATAGGCACCTTTAAAGATCAAAATGGCTGTTGAAAGTGAAGCTGTAAACAGGAACCTTTAAGGGAGATTTTCTGCATGTGGAGATTGTCATGGCTGTTTTCTCGTTTCTGTGCCACTGCTCGGAGGAGACTGCTAGATGTCCGGACACTCAGACAGGCTTGCTGTGCATGCACAGTAAATCCAAAATGTCTGACTTTCATTGCTCTGACTGCAGGGAAATAGCTGTACATTACAGGCTGGTTTGGAGGATGGGATTGCTTTTTTTCCAATTCATTGAACAAATGTGTTAAAAGAACTAAAATGTGATGCTTCTGTGTTTCACCAAAACTGCAGGGAAATCACATTTCCCACCCCCCACCCCCCACCCCCTTCCCTGTCATCAACACATTTTCTTTATTCATGTAACAGTAGGTGTCATTTTTCTTTAATTATGCCCAGCTATCATATGTTGCTTTTATTTGTTGTGGATGTTAGTTTCAGGGAAAATAATTTAGACAGTTCCATTTCTCAGGCAACAATACACTAAATCCTGTGCTTACAAATTGCAATTAGATGAGAATTCTTCCCTCCACAATCAAATGTGGCAGTTTCTTACTGGAAAGTAATGATGAATCAAACTTATAGTGTAAAATGGGAAGATCAAAGCATTCAGTGAAAATGTAATGAAGAAAATGCACTTTTATGGCTTGGCATTTTAAATGTCCTCTGTTATATATCACTGTGGCAGCATACAATAGTATAAGTCTTTCTTTGGGAATGAATACAGATTAATGCAGCCTCGTTTTCTGTGTCAGAATTTACTTCTTACTGTGATGATGTTTCTGCCCCACTTCCCCCCCTCCCCCCTCAACTTCCCCACATACCCCTCTCTTCCCAACCTCAGACCTTAAAAGTACTTTAAACATATTTAGCCTGTGAACAAGCCTTTACTAAAGGGTTTTGTAGCCTTTGGTAATGACTTCTAATTTACGTGACTAATTATTCCAGGATAAATAGAGATGAGGTGCTTTAGAATAAAGCTAATCTGCATGTCTGCTGGAAGCTTGAACGGTGCATTTTATAAAGATAGAAGACTCTGCCATTCAAGGAAATGAAGGTTGTGACAAAGGACAGGCAAATTCAGAACGAAGGCAAATGCTCCTCTTCCTAAGATGTTGCAGCTAAATGTGAGAAAGATGCTGATGGCATAGCATGAAAAAAAGCATCAGCCCTGATTCTGGAGCTTATTTGGACCTCTGCCTACACTGTTTACACATATGTATTTTCTTACAGAATTGCATTGTGGTTTGCCTGTCTTCACCATCTGTCTTGTCCCAGTTGTGTTGCCTTAATCTTTGAAACATAGTGGTTATCAATCTGTGACAACCCCACCCCTGAGTTGTGCCACAATATAAATGAGCAGCGATGTACGGAATTATGTATATTCATACAGAAAAGGACAGTCTGAGCACATGTGAAACTTGATATAACATCTCAAGAAAGCAAGATGCTACCCCAGATAGAACAAACTTTATGCTGGTAGCAGAGGAAAAGAATGGAAGAAAAGCACCCATTCTGCTGAGCTGAGTAGTTTTCAGGAGAGCTCTTGAACTTAGAACTTGACCTCCACAACACTATGCAGAGCAATCCACAAGTACTTTAGGAAGTTCAGTCTCATTTTCAAAAGCTATTTAAGGTTTCAGACTTCTTAGGATGCTTTTACAAAGTCAATTGCAGATAGGTTTAACATTGCTCTAAGCTGGAGGGGCTCAGTTCAGCACTGCTCTGCACATTTTGTAGATCTGATAGCAGCTACTTCCCTTGCTCACATTTCCAAATGATTTTATAACCTTAGTCGGTTCTCACTTGAAAGCTCAGAGGTGAGCAACACTAGACTGTATCTGATCATACGGATATGCTTTTACTCCTTACTGTTCACACCAGCAGGGTCAGCTGTTTTAACCAGCTCATTTCTCAGTCTGAGATGTTTAAAAAGGCTGGGCTTCCAGGATGTGCACAATGGAAAAAATCAGACTTGTGATTAGGTATGTACCCAAAATGTGGACTGACTTTGCTGGAACTGCTTTTGAAACCATGATGTCTAACTCTTTTAGAAGCCTGCAATGCAGTGCTTAAGACATCTAGAGCTAACTTGCCCAAAGCAGGGAGAATGACAGATTACTCAATTCCCTTTTCAATTACTTAACCACAGGATCATCATTCTACTTCACTCAAATTGTGGTATATTGATTTCTGTTGTGACTCAAATGATTTTAATTTTTAATAAAAAGTTAGCATGGTATTCTCTTTATGTATATAAATCCAGAATAATCTGCCTTTTGCAACAGGGTATTTAAACTGAAAGAACCCATAATACCTGTAATGTTTCTGAGGAGCTCTCCTTGAGTTCTCTTAACCAGTACCCCTGTGCTTAGTTTCCCCACAGGACAGCGGTAATGCAAAAGCCTTTGAGGCCTAGATGAGAAAATTGTAACATAATGAACTTTTAAATTTCAATAACGCTTAACAAAAACTGCTAAAAGGCTCCCAAGGTACAGAATCAGAGTTTCAGAATATCAGCTGATGTAAATTACAGGCAAGTGAAAGGAAAAACTGAACTGAAGCCTTTCATTCTTTCCTATCCAAGGCCAACTTAGGTGTAAGTTTTTCGGTACAGGTAAATACTAAAGAACTTACCTTCAGTTGCCTGCAGGCTCAGCATATTGACCCCAAACTCCATTTTGCAGAGAAATTCAGTAACAACTCTGATGAACAGACTTCCCTTGGAAATTCCAGCCCCCAGTCAACTAGGAGGTCAGGTGTGGCAAGTTTGCTGATGCAACCCACGTTCAAGGCAATGTTCCTTCCTGTGCAATAGTAGTCTTTGGGAAATACTGTGTCCCGGTAAAAGCTTTTATACCAGCAATCCCAATAGTGATAAAAAGTTTTTAGATATTTTTCCACTTGACAGCTTAACTTGAGCTCTGAGCTGCCATGGGAAAGCTACTCAATGTAACTTGGCCTGGGTATTACAAGGAAACGTCTCAGGGACCCTCTGTACTTTCTGGCACGCTTCCCAGGAAGGGACTAATCAGTAAAAAGCAATTCTTCACAATTGTTCTTTGGCCTGTCCTCTGTGACCTATTTTCTTGACTAATGCTGTGATTTTTATCCCAAGCAATACCAAATTGCCTCTGCCTCTGGCTGCTTTTGGCCAGCCCTAGGACTCTGAGCTCCCAGCAAGATCTTGAGGGTAAATGTGGAATTTTGAGTGGTTTCTCTTGCTCTAGTCTCTGCAGAATCAAAAGATAGCAATGTAACACCAAAGTACAAAAGCAGCAACCTCTTCTGTATTGGCAAATGAAGACTTCTGTGCAGATGAGGTCTTCTCTAAAAGGCAAAATGCAGTAAGGTCAGTCCATGCTGATCATGTTGATGCTCAGAAAGCAAAGAACTCCTTGTGACAAGCTTTACAGCGATGATCTGTGAAGCTTTTTTCTGTTGTTGCCAAAAGAGGGAGCCCTCACAGAATTATCTCTGCTCTTGGTAATGTTTTTTGCTTTTGTGATCTGCTCTTTAAAAATTTGTGGGGTTTGGGGTTTTTTGTTTGTTTGTATGTTTTGTTCTAAAAATCTTGGGGTTTTGTTGTATGTTTGTTTGCTTGCTGTTGTTTCTTTAGAAGAAAATGAGTTTCTGGCGTCAATAACACAAGCTGTGAGTTTTGCTCTCTTCAGGTTCACAATGATCTCAGGCCACAAAAGAAAAAGAGCTTTTCATTTTCAGAATTATACAGGTGGCTAATATTAAGTATATGATGTGGTTTCACTAAAGACCATATTTTAGCATGCCAGAGTTGGAAATAATGATCCTGCCATACTGGACAATGGTGGCTGGGCACTGAACTTTGTTTAAATGTTATATGCTGCCTTCTGCTTATGTGAGCTGGAATCATCAAAGTTGGTACCTGACTCACCTCTTAGCCACTGCAGAATTACTTTTTTCCCTTATGAAAGTCAGTGTTTGAGAAGGGTGAGTAAGATCTTTCCAGTTTGTCTGATGATCTAAGAGGTAAATTTGGGCTGGACTTATTTGTAACCGCTTGTATAGAGTTATTCAATAAAGTCTGGAGACACTTCAGAATTACACAGCTTGTTACAGATGTTTTGCCAGTGGATTAGCTCCAAAAGAAGTGAGACACTACAGGCACTTTTATTAGTGTTTATCTTTAGGGGGAAAACCTTTGTCTCGTGTTCTGTAACAGAGCCTACAACAAATAAGTTTACCGGGGAAACTCCATTCAGTGTTGATTCATGGTTCACCCTTACATCTTTCTGAGCTTGAACTGGTTAAAGGAAACTCTGGCCCAGAGAAATTACAAGTATTTTGGATGATCTTTGCTGTCTTCTCTGAACCTGTACTGTTCCCTACCCTACCCTAGCTCCTGTTTGAAGACTTCCTTTTCAGCCAAATGGCTTCAATGACTCTGTGGTGCAGGTATCCCGTTTGGTATTGTCTCTGGTTTTGTACAGCAGCTCTTTTTCTCTGTTGGGATGTAGTCTGAGTGAATCTGACAGTCCCGTGTTTCTTATCTCCCCCAAATCAAAGCCAAACTTACAAAACAGTTTAACTTCATGGGAGTTCAAAGCCAGTAACTGGGCAGTAGGATTTAAAAAATGCTTTTATTTGACCATTAGAGATATTATATTCTATGATTAGAGATATTTTGCCTTTAAAAACAGTAAGGCAAAGTATCCCTAACCATAGAATTCTATAAAATTCTTTAATCATAGAATTCTATGATTAAAGGCAAATTCACATGCTCCAAAATGACATTGCTGAGTGAGAGTTTGGTGCTTAGGACCAGATTCTCAAAAATACATTACTGCTTAAAAGGAATCTGGGTGTGTAATTCACCCCTGGGTCAGCTGTTCTCAAACATGGCATGTCCGAGCTCTTAGCAAGACTTGAGATTTATACATCAGGATTGTTGCCTCAGAGCAAAATCCTGCTTAGAAATGCATATTGGTGAATTGTTGTTAATAGATATTGTGTAAAGATTGCTGTGTAATTATTGTACCATAATACCAGTGAGATTCAGAATGAATGCATGGAGTAGATTATCTGTGACAGGAAGGATCACATTTAGATGATAACTTTTTCCTTTCTCTTTTCCATTGTGATGTTCTTGTCTTTTTGAACACTATTAGTATTCTCAGTGCCGTGCAGAAACATACAGGAGTCTTGGTGCAGGAGCTAAGTCGACTGCAATAAAACCACATGACAAAACAGGGGAAAAAAAATCAACCCCCCAAAAACTTTTATGCCTTTTACTTAAAAGAAGAACATTGAGAGTTAAGACTGAAATGGGCAAACCGGTTGTTTCTGACATTTTATGGATGCTCTGCATAGGTACTGTGCCTTCAAATATTGGATACTCCCATATACCATATGTGCTGCAATTCCTAAGCAATACAGCAGATGTTTTAGGTGATCAATTCAGAACTCACTGGCTTTGTTTAGTTCTCCCCATTCCCAATTTTGTGTGATGTGAATGTGTCTGTCATCATAAGCAGAGGAACAGTTCCGTATTTAAAAATCTGTGCATAATTCAAAGTTGACACAGGAGCGATACTAAAACACTCCCCAACCTAGCAAACCTTATGTTCCTCAGAGTCCAAAACACCTAGGCAGGAAAAGCTGTGGCCAGTAAAAATTAGGTTTGTATGGCTTGAATCAAAACTTAACTACTTGGGTTTTAATTTAGATTTCTAGTACAAGGTGGATGAAAGTTGACAGTTCTGATTTCTTTGCCGATCAGAGGGCTAAGTAAGCTGGTTTGCTTGCTTATCTGTTTTAAGGAAACTTACTTCTACAAAGTATCTTCAGTTCTCTTAACACTTTCTTCACTGCTGCCCATTGCTTTGCCAGCTCCTAGCATACAAAGTGCTTTTCTGCCCTAAAATCAGAGCTTTTAAACACTAATCCCCAACGATTTTATTTAGCTTTCTGATCATGTGGGCTGGAAATCTATTCAGGCTTCATTAAAAAGCTCATTTGCAAACACTAATTCTATTGTATTGTCTGAACTGTTTGGTTTATTTATTTGGGGATATAAAAAGACCTGAAATCTTGTATTTTTTTTCCAGTTGGAAATGAGCACAGATATGTATCTGATGGCTGACACAGTAGAGGGACAATCTTCTAGAGTGGTCTGTGGAAAGAGACAAGCTGTTGTCTAATGCCCATGGGTCTCTGAGGAGGCTGGTGGTGGTGAGGGTGAAGGCAGACTGTACTCCCGTGCTGGCCCTCCAGCCTTTTTTGAACCTGAGCCCACAGGTCTGTGGTGGAGGAAGCCACATTTCAAAAGAACATGTACCCAATGCCTAAGAGAAAAATTTAAACCCACTGGGATTAGGAATGAATCTGACACCTAATTTTGCTATTATAGAATAGAATAGAATAGACCAGACCGAGTTGGAAGAGACCTTCAAGATCATCACGTCCAACCCATCAACCCATCCAATGCACCTAAACAACTAACCCATGGCACCAAGCACCCCATCAAGTCTCCGCCTGAAAACCTCCAATGACAGCAACTCCACCACCTCCCCAGGCAGCCCATTTCAATGGGCAATCACTCTTCCTGTATAGAACTTCTTCCTAACATCCAACCTATACCTTCCCTGGAGCAGCCTGAGACTGTGTCCTCTTGTTCTGGTACTGGCTGCCTGGGAGAAGAGACCATCATCCGTATTATGTATTGGAACATTTATGTTTGTGCTGGTCTTTAAAAAACTAGTATTTAAAAATGCCTGAAATATAGATGTCTGACACAATAGAGTTCAGATACTGAACTCAGAAACTGAGATCAGTTTGTCTTTGTTCAGATAAAGAACAAAGGTAAATTCTCCTCACATGTTCTCCTGTGGAAACTTGGTTCACTCTTCCTGCAAATGTGAAATTGGTTTGAAATGATGGACTTGATCATAGAATCATAGAATTAATAAGGTTGGAAAAGACCTCAAAGATCATCAAGTCCAACCTGTCACCCAACACCTCATGACTAACTAAACCATGGCACCAAGTGCCACGTCCAATCCCCTCTTGAACACCTCCAGGGATAGTGACTCCACCACCTCCCTGGGCAGCACATTCCAATGGCCAATCACTCTTTCTGGGAAGAATTTCTTCCTAACATCCAGCCTAAACCTCCCCTGGTGCAGCTTGAGACTGTGTCCTCTTTTTCTGGTGCTGATTGCCTGGGAGAAGAGACCAAACCCTTCCTGGCTACAACCTTCCTTCAGGTAGTTGTAGAGAGCAAGAAGGTCTCCCCTGAGACTCCTCTTCTCCAGGCTAAATAACCCCAGCTCCCTCAGCCTCCAAACCCCTCCCCAGCCTCATTGCCCTTCTTTGGACACATTCAAGAGTCTCAGGAGTCCTTCTTAAATGGAGGGGCCCAGAACTGGACACAGTACTCGAGGTGTGGTCTAACCAGTGCTGAGTACGAGGGTACAATGATTCTTTCTCATGAGTTACTCGTGATATACCATAGCTCTGTTGCTCAATGCAAAACATGTGCTCTTTGGGGAAATAAAATTATTTTCTTAAATGTATAAATGTTGTTAACACCCAATATTCAATGGATATTTAGAAACCTCTTTAAGTTTTTCTACTAAGTTAAGAACATAAATAAGGGCACTGGAAACAGTTTAAATACAGAACTGAATTTTCTGACAACTGGAAGTTTCAGAATGATTCACAAATCATAAGTAAACATCCACATTTCAGCCTATTCCAATAAACATATGTCTGTGCTACCCAAAGAACAACAGCTTCACAGAGTCACTGTATTTGTGGTTAAATCTTTGTTTACATGAATAAACCTGTTTTCTTCTGGAGATCTGCTTGAGAGACCTGTTCTGCTTTCAGAGTCTGTCTCAGCAAGAGAAACAGGGAAAACCTGGCCTTTGGTTGAACTGCACCCTGAGGCAACTGCACATTTTTAAAGTAAAATTAACAGTTTCATATCAAAATTGTTTAATAGGGAATTTGGTTCCCTTCTCCCTTCCACTGAGGTCCCTGTGCTTTCGGTGCTGCTCAACGCAGTCACCCCACAGATTGTTTTCTACAAGAGTGTGTTCTGGGTTTTTAACCACTCTCAGATAGATGTCAGATAGCAGGTTTCTAATGAATTGCTTATAGAGCAACTGTAAAAGAGTGATAATTTGAAACAGTTAGTAATGTAGGTAATGAAAAGAGGATTTTAGACCTCTTATCTCCACTCAGCGTAAGGGACAAACATTATTCCCTATTTTATTAGTCAGAATAACCTGACATGGACTGAAGAGCGGAACAAAATAGAAATGTCTGGATGGCCTCACTTTCTTACACAAATCTCTCTTTGAGGCTGCTTTTGGGCGAGCTAATTCAGCTCAGTGTTTTTGATGAACAAAACTTTATTTTCACCTTAATATACCATGACATATTATATACAACATTATATACAATATAATATATACAACATGTTGAGCTCTCTTCAGCTGTTGTGAATAAAAATGCCTCTGGAGTTGTTCTCGTGGTTGGAAGCACCTGACTGAAGGGTTTGGGCTAGAATGGTGAATTTCAGAAGTGAGAAACCAGTGCTCAAATTTGGCTGTATGGAGCCAAATGCTACCTTGGTTCCGATAGCCTCCATTTTATTGTGTTTTGTTTTGTTTTTAACAATTGTAGAGACCCCATCCACAGATTAAACATGAATTGAACTAAACAGCACAGAGTGGCCCTGGAAGTTGCTGTAAGGAGTCTCTTGTTAGTCTTTGGGAGTTTCGACACGGGTTGCAGCCTGAGTGCTCCATGTTATCATGTTCTATGGCTCAAGATGTTCAGATATATGGAATTAGTAATGATTTTAGGATTTGCCATGGAAAACTACAGCAAAACTGCTTCAGAACTAAATGGGAAGTGCTGGGTCTGTTTGGAAAGTAAGATTGTTCTTTTTACCCCTGGGGTAGATCACTCTTATTACTGTCATTTGGCTTCTCCAGATAGTGCTTTCACAGGCTGTAATTTGAAAGAATGGAGACTGGGATGCTCTGAATCATTTGTTAAGTGAATATGACAAGTAGTGGTCTGGTTTGGGGAGGGGGGGGGGGAATTGATTTTTTTGACCAATAGGAAAACTAACTCACTGCCATGGACTGTGAAAGGAAACAGACTCAAACTGAAATTAGATGAAAAGCTAGAAATTAGATGAGACTGCAGCAGTCAGACATATAAATTTATATGTTTGTCCATACATACTAGATTTCAATTTTAGTTTTCACTTGTTTCATGTTCTCTTGACTTATATATAGTAAATAAGGAACTTTGCACAGTATGGGATAGGATGGGGGGGGGGGGGGGGGGGGGGAAGGGGAGATTTTCAGCTGAACTGAAACTAAATTAAATTTGAAGACACACAGTGATTTCCCCCTTCCCTCCTGCCCGTTCCTATTGTTGAAAAGTCTTTCTCTGCAGTAATACTTTGACTGCCAGAGCAGAGCTTGGAGGGGTGGAGTTAGTGTCCCACTTGATGAGAAACAAAAGATGTTGGGTTTTGTATAGCTGTGTTGAAAGTCTTTGACATTGGATGTTTCCTATCTTTTTGATCTACATTCCCTTGATATTAGCAGTTTGAAAATGCAGATGAAAGTGGGGTATAGCACTTCTGCTGGATGGAGGAAAGGAGGAAATTGGGAAAGAGAGAAGATAAGAGAATGTGATGGGAGTGGAGGGCCCGTGAATTTAGAGTTTAAGATTAAAAAATGAAATTGTCCTGTTTGGTGCATTGAAAATTGGTTCCACTGACTCCCCTCACACTGGTTTCCTTTGGCTCCTTAAAGAGATGCTGCCTTAACTAGGAAACATGTATGCCTGCATGTTTGTATTGGTGATGTTAGCTGTTGCTCTTGGATAGGTGTGACAATTCTCAATATTTCCTAGGTTTTTCTTCTGTATCTACAATGCAGAATCTACCTCAATTTCATGTCTGTGGCACATGTATACAGAGTTATAAACATTTGCTCTTCCCTGTACAACACAGAAATCAATAGCTGCTTCAATATATACACATCTGCGTATATGTATATGAATGTTTATGTCTGTGATTGTCTATACATATATGTAATGTATTTATGTGCATACATGTATATAATTATAGTAATAGTAAGTGCATAATTAGCTTTCAAAGCAGAATAAGCTCTGACTTTTCCTTTTGAATACTTGGATGCATGGAGCTGTAGTTGTGACTGGTAGCTTTGAAACTGAATAGAAATGGTGCAAATGGAAATATCACTACAGGTGGATTTTAGAGATGATGTAGCCTGTAGCCCTCATGCACACCATTTTGCAGTCATGAAGGTCTGCCAGGTTTTACTCTGTGTTATATCAAAAGCTCAGCAACTTCAGCTTACAGGCAAAAAGTTTGATTTGCTTGTAGAGCTGAAGCACTCTCTGCTGAATGTTTAACTTTCTGAGATGGTTGAATGTGAGATACCAGATACACAACCTAATATTGGGGCTGTCTTCTAAATAAAATTGCATGCATTACCTTTGTATATGAGTCAGTCAGTTGCTTTTAAATATAGATTGCCGTCTTTGAGTAGCAAAGGAATATATTTTGAGTGCTTGCAGAATACCTTCGACAACTAGGACTGTGATGTGAAAATTGCTGTGCTGTGTTCTCAGGCAAGCTCCAACATCTTATGAGAAAAGAACACCCAAGGTAAACACAACCAGGAAACTCCTACAAAATCAGAAGTAAAGTCAGGAAGGGAAATATATTTAGGCTCTAGGGAATCAGGTAAAATGGCAGCTAGAGAAGTTGTGTTTTCTCATGTTTATTTTTACTATTGCTCAATCACAGGGACTTTTTAACACATAATTCAGAAGGTTTTCTGCATGAAAACACACTCACCTTTTGGAAATGTCATATTCAGAAGGAATTTACTCTTTTGTTGCATCTTTTATGTGTCTCTTCTTCTCCATCCATTTGTATTGCTATCCTTATGGTGTGAAACCACAGTAGTCCCATTTCTTAGAAGTTTATCAAAGATGTGTTTTCTTTCAGCTGGGCTCAGGTGTATTAGGAAGTGGATCGTGTCAATGCTGTAATTCAGAGCTTTGTTTACCAGTTAAGTGCTGCCCTGTGCAGAATTCTAATACGGAGCAGAAGCCAAACCAAGTGCAAACACACGCTGCTCCCCAAACAAGAAGGTATTTAACTTCTTACAAAGAAGACCTCTTCTAGTGAATATTTCTAGTGTTTCAGAAAACTTTCCAGTAACTCCCTCAGGGTTCTAGGTGTTTGGTTTTTTTCTCTTTTCATAGAATTAATTTTTTTCCCCAAACAGTATTTTCTTTGAACCCATGTTACTCTTCTCACCACCAGTGAGCTGGCCATTCTGACCTGATAACCATCTATTACATTAATAGTAGCTGACTTGGAGAGGGTAGCAGAACTGCTACTAGCTGGTAGCTAAACTCCCTGTGTCAGATGCAGACATTGGAACTGAATACCCAGTTTCAAGATGTATTTAGTTAGCTATACAGGTTAGGGAGAAATGATCTGCTGATCAGAGGTAGCTGTGTGTATGCAGCTGAAGTTTAACCTCAAGCTCCGTATGGGGCCCAGCAGGGATGTAAACCTTTGGATTTGTGCTTCACTTTTTGTGATCACAGACTCCTGCAACTACATGTTTAGTTTTAAAATTGCTTGTGTTGGAGGTTAATCTCTCTTGTCTGTTATCTAAGACAGCCCACAAACAATAGCTAGTTAGTCAATATCCTATTACTGGTATGGGTAGATATGCTTTGTTTCTAATTAAACATTCATTGAACACTGTTGCTTACCCTCCTCAACAAAGGGTGGACTTCCAAAGTTCATAATTTCTTTCACTAATGCTCTTCCTTTCCTTCATAAGACTCAATGTTAAGACATGAATTCACAACTAAAGAATGGCTGTGCAATGCCTAAAGCAATCTGCATCATGTATAGATTTTGGTTGTAAATGTCACCGTGTGTGGTCTGCATAGTTTTCCCCGTCCTTGGTTGGTTTTGTTTTTTTCCTGTTCAAAATAAATTAAATGTAAAGAGAAGAGTTTATTAGCTCCTGCTGTTCACTATGTACTTGAAGATATAATCTGCTGTTTGTGGCATTACAGTAATCTCTGTGGCATTAAGTAATTGATGTCACAAGCACAGGATTAAAACCACAGTTCTTCAATTTGCATAATAATCACCAAACTGTGGAAAAGCTGCATGGTGGTTTGTTACCAAAACAGACCCTTTAAAACGCTGAGTTAAGTTGTGGAATGAGTAGATCCCAAATCCTTGCTGTGTAAGTACATGGGCTTCATTCAAAACATGCATGTAGTCATGGCTATGCTTTTATTAGTGGAACTACAAAGAGGCTTGATGCCAACCTGGATGTGGAGTCAGACCATGGAGAAATGGACCTTATTCTCCTCCTTCATTTGTCACAAGCCCAAAGCTTTTTGGGGAGAGCAGAACAAAGCACAGACTAAGCATTTGCTGTAGCATCCATTTCCCCCCCCAATATTTACTGGGCTAGACATACCAGTGTTTGTGTATGTACCCCATATGCTCATATGCAGGGTTGCTTAGCCTCAAGAAGAGGAGGATCAGAGCAGACCTTATTGCTGCCTACAACTACCTGAAGGGAGGTTGTAGCCAGGTGGGGGTTAGTCTCTCCTCCCAGGCAACAAGCAACAGAACAAGAGGACCCAGTCTCAAGCTCTGCCAGGGGAGGTTTAGGCTGGATGTTAGGAAGAAATTCTTCCCAGAAAGAGTGATTGGCCATTGGAATGTGCTGCCCAGGGAGGTGGTGGAGTCACCATCATTGGAGGTGTTTAGGAAGAGACTGGATGGGGCGCTTGGTGCCATGGTTTAATTGATTAGGTGGTGTTGGATGATAGGTTGGACTTGACGATCTCAAAGGTCTTTTCCAGCCTGGTCTGGTCTGGTCTGGTCTATTCTATTCTGTTCTATTCTGTTCTGTTCTATTCTGTTCTGTTCTATTCTCGTGTACTCTATACAGGCCTCGGAGTGACTGGAGGACTGGGTAGCTATGTGTTAATTTACCTCAGCATTTCCTTAATGACCAAGGAGGACAGAAGTCTCTGGAACTGGGAGCTGAGTCAAGCTTGCCAGTTGAGTTCAATAAAGGGGTTGCATTTGCTTCCTCTATCTTGACTTGGGTTGAAAAGAGACTGTTAACTAATCAAGGATGTTCTTTCACCTGCACAGCTCAGGAGGTGCACTGTATTTACATAGCATAGCCATCAAGCCATGATGTTGCTATGAAGCTACCTTTGTGTTGCTTCACTGAGGTGGATAAGGATGCCTGTTATTTTACAGGTGCAACAAGGACAGAAAAGTTAAGAGGCTTTCTGTCATCAGAACTTACTTTGTCAATGTTCAGGATCAGTTAATTCCAAAGCACCTTGTTACTCCCTTCCTTCCAGGGATAAGATAGTCTTAAGAGTTTTTGTTGTGATTGTAAATATTTATAGTCAGCTGATGGACTGATTTTTGGTTCCTAGTGGTCCAGTAAGAGTCTGGGTACTATCTTTAAGAGTAAACAAGGCTATCTATAGTTAAAGCACCAGTAGATGTCACTCAAGAATATGTGGAGCAAACTGAATTTGTGTGATGAACAAAGTTGATCATGCACATTACAAATGGCCTCTGCTGCACAGTCACTAAGGTTGCTTAGCCTCATGTGGCTGTTGCTTCAGACAATGATCTGCTGCTTTTAGTGGTAATCTGCTCACCAAGGCTTCGGGGCTGTAACCTACTACTGCTGCCATAGGTACTACCGATTCTACAGACTGTATGTGTGCTTAAATAGACCTTGCATGGCCTTGAATCTTTCTTTAGCATTTATTCTACTAATTTTCTTTCTAAATAGCAGAGCAGATATATAAAAACTTTACATGTTAGTATTGTGTTCTTGAGATAGTCAAAAGTGGGAGAAGGAGAGGTCTTAGCTACTTCTCTGGCAATATTTCTTATAATAACAAAGTACTGTGTATCCCTGACATTTAGGTTTTGGGAAAGAAATATGCAAGTATCAGGTATTAACTAGAGGAATATGTGAACTGGAAGGATAAGTAAAGCAGCTTAAAGGTTTGGCACTGCCTTTCATCATTTGGACTTGGTTTTGATTCTAGGACAGGGTCAAGTTTATTCTGTGTATTCTATGTAAGTTACCAAATATTGCAGCGATCAAATGTCTGTAGCCAAAATGCTGTAAAATGCTCATTATTGCTCTTAGTGTGAGTGATAACACATCCCAAGCCACTTTATAAGCGTTCTCCCACACCTATATTATCAATAATTGATTCCACAGAGTGGGCTACAGCCAATGCAATTTACTAAACTACCAGTCAAGTGTCAACAGGCTGACTGGTTTGTTTTATCATCATCCCAGGAAACTTCAGCAGCTAGTCATAAAAGAAGTATAAAATGTGAGATTTTGCTTCATTACATGAACAAAAGGCTGTGATTTCTGTATGGAAATAATAGATTATTGCTTGGCATAACATGATTTTCTTTTTTCCAAGGGGAAAAAAAAAAGATCACCAAAGCTTTAAATCACCAAATTATCCATTTCAACAGGATTTGAATTAGCAGTTTATTGGGGTCATTACTGAAACAGAGATAAGTCTTGCACTTTGAAGGCAAGGGGGATGAAAGCAGCAATACTTGCCTTTGAGAAAGTAGAGAGATGTGAAATGGTCACTGAGCTATATGTATTTTTTTTCTAGTACCTTCCTTTATCTAAGCTCTCATAAGAAAGCTTTTTGAGATCATGATTATCCCTGAATGTTTTTTAAACTGCCCCAAAATAAACAACTAAAAGGTTTACACTCTATCACATAAATGCCTTTTACATAGGAGCAGAACACACCAAGGTGCCCAGGCTGTCACCCATCAGGTAGCAATGTGAAAGAACAGGACACAGCCTTTAATATTTACCTCTCTTCACCTTCTGCCTTCTCCTTTCCCTCTAGCATAAATCCCTTCAGTGCAAAACCAAGGAAGTTAGTGGTGGTAGTTATGGGCAGCCATGTGGTGCTATCTATACCATGCTGAGCTGCACACTTGGGATCTGTTTGATCTTTTTCTGAACTTTGGGGTTCTTTCATGAGATAATGTTAGAGGATAGCTTTCAAAAGCATTGACATTACAGAGTGTGGCAATAATAAAGGGCACAGAAATGTGAAATTCAGCCTTCGATATATACTCAGATTTATTTTATGAGAGGATGCACTGGCTTCAATTACTCTTAAGTCAACAGTCAGTGTACAGAAGGAAGAGATGTGGCAGTTTAGAAGTTAAAAGTCACAATTAGTAACAAGTTACAAGTCACAATTAGTAACAATTTGTGGCAAAGCTTCCAGGGAGAAAAAAAAATATTAACCCCCCCCATGCACTTGTTTTCACTTTTAAACCTTCTGAACATCAGAGTAGATTGAAGAGACACCTGTTCAAACCACAATAAAATTAGATGGAGGAGATCAATAGCAGAGACCAGGCTGTGTAAAACACATTTAGAAAGACAAAGTCCTCCTGCGGTCTGAGAGAGTCAATTCCAGCTTCATGTGGGTGGACTATGGCAGGAGATGTTAGTAAGATGGGCAGACTGCCTTTGAGTTCAGAATGCAGGCAGCAAAATGGCACAAACCCAGCAAGAGCTTTCTAAACCTGAAGGTGATCTCAGCTCTGGGCTTAGAAGTTTTATGTGGAGACTCAGAGCAAGGCAGTATAGATGCCCTTGCAGTCTAGAGATATCCTTGCCAGAGCATTCTGTCTCCTGAGGCAGCGGTGCAGGGGACTGCTGAAGGAGCTTCCAGCACGGAAGCCTCACGTGTGCAATGCGTGGGTACCTGGCTGCCATCTCCAGCTCTGCTTACCATCTCTGCTGGACATTGGGGTCTTGCAAAGGATGCACTGGGACTGAAGGCAGGGGTAAGAATGTCTTTGAGATCCTGGGTGCAGGAGGAGTGTAGGACCAGGAAGATGACTTTATAATTGCTTTCTTTTTATCACTGTTCCTGACTATATTGACTTTATACTTGACACAGCTTTGGCTGGCAAGTGAGGCCCAGATACATTCAGCATTAGATATGACTGGGCTCATTCTTACATGAGAAGAAAATCATCGGTTGCTACAGAAACAGCTCCATATCAGTCTCTTGGGGCATCTTTGCATCTGCCTTTTTTTCCTTCTCTTTTGCTAATCTGGAGATAAGAGTCAAAGCAAGTGCAGCACATCCCACATCTATATAAAAGGTTGGAGGAACTCTGCAGAGAGCAAAGTCTGAAAGAACATCTCATAGATAAGCTAAATTTAAATGAATGAGGTAATTTACACCCCCTACATTTTTTTTCCTAGTTTTGCAACGCTTGCAGAGTTAATTGAGGTGAAAATGAAATGATGCCAGTCAGCAAATATTTTTAAAGACCACCAACATCAAGGAAGAGAAAGGAGGGACTCAGGGAGTTCCTAAGGAAAATTTAGCAAACCATCTGAGGAGTGAGTTAGAATCTGTGTTGAGAGAATTGCATATTGGACTGGAATGATAATCCAGATTTACTTTCAGGCAAGTTGTTTAACTTGATAAATTAAGGAATTAGTTAAAAATAAGTGTATATTATGGGTGAACAGGGACCATTCTGCACACTTTAGACCAGCTCACCAGTGAGGTTTTTTCAACTAGTTTTCTGAAATGTAATGAATTCTTGATGCTTAGTAGATTAATATTTATTGAGTGAATCAATGCTTAATTTATTAAAAATTTGCCTTCCTTGTATTTAATATGATTTATTACTCATCAGTGCTTATTGCATTAATTAAAGATTGTGTTAATTTTGTGGAAGTGAACACGATCTGCTGCAGGCTTGCTGCAGAGCCCCAGCGCACTGTAGGGACTGCGCCCCTGGGAAGTATCAAGGATGAAAAAACTACACAAGGTGGGAAGAGGCTATGAATCACCAGTGGCTTCTTCCTGCCTCTGGGCTTCCAAATAGCCAGCAAAGTGAAAATGAGGATGCTGCCCCTTAAGGGCAGGACAGGATTATAGCAATAGAGCTGCTGTAGTGAGACAGAGAATGTTGCCGTTTGCCTCTTACAAATTATGGCTGATGCTGTGGAAATCATTTTAGTGTTTCTCTTTTTGTCAGTGCAGGTGAAATCCAGCCTTAGCCATATAGGAAACTGTCACCTCTTGCCTGACCAGGGAGAGTAGTCATTACTTTCCAGTGCTCAGGTTGTAAGTAATTCTTGGGGGACAGGTGGTTGTCTGATGATTGGGATAGTCCCACACATCTCTGCAGGGGCAGGTGTTTGAGGAGTGGAAAATTACTACAGGCAGAACAACAACAACAAAGAAGCCAGACATCTTGTGAGATGAGTCTTTCAAGAAATCTGTCAAAACAGGGAGAGGGTGATCATGCTGGAGGGGGGCAACATCTGCAATTTGCATCTTTCAGCCCTGAAAGGAGAAGCAAATATGTAAAGCCCCACAGCCATGATACTTCTGATGCAATTATTTTATTAATCTTTGTGACACTTGTAATGTCTCTCTCTTTAAATTCAAATTCTGCTGCTTTTATAGCTACTCATAAGTGTGTCTGCATGTTTATTTAAAAAAAAAAAAAGCCCATCTACTTACTAGGCTGCTTGCATCCAGCTGAGCCCTGGGAACAACAGAAAACTAGCCCCTGAGATCTGAGACAGGCTAGAATTTCCAGAGAGTGACTGGACCCATAATCAGTACATTTGTTTGCATGTTTAAATGCACCATTCTCGAGTGCACTTTGGTGTTTCCTCCTCACCCATTTTTGGTGAATGTGTCCAAACTTCCCCTGCTGAGCAAAATCAGTGAAACCTCTTCAAGGTCCAGTGAAGGTCAGAGCAGAGAAAATTTTTTTTCTCTCTCAGTGCAGCAGGCAGTAATAATTGTACTCCAGCCCAGAGCATTTGGGTGGAGCCAGTGCCAAGAACCTGGTGGCATTTTAAATCCCTTGCAGCAGTTAGGTGTTAGATGCAAAAGATCAGTGCTGCTCCACTTGAAGTCAGAGGAAAAAAAAACCCTGAGCTTAAAGTTCAAGACATACACAAAGATTTCCTGGCTCTGGATTTAATTTGGTTTCTGTGTTGGTTTTGTTGGGGGTTGTTTTTTGTTTGTTTATTTTCTTTTCCAAGGTTGGCTTGAAGGCAGCATCCAAACAGGCAAAAAAGTCACAAGCTGAACATTTGACTTGGAATAATTTCATTGTATTTCACCTTTTTTTTATTGTTTATTTTTAGCCTAGTCTATATGCTTTTGCTTTCCTGCAGTATCAAATTAAGTTATTTAGGGGGTTATTTAATGTTTATTTTTACCCTAGTTAATAGACTCGAGTCAGGAGGCCAGTTGTGCTCCATGCCTTTCTCTCTGTTCTGAATCCCTACATTTTGCAACCTTCTTTGAGCAGGATATTTATATTCTACCTTTTTTCCCAGCAGAGAAGCTTTCACAGAGTGTAGGCTTTGGATATATATTTTCTGCTCTAGCTGTTCATTAGATATACAGCATTTGGAGTTCCAGTTGTGCTCAGAAATGTAAGCAAAGCTTTTGGCCCAGTAGGTACTGAGCCCTGGCATTTCATAGTTTTGTACATTTGAATTAGGATTAAGGTACAGGATCTATATAAAATTTAGCTTATTAGGAGGTGTTTCATCTTATGGCTCCCAGCAGGCAGTTGGGTCCTTTGCTGACACGACTGCTTGCTTCGCTTTATTCCTCCCTGGGAAAGGAGGACAGGGTGAGCAGAACCCAGCAGAGTAGGGACTGTATTTCTGAATGGTTCTTCTGGAGGTGACACAAAGAAGCAGCAGTGTCTTCTCCCTTTCACCATTGCCCCTGCACATTTGGGAAGAGACTTGGCTTAGTCTGTCATTAGTATTTCATAATAAAGAAAATGTGATCAAGCACACTGTTAAGGTCATCTTCAGAATGACTTATCAGACTTTAGAGAGCAAGGAGTACCTATGAAAACAGAGAGGAATGAATTTTCTCACAAATATGATTTGTGTTGTGCAAGAGTTAAGGTACTGAAGGCCAAGGAGGTTTCAGAAAATGTGTTGTTGCAGCCTGACACCCCACTCAGCTTCCCAGCAGGCAACAATCACTGTTGGGCATATAGCTCAGGTATATTCAGTGGATGATCAACTGTGTCCACACACTTTATCCAGCGAAGCTTTTCTCAGAGAAATGAGGAGTTTGGAAAGGAGTTTCATCAGTCATAATTTCCAAGGAAGAGTGTTCATGGTAGGGAATACTGAGTCAATGTTTCCTCCTCAAGGACTTTCAGCTGTCACCCAGGAATACAGTGAATGGTGTGATGAGAATTAAATTAGAAAAAGATCAATAGGGCTGACAATAAATGAAAGTAACACAGACATTATTGAGGAAATTAGGAGAGAGAAATTAAACTGGACAGTACAGCCTTCAATGCCAGCTTGACACACTAATGTTGGGCAAAGTTAGGGAGAAAACAGTAAGTTAGAAAGTGCTATTAAGAAGAGATAGAAACAGTTTGTGAGATGGGGAGAGCCCTGATGGTGATGCAAAGCCCTCAGGCCACAGAAAGGTAAAAAGGGGTGATAATAATCCACATGCACATGGGTTTCTTTTTCAGGGTACAGAGATGCAATGGTAGGGAGGTCACCTGAGACTGAAAGGTGGAGTAGTGAATAGCCTCGGCTACATGTTGCAAAGAAAAGGGAACCTCATACACACCTCACCATTGCCAAGGCATTGGTGAGATATCTTGTTCCAAGCAAAAAAATTCCCTAACCTTCTTGTGGTACAGGTTGGTTTGCCTTTTGAAGGTTTGTAGCCCTTCCAGATATCAGTCTTTTATTTCAACTTGACAATTCATTATAATAGCTCCCTGCATATTGCTCTCTGTACATGTATCCAGCGATGATCGAGTCTGGCAAGTTTTTGGGGTGAGGGATATCTGGTGGCAATGAGATCCATGGGCTGACTGCACTCAGCATGAAAAGAAGCTTCCCTTTTATCAGTCTTGAGTTCGTCTAGATCCTCTTACATGACTTTGAAAGGTTCACCCCAAGGCAATATAATTGTGTTTGATCACATACAGGGTATGAGTCAGTGATTGATATGAATAAAGAACTTAGACTTGTCTTGGTTCCTTGTCTTCTTCCCTGTGGAATCAGAAATCACTTTTATAAATATATGGGTCCATCTGTGCTTCTAGCTATCCATTTCAAGTGCATGTTCCAAAAAAGAAATAGTAACACTTTGTAAGTGCAAATAAAAACACATTAAAAGGACTGAGCAAGGAGGTATTTTTTTCTTCCTCGTAGAGTACATGTGGATCCCATCCAACAGAGTTACTGTGAGCCATGTAACTTGTAATTAATTTGGCTATAAATGTCAGAACACTTTGCAGCTCTAAGATGACCCACTGAAATTAGTCCCCTTTTAACAACTCCTGTTATAATTTGTTTTTCAGCAAAAACGGCGCCTTGACCTCCTGACAATAACCAGCCCTGGTAAGTGAGCTGTGCTGCACAGCTCTCTCCTCTTTTTCTTAAAGAGATGGTTGTCTAAATGTGTTGGGTTTTTGTTGGTTGCTTTTTCTTTTCCCCCAGTCTCTGACATGCAAAATGAAAAACACTGTTCCCCAGAAAATCTTTCACGTAATAACAAGTGACAGCTATATTGTGCTTGGCAAAGCCCCGGGCAGTTATCCGTTCACAGAGCTGCCTCTTCAGACCTTTACTCTATGAATTTGAGTGCTGATATTTCTTTAAGCCTCCTGGGGTTACAGTTAGCAGTATGTCTGCAGGGCTGATGCCCTCAGATTCACAGTGTGTGTTCAAGTATCACAGAAATGCAAGCCTGGCTTTCCTTGGCGGCAGATGTGAGCAGTTTGGGGAGTAAGGAGATGGTGGCCTTCAATGCCTATGGTGGGAAAACAGGAGGTCCAGGTCTGTGGAACCTTGAAATAGGTGAAATTAAAATGCTTTAAATTAATGCTTCATAATAGCTTTTGTCATTTGCATCTTGAGGAGATAAATCAAAACATGTCCTACTGGGAAATGTTGGGCTCTTTGGCATAGTGTCTTTAGATGGTCTCAGCACCATGATTGAAATGCAGGTCATTTGAACAGTGCCTCTCTTTGGTTTCTGCTCTTAAGGCTGGGTGGCTTTTAATCTGTTGCTATTAATTCTGCTCAGTTTCTTCCTTATTGCTCTTCCAACTACCTGAAGGGAGGTTGCAGCCAAGGGGGGGTTGTTCTCTTCTCCCAGGCAACCAGCACCAGAACAAGAGGACACAGTCTCAAGCTGCCCCAGGAGAGGTTTAGGCTGGATGTTAGGAAGAAATTCCTCACAGAAAGAGTGATTGGCAATTGGAATGGGCTGCCCAGGGAGGTGCTGAAGTCACCATCACTGGAGGTGTTTAGGAAGAGACTTGATGGTGTGCTTGGTGCCATGGTTTAGTTGATTAGATGGTGTTGGATGATAGGTTGGACAGGATAGGATGATAGGATAGGTCTCTTCCAATCTGGTCTATTCTATTCCTATTCTATTCTATTCTACTCCTATTCTATTCTATTCTATTCTATTCTATTCTATTCTATTCTATTCTATTCTATTAGCTGCTACAGATGTTTGCTGCCCACCAGCTTCAGATGTACACCGTGTTTGAGTGGTGCTACCTTTTGGTTAACTTTTTCACATGTATGTACATATTAAACCTTCAGGTTGGCTTTAACTGGGACTAATGAGCTCTGGCTTTTACTGGGAATAATGTGTTAGCAAAATGAACAGGTGTTATGGGAAGTGAACAAAATGTGACATACATTTGCCTGGATAACAATTTTGCATCAATAATTGTTCTGACACTCTAAATGTAGATATCATCTGCGACACGGTTTCTCCTTCACTAACCTTGTTAAAATAATAAGAATTAAAACAAGGAGGAGGAGGAACACTTTGGTAGGACAGATGTTTGAGGCTATTGGCAATTGCATCACATTTTTTGCATGTTCACTTTTCATGCAGTTTGCAATTATGTTAATGTATGCTCAGGGCACTTGCTGATAAAAGCAACAATACAGTGTGATACAGCCATTGTCACTATTCTGACTGTAACTTCAAGGACAAACATGGCACATTTTTCATTTTTTGTGTCTGGAGCATTCCATGTTTCTAGAAGAAACAGAAAAGCATCTCTGCAGGTCTTAATCACAGCAAACAGTCAGATCTTGGATAAGGGCCCCCAAGTCCACAGACACTTACTTTAATAAAAGAAGAGGAGGGTTGAGGACCAGACTGATACAGCATGAGACTTCCCTGCAAAACACATTTCTGGTACCTCCCTCATAATTTTAGATGCAGTGTTCACCAAAACAGTGAAAGGGTTGACTGAGTTGGGTTTGCGCATGGATGTGATCACAGTAAGTAGCTATCGCTTCGGATCTCTCGGTTTAATGCAACAATCTGCTAAATCAATGCGGCAATTAGCTGGAAGAATCAAAATAGCTTCCAATAATTGCATAGGTAGACATACTGCAATAAAAGGAGGGGAAGAGATTTCCAAATCATGGGCTTTGCTTTTTTGTTCTGGGATACGTTTTACCCTTTGATATTTGCCTAGAAATCTATAATAATTGGCTACGCAGGAAAAATGATTAGAATTTGTGCCCTGATTATATAAATGAGTACCTACAGTTTTGCTTTCAATAAAGGGGTTTTCAAAAGAAGCCTGATGCTGTGTTTGACCAAACTTGCCTAAGAACCTAAAGCTGAGATTGAAAAAAAGAGGCTGAAAAAAATAGAGGTGCTCAGTTGCCAGTAGGATTGGAAAATATCAGCCTGTGGATTAAAGGGTCTCGTTTAAGCCCAACAACTGCAAAAATAAAAGGAATCAAATCATAGTTTCGAGGCTTTTCTTTATTTTTGGAGGCTGCAGCTTTAAAATAGTTCATTCTTTTAGTCCTAGCTCTAAGATCTGACATCAACAGTCTGCTTTTACAAAGTCATAATATCGTTTATGATGGCTAAAATCATCTATAATCACTGTCATCCCTTAATTTACTGATTCAAATTAGAGACTGAGCTATTTAGATGCAGCTGTTAATCTTGTGGGACTTGATCCTGTTCTCCACCTTGCCAAAGGCAGGCAGGCTTCATTTGGGGAGGTCACTCAGCCTTATTTATAGCATAAAAGTCCTCAGAGTCTCACTAGCAGTATCAGCCACCAAAGCCCTATTGCTTAATTGTAAGAATAGACAGAGGACTTCAAAAGGAAAGGTGACCTCTGTGATTTGCACGGCTGTCATGACAAAGATCATCTTCCTCTCGTACGAGTGTGAAGTTCTTAAACTAGTTTTTGTACATTTAGTCAAGCTTGATGATCCCTTCTAGGTATTACAACAGCTTTTCTCCATGAGTCACATCTATTAATTTCCAAAAACTGATCAGCCAGTTAATGAGATTAATTGCAAGATAAAATAATGCCATTAATGTAAATTAAAGGGTGTTGAGACCTAAGTGCCAAAACATTCAAAACAGAGTTTGCGGGATCACAGGAACCTTAATGTTACCCCATAGCAGTCCTGCTGTTCCTCATGGCCATGGCTGTTGCATGGTTCCCGGGGAATCACTGGTGGATATGAAGCAGTGCTAGTTCCTCATGCCCTGAATACCTGCCCTGCCTGTGCTCTGCTGAGCCTCTCCTTCAAAAACAGCCCACTGCTGCCTGCTGCCCTACTCCTGATGGCTACCAAACATGGAGCAAAGCTTGTATATCTTGGCAGAACCTGACTGAAGAGGTGCTAGACTTAAAAGCACATTTGTACGTTAAATGGAAGAGGTATAGATCATCAACCTGTAACCTGGGTGCTCTAGGAAAAAGTAATGGAACAAGAAAAAAAGAAAGAGGAAGACATTCAGAGGGTAAGAGGTGCAGCTCCTACTGTATTTAGAACTGACCTGTTCTAGTGCTTTCAGCAGGTGCTGAAGGGTCCACAAAGTGTCTTATACTGGAGGAAGTCTTTGCTTTGCTATGGTCTCCAGAAAAAGCCAGGCACAAATGACGCAGGAGCAGGGAGCAAGGCAGACTCGCTCGCGCTCAGATACATTCTTTTGAAGTAACTGACACCCATGTAAAATGTGGAGGGCAGTTCACTGCTCTGCCTTACCGCTGAGTAGCTGGAGGAATGTTAAGTTCAATTTACCAATGCTCTCACCGCACTCCTTTCTTCTTACCCCTTGACATGTGAGTTACAATTAGACTATAACGCATTGTGTGGTTCAGAGTGCCAGAGTCAGAGCTGATGTGTGCAGTGGGGTGGGGGAAAGATGTTAAAAATTCATTAGTAGCTGGCAGGGACATGCTGGCAGGGAGTGGGGCATAATGAGATTTAAGTTTTGGCAATTCACATTTTCTTTAAACTTATGTTTACCTCTGAATTCTATCCACATCTTTTCCTTAGCATTTGTTCTAGCTGGGGTTTAGGATGAAATCTTGAGGTGGTTTAATTTTTGCCTCCCTGCAAAGAGCCGAGTATCTGCCCTTAATTTCTACTTGATCATGTTCTGGTAACACTTTGCGCATCCACAACCACCCATCTCACATTGTGATAACCACTCAGTAGCTGCAAACAAGATATCCCTGTTTCCATAGCTTTTTCCATGGAGACAAAGCTTTTCACATCTCCTGTGTTTACAATAGTAATACAGATTTCCAATTTCTCTTCTCAGTAAGGTAAGTTCTTCTCCCACTGAAGCATTTTTTAATTATTGATACCATAAATGGAAGTGTGTTGGAAACTATTGGCTTTGAAAATAGCTAACATGTGATCTCATCCAAGAACCATCAGGAAAATTCTTTTGAAATTCTCTTTGATTCTGCCATCCTCAGGGTTTTATCCTTCTCCACCAGTCTCTCCACTGCCAATTTAAAATAACATTCTCTGGAAATCAGTGCAGTGTCAGGAGAAATCCATCAGCACCATAGGTGCATTTTCCCCACATGTGTATAAACCTACTACATTTGGCAGCAGTAAATTGATTGCATTTAAAAAACCTGGGATGGTTGAATATTCCATAGTGCCCGCCTTGGCTACAGCATGGAATATAAAGTACTCAGAGTTTCTTTCTGCTCTGTTTTAGGTGAAATAAAATAGGAGCTGACTTGATAATTCCTGCCTTTTGACTGACTCAAAATTTCCTCTGACCACATTAGAGGTTTACATGCAGGGACAGAGTAAGATATTCCTCGTCTCTGTGGAGTGACATTGAGATTTGATCAGAAACATTAACCACTTGGTCTGTGCTTCCTCCTACCATTCAGGCACTCACACTTTTAAACAGGGGGCAAAAAAAGCTTTATTTCAAAAGTATTTATCACACTGATCTGTGTGGTGAAATATTCTCTCCCCTTTAATACTGTCAGTGCTGCATGCTCTAAAAATGTCTCCATTTCATTAATTTGTGATACACTGCTACCCTGAATTCTTTTAAGGTGGCTTTAGTTTTCTGCCATACATATTTCACTGCTTTAAATTATAGATATAGGACTGTTGCCTAGTTAATTTCCTCTGGTTAGGAAAAATATATTTCTCCTCTCCTGGCATTGCATAAAGTGATGTGTGAGATTTGCTGTATTTTTTAGCTGATTAAGTTTTGCATTTCTACATATTACCGCCTATGAGACCTCAAGTAAGACTATGTAAAGGAAGGAGAAGCTTTATGGCATATCTGAAAGTTTCATTTAACTGTAAATTCCACCACTAAGCCCTACTACAAGGCTTTTCCATTACCTTCCTGGATAGTCTGGCTATCTACTTCTTTCTAATTGAAGCATGAAAATAATATGAACTCCAAGTCATGAAGCTATAAGACAGGTATTAGTAAAAATGACACAGAGTAATAAAATGTGACAGAAAGTTGTTTGCTGCTGAAAATCAGGTACTATTTTTGCTAGTCCTTATTAATTAATAGTACATTGATTTTAGTCTAAGTATGTGTCAAGGGATGGCGTCTGAGTTTTTCAGCAGCCTGACATAATTACTGTTCGTGTTTGTTAGTGAAGCTTCACACGCTATGTTATTTGGAAAGGTGGTGGAGAAAAGAAAGTACTTATCTTTCCTTTAATAATTGAGTCTTTTAATGCTCAGTGGTGGGTGGGAGTGAAATTATTTTTCATATCACTAAGACACTGGTGTTAACTCACCCATTTGCCCACAATAATGTAAAATAACATGGGGAGGATAGCAGCTTATTGCTCCACAAGGCAACAGTCCCCAAATGGTTTGTTTGAGCCCACAGCACAAGAATTTCTCTACCATGGAATCATAGAATCAACAAGGTTGGAAGAGGCCTCAAAGATCATCAAGTCCAACCTGTCACCCAACACCTCATGACTACTACCGAGCGAGTCATTCGTCATTGGAATGGGCTGCCCAGGGAGGTGGTGGAGTCACCATCCCTGGAGGAGGTGTTCAAGAGGAGATTGGACGTGGCACTTGGTGCCATGGTCTAGTCATGAGGTCTGTGGAGACAGGTTGGACTCAATGATCCTCGAAGTCTCTTCCAACCTTGGTGATACTGTGATACTAAACCATGGCACCAAGTGCCACGTCCAATCCCCTCTTAAACACCTCCAGGGATGGTGACTCCAACACCTCCCTGGGCAGCACATTCCAACAGCTAACAAAGTCTCAGCTAAAAGTGTTGCCAGTCTTAGGTGAACCCTAAAGCTAGAGGGAAAAACTTTGTTCCAAACTTGATGAAATTTCAGAAGAAGGTAAGTGCTAACAGAGAAGAAACATTGCCCTTTTCCTTTTTTGCCTGTTTTTTTTTTTTTTTTCCCCCAGTGCCATTAGGTTGGTTTCAGCTTTCCTGAGGCTAATTAGGAAATTTGACTGTATCCAGTCCCTCATCTTTACTGTATCTGAAGAGCTATGAGAATTTCCATTTCCTGTGATAAGGAGAAGTAATATTGTCGCTTGCAATTACTTATTCATACTGATCAGCACCTTCCTAATTCTTACTTATACCTCTCCATTTCCCAGAATAATGACTGCAGATATGCTGCACACTCTCCAAATGATGTTTCTCTTCCCACCTTCTTTTTGCTGAACAGTCTTCACTTGCAACACATTCCAAGGAAATAAGTCTACCTTGACCTTTCTGCCTGTCCTCTGACCTATCCCCATCTCTCTCCCCAAACACCACTTATGTCCATCTCAAATGTCACAATTTTGAGATCTATTGAAATGACAGTGTTTTTAATCCAACAATGAAACCAGATCTTTTTTTTTTTTCCCATTCAGCATTTACTTTTAGCAGAGCTGTTTCATCCCCACCTTTATATTAAAAGAAATAAATAAAAATCAAAAAGATTGACCTTCTTTTGGATACATGTAGAAGAAGTGATATTTGCAAAGTCAAACTAAGGCTGCAGAGAAAATGTTCTAAAGGCTAATCCATTACTTTTGAAGAAAAATATCAAGCTTTTCCACAATACCTTATTACTATTCCAGGTCACCATGATGTTTCCATGCACCTTGGCATGTCCCTTTAATTGGATCCTTACATAGGAAGGTCCGGTAGAGTTGCATTGAAAGCTGACATTTCTAACTAACTGACCTTTTCAGGCCCAGTGATACTCCTATAATGATTATCCTCTAGCATTGTTTGGACACAATACCACATACTTCACAGCACATAAAGAATATGTTCTTTGAGAACTATTCAAAATGCCCAATCTCAAGTTAGCAAAATGAGAAAATTGGGTGCAAACATTCATCAGAGTGTTATTGTGCAGGTATCGATTTGAATGCCCTTTCATTTCTCTGGGAAAAAGTGGTGTGTTATAGAGCTCTAAATTAACTTCTGTTCTGGGCTGGGGTTTTTTTTATATATTTCTTATTTTTTTTTTCCTTCCCCAGTAAGTATAAAAAGGTCAAATTCATTCATAAGGCTGAATAGATTTGCAGGATATAAGCAATAAGATAGCAATCAACCTTCAAATAACCTTTAAAGAGACAGTATCTTTTCTTCTGAACAGTAATTGATCTGCTCATTAAGTCACTGTGTACTCTTTGGGGCTCACCTAGGCAAAAATGTGTAAGACCCGTGACGAAAGAGTGTCAGCTAGGGCAAAACAAGAATAAATCTGAGGTGGAAATATAAATATTTTACAGGCTTTGAGGGGCATAAGGTTGATGAAAGGATTGGCAAATTCTTCGACTTGACTGTTATAAGGCAGAGTGAAATAGACACAGTGAAGACCTCAAAGTGTGAATTTGGTATTAGCGAGGACGATGATGATAGCATGCTCATACACGCCTGAAAGCTGACTACATCTTCAGCTTCCCCTGTGGCTGATGTGGGAGGGTGATGGTTGCAGTATGCCTCCAGTCAGTGTATATACAGGGTACTGTATGTACAGGGAAACTTCTGCAAGCCACCCTGCTTGCTACACACTGTCTCTGGCTTGCAAGCACGTATTGCAGTCCCTCTTTCTAGAAAGGCCAGGTTGTCGAATAAAGCTTTCTTTGCACTATGAGTGCTTTTGGGTTGTATGCAGGGGGTTAATCTGTGCCTAAACTGAAGTAAAGCCTGCGTCCAGCTGCTTGTAGCGCCGATTCCCTGGCTGCCAGCCTGCAGTAACCTTCACAGGGTCCTGGGCTGGGTCTCTGCAGCTGCTCTGCTGGAAGTGAGAGCAGCCAAAGGGCTGCTGGAAATTTTTTCAAGGAAGCGTTGTCTAGCCAGAGACTCGCTTGAAGAACAGGGATTGTTGATTTAAGATAGCAATCAGAATATTGGTGTGCTGCCCATGTCCAGATTTCATTGCTGCATGTAAATCCACGTTACGTTTTTAGTATTATTTAGTATTATTTCTATGGCACATACACTGAGGACTATCTGTGCATAATTGATTACAGGGAGTTGTCTTGGTTTTTATCTTTGATCAGAAATCTCAGAAGCAGCAAGGATCCCAGGTGATGAGGCTTTTTATGCTGTAAATGTTTGCACATAATGCTTTCTGTTTTACTTTGCAATGTGCAGAATGCTCATTGAGAGAGAGTGGAAATGAGCAATTCTGTGCACAGGTGTGTTTTGCTTCTCTTTTTATCATAAGCTGGAAGAAAACTTAAAATAATGTTGGGGGGTTTTCCTTAAAAAAAAACCCACCCAAAACCCCAAAACAACAACAACCCCAAAAAACCCCAAACACCTTTTTGTGCATCAGATGTTTTGAGAAAGAAAGGAAAGCTTTCTTCTTCCTTTTTGTAATGAAATTTTACATTGCAAGGGCATGTGTATGGAAAGCCTTTCACTTAGGAATATTTTTTTTCCCCTTTCTTTAGACATCTGCTGAGTGATCTGAAAAAGATTTAGTGAAAAATCAGAGTATTACAAATCTGGAAGAAAGCAGAGGATTATATTGACTCTACAAAATGGAGTACAGAGCAGAAATTCCTGAGATAGCAGAGTCTTGAATAGCAAGAACTGTGCTTCCTGCAACAGGCTTGCTGGTGTGGGTGCAGATGCCAGTAAGCCATGTTATCTGGGGGCCATGCCAGATACAGAAGTCCTGACCATCTCCTTTTATTTTCTTTGTGGTGCTGTCATTTCAGTGCTGCTGAATTAGGACACACCTTGAGTACTGTGTCCAGTTCTGGGCTCCTCAATTTAAGAAGGACATTGAGATACTTGAATGTGTCCAGAGAAGGGCAATGATGCTCGGGAGAGGTCTTGAGCACAGCCCTATGAGGAGAGGCTGAGGGAGCTGGGGTTGCTTAGCCTGGAGAAGAGGAAGCTCAGGGGAGACCTTATTGCTATCTACAGCTACCTGAAGGGAGGTTGTAGACAAGTGGGGGTTGGTCTCTTCTCCCAGGCAACCAGCACCAGAACAAGAGGACACAGTCTCAAGCTACACCAGGGGAGGTTCAGGCTGGATGTTAGGAAGAAATTCTTTATAGAAAGAGTAACTGGCCATTGGAATGTGCTGCCCAGGGAGGTGGTGGAGTCCCTGTCCCTAGAGGTGTTCAAAAAAGGATTGGATGTGGCACTTGAAGCCATGGTATAATTGTCACGAGGTGTTAGGTATTATGTAATAGGTTGGACTTGATGATCTCTGAGGTCTTTTCCAACCTGGTTGATTCTATGATTTGCGCCTGGACCTGAACCTTTGCTTGTGATTATTTATTTATTTATTTTTCACTTACTCCAGTATGTACAGGTAACTCTGCTGCATTTCCTTTTTACTACCACCTATGTATCCCTGTCCATGAGGATATCATCGTGCTGGATGCACAGTGTAACACCGAGCTGTGTCTGAATACTTGGTGATTTAAATAGACAAAATAAGGGGAAGTGGGCAGGAAAACCTGAAAAGAGAATGTCAAAAATAAAAGATGATTTTTATAGACCTGCATTTTATTTTTGAGGAACTGCCCATTACTCTCTCTGTAGCTTTCTAGACTCCTATGCCCCTTTCCTCCAATCTCTGATGTAACTGAAACTGGCAAAACAGTGATGATTATACAGCTACAGTGGATAGGACTGAGGAACAGGCGAGCTGGAACTGCACAAAAGACTTTTTCCTAGCTCATTTGTTTCTAAGAATTGCCACTAGGCTCATTTGTTTGGTATGCAGAACATTTTCTGTTAAAGCAGTCAGCCAAGGTCAGTGGGAAACCCACAAGAAAGGATAACCTACAGCCTTTATTATTATTTGGAGCTTGTAATTTGAAAGCACAAAGGTGTTTTTTTAGGAGAGATTTGAATGAGGAAGGTGTGACAGTATTATGAATTCAGAGTAAAAGTGCAGGATAACCCATGGTGGAAAAATGACTTGTTCATCATGCAGCTCAGTGCAGTATTGAAGGGAGTTATCTGAGATGCTGCTAAAGGAGATAACGTGAGTACTGTTAGGCAGTAATATCACTGCAGTGTCCTTAAAAAGCAGGTTAAAGGAAGGTGAAATACTCTTTTAACACTGTCTGCTTCTGATGCTACAACTGGCTGTGGCATCTGTACAGGACACCATGCTGGACTGCGTAGATGCTGTGAGTGCCAAGACAGAGAGTGCTGGCAAAAGAGCAAGGCTGAGGAGGGGAAGGAGCACAAGGCAGGAGGAATAATGTCTGCAGTGGGGAAGGGAGGAAGGGAGGAAGAATTATCTGTTTAATGATGCTAAATTCTGTTGTGCTGCTACTGTCCCTTGTGCTGAATTCATCTGCTTGCCATTCCTCCCAGGGATAGTGAGGGGTAGGGCACATGGTTGGTTGCAAAAGGAATCCTTAGGTAGTCATCTAGACATCTGCATCTTAGACCTCCTGCAAATTTGTCTTGGCATGTGATCCAAGCACTCTAAGTTGCTTCCTCCTTGGACCAAACCCCTAATTGATGTCAAATATTTGACAAGAGCAACTTCACGCATTGCATTGGTGTCTTGTCCCGAACTGAAACTCCTTGCTCCGGCATGTAGCCTCGAATTCAAGCACTAAAATAACTTTTTGTGTGCTAGAAACATTTCTTACATGGTGTAGTTTGAGTACCTGGACCACTGCCAGCAGTATGGCCAAGCAAGATGTTCCCCTCACTCTGCCCCCAGCACCCAAGTAGAGGTGGCCACCTCTCCCATAGCATTGGCTTTCACATCAGACGTGTGGACACTTGTGGCATCTCAACAAACGCCTCCAGAAACAGGAGCCGTGGTGCCACGTGCATTTGTACCTAGCACAAGTAGAGATGCTATACAACAGTGCTGCTACTAATAAATATAAACCATATAGATGTCAGGTTGCCCTGAGAATGTATTCTTCCCACAAACCAGGCGGCTCTGCTGTGGTGTTCAGGAATTAACTGCAGGAGTATTACTCTCTTAAGGCTTTGTGTTATAGTTCTGTTTTCTTCACCTTTAACCCCACAATGGATTATGACCATACTTTCTCTTATAACTAAATGCTCTTCTGTCCTTTGACAAAACAGATTTGTGTCTTTTCATAGCTTTCTGTAGCGGGCTAATAATACATGGGAAAGCTTTACTGCCCACGGGAGACTTTGCCTGGCTGTAATAATAAGAAATGCTGTTGAAAAGTCATGATCAATGTTAATTCAGTTATTTTTCATTCCCTTTTTTATTTTTTCTTTTATAATGAAATCTTCTGCTTTGTGCATTTTATCCAGTGCTACCCCATGAATTGCTCATTGGAGAGAGGGGTCGTTGGTTATAAAAATGAGTTCTGGTTGTTTGTCCTCATACAAAAATAACTGCAATATTTTGAAATGATGAATTTAAGGGACAAGGGGGAAAAAAAGGAGGAAAAAAGGAGGAAAAAAAAAGAGAAAAAAAGAATAAGAGAAAAAAAAAAAAGGAAGAGGGAATCTTGGATGTACAAAAGATGTAAATATTGTTTTCCAGGTTTTATGGTTCCCAGATGCCTCCTCTAATTGCATAGCTAAGCCTGAGTTTATTAAGTTATTTTCCAGAATCAAACTCATTTGTAAACACGTCAGAATAAAAACTAAATTTAAAAAAAAACCCACCCAAAACCTTTGGATTAGAATTCTGGAATGATAAACAAACTCATTTAGAATGTATTTGCATGTAATTTACATGTGCCAAAACAGGATTGCATGTGGTTTGTAAATACAGGTCTTGAATCTATTTAGCATTAGGGAATAGCACAGAAGAAATTAATTGCAGCTTTCAAGAAAAGGGGGGGGAAAAGGGTTAAAATAATAAAAAGATGGGTTAAAATAATAAAAAGATGGCTTAAAATGGCCCATGGTTGAATGTGATTCAATGTGCAGAAACTGGTGGGGAGAGATAAGCACTCAGAGAAAGCTGTAAATTCTTGGAGCAACATCTGTAGCAGTTAGAATACTGTGTTTTATGGCAATGCCTTACCTCCCCCCCATGCACATTACTATGGCATGCAGTATATTTATTATTCACTTTCTGCAAGAGATGTTTCCCTAGCAGAGCCTTAACAATAAGGTCTATTTCCTTTCTTTTAATGTGCAGAGTTGGAAGCTGACAGTATTATCTTTGAATGTTTGGAGCGTCTTGGCCAGTTTGTCCTCTAAGCTTTGGCATGAGATAGTTTGTAATTATCTGGCTTATTACAGTGGTAGCAAAAGATAAATCAGCAGGTAGGTCCTCCACTTTATGAACAGCCTGCACCTGGAGAAGTCCTGTTCATCACTCATACCTGTGACTCTTCCAACCTGAGTAGTCAAGGCAACTTTAGAGAGGGAGGAGAATGTCATGCAAGCCAGTGAGCAGCGTTGGTGATGGTGCTGGAACAGTGATGCTGAAGGGAGGGGACACAGATGGAGGGAAAGTCTTATAGTAATGACCACATAGAGCTGGCAAAGTCTTGTCAGTTGTGTTACAGGTACTTGAGGTGCCAGACTATGCATGTGCTGGTTACTTCTGGTTTACACATGCCAGGAGGAGGTTCTGACTGAATCCTCCACATTTTTTCACCTCAAATTCTGTATCTCAAAAAGAATTACAGAATTAACCAGGTTGGAAAAGACCTCTGAGATCATCAAGTCCAACCTATCACCCAACACCATCTAATCAACTAAACCATGGCACCAAGTGCCTCATCCAAACTCTTTTTAAACACCTCCAGGGATGGTGACTTCTCCCTGAGCAGCACATTCCAATGGCAAATCTCTCTTTCTGTGAAGAATTTCTTCCTAACATCCAGCCTAAACCTCCCCTGGCACAGCTTGAGACTGTGTCCTCTTGTTCTGTTGCTGGTTGCCTGGGAGAAGAGACCAACCCCCACTTGCCTACAACCTCCCTTCAGGTAGTGGTAGACAGCAATAAGTTCTCCCCTGAGCCTTCTCTTCTCCAGGGTAAGCAACCCCAGCTCCCTCAGCCTCTCCTCATAGGGCTGTGCTCCAAACTCCTCCCCAGCTTTGTTGCCCTTCTCTGGACATGTTCCAGCAACTCAACGTCTTTCCTAAACTGAGGAGCCCAGAACTAGACACAGGACTCAAGGTGTGGCCTGACCAGTGCTAAGCACAGGGCAGGATGACTTCCCTGCTCCTGCTGGCCACACTATTCCTGAGCCAGACCAGGATGCCAAGAAACAGTATGGAGGATAGCACTTATGCCTGCTACTTCAGAAATACACAAGACAGGGGGAAACATGTTCTGTAGAGATCTCACTTAGAAGAAGTGACATCAGCCATGACAGGTAGCAGATCTTGCTTCAGCAACTCAGCCTCTGCTCCTGCTGTCAATTCTGAAATGCGTTCTGAGCCTTGGGATTAAAGCAGCCATGGTTTTAAGGGGAAATGAAATGGTCTTTGGATAGAAAGAGTTGCAGTAAATACAAGAACTAAAGCCAGCAGTACTGAAACGCATTGCTGGAGTTTTGGGGGAAAGTATGCTTTGTTCATTAACAAAAAACTAAATTAACAGTCTAATTCATGTTTTCAATTTTGTCTACAAATACCAAAGAATATCCTTTCCTATATAGTTACCCTAGCAGCCTGGAGATTCAAAATGACAGCAAAGTGGCCCTACAATACCTCATAGAATTATGGAATCATAGAATAGTTTGAGTTGGAAGGAATCTTAAAGATCATGAAGTTCCAAGCTTGGGCGAGTGCATAGGCTGGGACACTCGCCATGGGCTAGGACACCTGCTAGATCAGGATGCTCAAAGCCCCATCCAACCTGGCCTTGAACACTTTCAGGGATGAGGTATCCACAGTGTCTCTTGGCAACCTGCTCCAGTGCCTCATGACCCTCACAGTAAAGAATTTCTTCCTAATATGTAATGTAAATCCACCCCCTTTCACAGTATCACAGTACCACCAAGGTTGGAAGAGACCTCAAAGATCATCGAGTCCAACCTGTCATTCCCACTTGTCCTATTCACTACTTGATCTAACAGAGTCTGTAGGGCTCATTGGTATTTAACCCCACCTCTTTTCTAATTTGTTGAGAATAAGCAAAGATGTGGGGATTTCCCTTCTGAATCTTGTGATTGATTTTTTTTCCTACACTGGCTTCATGTCATGCCTTCTCTCTACTTTTTAGACAAGGAGGAGAAAACAAAAGAACAGTGGAGGGGGGAAAGGCAAAATTCTTGGGGTAGGAGACACAACTTTGCTGTGTATCCACTACTCGGCATTCTGCTTGATAGTGTTGGGGGATAGGTTGGACTCAGTGATCTCAGAAGTCTTTTCCAACGTGGTCAATTCTCCTTTTCTTTTCTTTTCTTTTCTTTTCTTTTCTTTTCTTTTCTTTTCTTTTCTTTTCTTTTCTTTTCTTTTCTTTTCTTTTCTTTTCTCTTCTCTTCTCTTCTCTTCTCTTCTCTTCTCTTCTCTTCTCTTCTCTTCTCTTCTCTTCTCTTCTCTTCTCTTCTCTTCTCTTCTCTTCTCTTCTTTTCTCTTCTCTTCTTTTCTCTTCTCTTCTCTTCTCTCTCTCTCTTTTCTCTTGCCTTCCCTTGCCTTGCCCTGCCTTGGTGCCCTTGCCCTTGCCTGCCCTATCCTACCCTATCCTACCCTACCACTGAAGAATATTCATTACCAAGGAAAACCAGATGTTTTATTTCTGGTCATAATACTTCTGTTTTAATGTGCAGATAAATATCTATAAATATTTTCTTGTAGTTCTTATCATTTAATCTCTAGGGGGAAAAATTAATTGTAGCTTAAAAAAAAAAAAAAAAAGTTTTATTTCCCATTTGGCTATGAGCCATTTTGTATATCTGCTTTAAATGTTAATTATTAAGTAGGATATAATCTGTTTAGGTCTCTTTAGCTGGCCATTTCTTCCAAAGAAGGCAGCTGGATGAAATAAGAAAGATGCATCATTATATAGATGGTAAATTAGCCTCTTAGAATTATAGAATCAACCAGGTTGATAAAGACCTCAGAGATGATCAAGTCTAACCTGTTACCCAACACCTCATGACTGACTGAGCCATGGCTTCCAGTGCCACATCCAATCCCGCCTTGAGCACCTCCAGGGACAGTGACTCCACCACCTCCCTGGGAAGCACATTCCCATGGCCAACAACTCTTTCTGTGAAGAACTTTTTCCTCACTTCAAGCCTGAACTTCCCCTGGTGCAGTTTAAGATTGTGTCCTCTTGTTCTGGTGCTGGTTGCCTGGGAGAAGAGACCAACCCCCACCTCTTATCCCAGAAACAGAGAATTTCCCAATACCAAGGTTGAAATATACCAGATGCTGGAGTGGAGGAACCTTCCAGCTTCTGTCCATTTGGTGTTTGACATACACTGTGAGTCTGCTAAGATGGCGTTTATAATTAAATCATTAGTGGTAGTATTGGAACATTATTCCTGCAACTTTGGTTCTACCAGAGTTACTGTTGCTGGTGAATGGACTTCATGGGAGGTTGGTGATAGATTGAAGTGTTTATAAGTTGCATTTCAAAGTGAGGAGTTAGAAACACAATAGCAGATGATATTATAGAAAAACAAAACCAACCAATCAAAAAATCACAAATCCAACAAGTCATTAAAAGCTTTTGTACGTGTCCCAAGTGAAAAAAATCCCTTAGAAGATCAGTGAAGCTACATCACTGATATGTTTTGTGTGTCAAAATCTGCTGACTGAATTTGCCATTTGGAGAGAGGGGGGGCTTGTATCTTTTTACAAATGAATGGCTTGTTGACAGAAAGTATGCCATGGCTACCTCTGTCAGCTGAGTCCTGAAGACAAAATGTGAGGCTAGTGATTAGCACCAATGACCAGCTGTGAAAACAGGAGTTTCTCTTATTTATTTGAATTATGGTTTCATTCAAATATTTACATATTTTATCTCTTATTTACTGCAAACTTTATTGCAAATTTTCAGCTGCAGAAAGAGGCAGTTTGGATTAAAAAATTTGTATATTTGTGTATTTAGCTCTCTCTTTATTTGCCAAATTAAACCCCCAAAAAAGGGCTCCTGTTTATATGAACAGTATCTACATGGACTTATCTAGATGAACAGTTGAAAAGCTGGGAATTAGACTGCACAGCTCATCAGTCTGGCTTCAAGCCTCACCCAGCCAACAGCTGAATGACTTTGCAAATCTGCAGTGTGTTCCTGAAACTTTAAATGGTACCATCGTGTTGCCTGGTGCAGCTTAGCAGATCAATGGCTGCTGAAGCTGGGACATTTTTTTTTCCTATATTTGATCTGCATCTATTATTCATAGATGATCTATTCCAGAAAGAAACACCGTGTCCATGATGATACTACCTTCAAAAAGTTGCCTCACTAGAGTGTGGACACCCAGCCCACTTCAGATGCACATGCAAAGGCTGTGGAGTTAAATTACAAATGTTGGTAATGCTGCCAATAATATGGCCTGATTTGTTTTATTGTAACTCAGACTGTCCTGTGCTGTTGTGACATTGCTAATAAACATGGAGAAGACAAACACAATTGAACTTTTGTTCTCTCCAGGACTTGGGCATGCAGCTTAGGCAGATGGTCCGTTTCAGATTCAGAGCCAGAATACTTGCTTCCTGATTTCCTTAAAATGTGCCTGGCAAGAGTGATGTTCATCTGTGATGGACTTACCTTGGATGTGGAAATCCAGAAAGCAAGTCACTTCTTCCAGGATTCTATTTCATTATATAGGAGCTACAAGCTCCTTAGGATGGATGGATGGATGCACTGCCCCCAATTTCTGTGCAGCAGTATTGACACAGCTTTTAACCCAAAGAAGTAACATCTTAGACTCATTGCAAATGTCTCCTCAGAGAACAAAGGCAGTCAAAAATGCAGAGTATTTGAGAACATCAGGAAAACTAAAGAATAAGTTAGATGTAACAATAGACTGCTCTCAAAATAGGTGGCAGAGCTAGCACAAGTACTATGAAAGACAATGAAGATAATCAGTAAAATGGCTTCCACCTGAAAAGAAATCAACTAGAAATGTGATTTTTCCCCCCCCCTGTATATCTGCTGCTAGCTTGAACTGAGTTTCAGAAGTTCATCCTTTATATTTTTTTTCATAGTTAAAAATGCTGCAGTCACTGCTGCATAACTGTATTTTGCACCACATGATGATGCATAAATATGGCAATAAATACAAGTTACTGCTGGCCCAGCGTAACAAGTTTATATTCATTAAGGGTAAAGAGAAAGTAAATTCCCTCAGCTGTAGAAATTTCCTAGCAAATATTTGAACAGAAAATGTGGGGTTTTCCTCCTTTGTGTTAAGTATGTATCTCCAAAGCTACATCTCTCAATATGAAACAAAAACCTTTAGCTAAAATTCCATTCTAGTTTGGGGATACATTGAAGAGAGCATTAAAACCATTTTTAAAAGGGGGGATAGGGGGGGAAATCAGCTGTTTAGCTGTAATGACAATAGGGGACATAAATGCCTATTAAGTATAAATAGAAGAAGAGGAAAAGAAGGGGGGGGGCTGGGAAGGAAAAAAATACATGTCTTTGGGCAAAGCTGCAAGTTCTAATTTTACTATATTTTCTAGGGTCTCTTTTATTCTAAATAGATGACTGTGTCCAGTTCTGGACCCCTCAATTTAAGAAGGATATTGAGATGTTGGAATGTGTCCAGAGAAGGGCAACAAGGCTGGGGAGGGGTTTGGAGCACAAGCCCTATGAGGAGAGGCTGATGGAGATGGGGTTGTTTAGCCTGGAGAAGATGAACCTCATGGGAGACCTTATTGCTCTCTACAACTATCTGAAAGGAGATTGTGGCCAGGAGGGGGATGGTTTCTTCTCCCAGGCAACCAGCACCAGAACAAGAGGACACAGTCTCAAGCTGTGCCAGGCAAAGTTTAGGCTCGAGGTGAGGAGAAAGTTCTTCACAGCAAGAGTAATTGGCCATTGGAATATGCTGCCCAGGATGTGGTGGAGTCCCTGGATGTGTTCAAGAGAGGATGAGACATGGCACTTGAAGCCATGGTATAGTTGTCATGAGGTGTTAGGTATTAGGTTGGACTTGATGATCTTTGAGGTCTTTTCCAACCTTATTGATTCTATGAAATGGATACATGTTTTCACTCATAATGATGATGTGGAAAAGGCAGATGTGCTCAGCAAGAGTTTTGGGGTTTTGTGTCTGTCATGTTGGGATGACAAGTTCAGTAATAACTTAAAAGAATGTTCAAAATCAGTAGGTTGAGACAGACATTTCTCATCCAGGAGTCCTAGAGGAGTTGTGATCACCCCCAACCCCATGGTATTGTATTTGAATCTATCTTAGAGCATGGGTGGGAAGCCATTTTGTTGTGTAAATGCTCAAAAAGGCAACTTGTGTGATTCAGGCTACCACAGACTGGTATTTTGACAACAAGTCCCAGGAAACTAATTAAAAGACTAATGGAAGTTTAGTTAGCAGAAGTTAAACACTAATGAAAGGCAGTCAGTGTTTCATGAGAAGGAGAATTTGTCAAACAATTCCTCTCAGCCTTTGAGTATGGTATAAATTTATTTGATAAAGTTAGCTGCATAATCTTTAGAAGGTGTTGGATTTAACACTTTACAACTTTTAAAATACATAGAATGCTTTAAATAGGTTAAAGATCAGTCAACTGACACGTCTCACAAATCACTCATCATGGGGGAATCTCACTTGAATAGAGCTCTTTTAATGGGTTTCTTTTCACGGTAGTGGGCCCAATGCTATTTCTAATGATGATTTGTCGGTGTTTAAAACATCACCGTTGAGTGGTAAAGAAAGATGTAGAGAGCTTAGTCACACCGTGTAACCTTGATCTCTTGGTGGGCTGGATCCACTAACACAATGCACATTTCAGTCTAGCAAAAACCAGATTTCTGCTTCTTAAAGCCAGGAATGCTGCTGAAGTCTGCTTAATGGAGCAGCATTGGCTAAAAGAATTTGGGACTGTGTTTGTCAAGTAATTAAACTGGATATAGGCTGGAAAGGTAAGAATAATGTATTGCTTTATGTTCCCGAATACACAGAATGTACACAGGGAAGAAGAACATCAAAACTTTATCACAAAATGTTTTACACCTCAACATGTGCTATTCTGGTATCCATTTACTAAAACAAACAAACAAATGAACAAACCAAAAGCCAACAAACAAACAAACAAAAAGCACTGAAGCATCAGGGAGTGGAGAACACATTTTAAAACTCATGGCTTTGAACTGTAGTTCTTCAAAAGTAGAGACAGGGAAGTGAAGTGATAAGCACTTGAAGGTAGACTCAGAGTCTGCTGATAGCATGTGTGCATTCAATTTTTAATATACATAACTGACCCAAATTACTTTTTTTACTCATATGAGATTTAACTTTTATATAGCAGCCTTTCATGCTGCGGTGGGTTGAGATTTCCCCCCCACATTAACTTTGCCAGACCAGCTCAGTTGGAAGCAAATGGAAGCTGTATTTACAGATATTCACAATTAACAAACAATATGAGAATCCCCCTGGTCAGAGGCCAGGGAAGCTGTCCCTCTGTCTCCCCACCCTCTGTCCAAAAGGGAGAAAGGAGCAGAGAAAAAGTAGTTGTTAGACTTCACCAAAACAATGCAGCCAAGGTCAAGCAGAAACAGATTAGTATCCCTTCAGAGCACGAAGCAAGCAGAGAAGAGATGAGAAGAGGGAAGATTGTTTCAGTACAGCCAATCTTATAGCAGATATATCTCTAATGAAATTGTTTAGAATTATCTTTGGTTTTCCTCTTCACACTCAATAATGATTTATTTACATTCTTCTACTTTTCTGCTTGAAATCTGTAACAAAATTTCAAAGGCATAGCCTTAAACTACCACACACACATGTTTGTGTCCGTATGAATGAGAGAGCTATACTCAGTGGCTTTATTGGGAGCTATGTCCCTGTGTAAACACAAAACAAGAGGTCAATTTACAAGCAGGAATATGTCTACAACAAAGTACTGGCAAAAGATATTTTGAGTATCTCTCACAATCAAGACTGGAATCCCATGGCAACAGGCGAGGATCTTTTGTACAGCATGATCTGGACTTTAAAGAGTAGCATTTACAGTAATATTAACTACACTAGATGGTGCATGATTTGAACTGCTGTTCTCCATGGCTGACTGAAATTATATGAACTTGCTTACTACAGAGGGATGAAGTAGTTGCTTGCCTGAGTTTTGATTTGAGTAGGTAAATAATTTACAGCTCTGTTTTGCTCTGGGTCTCTATGTAATGCTCAGACATTGTCAAAATGAGGAGGGTATCAGAGGGAGATTTCTGGGAAGATCTGCCCTTTAGGCAAAGGAGATGAACAAATCTAAGTGTTGTCAGGGTGTGATTAAAAGGGAGAGTTATTATGCTAGTAGAGAGCAGCATAGTTAGAAAAGCTACCAAGGATAAATGCTAACAGCTTAATAGAATATGTGAAGTTTTATTGTGGTTTCAAGACAAGAGCAGAGCTCAGATGTAAGCTCTCAAATAGTATATTTTCCTCTGACTTTTAGGTGACCAATTGCACCACACAAACTAGTAAAAATATTTCATTGCTGTATTAAGCAAGGCAGACATAAACAAGAGAGCAATGTGGGAGTAAAGCGTAGTAATTTGTCTGCGGAAGTCCTGTGAAGTTAATGGAACTGTATGGACAAATGAGAAGATGCATGGAAAACCAAAAATGGCTGGATCAGGCATAGTGCTGAGCAGTTTACTAAAAGAGACATTTCTGTTCTTCCTTTTTCACTTTGAGCATAGTGTCCAACGTGATGAACTACAGCTGCAAATCCTTGGGCTATGTTGCAATATCCCAGAAAAGAAAAACAAAACAAAGCTCTTGGAAGGATAAGGTGTGAGCAGAGCAGTCTTGCTTCTGGAACAAAGCTGTGTTACTCTTATTTCAGATGTGGAACTCTGATAGCATCTCAGGGAAGTTAAAAATTGAACTAGAAGTGGGGAGTGCACATCTGTAAGCTAATAACATGAAAGAAAAATGGCTTGCCTGCAGTTGAAGGGTACTCGCTGCTTTACAGGACCTTTTTATTTGGGCAGTCGGAGGTTTGTGTTTCTCTTTAACAAGGCAAAAGAGTTTAATGGTTTTATATTGTTTGGAGTTGAGTGAGTGCCTGTAGGCTTGTTTGATGAGCAAAGTGACATCCTGAGGAAATGTACAGCAAATTGCAAACAAAATCCTTATTAGTAGTGGCAGTTATCTCCTGGAGTAGGATTGATTTGGAATCCCTGTAAGGATAGCGTTCTCCTTGCTCAGCCAACTTGACAAAAAAGAGCGTTTCTTGGGAGTTCATATTCAAGTTGTGTTGAGGGTAATAGAATTTAACTTTCAGATTCAAAGCGATTAAAGCAAAGCATTGAATGTCACTGTGCCTGAGAGATTAATTTTACAAGTTACACATACACTCCTTTTCTCTTGCAAATGCAATAACAGAAAGTTACTGCTTCTGTTCATCCTTATAGTGCTTCTGAAATGCAGTTGGGATTAAAAAACTCGGAATGCCCCCCCCCAAGAATGACAGCATTCACTGTGGGGGATCAGTGTTTTGTCACAGCTCAGAAAGGCAGAAACTCAATTTGATCCATTTTGTGCCATACTCGGTAATGTCACAGGAAGGACGTGGAGGTAGTCTGGACCATTTGACAGCAGCAATGAGAATCAGCAGACATGTTATTTTTGGGGGGAAAAAAAATCCTAAAAATGAAAAAAAAATATATAAGATGACATTTTTCAAGTGTGCATGGTGTACAACAACTCTGAAGGGAATCAAAGCAATCTGGAGTATTTAACTTCCAGTCAGCCATTGCTTGTGTCACTGCAACAAGCAGTACCAAAGTGTTCATTCCTCTTTGCCCCATACAACTTAAATATCTGAAAACATTTACTTTGAGCATGCAAAGAGCCCTCTGGAGTGGAGACAACTGAAAGACATGCTCAAATCTAATCCCAGCTCCTGCTGCTCAAGCTCTGTTTAGGTTACCAAATTGTACAGACTGGCAGAAGTGCATTTTTGGAGCTGGCGCTGAAGACCTTGTACCAATTCTGCTCATTTCTGAGCTTTTTACATTGGACCAGCTCTAGTCCTCTCCTGTGACTTGACTGCCCGTTGGTGGTTGGAGCACATCTTCTACTTTAATTTACTCCAAGGGGAATCCATTTGGTGTGCTCAAGGATTGCTCTGTGATGTGAACCAAAGCGTGAGAAGTGCAGATAGTTAGGAGACTGCCTTCAAAACTGAAAGTGTTTAGGATGTCATACGGAGGAAGAAAACATCTCGTTAACTTGCTATTGTCAAATACATTTCTCCCAAATTCCTTTTTAAGTCAGAGCACCACAAAAGCACTCTCAAAATGAATCGGATTTAGTACTGTTTAGTGAAAGAAAAATCACTATTAACTAAGTGAAATAACAGCTGTTACTGTAATGTATGGTGTGGAAAGGCAAGCATCGAAGTATTTGCTGCTTTATGTTTTGAACAGTATGTAGTAGTTGCACCCTTTGTTGCTGGAAGGTTGGACTTCTGCACTTGATAAAACGGTGCTGATCTTCACATGTGAAACAATTCAGGAATGCTATTAATACACTTGTTAATTAAATAAGTGCTCATGTCCTGAATTATTTTACCTTAAAGTATCTTTTACCATGTTAAAAGGGGCATTAATAATCAGAAATGACGAACGATACCAGAATTACAAGCTCACTAGCCTTCTAAGAATTCACATATTGCTACCCTGCAATTTGGCTGTGAGCCTTGAAAGTTGAAAGCAATATTTAAGGCTTCAACATGCCATGAGATCTGTTAAGTGTATAAGTAGGTATTCTGCAGAATCTGCTTACATTGCATCTCATGTATGGTAATAGCCTGTTGTGGGTGGATTCTTGAGCATCTAGAAACAGTCTTCTCTCTTAAAACTGACAAAACAAGATTCTACATAATTTTTTTTAGCCTTTTTAGAAAATTATTTTTAAATGTCAGTTAATATTGCACTTGCATATATTATCTTTTCTATAGCCCAGGAGGAAATTTGGTGAAGCATTGTCACATTTCATACATCAGAGCTTTTGATGCGCAGGGTGTCCCAGCACACTAAAGCACTCCATTGCCAAATGCATTCTTCTCAGGAGACAACTGACATTGATTGGTGCTGGAAATGAGGCAGTAGGTTAGCTGGGTGCCAGTCCATTCCTCTAATGATAATTCTTTGTTTTTGAGGAACTCTCAGTAATCAATGGATCTCACTTCAGGAAAGACTTCCTAAGTATCACTGACATTACCTTTTATGACTTTTTTTATGACTTTATGACTTTCTGTGCAAATTATTTTTAAAGGTTTCCCTTTTATGAAGGGCTTTATTTTTTCTCTTCTCCCCTTGAACTTCTGTGGCTTCTTGTTGAAGACCTTTTTTAATTTGCTTGCACTGGGGGAACCAGTCAGAACTTGGAGTGGATAGGCTACAATGATAAAGGGTTTGTAATGCTGTGTTATTTATTCTTGTGTTTAGTTTTGATTCCTTAAATGGTCTGTAAGGAGATCATCTATTTGATAGGAGCCTGAAGTAAAGCCAAATGTGAGACTGATTTAAGCCAGAAATACTGCTCTGTTTATAGGATTTCTCAGTTGGTAGCAATCATTCCCTATTTAGTATGAACATGGTCCACTTTCCAGGGTTACTCTTCATTTATGTAAGGACTCTAGTGTTTTAGAACGCTAAGTATCAGCTTTAAGAGTGTGAAGACCTCATTCAGTGACACACCAAAGTCACTACCTTCTGAGAAAGCTGGTACATTAAAAATGTCTGAGAACATTTCATCACAGCATTGGTCTTTTCTTCTCAGTGGCAGACTTGAAAAATTTGACAGGTTAACCTAACACTTCCAGAACAGTGTTAGAAGAAAGTTACTCCTCTGCATAAGAAGTAGAAATAGCATTATATAAACCATACTTCTTATCCAGAATCTTTTTGGGGTCTGGGTTACATGGGTTTTTACTTTATTTTCAGTGGGGAGTGTGCTGATTGCTGACAAATTAGTATTCGTAATGCCTTTTCTAGGCTGTGTTTGTAAATTGTGCCTTCTGTTTCTTTTCTTACCTGTGAATAAATTTGCCGAAAGCCAGGTAGACCAGAAATTTCCAGCAGGGGACACAATGAGGCCCCAGAAGGCTAAACTGTGTCCCACTGTGCCTCAACTCCTCCCCTGAAGGAGAAACGTTAGAGGAAGAAAAGGGCAATCCAGCCTTTATGCCCATTCAGCCACTGGCCTTTTCCCCCAGGGCTGTCAGCAAGGGTGTTAATCAGTGTCAATTGTGACAGCCAGAAATGGGACTGGTGCCACCAGTGCAGTTGCTAAACTAGTCTGCCAGTGAACAGTCTGCAGATGGAAATGACTTTCATTCACCACCAACTTGGGCTGTGATGTAATGGCAGACCTAAAAGTAAAAGTTCTCTAATTTGTTGCTATTCCCTGGGGATCCTTTGTTTTAAAGAAATACTGGAAGGCTGCAGTTTAAATGTTCCATTTTCCACTTTTAGTGCTTTCCCTCCCTGTGGCAGACTGCTCTTTAAGTACTTTGGTATTGATGAGGATATTTTCTCAAAGGCATCTGAGGCTTCTGTGTTTCAGGGATCAAAGGAAGGAATAATCTGGATTTTTGCAAATGGATACATGACAACATTGATGTTGTGTCTTCGGTGAATGGCAGAGTTAATGTCTGCCCCAGAGGCTATTCCAATACTAATGTGCTTTTACGCCTTAAAATAGTCCACGACCTAAATGCAAATACCAAATACAGTATGATTGTACCATTTAATTGTTGAGAGATGTAAAGTTTACTGGCCTACCCTTGCTGTTCACATCCTAGTTTAGCTTCATTCTTGTCTTTTTTTAAATACCACTTTCTGCACTCTGGCATTATCATTTCAATACATTGATTCTTTGGCTCTGGGATCACCAGATACTAAGGTCTCATTTGTACTCCTCTCCACCTGTTTGAATGGCAATCAGAGACCACAGCTGCCAAGCTCTGCAATATTTTGCCCAGTTGAGGGCTGTGCTTGGCATCACTGCAGGTTTCATTTAGTTATGCTGGCAGCTTTCACAGTACCACTGGGGTTGCTATAGGTGCAGACACAAGTGTTTTGGTCACTTATTCTTTTTACATAGTCTAAAAACATAAAAATTGTGCCTAGGCAACTTGTTCCTTCATCCAAATTTACTCTGTTAAACAGGCATGCCATTTTCAAGGTGGAGGCATGCAATTGCACTCTTCACTTGGCATCACATTCTTGTGCTGGCGGAGATGCTTGTGCTGCCCTTGGCATTCCTCCTCTATGTTTTTCTCTATCACTCTTGGGGTGGCTTTGGCAGCTGCACTGGCCAGATGCAAAGCTCTCGCCTCTTTTCCAGCAGAGGCATGTGAGGTCTGTGTAAAAAGCTTTCTGGCAGAGACCCTGAATTTTTGCCTGGTTCTGCTTTTGCTTCTCCAAGATTTGCTCTTCATCCTATAGATGTACTCTCCCCTGACCCACAAACAAGCATTCAATTGTTCAAGGTGGGTGTTTGGAGAGAAAGCAGCTTACCTAACACACACAAAAGCCCTATCAGAGTCTGTGTCTGCTCCATTTCTGATGTGTAAACAGTTACTTTGACATTGAATGAATTTGTCATCTTATATCTTGGAAGCACAGCAATACGATGCACCCCTTTGGAACAAGTGGATCTGTTAGCAGAAAGATTAATAATACTTGCTTGCAAGTACAGATTTTCTGATCTTTAATAAGTAGTGAGCTCATTCTACAAATTTTACCTTGATGAAGACATTTTAATAGTCTCTCTCTCTCCTTGAATGATCTGCCTATTTTCATATGAAGTGAAGGAACTTATTTTGCAGGCTACTACCCTTTCTCTAATAGCTTGAAGGAAGCCTCATCCCTGGAGGTTTTTAAGGCAAGGCTGGATGTGGCTGTGAGCAACCTGATGTAGTGTGAGGTGTCCCTGCCCATGGCAGGGGAGTTGGGACTAGATGATCCTTGAGGTCCCTTCCAACCCTAACAATTCTGTGGTTCTAAGAGTAAGTGTAAGCATGCACACCTCAGGAAAAGAAAAAGAGAGAGGGGTGGGGGTGAGGGGGGAAAAACAAACAATCCAGACCAAAACATACAAAACAAAAAAACCCCACAGTTTTCCTTAATCTGTAGAAATAGCCAAGATAAATCCAGGTAGGAAGGTTATTACTGACCTCTGCCAATCTAACACTGCCCTGGAAAATTTGTGCTGGCAACAAGCAATACACTTCAAGAATTTCTCTCCAAAATTAATTATTGCAAATGTTTCTTTTGTTAATAAATAATAAAGATCCACATTTGGAAGATTTTGACCAAGTTAGTGAATTTCTTAGTCTAACACTTTATCTTTGTTAAATAACCAGGGGAAATTCTGTCTTCAGCCTCTGTACCTGAAGGACAGAATAGTGAAATTGTATGCCCCCACTAGAATCCAGGACTTAGAGCATTTGTTTGTACAGGTACTTGATAGCCCAGAGAAAATATAACTGGCCAGCAGGTCACTGAGCTCACATAGGGCAGGCATTCGGAAAAGTGGGGAATATTCTGTGGGCTGGATGATTATTTCTTTCCTTTTTTTTTTTTAGCATGAGAAAGACTTGATGGCTGTTCTCTTCAGCCTGTGAAATGACTTGCTGTTTTGACACTTGGGATTTGGGTTGTGGGAAATCTTTTCATGTTGAAGTTGGTTATTCCCTAATGCTAATGGTGGTAATATTAGCAGCATACTTTGTAACTTGTCACTTTCTAATCTCAGTCTTTATGTAAGAATCAGGGCTTTTTCATCTCTTATGATTAACAGGCAGGGATACGTGACTCGTACGACATAATTCAGTGTCATGCTCAGGAACAGGCTGCGGGAGGCACAGTCTCTGTCCTGGGCCTCTCCTCAGTCAACAGCCACAAAATCATAGACTCATAGAATTTTTAGGGTTGGAAGGGACCTCAAGGATCATCTAGTTCCAAGCCCCCTGCCATGGGCAGGGACACCTCACACTACATCAGGTTGCCCAGAACCACATCCAGCGTGGCCTTAAAAACCTCCAGGGATGAGGCTTCTACCACCTCGCCCTGGGCAACCTGTTCCAGTGTCTCACCACCTTCCTGGGGAAGAACTTCTTCCTAACATCCAATCTGAATCTACCCATTTCTAGTTTTTTTTCCATTCCCCCCACTCCTATCACTCCCTGACACCCTAAAAAGTCCCTTCCTAGCTTTCTCGTAGTCTCCTCAGAGCCTTCTCTTCTGCAAACTGCATAGCCCCAACTCCCTCAGTCTGTCCTCAGAGGAGTGGTGCTTGAGCCCTCTAATCATCTTCATGGCCCTTCTCTGGACACCTTCCAGCACCTCCAGATCCTTCCTGTAAGAGAGACTCCAGAACTGGACATAGTACTCCAGGTGGGGTCTCACCAGAGCAGAGTAGAGGGGGAGAATCACTTCCCTCGACCTGCTGGCTCTGCTTCTCTTGATGCAGCCCAGGATGGGATTTGCTTTCTGGGCTGTAAGTGCAACTGGTGGCTCACATTGAGCTTCTCATCCACCAGCACCCCCAGGTCCTTTTCTTCAGGGCTGCTCTCAAGCCAGCTGCTGCCCAGCCTATATTGGTGCCTGGCATTGCCCTGACGATTAAGGTCTCTGTGCTTTCCAGTTCTGTCTTTCTAAGCATTTTTGCTCCACCTTCCCCACTGTGTTTTTTTAAGTTGCAGATATTTATAAGCTACCCATCACAGGAAGCATTCAAGTGTCACAACATTAAAGGAAAGACAAAGCCTTAGTGCACACTCACTGCTGTCTGCAAAACTGTTGCTCATTCTGATGTTTTGATGAAAAACTGATTCGTCTGAGAAAGATTTCTGAGGAAATCGCTACTGCCATCACAGAAAAGGCAGATCCAAGATGCCTCACATAATGAAACCCGTGAGGAGGTTGTTCATGTTCTGGTGGACCGTTAGGTGGAGCACTGTGCCCAGAGACCTTCAGCACCAGCGACGTGAAGCCTTCTGGTGCCACAAAGGATGTCAGGATGGAGATCAAGGAATATTTCAGTTAGGTCAATAATTTTGCCATGCATAAAGATCACAAGAAACCCGAGCCATTGCATTTGATGTTCTGAGGTCGTTGAGTTGCTAGATCACCAAGGACTTCATAGTTAATAACCAGCACTTCATTTTGCACCTGGAATGAGGCTGGCAGCCAGCAGGAGCCCAAGAGCAGGTGCAATATGCTCTTGTCCATTTACTCATCCTCTATGGCAGGCAGCCATGTCCTGAACCAGCTGAAGCTGCCAGATGTCCTTTGGGTCAGTCCTACATCACACGCATTGCAGTAGTGAAGAGTTTTACTTGCCATTTGCTTTGTTGACTGCTCCTGCCAGTGTCACTACCCTAGCCTGTCAGTAGAAAACTCCTAAATTCTGCATGAAGTGGACCTGTTTTGAGGTGGAAGTCTCCTACTGCAAGCTAAATTTGTTGTTTTCTCTCTCTGACAAGACAACATGTTAGCCAACTTTGAAGTCCTTTTAGATTATTACCTTTAGTGAATCACTTGCTCATCCTGATTTTTATCCATAAGAAGAGGACATTTCCCTTTATCAAGAGATTTCCTTGTCCCTTCAAAATTATATGTGGCATTCTGCAATTATTAATTTCCTATATTCTTTTTTTCTCTTATAAATGCCGAACTTGGTAGTGCCACCTTCAGCCTGAGCTGCCAGAACTTGCTGTACGACAGACAATTGTCATGCAGTTCAGGCTTTTCCTCCAATGGCAGAAGTGAGCTGAAGTACTGTTTCAGCCCCAGCTGACTGCAAGCAGCAGTTACAATTTGCTGAGGTGACTTCTGATTGTGGTGTTTGCCTGCTTTGTGGGACAGTGAAGAGCATCAAACATGTCTTGATAAACATCATGAATTTTTATTTACAGTTCTAATTGAGGGGCATGTTGAAAGGTTTCTGTGGGTACGAAGCAGTATTGATCACCAGCTGACATTTTAAAGAAAAACTACTACTGCAAAATTAAATCATTCAGCCCCCTTAGACCAAGCAAATTGCAATAGTGGGGTTTTATAAGAAACAAATGAAAGATGGGACATTATTGAGTGACAAGTTTTGGATTCATAGTTTGTGGTGGCTTGCTTGCTTTCTTTCTTTCCTTCTTTCTTTCTCTTTCTTTCTTTCTTTCTTTCTTTCTTTCTTTCTTTCTTTCTTTCTTTCTTTCCTTTCTTCTTTCTTTACTTCTTTATTTCTTTCTTTCTTTCTTTCTTTCTTTATTTCTTTCTTTCTTTCTTTATTTCTTTCTTTCTTTCTTTCTTTCTTTCTTTCTTTCTTTCTTTCTTTCTTTCTTTCTTTCTTTCTTTCTTTCTTTCTTTCTTTCTTTCTTTCTTTCTTTCTTTCTTTCTTTCTTTCTTTCTTTCTTTCTTTCTCAGTAATCCTGCATATCCTGATCTCTAATGATTTGCCTTTCTTTCATTTTGACTGTTTGTCAAATTATTACTAGAAGGGCAGAGCTAAGGTTGCCTGCTTTAGAGGACACAGTCTCAGGCTGCACCAGGGGAGGTTTAGGTTGGATGTGAGGAAGAAGTTCTATACAGAAAGAGTGATTGCCCATTGGAATGGGCTGCCTGGGGAGGTGGTGGAGTCACCATCATTGAAGGTGTTCAGGAGAAGACTTGATGGGGTGCTTGGTGCCATGGGTTAGTTGTTTGGGTGGGTTGGATTGGTTGATGGGTTGGACGTGATGATCTTGAAGGTCTCTTCCAACCTGGTCTGGTCTATTCTATTCTATTCTATTCTATTCTATTCTATTCTATTCTATTCTATTCTATTCATCATCTGCCTGTGTAATTCCCTTTTAGCCACAACCTTAGTTGTTTACTTCCCCCCATTGATCTGTTATTGCTTGGATGTGGGGTGGAGTCACCATCCCTGGAGGTGATCAAGAAGGGATTGGATGTGGCACTTGGTGCCATAGTTTAGTAGTCATGAGGTCTTGGGTGACAGGTTGGACTTGATGGTCTCTGAGGTCTCTCCCAACCTTATTGATTGTATGATTCTATTTTGTGTGGAGTTTTGGTTTTGGTTGGTTTTGGTTTTCATGAATTTGAGGGTTTGTTCTGGTTTGTCTTGGGTTTATTTTGTTTGGTTGGGTGGGCTGGGTTTGGTGGTTGGTTTTTTGTTGTTGTTGGCTTTTAAACTTTTTTGTTTGTTTAATAGCTACGCAAATTCTTGCAGGGTTTGTTTGTTTGCTCTTAATTTGCTGATATATACTCTTGAACTCTACTGTTTGTTGGGTTTGGTTGTTTGTTGGGGTTTTTTTTCCCTCTAGGAGGATATGAAGTGTTTGCTTTGATGACAGCAATGCCCCTTTTCCCGTAGTCTCAGGCTTAAAGTGTAACAATCTTGACTGTATTTGTTTGTACTTTAATAATATGCACATCCCCTATGTGCCTATGCTACTGTTTCCCTGATGGCAACCAAGAGTGCTGTGAATCCTCGTTCACCAATCTTCCTCTTCTCTTAAATGTCATAGCTGTCAACAAAGGAGTGATGTAAAAAATATTAGAACTGCATTTTCTAGATTCTTCTGTGATCTGCTGCTTTCTCACACACAACAAGTGAAGGGAATCATTCAGCAGGGACAGCTTAGGAACTGATAGCAGCTGAATAAATCTGACTCACAGAATTAAATATCATGGATCAAATGGGCTTGTGCCAAACTTTCCCACTGGATTTAATGTAAGACTCTGACCCTCATGGTATTACAAAAGTGGGTCAAATTTTCTGTGCTTGTACAGTAGATCTTTTGACATTTTGCCAACGCCAGTATGCACTATCAAAGGTTTTATCATCAGCTGCCAAAGAGATAACTACAACTTTGGAATTCCAATAGTGTAATTGAATGCACTGTGTCTGAAGAAAATAACAGGGTGGGGAATGGGTAACACTACAGGTTTTGCTTCCATGTTGCCATGAGGAAATTTGGCACTTGGGCTCAGCTGCAGACTAGATGGCAACAGTGACATTAGGAGTGAGTATTTTTTCTTGCACACAGAAAGACATTTCACTGCCCCTCTGCAGCCACAGTTTAAGGCTGTTTTGTTGTGTCCAGGAGTTGCAGGTGGGCTACAACAGAACCATGGTATGTGGCTCAAGAGTGAGCATTTCTTCTCTTTTCTCCCCTGAAGTACTAGTGGCCTGGTCTTGATCTTGACCTCTCACTCTTACTCTTCTAATTTTAATGCAATTATTATGTGATCCTTCTTATGCTTTACTTTTTGTTGGTTGTTTGCATGCAAACAATCTATTCTATTCTAATCCAATGTCCATTTTTCTGGAAGCAGTAATGGTTCTTTTTCATAACCCTTCTTGTGAGGTAGAGTTTATGCAATTTTTATTGCTGTAGACTGCATTTCATCTGACTGTGAGTCCACAGCTTTGCCTATTTTCCCTCTTGGCCTCTTTGTTCTGTCATAGAAGTTCCACAAGATGGTGAACCTGAAGTTCTCAGCACAATGACTTTCCTCTCCCCATCTTAGTGACAATGCAGCTTATCATCATAGAAATATTTGTAGTATTGCTAACTGCTTCACAGCCGCAGGTGGGAGATAGGAGAACTGAGAGATAAGGAAAAACCAGTGCTGAGCGTCCATCATCCACAGCAGGTCTCAGTTCATCCAAGGCAATGGTAAAGCAATTCCAGAGGGAGAGGGCAGCTTAAACACAGAATCATAGAATTGTTAGGGTTGCAAGGAACTTCAAGGATCATCTAGTTCCAAGCCCCCTGCCATAGGCAGGGAACCCTCACACTAGAGTAGGTTGCCCAGAGCCACATCCAGCCTGGCCTTAAAAACCTCCAGGGATGAGGCTTCTACCACCTAGCCCTGGGCAACCTGTTCCAGTGTCTCACCACCTTCCTGGGGAAGAACTTCTTCCTAAAATCCAATCTGAATCTACCCATTTCTAGTTTTTATCCATTCCCCTTAGTCCTATCACTCCCTGACACCCTAGAAGTCCCTCACCAGTTTTCTTGTAGTCCCCCTTCAGATACTGGAAGGCCACAATTAGGTCTCCTTGGAGCCTTCTCTTCTGCAGACTGAACAGCCTCAGCTCCCTTGGTCTGTCCTCATAGCAGAGGTGCTCCAGCCCTCTAATCATCCTCATGGCCTTTCTCTGGACAAGTTCTAGCACCTCCAGATCCTTCCTGTAATAGAGGCTCCAGAGCTGGACACAGCACTCCAGGTGGGGTCTCACCAGAGCAGAGTAGAGAGGGAGAATCACCTCCCTCGACCTGCTGGCTCTGCTTCTCTTGATGCAGCCCAGGATGTGATTTGCTTTCTGGGCTGCAAGTGCACACTGGTGGCTCATGTTGAGCTTCTCATCCACCAGCACCCCCAGGTCCAGTAATGGTGTGGCAGACAATGTTGCAATGGTAGAAGCCTGACTTTTGTCCAAAATGAAACACAATTGAGTCTTCTAAAATGGCAACAATCCTCCTTGTATTACTCATGTGGTACTGGAGGGGATCATTTGCCTGTGAGAGAATAGAATAGAATAGACCAGACCAGACCAGACCTGACCAGGTTGGAAAAGACCTTTCAGATCATCAAGTCCAACCTATCACCCAATATCATCTTATCAACTAAACCATGGCACCAAGCACCCTACCCAGTCTCCTCCTAAACACCTCCAGTGATGGTGACTCTACCACCTCCCTGGGCAGCCCATCCAAATGGCCAGTCTCTCTTGCTGGGAAGAACTTCTTCCTAACATCCAGCCTAAACCTCCCCTGGCACAGCTTGAGACTGTGTCCTCTTGTTCTGCTGCTGGTTGCCTGGGAGAAGAGACCAACCCTCACCTGGCTACAACTTCCCTTCAGGTAGTTGTAGACAGCAAGAAGGTCTCCCCTGAGACTCCATCCCTGGAGGTATTCAAGAGGGGATTGGACGTGGCACTTGGTGCCATGGTCTAGTCATGAGGTCTGTGGTGACAGGTTGGACTTGATGATCTTTGAGGTCTCTTCCAACCTTAGTGATACTGTGATACTCTTCTCCAGGCTAAGCAACCTCAGCTCCCTCAGCCTCTCCTCATAGGGCTTGTGCTGTGTAAGCTCAGACTGGTTGCACAGCAGACACAGCCATCATTGCAGTTCTTATAAATCTTAATTTTGGCAGCAGAGAAGTTAATAGTTTAGGAAAATTTTGCTCTTTTCTTTATAATTAAGTCTGTAGAAGGTAGAAATCAACAGTACAGTGCGTTTTCCCAGCAGAGACCGTAAATTAATTAGGAGCAATTTGCTGTCAGAAACAATTTCCATAATTTTAAGTAAAAAAGCAGAAAACTCATTTTTATCCTGAAGTGATTTAACTCCTGTGAAGATGAATTATGTGAAATTGCCATTTACCTGCTCCTGGCTTCTGGTATCCAGAATGATGTGGATGATGGTTCAGGTGGTGGTTACTACCGCTGGGGCAGAATTTCTGGGAGTGATGTCCTCTCCCCCACCTCACCGTTCAGATCTTGACCTTTTCATAAGAGAATTGTCTTTGACACTTGCAAATTCCTGTCAGGAGATAATGAACAAATTGCAGTGCTAATCGAACACAGGCCTTCTCTAGGCTTTTGCCTGGTAGTCACGCAGCAAAGGTCACAGTCTAACTAATGAGGGCTTTGGGTGATACCTACACAATATGTGGGATTTTCTGAAAGGCCAAAATTTATGGGTGCCACTTGGGGACAATTCAGCTATCACAAGCATCTCAGAAGTACAGGAAGGGATGATCCATCCATCACTAAAGCCCCATTATTGGACTTAAAACACTCAGCTTCATATGCATAATTGCCAGACCCTGGGCTCCTGAAAAAAGGCCTCAGTGTCATTATGATAGATCCTCCTCCCTGTTTACCAGGGAGAAAGAACCTGAGATGGTCCATTGTGGCATGTAGTATTTCGGCCCATCAGGATTTGTAGGGTGATTTGCAGATATCAAGTCACAAGGATGCTGATTTAAATGAAAGGAACATTTGCAGAATCATAAATTTGTCCTGTGAAGTCTATTATGTGGATACCTTTCTGCATGTGATAAGCATTAAAAAATTTACTGCTTCACACTGCCATTTTTCTCCTTTGTCTTTCTTTTTTTTTTTCTTCCTGGTGGCCTTTTCAGGTGTGAATGTATTTATTAGTACTTACTTGCTTTCCTGGTGTATAATTAAAGCAGTCTGACCTCCAGCTGCCAGAGATTTCACCAAAAAAATATTTCAGGAACGCTGCCTCTCAGAGGATAAAATTTGCTGTATCATTAGTTCCTGCTTTAAAGTGACAGGTACACTTTATTGAAACTGGTTCCAAATATGTAGGAATTATAGGCTAGAGATAAAGAGGCATCCAGGAGTTATGCAGGAGTTACCTACAGAATTCTGCAGGACTTACCTGCCCGGCTTTCTTGTAGCCCACTTCAGATACTGGAAGGCCAATAGAATAGAATAGAATAGAATTAACCAGGTTGGAAGAGACCTTCAAGATCATCGTGTCCAAGGCTCAGCACTAATATAGAACAGACAGGAAAGCAATAAAAGGATTCAAAGAGCAAGAGGTTTGGTTGTTAGCTGCAGAACGAGTGATTCAAGATCATCACATGACCTTCAAGATCATCACATCCAACCCATCATCCAACACCATCTAATCAACTAAAACCAAGCACCCTATCAAGTCTCCTCCTAAACACCTCCAATGATGGTGACTCCACCACCTCCCCAGGCATCATATTCCAATATCACTCTCTCTGTGTAGAATTTCTTGCTAACATCCACTCTGAAGCTCCCAAAGGTCTCCTTGGAGCCTTCTCTTCTCTAGACTGCACAACCCCAACTCTCTCACTCTGTCCTCATAGCAGGGGAGCTCCAGGAGTGAATGCTGCCAGAGAGATGCAGCAGAGACCCTTGCATGAGGTCTATGAAGTGACACTGGTTCTGCAGAACAAGGGCAGGGTAAGTGCTGGCGGATGGTAGGAATCTGCCCATTCTGGGCATGGTGTCTCTGACACTGCCATGTGTTGGTGGTATCTAACCCAGAGGAGCTTTCCTAGATGGCATCCTTGCCACTGAAAGCCCTGAGTTGATGAGAATGTTGAAGGCTCTCCAGTTTTTCTTTCTTCTCATGCTCTACCTCAAAGTGTGCACCACATCCTGATGGCTCCTTGGTTAGTCTTGGGTTTTGGGAGGGCATCTCCACCTCTCACAGCCTGCTTTGCTGCTTCTGCAATTCACTGACAAAGCTGAGGGGTTGTCTTCTCCACCTGATGATGGAATAAATCGTAGGGAGTGGCACTGAAGCTCCAGAGGAGGTGTTTTGAAAGAGCAGTGGAACAGACTGATGGAGCGGCAGCAAGGGGAGGCCTTTAGGTGCCACTTGGGGGTCCTGCTAAGCTTCATTCAGTCCTGCTGGGGCTTTTCTGGATCTCTGCTTTCCCTTTGGAAAACCACAGCACATCCAGAGCAATGTCCTCCTGAAGGTCTCCACCTGCTCTTGGGAAAAAATGGTGGTGATTATGAGATTTCCCAAATAAGTGGAGCAGGGAAATCCTGTATCTGCAGAATTCTGCAGGAGTTCACCATGTTGGAAAAGACCTTTGTGATCATTGAGTCAATCCTATCACCCAGCACCATCTAATCAACTAAACCATGGCTCTAAGTGCCTCATCCAGTCTCTCTTTCTTCTCATAAATGGGTCTGTAGGTTTGCCACGTGCAGTTCAGCATCTTCTGTGTTTCAGTGGTGGGTGAAGTGATCCCTGTGTATAGTTGATATATCAGTTTGGCTCACACTCTTGGGTTCTGTAGGATGTAACGTGTAGCATAAATGGATGTTGTATAAATACTTTTGGGTCTTGGGTGACAGGTTGGACTTGGTAATCCTTGAGGTCTTTTCCAACCTTATTGATTCTATGATTCTATGAAAACAGGGTACAGAAAAAGCTTGAGTTAGGATTCACAGTGTAATCAGGATCCATGTTTCACACTGCAGGGATGGCACCTTGTGCAATACAGTCTGAAAAGTGCCACCCGATATTACCCTCCACATTCAGATCTTCAGAGGAATTATGAGATGTGAGTTTTGGTGTTCTGTGTACTCTTTTCCCTTCCTGTTAAATGTTTACCATTAGGTGCGGATTCCTGTTTCAGCAGTGCAATGCTCGCTTTAATATCTGGGTACCTCTTAACTCACGGAAGTGCTGAAAGGCAATGAAGACATCCTCTGCTGGTCATCCACTGACTACACTCATCTATTTTTAAATGAACTTGAAAGTCCTCTTTGCATGTGTGTGTGTGTATTTTTAAGAATGTGTTTGAATATTAGTGCCCCTTTGAGCTCAGAGTCTGAGACAGTGTCATGACACATCTCTTTCAAATTAGCAACACCACATGCATCAAATGCCAGGTACAGGTATGTTGTGCTGGTTGTGATAAGCTTGGACAGACAGGTCCAGACAGTGAGAAGCATCTTGTGTAACAAGGTTTCAGCAAAAGCTGAGGAACTCCAGGGTTTTTCTGTCCTTAAAGTTTTGGGTTGGGTTAGGGTTTTTTGTCATTCAGCATAAGTCAGTGTGGTTTTGTTCTGAGTCAATGGTTGGACTCACTGATCTTAGAGCTCTTTTCCAACTGAAACAATTCTATGAGTATGATCACCCCTCTGAGTAAATCCTCTGGCCATCACTCTTCATGCTCACAGTGATAGCACCTGAAAGATCAGATGTAATGCTTGTTCTATGACATGGATGTTGGGTTGCAGCAGCAGGTATGAGGAAAAGATTCAAGATCTTTCTGCACTTTGTTTCACTAGTGTCTTCTAGTTTGTGGAACCTTGCACTTTTGAGGACTATGCAGCCCACTTTAAAACCCATAGGCATCTCTTTCCCTTACAGTATCTAGTGGAACCCTTCAGAATTCCTGTTGTGTGCAGAACTTGCCTTGACTCAGGCAGAATCAGCTGCTATTTCAGCAAGGTGATGCTGGCCATGGCATGATCTTGTAATAAACAATATATAAAATAAATATATAAAACCAACTTGAGACCATGAAGAATCTGTGCATATGTCATACACAGCATGGGTGCATTAGCTATGACAAAACCTCTTCAAGATTATATCCCTTTTCAAAATATATGTACACACAGTGTGAGACCACTTAGGTATTGCTTAGATAAAATCTCTCTAGCTCTTCAAAGCATTCAGCTAGTCTGCCTTCTTACAAGATCCTTTGCTCTAGCAAGTCATGAGGAAAAAACATCTTAAGAGGAAAATCTCCTCATCTTCATCTGGCTTCCACCTCAAGCTATTCCAAGTGGGTTTGCATACAAAATCCTAGATCAGTAGTGGGACCTAGGCTAAAATGTTTGAGTTCTTTTTTCCGGTATTAGGCCAGAATTTGCAAAGTTCCTCGTGGTCCAGACCTTCCTCATGCAAATTCCTGATTCCTCAGCCTTATCATGCTTCTGTCCTGGATTTAAGGATGGCTTCACCCTCTAATTTCACTGGGCTGCTTGTGGCTTTCTTCTTCAAGTTGAACACAAAACATCTGAGCTACAACCTTACTCCATATCAACAGAGGCATCTTTGTGCAGAATCTTTTGATATGTCCTAATTGGATGTATTCTTAACATGTTCCTGCATCCTTTTAGTAAACTTCTGCTTAAGTGTTATAGAGAAAACTTCCAGGAAGTTTGTCAGAGCACAGTCCTGAGCATACCAATGAACAGCTTGATAAATCAGTGCTAAACCTGTTAATTTACAGTCAATTCTGTGGCCAAGATAGACATAAAACTCTTGACTACACAGTTTTTGATTCTCATTTTCTGGAAGGTTAAGGGTTTTTGTTTGGTTGGTGTTGGTTGGTTGGTTGTGGGGTTTTGTTTCTTCTTCTTGTGTGCAACTCTTACTTGCCATTAAGCAATGGAAAACGTTTTTGCCATGGGATAGGAGCAGGCTTCACACCTCAGGCCACTAGGAACACACTGATCTCTCGGTGCAGATGTATGGAAGGAAATGTGTGAACTCTTGCAATGTGAAGGTGTTAAACTTTATCAAATGGACTCTCCTGTAACCTCTTGGAGGCCCGCTGTTATCCATTATAACAGAAGTAATTTCCATCTGATTTTTTAAGAGGTGGCTGTGTGTGGGATTTAAGCAGTATGGCCCTCTGATGGTTCCACCTGAATTTGCTTTGAAATACCAGGTAAGTATTGGATTCCTATATGGGCTGCACTTTTGTGTATAATAATGTTAAATATAGTGTGTCCTTAGCTTTGTCATATAATTAAGAATGGTGTTTAGTTAAACAGTTCCCAAACTGGGATGATCATTGTAACTGAGAATATATGAATCTATGTGGCTAGGGGAGAGACTTGGTGAAGGCAAATCATGGACTTAGCAATGTCCTATATATTAAATGTTTTGTCAAAATTGGAGCTAGGGGAACAAGTAATCCAAGTAAATGAGTAAAATTCCTTGTGTTATTTGTGGGGAGGAGATATTGTTTGGCTTGAATTCAAGAAAGTGCTTAAAAGCATGTTAAACTTTAATGAGGTAAATAGTCTCATCTCTGTGGTGCAGAACGTTTAGGCTTAATTTTAGGCACATGCTTATATCCTTTGCCAAATTGGGGTCTAAAAGAGAGTTATGCTTTTGCATTTGAGAAGCAGGAATGATATCACATGACTTCTATATTTAATCACAACTACTGAAGGCAGCTGGGATTTTGAATACAGAATACTTAAAGCAAACTGTTCTTGATCAATCCATAGAGAAATACTCCAAGGGAGAAAAAATATATACAGTAAATTTGAATAATGAACAATTTTGAGGAAATTGCAATCTGCTTGCAGACATTTGGAGAGCAGAAAGGAAGCTAAATTTGTTGAGTAAGTTGCTTGCTGTGATCTATTCTCTTGGCTCTAATTAGAGGGAAGTGAGCAGTAAGGGAACCCAGAAAATGAGACTGCTGTGGACTGAAGTGCCCAAAGAGAAGACTTCAAGTTGGAAGGGGTTTTTTAAAAGTGGATTATTTTTCCCCAAGTATTTTTTTAAATGGTGCTTTGAAATGTGCATTAGAAAGAAAGGCTAACTGCAAAAACATACAGCGCTGATGCTTGACAAACTTGACAGAAAACATTCATGTTTTCTGTTGAATTCGAATCCAAAAGTTTACTCTAAGAGTTAGCTGCATCACTTAACAGCTGACAGCTTTGTAAGTTTTTAATGTTAAGGGTTATTACTCTATTAACTAAGCATTTTTGTTGGCTGCTTCGGTAGCCAAAGCTCATTAGTTACATCAGTCTTGTTCATTAACTGCATTTAATTCACAGTACCAGCAAATCATTCCATTTCAAACACCTTGCATGACTGATGGTTGCTGTATTATATACTAAAATGTAACTGTTTCTCTTGTTTATTCTAAGCAACCTGCTGGCCACTGAATGCACCAGAGGAAGTTTAGGCTTGAGGTGAGGAGAAAGTTCTTCACTGAGAGAGTCGTTCCCCATTGGAATGTGCTGCCCAGCGAGGTGGTGGAGTCACTGTCCCTGGAGGTGTTCAAAAGGGGAATGGATGTGGCACTTGGTGCCATGGTTTAGTCATGAGGTCTGTGGTGACAGGTTGGACTTGATGATCTTTGAGGTCTCTTCCAACCTTGGTGATTCTGTGAATGCAGGGGCATCCCTGCAAACGATGGCCTGATCAGGTCACCCTTACTTTATAAGAGGCCCACTGTGACAGTCTGTCTGTGCAACAAAACTTGCTCCTTGTAGTAACAAGATAACTCATTTGTAGAGGGCAAAGCCTTTTCAGACTAGTGGTGAAAAAAAGAAGTATTCTGTAGGAGCACACAATTCCCACATATCTATCTGTTCCAAGCTCAAGGCATATTTCTTAATATGATCCATGACAAGAGGACTTCTGGATTCATTTCACCATGTCTGTTGTACCAGGAATGAGAGTTCATAGCTTCTACTTTGCAGCTTTGCTGTGCTTGTAGTCCCAAGTGACTTGATACTTTTTAAAGTCTGTAAATTCTTTGTATTATTTTTAAAACCTTTCCTGTGGTGGGCTTTCTGAATGCTTTTTAATTGTTTTCCATATCTCCTAAATATAGCTTCCATCCCAAATTTCCATAGTTTGTGGTTACTCCATCACTACTTTGAATTCTCTTACGGAAAGTCTTATAGGCAATAATGGTTGCAGCGTGTGTGTCATCATACTGCAACTAGGCAAAATCACAACTGAAACAGCTTCTACCACATGTATTTATGAATAAAAAAATCTGTCTGGAATTAGTAGAGTTACTTCAGCTTTTACACAAGCAAAATTGATAGACTTTAGTCCAGTAGTTTTGTGTTAGCTTCTTATAGAGGAAGGGGTGCCCTTTCTAACTTGAGCAGTCTTAGGCAGTGAACACCAGGACTTTGTTCCTTCCTATTTCCTCTCTCTATCAATGACATTCTTGTTCATGCCACTCAGATCCATGTTTTTTCCCCTAGATTTCATTCATTGTATTGTAGCCTTGCAGGATTGTTCTCAGCTAGAACAGCTTGTTGAAAGGTGTTTATAATAACAATTACACCTACTCCAATCACTAAAGTGTAATCTTTATCTTAATCAAAAAGAGGGAAAAAAAGGGGGGAAAAAGAAGGGTGTGTATGTGTGTGTGTGCTGAAGAAATATACATCACAAACTACTTCAAAGTTCTGCTTGAGTTATTTTTCAATTACAGCAGGTGAAGCAGAACGAAATTGTTACAGCCATTTATTGATTGTGTTACTATCCATTAAGGTACAACAGAAGAAGTCCATCATATTGTGTAACAACTTAACTATTTAAAATAACAAAGGCTTCCTATTATTTCCCTTTTTGCCATTATCCTGACAAACGCATTCTAGTTCTGTGCCGGAGATCAAATTCAGTAATCATAATGAAGAAATTCTGTATTTAAGTTGACATTATTTCTTCCCCTAGCCATTGAAATTCTTCAGCTTTTTCGTTGAAAAATAACTGAAGCAGAACAAAGGTAATGAAATATATTAATTATATTAATGATGTTTTACTGAAACTGGCTGATTCCTAAAGACAATGCATATATAACTGTGAGAAGATTCTATCAACAAGTGGACGATTGACAGGTAATGCTGTCACAGTTTTAATTTGAACTGCTATAAAGTATCCAGCCATCTGACTGAAAAACCCTTTGAAGCTTTATGATGAAGAGCAAAGTTTGTTGTGTCTTATAGGATAGGATAGGATAGAATAGAATAGGATGGAATGGAATGGAATGGAATGGAATGGAATGGAATGGAATGGAATAGAATAGAATAGAATAGAATAGAATAGAATAGAATAGAATAGAATAGAATAGAATAGAATAGAATAGAATAGAATAGAATAGAATAGAATAGAATAGACCAGGTTGGAAAAGACCTTCAAGATCATAAAGTCCAACCTATCATCCAACACTATCTAATCAACTAAACCATGGCACCAAGCACCCCATCCAGTCTCTTCCTAAACACCTCCAGTGATGGTGACTCCACCACCTCCCTGGGCAGCCCATTCCAATGGCCAATCTCTCTTGCTGGGAAGAACTTCTTGCTAACATCCAGCCTAAACCTCCCCTGGTGCAGCTTGAGACTGTGTCCTCTTGTTCTGGTGCTGGTTGCCTGGGAGAAGAGATCAACTCCCACTTGTCTGCAACCTCCCTTCAGGGAGTTGTAGAGAGCAATAAGGTCTCCCCTGAGCTTCCTCTTCTCCAAGCTAAGCAGCTCCCTCAGCCTTTCCTCAAAGGGCTTGTGCTCCAAACCCCTCCCCAGCCTTGTTGCCCTTCTCTGGACACGTTCAAGGTGGGTGGATGCTCTTTGGTAGGGAGGATGCCAGTGGAGCTGCATAATGAATGGCAGATTTAGTAAATGATATCATAGCATTTAGGTATTGGTGACAGCATGAGAGAGGAGTGCTCTTAATCCAGCAGCAAAGAGGTCCATGAGCTTGTAGTTGTTGTTCCTGATGACTGTATACCAGCAACTAGAAGCAATAAATAATGGTGTATCACTGCATATAAAAGGCAGTAGTTGTCTACTCTGCTGTAAGCTTGATGAAGAACCTGATGAGGTGGCTGCTAAAACTTCCATGTAAATAGAGTATATATGTGTGTGTGTACACATATGTGTTTAATAAACACCTCTGCATCTTCTTGGCAGCCCAAGGGAAAAGACTTTATGGAGCTGTTTAGGACTGTGGTAAAAATTAGTCCTCTCTAGAGAGGGGAACACTTCCCTATGTGACAAAGAAAAGTCCTGCCCCAAGCAATGCCAATTGCTGCTGATTAGAGAGAAGGATGGGAGCACAGGGCTGTGCACAGTGTAACTTCTTGTAGATACTAGCAGTTTGTGCTGCATAGGATCAAAGAAGCACAGAATATATTGGTTGGAAGAGACCTTGAAGATCATCCATTCCAACCTTTGACCCGGCACTGAAGGGTCCAACACTAAAACATGCACATGCTGCTTAAATACTCCCACGGGTGATGACTCCACCACTGCCCTGGACAGACCATTCCAATGTCTGATAACCCTTTCAGTGAAGAGTATTTCCTGATATCCAGCCTAAACCTCCCCTGGTGCAGCTTGTAACCATTTCCTGTCACTTGTCATCAAGAAGAGACTGGTCCCCTCCTCACTCCAACGTCCCTTCAGTTGGTTATAGATACATCAGACTCGTGTAATATTCATTTTATTTCATGAGTTCTGACTTTCATCCACATACCAACTTAAATTTCATGCTCTTAAGAAAGAAAATGAAAATGACAAATAAGATCCCTTTTCTACTTCAACCAATGCTAGTGTAGAAATTGCTAGGACAGGAGCCAGAGTCCTTTTCTCCATAGTACTGACCATATCTTAACCTTCTTGCCACCTCTTTTCCCTTTTTCAGTTGTCAGATCATTCTTCCCTAGCACTGAAAATCTTGTGGTGCTGCAACAACTGCTAACATAAAATGTACATTGCCCGTTGTAACTTCTCTGTTTGAACCTATTTGCTACACACGAGACTCGAGTTTCTTGTACCCACTTTCAAGTGAATTAGATTTTCTGTTTTAAATGTCCTTTTAAAGACAAAGCAAGGTTGGCATTCAGAATAGAGCATGGCTTTGCTGTGCAGTTATTTCTGGCCTAAAATCCCTAATGATAGTTTTTAATTTTGAAATAATTGGAAAGTTTTGTTGCCAGTTCCTGCATCCTGCCTGCTGTCACTGTGTGTTTGTGCTCTTTCAGCTCTCAGATGTCTTTTATTTGACTTGTGCAGTAAATACCTGTCAAACCCCTAAAGTTTCTTCATCAAAAAACACCCTTGATCTCTGTAATTGATGTTGAAATGTTCGATATGAATACCAGTTGTGTGTGTCAGTGTTCTTTAGGAGAAATAATTTTTGTAGGGAAATTCTTCCTGCATTTCTGCAGTTTGGCTGAGGATACAGTGAACAAAAATAAGCTACACATCAGGACTGGGTAAACACTTGCTGCCCTTTGTTCTTTCAGATGTCTTGCTAGCTGTTCTTCCTAGGCATATAAAGAAACTGAAAAATAAATATAGGACACTTGAAAACATTATTGTGCACATACATGCGATTTCTTAATATGTCTCTATATCTGTTAGGCAAAATGGCACCTACACAACTGACTTTGAGCCTAGGTTGGGTGCAGTTTGGCTGCCTGCAGTACACATACTGCTGGTTTACTTGATTACAAAGACTTGGTCACAGACAATTTTGTTTCACTGAACTAGCAGATACCATGTGAACGTTTGGATGTTAGGAGGAAGATCTTCACAATGAAGGTAGTGAAATACCAGAACAGGCTGCCCAGAGAGGTGGAGGAGTCCCCATTCATAGAGACATTCAAGGTCAAACTTGATGGGGCCCTGAGCAACTTGATCTAGTTAAAGATGTCCCTGCTCGCTGTGTTGGACATGGTGATCTTTGAGGGTCCCTTTCAACCCCATGCATTCTGTGATTCTAAGAATGTGTTTTGTGAGTGCCCATCAGGGGTTAATTTTGTTCTGAAAGCACATTTGGGAGTGTGCTCAGGCAGCACTCAGAATGAAGGCAAATGCAAGCAGGCTATCTCTTCCCACGGATCTTGCAGCAAAATTTAGGAGCTGAAGGATGCAACATGTGCATAAAAGCTTGATAATGTTTTAAAAACATATCATTTGAAATATGTTAATGCATATGTTCCTTCATTTAGAACTCGTTCAAAATACATCATTTGGCCCTTCAGCTTTACACCCAGCTCATTATGGCTCATATGCAAAGAGAAACCTTTTCAAAATTTTCTCCTAGTCTTTCCCCAAAACCAGCATGACCTTTCTTTCCCACCTAAGCCTTGTAAAGTCCCTTCTCTTTGTCTGTGCATCTCACCCTCCAGCTCCTTCAGTGCCGTTTCCAGTCTGGTGGTGGTTGATCCCACTAGTGTTTGGAACGGTGGTAGCTAGCTGCAGTCTGCCTGAAGCAAGATTCAGCTCACTCTCATTTCAAAAGTTTAAAGGTTTCCTGTGGTTCAAGATTGCCTGTGAATAATTGGTTCTTTTTTGGCATCAGGTTGGGAGGTTTTATTTAAAAAAATAAATAAATAAAATTATATCAAGATTAGAGAAGCAAGATATCAGACCTTGATTGTTACAGAAATTGTTGGTCAAAGAGGGAAATCAAAGCTCCATATTAGTTTTACAAAAAACTTTCAATTCAAGCACACCAGCTGTATATGATGACCAGTCTGATTTCTCAGTCCCAGTAAGATAATAAGTATGTAGAGTGGCATTTCCATGCAAATACAGGTGGAAAAGCAGATAAATCATAGCTCAAAAGTTCCTCAGATAAGGCAAGGTAACTCTTTTCATTTCCTATTTTCAGTTAAATAAAAATATGACCTTTTCACAGCACTGTAAATTGGCCTTGAGCGCACCTCTAGGTGGAATTACATTCGTTTCCCAACTATCACATGCTGCAGGCTTCCACCGAGCCTTTTTGCATGCATACATATTACAGTGCTGATTTTTGTGAAGTCTCAGGTTACTCAGATGGAGGGCTTAATCAAATCAGGCTCTTCCCTGATTTCTGAATTTTATGTAATTTTGCTCTTGGTAGTTCCCTTTCAAGGTCAAAAGCAATCTCTGTGCTTCTAGGTACATTCTACTTGCAGAAAATTTTGATGCTTCTACAGTTCACGATTTTCACTGGAAACTCGTTTGTCTCAGCAGACACAGGGTGACCAGATGATACTGAACAATACCTGCAGGGAGCAGCATTCATGGTCTGTCTCATTTTGGGTAGAAGCTTCTGTTTTAATTACCACTATTAAATGACTTCCCAGTGCACTGAGTCATGAGATGTCAGAACACTGGATGCTGGTCATAGTGAGCACTATGATGCTCGCTCACACTCTTGAACATCAAAGAGTGCCTGTCAGTATGACCTGGCACAGAAATGTAAGAATTCAGGGAACAAAGAAGAAACCTGCACTTTTCTGCTGAAGTCTAGCACTGCAAAGTTGAAAATTGGATTGAAACGGGAAAGAAGCTTTCTCATGAAATCTCTTCCTGTGATGAGCAGTCTGTTCCCAGAGTTTGAACATTTCTGGTTTTGGCTTTGATTTTGTTTCAAAATCAACAACACTGATGGATTGTTTTGTTTTGTTTTGATTTGTTTTGTTTTGTTTTGTTTGCAACATCTCCCCTCTTTCCATTCTTGCTCCCCATCTTTTCTTGTTGCATATTCTAACAACACGTGGACAGCCAGAAAACACATATAAATATTTTAATGTGAACTGCAGCTCCGTTTCTAATGCCTAGCAAATTTATTGTGGTTTATTTTTTAAGTGTTATGCTTAAATAGTTCCAAAATGTGCCCAACACCACTTTCTGTGTGCTGCTTAAACTAAAATACAGAAAATGCCTCAGTTCTTGAAGTAAATTAAGTCTATACTTTGATAAGCCAGTAAGCACGACAGCTCGTTCTTTGTTTCCTCCACAACATATGGGGCTTTCTGTTTATTGTCTTTCCCTGATTTTCAGTATTTTCCTTTGAGCTTTTGTCAGCAAAGGTATACACTTCCCTCTGTGGTTTGTGTTTCTTCAGAAAAACAGTAGGTGAATTTGAGTAATTTCCTCTTGCAAGAACGTATTTGCTTTGAGAGTTTAGGTGAATTATATTCTGCTGATTAGTGAAGCAAGTGCTGTGCTCCATCTGGTAGAGAATGGGAATGGGATATTTATAACGTGATGGATGTTACTGTTGGGTGGGTTTGTAGTGCTTCAATATGACTAAGCGGTTCACTAGGGTTGTAGGCTGCTTCATTTGGTTTGTTTTAAAGAGGACATGCTGGCTTGGGGATAGGGAGTATTACTGCAGAGTTGTGGCTTTGTGTAAGAGCTACAATTAAAGTATATAGCAACAGAGGTTATGTCAAGGCATACTTCCCTTTTAACAAGAGATTTAGGAAAACAAATGCAGAGAAACAGGGATTGATGCACACAGAATGTGATTTCTCAGTTATATGTGAATATTCAATGCTGGATTTCATTTATTCCACCCCCCCCCCCCAAGCAATTAGAGAAGATGAAAAAGAAATGGCTTACGTGCTCATTGTGCAGTGTCTAACAGAATGCTTCTATTGCCCTAGTTTGCTCATAATCACTCATCTAAATTTTTTAGAAATCATCTAAAATTTACACATTTACCCATCCCAGGAACAGAGAGGTATTTCAGTGCTGCAGAAATGCTCTGTGGTATTGTTAGGGCAGCTCTAGTGAATGCATTAATTTCTTTTGATAAGTGGAACGAGCACTTCAAAACACTACCATTTATTGCTTAATATACTTTTCCTTCCAATATGACCACAGTGACCATTTTTCAGCTTGCTGAGATAGCACAGTGATAATAAACGGTCTCAAAAAGACCCCCAAACCCAGGAAAATTAATTGCAGTAGAATAGCTCAAGAATGTTTTAGTACTGAACCATGCTGAAATATGCTGCTCTTTAAAAGTCAAAGGGATGTATTCTGCTCTGAAGTGAGGCACTTGTTTTTTTCTTAAGGTCATACAAAACAAAGCACATTATTTGAACAAATGTCAGAATAATATGACTGTAATGAAATACAGTATTTACTCACTTTCAGCATTTGAACTGTGACAAATCTAGGAAGGAAATCAAGTTACTGCTCTTGTTAAATAGTCTTTTTAATATTACAAGTAAATTTACATTGCTGGACCCATGTGTACCTTAATGATTCCTGGAAGTACTATGACTTGGCCCAAAGGAAAGCACAAACCTCATACTTTACTTGGTGTGAATTAAATGCAGCTAATTAAAGTGAAGGAACATTAAAAAGAATTAGGTGAAAGAAAAGTGCTACAGTAAAGCATTTATTAAATGCTTATACAGTGAATAAAGAATGTGCAGGGGAAAATGAACTGCTGATTTGTTTCTCTGAAAGCTGCTTACTGCAGCCTCCTGGTCAGTGAGCAAGGCACAGTTTTCTGAGCCTGGCATTTCCTGAGTTGGAGCTTGAAGAGATTTGGTCCTGCAGGTCATCCAGAAAGGTATCATGTATGAAATCATCAAATCTGGAAGTAGGATTCCACTTGCCACACCACAGAATGATCTGCAATAGATGGAACAAGCTACCCATCGAAAATGCTATAGATAATGCATCTGCACTGCCAGTTTGATGCTAAATGAGCATTTGCTTTCTTCTTGATGGAGCTTAAGATCTTATAACCCACCCAGCTCCCACTGAAGTGAGTGGGAAAAGGAATATATCCTGCAAGAGTATGATAAATAAATTATGACACAATCTCCACTCACTTCATTCCCTGAATTTTTAAAGGATGTTTGTTCCCATCATCTATTCCTGGGGACTAATGCTGATGTACTGCTTAGAAAAGTATTTTTAAACAGTTATTTGTATGAAGAGGATGTAGGTAAAGCTTCACGCTCAGTTTAAGGGCTGGAAAGAAGTTGATTGATAGATGTGCAAGGGGTCTAAAAGACCAGGAAGGCAGTTGACCTTCTCGGTAAGAACAGGATATAGGGTACAGTTGCTGGGAGTCAGACATCCTAGTTTGATTTAGATGTCAAGAAACTTCATTCAGAAGTCAGTTACCTACCAACCTTTTTATTTTGATGGAAGTGTGAGAGTAAGTAGGCAAAACTGTGGCTAAGAACATTGATTTTGAAGGCTTTGTGGCACTTGAGATGGACAGTTGCTTTCATGGTAGTTCCTAGGAAGGTTAGGAGAAAATAAAATATTGTTAAAACTTATTAACAGAGGTTTCTCTGAGGAACAGAGAACAGCTAAGGAAAAGTTAGGGAAGAAGCACTAGAGTCTGGCAAAAATCTGTATAAAAGACAAGATGGCCAAGAAGGCCAATGGCATCCTGGCCTGTATCAGGAATAGTGTGGCCAGTAGGAGCAGGGAAGTCATTCTACCCTGTACTCAGCACTGGTTAGGCCACACCTTGAGTCTTGTGTCCAGTTTTGGCCCTATGAGGAGCGGCTAACAGAGCTGGGGTTGCTTAGCCTGGAGAAGAGGAGGCTCGGAGGAGGCTTTATTGCTCTCTACAACTCCCTGAAGGGAGGTTGTAGCCAGGTGGGGGTTGGTCTCTTCTCCCAGGCAACCAGCACCAGAACAAGAGGACACAAGCTGCACCAGGGGAGGTTTAGGTTGCATGTTAGGAAGAAGTTCTTCACAGAAAGAGTGATTGGCATTGGAATGTGCTGCCCAGGGAGGTGGTGGAGTCACCATCACTGGAGGTGTTTAGGAAGAGACTGGATGGGGTGCTTGGTGCCATGGTCTAGTTGATTAGATGGTGGTAGGTGATAGGCTGGACTCGATAATCTCAAAGTTCTTTTCCAACCTGGTTAATTCTATTCTATTCTATTGAAGGAGTGGAGTTACAATAGATGAAAATTGATGAAGCTGAATCAAAATTACACTAATTACACTAAGTTTGAAAATATTTTTCATTATATAAAACTTAAATGCTTCAAACTTAAATGCTTCAGTTACTTAAAACTTAAGTGCTTCAGTTTTTGAAAACAAAATCTGCTATTGTTGTCCTCAGGACAACTAAAATGTTTGATTATATTTTTCCTTATTTGTTCATTCTTACATGGTAATAAAGTACTTGCACTGGCACCGTTTCAAATCCTGGATGGTATCCAGTTTATGCTGCTTTTATTGTACTGTAGGTCCCACAGAGGGACTATATTGCTCATCCAATAAATTGCAGTGTGGTTTGTTTTCCTGAACAGAACTTCCCTCTCCTGGCATTTTCAGCGAGCCAGGATTTTTACCCTGACTGGCTGTTCTGTATCTACCCAACAGAACTTCGCTTGTGATGAGGGTGACCGGTCTGAAGAGGGCTAATGCACGGGATAACAATCTCCAAGAGTGGGCTTGGTGCTGACAGTGAAACGTACACTGGGAAATAGCACCGAATGCACTAGTTTTATATATTTAGGTTCATTTTCAGTTCTTACTTATGCCTTCATATCTCTTATTTTCAGGTCATTTAAATAAGAGACATGTGGTGGGACTCTATCATTTAAGGAAAATTGGTATTCTGCCATCCATGAAATTGCATGGACACCTTCAACTTATCCCAAAGTGCAAATTTTAAAAAGTCAATGTGAATAAATGCTTAAAAATATGGGTCACACAAAAAAATTTAAAAGGATATTTATTTATTTATTTTTGTCCTCCAGGGTTCATTTTGTTATTTTCCAGATTTCCTCCCCCTCCTTCACAGCAAATATATTGAGTTGGACTGTTGTTGACTAAATAACAGGAATATTTGACACACCTGCTGTCAACCTATTGTTTCACTCCAGATGCTTATATTTCTCCTATTTACTCTTGCTGGAGCAGCTTCTTTCATATAAGCTGCACCTGTCCCTCCTAGCCTGTCAAGAGAGCAAGCCCTGAAAGACAGCCTGTGACTGGTGTGAGCACTTTGCAGCCTAATAGAATAGGATAGAATAGACCAGGTTGGAAGAGACCTTCAAGATCAAGTCCAACCCACCATCCAACACCATCTAATCAACTAAAGCACGCAACCAAACACCCCATCAAGTCTCCTCCTAAACACCTCCAATGATGGCAACTCCACCACCTCCCCGGGCAGCTCTACTGCCTGTAAACCCCAGCAATGTCCAAAGAACCCTGTTTAACTTCTCTGCCTTGGTGGTTATGTAACAGTGTTCTCCCGTGCTGCAGGATGGACGACAGGGCTATGTGTGGGTTTGCATAATCCAGGAGAAAAATACTTCTGGTCTCTCCTAGAATGCTAGGTGCCCAGATTCAAATGCACTCAGGAATATGCAGTGTAGTTGTGGGGGGGGTTTACATGACCAGAAAAGTGTGGCCTTTTACTGTAAATTGCTTCTTTTGTGTTAGCGCTCTTATGTTAATCATGCCACACGCTCTGACAATTGTCCCAGGAGATTCCTGAAGTCATCATCTGGCCCAATACTCAACCCAAGCAGGGAAACTAGTCCCATGCTTGAGGGAATGTTTCTTTAACATTGAGGGACAGAGGTTCACCTTTCTTTGTAGCGAGTGGTCATGGTATCTCTCAGTCTCAGGTTGCAGTGGTCCACTCAGGTCTAAACCAAATTGACCTTGCTGAAAGAAGTCTGCTGCTCCTGCCCTCACTGCTACAGAGAATAAATCATTCTTTTCTCCTTTTTGCAACAGATATTTAAGCATCTGAAGTTTGCTTTTCTTGAGACAGAACAATCTCACTCCTTCCACCTATTCATTGTGTGTCACCTCTGTAAACTTCCTTGCTCTCTTCTGTGCTCCCTGCAGAATACTTTCTTCACTGCTCTAACTAAGGCTTTATAAATGAGGAACAAACCGAGCCGATGAAATTGCATGTTTATGACTTGCCTCATTCGTAAAGTTTGATGCCGTTGGCTTGTGCTGAGCTTCTGATTTAAAATATGACATAGTTGTTTTTTCTTGCAAAATCTCTCTCAAGCTGTCTTCAAGCCTGTATTTGTTCATTTAGTTATTCGCTGTGTATAACCTTGTCCTTATTGATCTGTCACCGTTTTTTCATCCGGCTCTTTCTCCAATTTGTCATGCTCATTCTGAATTTTAATCCTGTCCTACCATTCATTTATATATTTGTTTAGTGTGGCTTTTTTTCCCCCCCAACTTGATACCAATGACAGAGTCCCTGAAAATGATGAAGGGGGAGGAACAGGATACTCAGTCTGGATAACTTATTTCCTAATTCTGTCGTTTACTATGAATTGTTTGGTCTCTATGAAATGCTGTTAGGAAGCTGCTGCCCATAGCATCACTAAGATGTATGTACAGCTATTATTTCCTAAGGTACATTATTTATGAAATATTGAACTCTTATGAAAAATTATGAAATGCTGAAGCTGAAGTTGACAAACAATGGCAAAATATCAGTGTGGATAGATATTCTGGGTCCAGCAGTCTGGGCAATCAGTGTAATACTGGCTGTTTGTAAACCTGAGCAGAATAGTTTAAAGCCTACAGAAAGCTTAGTCCCCAACTTCAAATTTATGGTACAGAAATGGTGAGCATTTGCAATTTAATCTGGAGTAAGAGCAGCCTGGCTTCTCAAGATCAGTAGATAGTGATTCAATTAGTTAATATGTGTGCCTACACTTAGAAATACTAGCCTAGGTTTTAGTGATGTAACACCTTCCTCTACTTCTTCTTGTAAGGTGACTTGCAGGCTTGTTTCTGCCTGCAGGGTTAGGATGTAAAATGGGATCTTTTAATAATCCCAGAAGGCAGGACCTGACTGCTCTGTGCCATCTAGAAAAGCTTGATTTGCTCTTCTAGGCCTGCTCCAGGTCTTAAAGATGGTGCAGGTTGGATTAGATTTTAACAAGGTAGAATAAGATGAATACATAACAAGACCTGGTCCCATTCTTATGCCATTTGAATGTGCTGTAGCTTTTCCAAGCCTGCTTGCTTCACCTGCTTTTCAAGCTGCTATTCACATACTGTTGGCTAAAAAATGAACAAAGAAAAATGCATTTCCTTACTGGTTGTGCCTGAATTTATTACTACTGAGCCTCCAACTTTCAGTTATGATCTGTCTCATGTATGTAATAACACATTTTCTGCAGGTGATGGGGTTCATGTAACTTGAGATGAACTGCAGGCAGCAGTTTGGTTTATTTTGTAATGCTTCTTTGTGTGTACCTGAAAATGGGTCATTTTTCTCCTGCGAGAATCACAACAGGTATCTCTGCAGGGGGACAGTCAGCAGTTGAACTGTATAGGGAAGGAGAGATGCTGCCATTAGGTTTACTCTGATTAAACTATTGCTGTAACTGGAGCAAACCTGCTCAGATGCAGGCTCTAAGCTTGCCAGGTGAAATTTTTTCACTGGAATAAATAAAAAGATGGTGATGAATATTGCCTCTTTAACACATACAGTGAGTGGGAGGGATGGAAATTTGTTAGATGTGTGTTCTAGTTTGGGAACCGCAGACACTGTTTCCTTGTATGACCTTTATAACAAGAAGTGTCAGACTTCACCCTGTACATATCAGACTAACATGGCATTGGATAGTACTCCTGCTGGAAAAGCATTTTGTGGATTTCACAGGCACTGAGATAGATTTATCCTTTTTGGCCTGGCTGGGGAGCTAGTGAGAGTCTCTTTCTGTAGATGCTGGCAGGGAGCAGTACCCGGATAACTGAGCATGAACAGCGGCTCTGACTTGAACTTTCTTTTCACTTTCCATTCATTTCTGTTCTTCAATGGTGCTGCCTTTGAGGACTTCCTTCTTTGATCGAGAGGCAGTGGTGTGGATGGCAATGGTCCTGGCTTTGAAAAGTCTGTCTGTTAACAAGCTCTTTGAAACACTTGAGTAAAAAAATACCTGATGGAACTTCCGGGATAGCATCCAATTTTAAAAGAATTCATTTCTGCTTGCTCCTGTCTGCCCACTCTGACATTAAAGTTTTTGCCTGACAGTTTTATAACTAATATTTTGTCCTTAGGTCTGGACACAACTGGTAATTTTTCATTATCTTGTTATATCCTACTATCTCTGCTGGGTTTCACCTTGAGAGAAGTTTTTGTTGCTTTGGTACTCATTTCCCATCACCATCTATCCTAGGGACCATGGGCCATCCTCTTACCCTCTCTGAGCTGCCTGAACCTCTTCAGCCTGTTCCACAGAAAGTATTGCTTCCAGTAAAGGGAGGAGACTGCTGCTCTTGCTTCCAAGAAAAAGTCAGGTTGTTGCTGCTGCTATAAGCTATTGTGGCACCAGTGCTTCAGGTCCTGAGGAATTTTGACCATCTGTGTGAAATGTGTTTGCTGTATAAGAGATGCTCCCCATCTTCTTCAGGGCAGAAGTAGTGGTCTGAGTAAGGGACTCAAGCATTGGGTCCTGCCCAGTGCTCACCAAGTGTACCATGTTGTACTGGAGCAATGATATGGGGTAGCTTTGCATGGGATAAACTAGTGTCACTTCACCCCTTTCTGCAGGTATCCATTTACAATAATGGAGTCATTCTAAATATAAGAAGTTGTTGTTTATTTGCTGGATTCTTTTTAGTTTGAATTACCTTTTTTTGGTTGTGGTGGTTGTTGTTGTTGTTTTGGTGGTTTTTTTAAAATATTCTTTGGTGTTTATAGACTCAAACATTTTAAAGGTACATGGACAAATATTGAAGCTTTAAAAATTCATTGTTTTAAGATTTTATACATTTGTCTTCTGACTTGTGAGAAATTTCATACACCTTGAGTACTGTGTCCCGTTCTGGGCCGCTCAGTTTAGGAAGGATGTTGACTTGCTGGAATGTGTCCAGAGAAGGGCAACAAAGCTGGAGAGGGGGTTGGAGCACAAGCCCTATGAGGAGAGGCTGAGGGAGCTGAGGTTGCTTAGCCTGGAGAAGAGGAGGCTCAGGGGAGACCTTCTTGCTCTCTACAACTACCTGAAGGGAGATTGTAGATGGGTAGGGGCTGGTCTCTTCTCCCAGGCAACCAGCACCAGAACAAGAGGACACAGTCTCAAGCTGCACATGGGGAGGTTCAGACTTGATGTTAGCAAGAAATTCTTCATAGAGAGAGTGATGCCCACTGGAATGGGCTGCCTGGGGAGGTGGTGGAGTCGCCATCATTGGGGGTGTTTAGGAGGAGACTTGATGGGGTCCTTGGTTGCATGGTTTAGTTGATTAGATGGTGTTGGATGATGGGTTGGACATGATGATCTTGTAAGTCTCTTCCACCCCCTCTATTCTATTCTATTCTATTCTATTCTATTCTATTCTATTCTATTCTATTCCATTCCATTCCATTCCATTCCATTCCATTCCATTCCATTCCATTCTATTCTATTCCATTCTATCCTATTCTATCCTATCCTATCCTATCCTATCCTATCCTATCCGATCCTATCCTATCCTATCCTATCCTATCCTATAAGACACAACAAACTTTGCTCTTCATCATAAAGCTTCAAAGGGTTTTTCAGTCAGATGGCTGGATACTTTATAGCTGTTCAAATTAAAACTGCTTTTTTCCAAAAAGCAGCTTACTCTTTCCTAAAGTAGGTAACAACAGTTTCTCCCTAGAAATAGACGCTTTCCTTTGGTGCTTAGGCAGATACCTCACAAACTGGACACCTAGCTTTCAGACAGCTAAAGTAAAGAAAAATGAGAAAAACAATCCCTCTCTCCCTGACATGAAAACAGCAATGTTTGCATGCTGTATCAGTAGCTTCTGCTCGTTAGACCTGCAAACTGCCCAGTGAAAAATGATCTGAAAATAAATGTACAGCAATTCATTTTCTTTTCCTTCCCTGAGTTATACCTTTAATTAATCTCAATCACTTTACAAAATCTATTTTTACTCAGATTTAGAAAGCACAAACTTTGACAAATAAATCTAGTAGCATGTGTATAGTGTTTGTGATTGTTGCTGCTTAAGACCTGTCAGCAAATGTATCATTACTAATTGCCCAAGTTTCAACAAATCAAAACACTATAGCTTTATGTTAATGTTAAGGAAGGAGTTCACAGAATCATAGAATCAACCAGGTTGGAAAAGACCTCAGAGATCATCTAGTCTATCATATTACCTGATACCAGCAACTCCTGACAACTAAACCATGGCTTCAAGTGCCACATCCAATCCTTTTTTAAACACTTCTGGGGAGAGTGACTCCACCACCTCCCTGGGCAGCACATTCCAATGGCCAATTACTCTTTCTGGGAAGAACTTTCTCCTCACCTCGAGCCTAAACTTTCCCTGGCACAGCATGAGACTGTATCCTCTGCAAGCCCATGGCCCCATATCTCTCAGTAACATGCTGACAAACTTTAAAACTGCTCAGAACTTTGGGGAAGATAATTTTGGGATCGTGTTGCTAATAGTTACATAGCATACTATTGAAAGTGTATCTCTAATGTTTGAGGGGTAGGAATTTATTCTGGAAAGATAAGGTAAAGCCAACTCAATACAGTGTCACGCTGCTGGGAAGCCTCTTGTTCACTCTGGGCATGCCAAGAGTCTTAACACAAACCTTAGAATAGTCAGCAGCCCCTTTCTCAGTTACACTGTGCTGTAAAAATAGTCACCCCGACCAGCAACCAGAAATTTGACCTCATAATGCTCTATAGTAAAGCTAATCCCTGTTACAATAATTATTGGTTGGTTTTTTTTCACTCCTGGATTGGTTTATGATATTGGTGACTTTGTAGGGAGAATTTTTTTGTGTGTGTAAGAATATGAGTCTGATAATACTGATAGAATGTAGCAAGCACTAGCCCTAAACACAGGTTTTTACTAATACAAGGGCATAGGCTGAGAGAGAATTGCTTTGTTTCGGGTGGGGATGAAGAGAGATTGACTTTATCATTGTGGATGTTTATCTCTGGAAATGATTTTTTAATGTGTCTTGGAAGTCTTACCTGTCCATGAAACAGACTAGATATAAAGTAAATAAATGGTAATAAATATTCAGGCCATGCTATTGCTGAATGATAATTGATGCTTTCCGTGAATTTTGAATCCATCAGTGACAACCTGCAAATAATTTATTAGTGTGCCTCCTGAAACTATGAGATTTTGCTAAGGAACATTCAATTAATGAAATAGCACACCTTAGGCAAAATAGCTACAACATGTGCCACTCATTGCTCCCAAAGACTCCCCAGTCTCTAAAAGTGAGACAAGTGAAAGGCAGCTACATGTTGTACCGAGGAACAACATAGTCCTTTCAGTTCAAGGGTGTTTCATTTTGGGGTGCTCACTACCTGAGGTATTTGTAAGACTGTTTCATTGCATGCCTTAAACTGCACACTCACCATAACAGGCACACAGACCAGAAAGCAGTCTAGCACACTGTCTTTTATGTAATCAGAGTTTTATGAGACTTTTTCACGGATGCTATTTTCTGTATCCAGTTGTGGGACCAAAAAAGCATGGAGTGGCTAAGAATCACTTGTTCTGCAGCTAACAACCAAACCTCTTGCTCTTTGAATCCTTTTATTGCTTTCCTGTCTGTTCTATATTAGTGCTGAGCCTTTTGTCCTAGCTATTTAAGTTCCATGTAATACAAATCTTGTTTTAGATACATGTCTGCTATTATCTCATGCATCCCTTCTACTTCATATTGTGGTAGGTTGAGAGAGGGCTTAGCTCTCCCTCCTCCACAGAGTAAGAAACCACAGCTAACTCAGTCGAAGAGCAAAAGCTATATATTTACAAGCATATATGGAAAGCAGGTTATATATAACACAATATATATACAGGTATTTACAATATATACACAGAAATACACAGCAAAGACAAATAACACAACAAAAATCCCTCCCTCAGGGAGGGATCCCCTCTTTGGAACCCCCTCTCTCCCCCCCTTACCTCCCTTTTTCCCCAAAAAGGGGTTAGAGAGAGAGAAAGGCAAGTTACTAAGGAGAAGAGTTGTTAGCAAGCTTCAAAAGCCCATGCAGGATTAGTGTTTGCTTATCTGAAGGCCAAGTCCAGCAGCTCGCAGAAGAAGCAGGCAGGGAGAACAGGCTGAAACACCAAACTCCCCCAACTCCCAAACCGAACTGAACTGAGGAAAAAATTTTCCAACCGCTTCACAATCTAAAGCTGAATTTTTGTTTATCAACCAATGAAATTCGTTTAGAATATCAGAATGTTTTGGTTCTAGTACCAAAAACATTAGCCAGTGTGTTCCAGCAGTGTTTGTTCTTAAAGGCACAGCCTCAAACGACCACACATATACTCTTCCCATCTCAGCTTCATCATCATCAGGTAAATACTTGATGCCTTCCTGATACAACTTCCCAAATTTTGTTTTCCTTCTTTATCTCTGACGGGAACCACTACCTGGTCTTGCACATTTTACCTGCATCATCTCACTGCCAGCTGCTGCCCTGGGCTCTTTCTCAAGTCTGAAAACATCAACACTCTAAACCCCAGCCTGCAAAAGCACAGTCAGATGGAAAATGTTGTGGCTTGAATATCTTTGTTTGCCATATATGTAAATCAGAGCTTTTTGTCCCAGCCATGTGAGTCTCTGGTAGCTTCAGTGAGCTTACTCATGATAGCAAATACTACATTCAACAGTAGGCATTTGCAGGATCATCCTCTATGACTGTAATCCCTGTTAGATAGGGAACGTGTCAGCATTTTGTAAAGGGATGTAAAGATGCATGTGGCCCATACAAAGTCTCCATAATTAGTGTTGCTCCATCAGCTGATTATGGGAATTTATACATTGCACTGTTATGATACAACAGTCTAAGCTTAGGATTTATGAAGGAAGAATAGGAAGATAAAAAAGGGGAAGTTGTGTCAAATGTTTCTTGATGTGTTAGCTCTTTCTATGGATATAATGTCCATCCCTTTAGAAATATTTGTAACCACAGAGAGATGTCCACATGTTTTCTTTTGTAAATTCAAACTGCTGCTCGTGTCTCAGACTTGTATCCCTGTGCCTGTGTGTCCCAGTTTAAGGCAGATCCTCCCTTGCCTCACACTGGGGGCAGGAAAAAAAAAAAAAAGATTCAGACAAATGGATTGCAGAAGTGACAGAAAGTTTAAATGGAAAAGCAGTGAGTGTTTTACAGAAGCTACAAGCACAGCGACTTTTAAAGAGATCCCAAAACACAGAGAGTCCCTTATAGAATACCCAGAAAACTCCCAGCACTCCCCTTCTCCCTACCTGAGGGTACACCCAAAACCCTCAGGGCTCTTTCTTCCCCCCTTCCACTGTTAGGCTAATCTCAGCTGGCAGATCTGAGATTGCCCTTCCCCCTTCTCCTCTTGGCATTACGCCTAGCCAGGTCTAAGAGGCCTTGAGATAACTCCCCTTCCATTACCACATAGGGAGCATCTCCCAGGGGTTTGGTGAGGGAAGAAAGAGGAAGTGTGAGACCTTGCTGATGGATTTATAGGGAGCAGGACATTACGGGAATGAAATATGCAGCTTCCTCTGTCCACCCACTGGGCTGGACACCTGGGGCACCAGAGGTGTATCTTGTGTGGTAGCATCAGGAGGCACTCAGCCTAAACTACCACATTGTGATATAGAATAGAATAGAAGAGAGTAGAATAGAAGAGACTCGAGTAGAATGGAATGGAATGGAATGGAATGGAAGGGAATGGAACAAAACAGAATAGAATAAACCAGGTTGGAAGAAACCTTCAAGATCATCATGTCCAACACATCATCCAACACCATCTAATCAACTAAACCATGCAACCAAGGACCCCATCAAGTCTCCTCCTAAGCACCTCCAATGATGGTGACTCCACCACATCTGTGGGCAGCACTTTCCAATGGGCAATTATTCTCTCTATAAAGAATTTCTTCCTAACATCCAGTCTAACTTCCCCATGTGCAGCTTGAGACTGTGTCCTCTTGTTCTGGTGCTGATTGCCTGGGAAAAGAGACCAACCCCCATCCATCTACAACCTTCCTTCAGGTAGTTGTAGAGAGCAAGAAGGTCTCCCCTGAGCCTCCTCTTCTCCAGGCTAAGCAACCCCCGCTCCCTCAGCCTCTCCTCATAGGGCTTGTGTTCCAAACCCCTCACCAATTTTGTTGTCCTTCTCTGGATACGTTCCAGCAAGTCAACATCTTTCCTAAACTGTTCTAGATGTTTGTCTGTGAACTTTGCATGAGCATCAAATTGTTGAACTGTTTGACACATTGAAAACAAAAAAATAGAGAATGAAGCTCAAAGGACAATTCTCTTTTATGCAATCTAGAAAACAATACTATAAAATATTGCATCAGCTGCTGGCAGCTGTACTTTTGCCTGTCTGCTGATTTACCATCTGAAGCTTTCCAGAATCCTTTGTAATCCAGCCAGTGCTATTTATATTTGTAATGATTTATTTAAGGTTGCTGTACACGTCAGAAAAAAAAACCAAAGAAAAGTCACCAAAAAAGCCACATTAAGGTTAGTTGACTGAAAGTGCACAGGAAGAGAAGAATAACGTGACAGTGGAGTTGAGATAAAGTTTATACACAGCAAATAACCAACAAACAGGGAACGGCTTTATTTTCAACTCATAAGAGTTAGAGTCTCTGATTTTGGCTCTAGGCTATTAAGAGTTGGGAAACAGGTGTCTGGTGGCTAGGGAAGGAAATGAGAAGCCATGACACCTGAACTCAGATCACAGACCTGCTCCTGCCTTTGTGTCTGGAGACAAGGTATTAACCGCTTGATGCCTCAGTTCCCCTGTTGGCGGTAGAGGCACCCTGCTCTCAGCTGTTAAAACTTTTTCTTATTCATAATACATTTTTTTTCTAGCAAGAACTGCAACGATGCAAGGCAACTTTATTATGTTCTGAGGAAAATGCTATGAAAAAACAATGACGGATTGTGTAGCAGAGCGCAACACTTTTTAGCGTTGAGTCTCCGGGTCATTCTGAAGCAGGGATTTGAGTGGTGTCCCTTAGGATTTGCTGTTATACATGCTGAAATGATCAATCAAGGATAAAAAATGGACTGTTCTCATCTCATAGATCATTTCACAGTGAAACAGTTAAACTCCTGGCTGCTTTCTGAAAAACAGAGATCTGCATTAATAAGGTGACCTTATCAGAGCCACCCCTGGGGGGAAGGGAGAGAGAAAAAAAGGTTGTGGAAAGAAAGTGAATCCTATTGTTAATCTTTATTCAGGGAGACTTGGATTCCTGAATGCAAATTACTTTATATTTAAATTGTGTGAAAGCACAAAAGGTTCGTGTCTACAATTGACAGTTATTTCATTAGCTGACTCATGGAGCCTTGCAAATGGTTTCTAGTGTTAACTTTCCTTGCATTTGTTTTCTTTGTTCTTAGCAGATCTTGCAATGGTGATCATTTTGATTAATGTATTCAATGCTCTGTTTTACTCCTGATTCATGTTTTTTGCAGCAGTCAGCGTTCTGGCCTGGGAAAGGTGAGACTGCAAGGTGGCTTTAGTGTTTCTCCAATAGTGTCAATCTGATGGGCTGGCTTCCAGACAGAGACTAGAGAAGCATGGAGGCCTCTGTAATGTATTTTGTATGGTAGCAACCCCAAACACAAGGTAAAACAGACTTTCATCATCAGATGTAGGATTGTCTCAGCCACATCCTTCTGTGACAGCAGACGGGCACTGCATGGGCACTGTGCTGATAGACTATCATCTGTCTACTGCTGTGAATCTCTCAGGGCTAGGTACATTGGCTTTGTGCCTCTATTCAGACAGGTTCTGTGTTTCACTACATCCCCAAAACCAGAATTTGTGTGTTTGTCTGTTTAAAAATAACTACTATATTAATTGCAGTATTAATTTGGGGGGGGAAGAAGAATGCATAAATTCATCCTGTCTTGCTTCAGACACACCAATACTAGGTGTCCAAGCTGTGCTACATATTAAGGAACCAACAATCAGTTCAGAAAATTATTGCTTAATTTATGGGTGAGCTCTTCTCTGGAGTTGCTGGACTTTCATTGACCCAAAAGATGAACTTCAATAAGCTACTGGAGAAGAGGGGCTCAGGGGAGGCCTTATTGCTCTCTACAACTACCTGAAGGGATGTTGTAGCTAGGTGTGGGTTGGTCTCTTCTCCCCGGCAACCAGCACCAGAACAAGAGGACACAGTCTCAAGCTGTGCCAGGGGAGGTTTAGGCTGGAGGTGAGGAGAAAGTTCTTCCCAGCAAGAGAGATTGGCCATTGGGATGTGCTGCCCAGGGAGGTGGTGGAGTGACTGTCCCCGGAGGTGTTCAAGAGGGGAATGGACGTGGCATTTGAAGCTATGGTTTAGTTAGTCAAGCAGTGTTGGGTGACAGGTTGGACTTGATGATCTCTGAGGTCTTTTCTAACCTTACTGATTCTATTATTCTCTGATACTTGAGTTTTAATACATTGAAATTTAGGGTTAAACTTCAACCTGTCAACCCCACCTGCTGAACTAGACTGAATAGCATCATCAAAATCTCTGCATAAATGTGAAAAGAGGTATGAAATTTGCTTGATTAACTGCTCCAGATACACATCGATACACAGGCAAGTTGCCAGAGGCCTGCAAGCTCTTCGTATCCTTTCCCTCTTTTCCTCCTTATTCCTTTTACTCAGCACTGCATTTTTATTCTTTTCAGAACTTTTTGGCATTTGTTGTTGCAATCAATCTGCAGTTCCCTGCTGACGCCTCTTATTGCATTGGTTTTTCAGAATCTTTCATCAGCGCCTCAAGCATTACATTGTTCTTCAATCTGCATCAAGCTCCCAGTCCTAAAATACAAAGGCCTTGGGGGCTGGGGCCTTGGTTTCTTCACAAGTCACTTGTCTCCATTACCCTCCCTGAGAGTCACAGCTTCGAGAATCTTATCATGGAAAGATCCTAGGACAAAACGCCTGAGATACAAAGGCAGAGCCACAGCAATAGAATCAGAAATTGTTCAGGCCTAACCACCTCTATAAAACATCACTTTGAAACTGTTGTTCATATGCAGGGGATGTGAACTCATCTGAAGCCTCGTGAATATTTTCAAGCTGCTTTCCATTTTGATAGGAAATCCCACATACAATGAGTTTTCTGAGAAATGTTGTTTGTGAAAGCAGGAAGCTTGCAGTTTTTCAGGTTCAGATCCTTCAATTTTATTTTTTTTTTTTAGCCTAATTTTACATGGTCAACTACAAAAATAGGAAGAAAAAGTTAAAGGGTGGCTATGAGGGAAGCTCTGAGAGAAAGCAGTGGAAAGGTAAACTGTTTTTTTCCTTCACAAGTCTTTTTCCCTCATTCTCTCTTCTGATTCATGACAACAAATATCAAATGATTTTTTTCAGCCTTTGTTTTTCACTACCTTGCCTTTTAGCCATAGGTGCTTAAATTAAAAAGGTGAAATAGAAGAGAGAGGATAGATGGGACTGTTTATCAGAGAAGTGTAATAGTTAATGGATACTGGGAACTCAAGGGGAAGGAAACAACAAAGATTCAAGCCTCAGGAACTGAAACAAAAGATTCTTGTTAATTTTCCTTTTGACTGTATTTTGAAGCAAAAAGCTTCAAAAAAGTATTCTTGGATTAAATTCCATCAAACTGATCTTTCAAACAAAATTTCAAACATGGGTTTGGTACATAACTGGACAGCACTTCCAGAGCTGGAAGAAGTTCTTCCCCATGAGGGTGGTGAGACACTGGCACAGGTTGCCCAAGGAGGTGGTGGAAGCCTTGTCCCTGGAGGCCTTTAAGGCCAGATTGGATGTGGCTCTGAGCAACCTGCTGCAGTGTGAGGTGTCCCTGCCCATGTCAGGGGGGATTGGAACTAGATGATCCTTGGGGTCCCTTCCAATCCTGACAATTCTATGATTCTATCTTAAAAAAATTATTCTCTTCTCTTTGTCCAAGAGTATAAAATGTTAAAAAGAGAAGCAAACCAAAACAAAGAAAGAAGAACAAAACACCAAACAAATGTCAAAAAACCAATTGAACAAACCAAAACCCCAAACACTTTTCTTCTGCTTAAATTTGCTTTATGTATTTTTGTGCCAAATGGTAGACTTTCTGAACAGTACAACAGAGAGCTGTTACTTGTGAACAATAATTTCAATGTTTTTGGTTGAGTTTTAGCTTAATGGATGAATCCCACGTCCTTGCTGTCACAAAATCTCCATTTTACCACTTTAGCAATATTGCTGGCATATGTCTCCAGCTGTCTGTTGCTGACATAGAATTGCTTGTGATTATCTGATGCTGAGCTGTTCTGGTCTGTTTTTGTGTTTCTAATCTCTCCAACAATACCTGAACATGCTGTGCAGGTCGTGATTATTGGGGCATAATAGTTGTGTTTGAAATTTACTGTCCCACACAGAGCATGGGAAATACTTACCATCTTCATATCCAGGTTGAATGTGCATTAGATGTCTTTCTGATTTAAAAATGTAACATTGCAGCTTGTTGACTTATTGACTACAACACTGGCATTCTCCAGATTGGCAGACAAATTGCCTTGTAGGAGTGTCTATGTGTATTCATGCATCATTCAAAGCTTAAAGTATAGAATATATTTTAATTGCCTAGAGATAACTTGGTAAATTGTATCTCTAGGACCAAAATTTCTGAACTTAAAAGATGAAAGTTAAATGCCAAAACTCATGTTACTTTCCAAGTAAACAAACCACTTGGGAATACTGATTGCTGAGTCTTTTGCTGATGTTGATTAAACAGCATTGCCAAGACATAGCTCCCATTTAACAGGAAGTGTAAAACAGAGCAAATTCTAATGTTCTTCTTAGCCTTCCTAAGGATGGAACTTATACTGATCTTGCTATTTCAGTGAGGACCAGAATTTAAAAGAAAACAAGCAAACAAACAGCAACCCCCCCCAAAAAAAACCCAACACCAAATATAAATAAAATGGAGCATTCATATGTAAAAAGAAAACAATTGTTTCCAGTTCTCTCAAAATCAAAAGGTGCAAAAAAGCAAAACCTCGAGTGTGTAGCATGCTGCAAGAGCAACAAGTATGCCCCACTGAGAACATAACCTTGGAGCCATTTGAGGCATTGTAGAGTCCAATTATTGATTACATTTGTTACTTCCCACTTCAGTAACACTTCTGTCTCTGGAGTACAGACCCCTAAATAAATTACTGAAGAATAACAAGTTCCCCCAAAATCAGCTGATTTACAGTAACTGCTCAGGTATGTGTTCTTAAAATTGGTTAACGGAAGGTAATTCAAAGTAATTTGCTCTTTGAGAATGAAATATGTTACCCTGAAGTAGCTTGGCCACCTGTGGTGCTTTTAGTTTTACAAGTGACCAGCAAGAAGTCAACTGGAGAATATAATACATTGAGTCTGAGTCTAGGAGACAAATGCATTCCTTTCCTGGGGACCTTGACTTCAGGAAATTTTGTATGTCTGGATGAAGACAAGGATTTCTACCACTGAAGATACAGCATGTGGGACTGAGCCCCTTTAGCCAGATGAAGGAAACAAAGCCAGAAACCTTGCTTGCCAGGCAAGGGCCCAAGTGAGGAGGTTATGGATAGAAAATGGGAGACATCACTGGGGTGTCCTGGCTAATTTTAAAAGAAATCTGGTTTGGCCTGTGTTTTGAAAGGAGGTTTACATACACCAACACTGAAGTGAGAATTTCAGGCTGTTATAGTAAGATGGAAGTAACCTCTCTCAATCCTTACTCCAGAGGAGGATGGGAGTTGCAACACTTTTTTTCGCCACTGTTTCTGCAAATGGGATTTTGGCAGCTTCCACACTGAGCCCAGATGGTGTTTAAGATCTTGTTCTGAGACAGCCCTGCAGGGTAAGCAATAATGCTGTGGGATTTCTTGCATTGTAAATCTGCATATAGTTGCTTGAGATCCACTGGAGTCCTTTCTAGGTCCAAACTTTCTTTGAGTCCATTTAACAATGTGAGGTGTGAGCAAGAATAATCACTGTCCTTTGATTAACAGACTTTAGGGGAAAAAAAATTACTGATAGTGGTCAGGAGTGATGTCAGTGACTTTTGAAAAGACCACAGAAAATCAAAATACTTGTGCAGTGCATGGTGTGCAAAATCAGTCAAAAGCCTCTATGGGCTGTAGCTGATCGTGGAGGTACATATAGAAACCTCAGCATAATGAAATTGCTCTCTCCCCTTTTTGTTAAATTATAATTGGTGTCCTTGTTAGTAATCACACTATGGGATTAAAGACTGCCTTACCCTTGGAGACTGACTGTGCCTTTCATTGTAGAGGTAGTCCCTCCAGGTCAGAGGCAAGGCAGATAATGGTGTCTACTGAACTGTCCTTACTTGTTAAGAAATATGTCAGTTCATCATTTTTCATAGGTGAAAATTTATCTAAACCATTATTAGCTTTCCTTCCCAAGCTGTTAACTATTTTAAAACAGTATCTAGAGCTACTGGACTGTACTGATTCTGGTTTAGATCTTAAACTAAATTTGCTTTATGGTCTTTTCTCCCTTGTGTTTTTGGATAAAAAAAGGTAGGTGTGCTTTACATTTATGTTGGCTAAATACTGTGATATATTCTCAGTAGTGCCACCTTTTGCTTGCAGTATGATCCCTGTTGTCTCCCCCTCCGTCTTTTCTCTTTTATTACCTTGAATGTGCTGGTAAACAAAGAGGGAATAGATTTGGAAAATATAGGTCATTCAGAAGAAATTCTGTGTGCATCATAGCAGAGAATCTGAAAACTTACGGAAATATTTACAGCTCCCAAAGAGTCAATCTATGCACCAAGACCGAATTCAGGGATGGACATATGTGCTGGATACTCTAGCTGTTCTGGAAAGACTGGATTGGCAATATTTTCTGTCCTCAGAACAGTGAAACTAGTTGTGATGAATTTAGCAAAGTCTGTATGCTGCAGTGCCCGAGACAGTTTCTTATTTTCATTGCCATTATTTTTTCATCAGTTTGTGCTGTGTAGTATCTGCAGACGGTGTATGTTCAAATATTGGATTGCTGTGTTTTTGCATCTAAATCTTATAAAGGAAAAGAAATACCAGACTGTGTGTACAAGCATCGAGATTTGATTATATGCAGGATCTAATCTTAATATCACACCATCCTCACTGAAAAGCGCTGCAAGAATATTCCAATTCATATTCGGAATGGTGTGTTTCTCAGCAGTCATCCTGCAGAATTCTTATTCCTACCAGGAGAGTCAGTACACTGGACTGAATAAAAATATGCACACTAAATTGCTTTTTCGACTGTCCGGCTTTGATGTTTGTAGATAATTTAAGCAGGAGGCAATATAACCTGACCTTTGTTTTATTGCTACTAGAGGATAATGTGAGTTACAAAACAGGAAAGAATGAGAAGTTGTATAATATGCTGGAAATATGACCAAAAAATGCAGATTTTGGTTATTAGCTTACAAAGCTGCATTTGCATAGAAATATACAAATGGCTGGATGACATTTCAGGCGTGAACTTGGTAGTGCATCCTTAAACATATTCATGTTAGAAGGGTACTTAAAGGGAACCTCAAACTCACAAATTCCTGTCTTTGTTTTGAAAAAAAAAAACCAAAACTATAGCTCCCCTAGGGTGTTCCAGTACAAGCTATTTCTTTATGAAACAAACCTTTCTTTGTTATGAGCAATACTGTGACAGCCTATGAAGGGCCCTCCTTTCTGATCATGCTTTTAAAAAGATCCTGATTCCCCTGAACGTTAATATTCTTGCACAATAGATGTTGCTCAGGCTTTTGTGGAAATTACTAACAAAGCATGAAGCCTCTAGAGGTTTCAAACACCTCTTGGGTTATCAGTTTCCTGTGGCATTTTCTTTTTTTGAGGGATCACTTTCCTTGTAAGTGGGGCAAAGATGACTGCTGGTTTTCTATGCTGTGTGATAAAAGGAGTTACTGTTCCTTGAAAAACCAGAAGAATTCCTGGTGGGGTCCATCATAGTTAGGCCGTTGCATGAATTTTTGGGAGCTGGCTGATGACAGCAACTCACAGTATCACAGTATCACCAAGGTTGGAAGAGACCTCACAGATCACCAAGTCCAACCCATCACCACAGACCTCATGACTAGACCATGGCACCAAGTGCCACGTCCAATCCCCTCTTGAACACCTCCAGGGACGGTGATTCCACCACCTCCCTGGGCAGCCCATTCCAATGGCAAATGACTTTCTCAGTGAAGAACTTTCTCCTCACCTCCAGCCTAAACTTCCCCTGGTGCAGCTTGAGACTGTGTCCTCTTGTTCTGGTGCTGGACTCCTTCAAGTTAACATTTGCTTGCTGTTTGTTGTTGCTTTTTTGGGTTTGGGGTTTTTTTGTAATTCACCTACTACCACAGCACAGGTGCAACTTCATTTGTAATTCATAAATTATAAGGATGTCTAGTTTTAGTAGGAGTGGAGAGGTTCACAGAGTGTATTGAAGGGTTTTGTATCAATGAGCACTTGTACTTCCAATTTACAGCAGTTTCAGCATTCCTTTTGCCAACTGTGAGGAATTATGTTATTTTAATTTCAATGCAATTATTAAGAAGACTGCTGAGAAAAGCACTTTTCTGAACTATTCCAAGGATTATTCCTGCTCTGTTTTCTCCCACTCACCTTCCACAACAGGATTTTAAGTCCTTATATTAGTCCATGTTCTTCAGAAGATCTGGTGGTCCATCTCTGGTTGTGACTTTCATCAGAATAAGAAAACTCCACCTCCTGAAGTGGTGAGATGGAAAGCAGCAATTCCTGGGAATATTTTCTGAAAACCTCACTTTATACTGAAATACAGCTACCCCTGAAAGGGATTAGGAGTATGACAAGAGCACAAATTAAAAAGCACTGGGGTGTGAAAACTTATGTCTTTAAGCAGTTCTGACTTGACCATCATGCAGTCCCATTCCTGATGATTATTATTGTCAAGAACCTTTCAAAACAGCAAGAAACATTTCTAGAGTGTGCCCAGTGCCCTGTTAAAATCAGAATTTTGAAGTGGAAGTGTGAATATGTGTAGATAGAATTCTGGGAAAAGATGCAGTCAGTGGCAGCTGACCTTCTTTTCTCTGCACATATCCGATAGGATAGGATAGGATAGGATAGAATAGAATAGAATAGAATAGAGTAGAATAGAATAGAATAGAATAGAATGGAATGGAATGGAATGGAATGGAATGGAATGGAATGGAATGGAATGGAATGGAATGGAATAGAATGGAATAGACCAGACCAGGTTGGAAGAGACCTTTGAGATCATCGTGTCCAACCCATAATCCAACATCATCTAATCCACTAAACCATGGAACCAAGCACCCCATCAAGTCTCCTCCTAAACACCTCCAATAATGGCGCCTCCAGCACCTCCCTGGGCAGCATCTCCAATGGCAAATCTCTCTTGCTGGGAAGAATTTCTTCCTAACATCCAGCCTAAACCTCCCCTAGTGCAGCTTAAGACCGTGTCCTCTTGTTCTGGTGCTGGTTGCCTGGGAGATGAGACTAGCCTCCACCTGGCTACAACCTCCCTTCAGGGAGATCCCTTCAGTAGAGATCAAGAAGGTCTGCCCTGAGCCTTCTCTTCTCCAGGCTAAGCAACCCCAGCTCCCTCAGCCTCTCCTCATAGGGCTTGTGCTCCAAACCCCTCCCCAGCTTTGTTGCCCTTCTCTGGACACGATCCAGCAACTCAACATGTTTCCTAAACTGAGAGGCCCAGAACTGGACACAGGACTCAAGACGAGGCCTATCAAGTGCTGAGTACAGGGGCAGAATGACTTCCCTGCTCCTGCTGGCCACACTCTTCCTGATGCAGGCCAGGATGCCATTGGCCATCTTGGCCACCTGGGCACACTGCTGGCTCATGTTCAGCCTACTATCAACCAGTACCCCCAGGTCCCTTTCTGCCTGGCCATTCTCCAGCCACTCTGACCCCAGCCTGCAGCGCTGCATGGGGTTGTTGTGGCCAATGTGTAGAACCTGGCACTTGGATGTGTTGAATCTCATGCCATATTACTTGTGTGAACTTCTGAACAGTCTAGGTCTGTACGGGAAAGGGCTGCAGGATTGTTTTCCCCATCACTATGAGATATAAATGCTGATTCAAGATAGAACTGTGCTGTACAGATGTAAGAATAGCAAAACAAAAGGGAGTATTATAAAAAAGGGTCATTAGTATCATCTTACTCAGAAGCTCTGGCTAAAGCATGACATGATCACAGGCAGTTTCTAGTAATGATAGTTTTACTAAGTGGCCCAAAGGTTAAAAAAAGACTTGAGTCCTTTACAAATTGAAGTCACTTTGTCATCTAAGGCACAAAAGGAATTGAATTCTTGCAGTAGTACAAAATCTCTATGTGTAAAGCTACTTTTAGAGTCATGTTAGTAAAACATCTGTCAAAAGCCTGGGAAAATTCTGGTCTAAACCAGGAAATGGAACTCTCCAATAAATTTTCCAGATACAGTGAAAATATATAGGCTGGAGCCTATATATGGTAGTATCAATAAAGATCATTTAAGCTGCAACAGCAATGTTGTCTTCTTGAAATTCTTGCAGAAGATGACAGTGGTACCAAAATGATGAGTTAAAGGTGAATCTATGTACAAGTCAGCTCACAGAAAATGTCTTCCCTACTTTCTTCTCAGGCAAGAAGTTTCTAGCATGGAAAACAGCATACTGCTTGAGTCCAGAAGATGGTATTTAGCAAGATTCTGAATGGTGTACAGCAGGGTGGGAGCTGCAAGTCATGATGATATGAGAGTCATTTCCAGCTCCCAGACAACCCAGCTTCTGGCTCCCACTGAGCAAAGGGCTGGGTGAAAAGTGGTGAGGATTACTGCCTCACACTGAGGCAAAATAGCACTGACTGGCAGCACCTCTTGATTCCTGTTGACTTTCTGTGGGCACGTTTAACCTGTAATTTGGAAAAGGAAAATACAGTCTGGCATGCATTCCTGAAGAGTTGCCAGTTCCAGATCTATCCATTGGATAGCCTGCCAGAATGGGAAAGATAAGTATCTTACAGACCAGTATCCACAGCAACAGACTCTGGAATTTTATCTTTTCAATACATACAAAAACCTAAAGAAAATAATTACTTTCTCATTTTCCAGTTTTATAATAGTAATAATGACCTTTAGGTCAGCAATTTTTAGCAGTTAATGACTGTCTGGCTTTTTCTTTGGCCCTTGGTTTCTCCAGCCAGTCATTAACAGTGAAGAAAGTGCCTTCTCCAGTGGTCACTTTGGCTTAATCATTACCTTTTCATGCTACAGAATATACCAGCTGGGAAATAAGTCTCTCCTATGTGAATGGATCTGTAAAGTGTTCCTTAGGTTTCATTTCTTTGAAAGAATATTCTGTTAGGATGTGAGAGTTTAATTTAAGAGATGATTGATTATGATCCTCAGCCCTATGAAAGCTTAGATCACTCTCAGAATTTGGGACCAAATAGCTTTGTGGTGATGCCCTTCCTCTCTTGAGGCTGGTTTGAGGCCATAGAATTCTTACTACTTCATCTATGTAATCTAGGTTCTATTCTTTTGGTTTGGGTGTGCTTTGGAAAATTTATGTGGGCACAAATGATTTTTCATCCATTTTCTAGGACCATACAGGAACTGGACCTCTTAATTGTCTGTTTGAATTGTGTGTGTAATCACTGTGATGCTGTAAGAAGGGTGTGGTGAGAGTGCCTTGAGAGTTAAAAATGATTTAAAAATCTAAAGGGAAAAAACTCTCTGAAATGCCTGCTCTACTCTGTTTGTCTAGGTAGTAGATTCGCTTCTTCCAAACACTCTCTCTAACTCAAAATACTGCAAAATTTTATGTGACTTTAAGAAGATTCATTTATACCTAGAAAAGAGTTTGTCTTGAACTTTATCATAAGATAAAAATGAGATACTGTGGAACAGCAGTATCTTCTGACCACCCTGTTGATCATATTCTTGGTAAAAATTAACCAGCTTGTGACAAGATTGTATGTGTGTACAGAGACAAACCTTTGAACAGTCTTCAGTTCTTGTGCATTGTTACTCAAGTTATCCTTTAAGCTGTGGGACTTTAAATGCCATTGTTAAAGTAAATACACACTTACTTCAAAAAATTGCGACTATATCTCTCCTTCAGGGAACAGTTGAGCTTGAAAGCCATTGTTTAGGATATACAACACACTGCTTGGAGGATAAGTAAATTCACAGGAAAATAATAGTTTTCTCAACTGCATATTGAATATGTAAGGATTCCTAGCAGCAGTTTAGTGTGTGATTATTGCTGAGTGGTCAGGCAGTAGTGAGGCACCTCCACCTGAATGGTAAAACAAAATGGAAATGTCTTCATCAGTAGATTTTAAAATCAGTATAGTGTCCCTTGAGGGTATGGTATTAAATGTGAGAGTAATATGACTGATGAGCCTAAATTTAATGCTTTGCTGTGAAAGAGATTTCGCACCTGTGTAACTATTATTGGTAATATTAGTGTTTCATGTTGTATCTTGAAGTGAAAACATGAGTGTGCATATCAACAGAGCAGGCATCAGCTTTTGCTTTAACACCTTATTTTATTTTATTTTATTTTATTTACTTTTTGAGGAAAATACCAGCAGTAAAACACAGGTAGTGTTCCAGGAAACAGCCAATTGGGAGTGCCGTGAGGGCTGGGACTGTGTATTGTAGTTTCCTGAGTCTCAAGAGTGACACTTAAACTTTTTGAGCTGTGGTTTCATTTGTATTTTGAAAATATGACAATCTACTTCTTGGCAGGGTTGTGTTGTTTTTAAAAGGCAGGACTTGCTAGGGGATTTAAATCTGGTGAAGATTCAGTAATTTCCCTTAACAATGAGTTTAAAATCTACACCTTCAAAATAGCTGTACATCTTTAAACCTCAAGATAGCTGCAGTGTTAGAGCAGCTAGCTAGTAGAAATGGGGAGGGTCCAAATAAAGGAGTGACAATACCTGTGTGTCAATCTGTGCTTAAATGGATCTTTTTCTCAGCTCCCCCAGAACTGATTATTTATAGATTTTAAAGCCAGAAATTAACACTGTTCCTTGTAGGCAGAATAGCAATGTATGGGAACGTTATTAATTCTTTAGCATTGTAATGCCTTCTGGCTCAATGTCTGTGCTACAGACCAAGTGTAAACACCCATTTATCATCCCGACCCTTAATCTGTTCCTAAAAACATCCTTCAGCAGAGAACAGCCTTTCTAAAGGATTGGAGACCTTTATTTTGCTGCTGATACAAAGATCTTTACAACCTTTGCTGCAACTGAGCCTTGATACGCAAAATGTTGCAAATAGTAGTTTGGAGCATGCCTTTAAACAAAACCCAAACGAAAAACCCCACACTGTGATGCTAGCTGCCTTCATATGAAGGCTTCTAGTTTTCTTTCACTGGGGCAAGCACACCCAGGGCTCCTTGGTACCTGAAGAGATCTTTCCCCTTTCAAGTCAACCCAAATTTTGAGTCCTTAGCTTCTCTTAATTTCCCTTGTTATTTCTAGTTTCTCTGTGTTTCTGTGTTCCCTTTTCTCAACAGCAGTCTTAGATATTGTTGATAGAATCCAGCTGCTGAGGAGATACAATCCTGGTTCGAGAGAGTGTACCAAATCCCTCACTAGCCACTGAAGTTTGTGGGACAAAATTGTCCTTCATCTAATTTTAGCAGCATCCATGGAGTAATTACAGCTATCAGTCTGTCCTGTTGGTTCTGCAGCTCCTTCTACCTCCACTGTAACACGAGGTAGAAGAGATAGGCACTACAGCAGCTGTTAGTGTTTGATCAGCAACACAGTCTTTGCTGGAATTTATTTCCCTTGCAGCCTAGCTCCTAGAATACACTTGTCACCCATACTTTGTAGCAGGCTTGTATTTGCCTGTAATTACTCACCAGCCTGGTGATGCTTTATTGTTAACATAAAGTACTGCCACTTAAATCCCTGATCTGAAACTGAAGTATTTGCAGAACTCTATAATGGCAAAAATAATAAAGCTGCCATTATTGTATGGGAAGTTTACAGCTTGTTACTAAATATTTATATAAGCTTAACTATACCTGTATGCCTTCCTTATGCTTTCACATATTGCTTAAGAGACAAACACACTTCTGATGGGTGTTACTACAACTTTGATACTTTCATAGACTGGCTGAGGTTGGAAGGGACCTTGGAAGGTCATGTTGTCCAGCTCCTTGTTCAAGCAAGGTGACCAAGCCCAGTTTGTTGAGGATCATCTATAGATGGCTTTTGCATTGTCCCCAAGGATGGAAACTCCACAAGCTCTCTGTCAGTGCTCAGCCAGAACTATTTGAGGTTTGCCAGCTTGTGGTCTGTTCCTATGTATTAAGAAGTTTATAAAAGAGAACTATTTCAAACAAGTTCAGCATGATTAAAGTCAACTGTAATGGGTACAGAGAGTACTGCAAATGCTTAGGGATATGAAAACCAGAGAAGATGGTATATTTTTGTTTGCATTTGTGTTGGCTTTCTGCAAACTGAGAACAAGTGATGCCCCTCTCTGTTTTTTTGTGGGTGTGGTTTTGTGGGGCTTGGGTTTTGCTGCTGTTTTTGGTTTGGTTTGGGTTTACCTTTAAATCATCCTTCACATACTATTTTCCTGTTCCTAAGACTGATTGGGTAAAATAGACTTCAGCAATAGAAATGTGGATGAATTTGCTGTGAACAATAAGCACTGTTGCAATATTCTTTTATTCATACAGGAAGCTCAAAAATTGGTACTTGGTAGTTTACATGTCTCCAAATGCTTGGGAATTTGTGCTAAAAATGGCAGGGTCTCTATCCCCTGTTCTTACACACTTGCACAGAATTTCTCTGCTGTGCTGTTTTAGGGGAGGACAGGGTAGCGTTGTGTTCTGCTGGTTGGTACTGTTGAATCTAAGTGGTTCTGTGATGCCCTGAAGACCTTCAGATAAAAACAGATGTTCAGACTCATGTGATGCTTGGCATGCAAGTGTGGTGGTGGTGGTGCTTAGCCATACAGCATCTGGTCTCCTACCCTCATATGGCCACAGCCTCACATTGGTTCCTACGATCTCATCTCTGCACTCTTGACACTGGCCCAGGAGCAGACCTTAGTGTGCAGCAACAGTACGAACTGGGACAAGGTTTATTGCTTTGGAATGGGCACAAGATATTTTTAACTTGGAAAAAAAAGAGCCTCCTGAGGCCTTTAGGATGGGCTTGCACAACAGAACCCAGAGGCAAAGCACCTCTGCCAGGATACTATCAGCCTGCCAAGCCCGGCGATGCCGTAGCAAAACCTGAAGGGAGGACCCAGGTGCCTGGCGAGTACGGGCTGACACCCGGCCCTTCATACCCTCGAAAGCCTCTCGGCCAGAGGCACCTGCTCGCCCCGCCTTGCCGCCTCCACCAACACCCTTAGTAGTGGAGGTGTGATGCCACCCCTGGAGAGCCTGGGCAGGCCCGAGCTTGCCGGGCGGCGAGATGAGGCGAGCCCGTACCCCATGGAGACCGGGACACGCCCGGGGCCGCCGGAAGGGGTGTTTCCGCATGGGCCCGGGCGGGTCGAGGCGGGGGCGCCGAGCGGGGGCTGCTCCTCCCGCGGCCCGCCGCCGCCCGGCCGTGGCCCCCCTACCCGCCCCTCGCCGCGCGGCAGCCCGACTCGCGTCGCTCCGCGTTGGATTGCTCGTGCCTGCCCGGAGCTGGCGGCTGCCCGGCTGGCGGCGCGGCCAGGCGAGCTCAGCCGAGCGCAGAGGCGGATTTTGAGGAACAATAACAGAGCGGGGAGCGCGGGACTGGCGCGGCCGCCCCGCCCGCCCTCCCTCCCGCCGCACCATGTACGCCTTTGTGCGGTTCCTGGAGGACAACGTCTGCTACGCGCTGCCCGTTTCCTGCGTGCAGGACTTCAGCCCCACGTCCCAGCTCGACTTTGACAACCAGAAGGTGTACACGGTGTACCGCAACCCCGAGGAGGCGGAGGAGGACGAGGAGAGCCCCGGCGAGTGGGGTGACCGCCTGCTGCTCCACAAGGCCCAGATCCTGGCGCTGGCAGGTGAGGGCGGGCCGGGCCGGGCCGCGGGGGAAGGGGTGCAGGGGGGCCGGGCCGGGGGCAGCCCCAAATGCCGCCCCCTCCCCGCTGAGGTGGGGGAGGGAGGGAAGAGGAGGAGGGGAGGGGGCGGCATCGCGCCGACACATGCTCAGAGCCCGGGCGGCACATGGCGGACGGGGGTGGGGGGGTGCGGTGAGGCGAGAGGACGGAGATACTGAGTGTATAGGGGGGTCTTCTCCCCGCACCTTCCCGCACCACAGCGGGTACTAGGCGGCCGCAGGCCCAGGCAGGGCTCGCAGGGGGTGGATGTGGGGGTCCCACGGGCTGTCTGCTTCAGCCGGTCAGCGCCGCGCCTCTGCTCGAACTCTCAGGCGTGGTGTTCCAGTGGAGCGGCTTCCAAAACAGCACTGAGCCCGTGGTAGTAGTACCTGTCCCTTATAGTGGTGGGAAGAACCTAAAACAATAAGAGACAAACCACCCAAACAAAACCCACAACAAGCCAAAGTAAAGGTTTTCATGTACAGTGTATTTATAGTACATAGAGTCATTTATATACCTTTGCAGCTTGGCAGCATGTTGCCAAATTAGAGAGGTACTGGTTTATATCCACTTTGTTAGTTTAAGTGACTTCACGAATTGGAAGGCAGTAGTGGAACTAGACCTTTAAATACTAGACTTACTAAGCCTGGATTTGCCATGTTTGATTTGTTTCACGTTTACCTTACAACGGTATCTCTAGCTAAGAGTACCATTTAAAGAGATAAGCCCCCGTTTTGGCCATTTCAATAACCTCAGCCCTCGTGAGATAGTACTTCTACTATGTGTGTCCCAAAGTCAAGGCTCTTTGTCATCATGTTGCCTTGAAGTCTTCTTGTGGTTTCCTTGTAGCTACAGAAAACTTGTTGCCATAGTCAGAGTTCACATAAAAACAAATGTATCCAATTGCTGCCTCTAGTAGACTTGCCCAAGAGGTTGTTGAAAGGTAGGATTGACCATAGAAACGTTAGTCTGGGTAGTAAAGAGATCATTGGGTTCTGATCCTGGCTTGTCCACTTGGGCAGAAATACTGGTTATGCCTGTTTTCCCAAATATGGAATGGTCTTGAAAGGCTCTGCTGCCTAGTATAGTATTCTGAGAAGGTAGTGCTGAGTTCTGGTCTCTAAATAGAGTAACTTGGTGTCAAAGTCTCATAAAAGTAGTATTTTTGAATGTTATTTTTAGTTCTGAAAACAACAGTTCCTGAACCAGTTCAGCCTGGTGGGGGGTCTGTTTGATCCCTGACTCTGACAGTGACTTGTACCATTATCCTGTTTCCAGTAATGGCCATAAATGGATGCCTGGGAAAGGAAAGAAAGAAAGAAAGAAGGGGGGAAAAAAAAAAAAAAAGGGGGGGGGGGGGAAAGGAAGAAGAAGAAACAGGCAGTCATATATGTAATTTCTTTGTAAAGCTTTTCCAGTTTCTGAGTATTCATAATTCCAGGTGTTCGGGACTAATAAGATAGCCTAGCAGAGGAGTGGATTCTCCTGCACAGTACCACAAAACCTTAGCCAGCCTGTTTTGTCTGTCCCCTCTTTGTTGCAAAGGGGTGGGTGGGGGGAGAAATGGTCTATGAAGTATTTCTTGCAAGTTAGCTGTCACATCCATGGAAGACAGTGGTGTCAGCATTCATGGTTTGCTTGACCTCTTCTCAAGGTTGGAGTTCACTTGCCTCTTTCTCACTGGGGAACTGCAACAGCAGTGCCTTTTCTGTTCCTCATGTTCATCTCAATGTAACTGAAGTGTTTCAGGGAAATATTAATTAATGGGCATTTTGGTCATATGGTGAGCCTCCCAAGTTGCCTCAGTTTTCCAGCAGAAGGTGCATCTACTTTGTCTGTTCACTTGTTCCAGGCAGTCTGTAGGTACTCAAGAGAAGTGCTTTTCTGTTCAGTTTTCCTTTGTTTCATCTTGCTTGAACCAGAACAAACCAATATATGTTGTTTCCTCCAGAGAGCAAGACTTGTTACCTGTATTAGTGGTTTGCACTAATTGCTCCCCAGAGATTTGAATTTCTGCAGGAAATTCTCCTGCTGAGCCAGGAACACAAAGAAACATGCTGCTATCTTTATTACATCCGTCACATCTCAATATATCTGACTAGATCTGTAATTTATGTGCTCACCTGAACACCAAATGGATTCTTACTTTTCTGACTCTTTCCACTCTGCATCATGTAGAAATGCCATCATTGAAATAAATATATGTCATATACAAAAGTTTACTTACTTTTGAAGTTGTCACTTTCTCACCAAAATGTTACTGTTGGTGCTTGGTTTTATTATAGTTAAAAACCTTAAGGAGGAAAGTTGATCCCTAGCACAATTTTTGGTTATAGCAACCAACTCTTATTTAACAGCTGATGACAACTTTTTGTTGCAGCAGCATTTCACATAGGCTAGCATGTAACTGTTAAGTTTAATGGATTACAGCTTGCTTATTCATGAGGTAAATAACGTGTACAAAATTGCTTTTATCTATAAAATATACATAGCTGAGTTTGAATTTTTGGAAGGAACCCTTACCTGCACAAATTAGTACTTCAGTGACTTTCTGAATTTACTGCTTTGATCCAAGGATTCCCCATTAGGAGCAGGCTGCAGGATCAAAGTCATGGTATAGATATTAAATTAAACAACAGAAAAAAGAGCAAGGGGTTTAAATGTCATCTCCCTTTTGAGCTTGCACGGTATTCTTCTGCTGTTTGAATGGCACCCATTTTTCTTACATTGATTTAACAAGGCTGCTCAAGTAAGCAGAGTTGTACCTATTTATATATCTATTCATGATCAAACACTGTCCATGCAGTGGGAGTTAATCATAGTCTGAGAAACAGATCCACTTGGCTTTCCTTTGTAGTGACCTAAAATAAAGGAGGAGCAGAGGAAGAACAGTTATAAAACTCATATGAAAGTCATGACTTTTTCTTTTGAAGAGGCTTCCTTTTCTGTTTAAAGAAATTTATATCCTTTTCAAACTTCTACCTATGTAAAGGAGGAGTTCACACAGGGCTAAGTATGTGTTCGTGCATGTAGTACAAAGGTTTATTGTAAAGAGTTCATGAAACAATTGTCCTTATTTTAAAGAGTCTGGGAGCAATTCTTTGATCCTTTCTGGCAAGTTTGGGTGGTTGGAAGCCCATGCACTTATGAGGAATATTGTTGCTGCAGAGAGGAGAGCACTGCTGGAATAGAATAAAATAGAATAGAATTAACCAGGTTGGAAAAGACCTTTGAGATCATTGAGTCCAACCTATCATCCAACACCATCTAATCAACTAAACCATAGCACCAAGTGCCCCATCCAGTCTCTTCCTAAACACTTCCAGTGATGGACAAATTTAAAACCAAAAAGAGGGAAATGCAGAGGGTATGCTCAGAGCATTGAGTAATTGTGTAGATTTGGTGTGTTGAGGAGATAAATACTACCTTCTTTTGAATACATCTGTAAGAAGTAGTATTGAAGCTGGGTGATAGCTAACTGAGTGTCTGTATGCTTTTCTTGTGTCTGATTGCATATGATTAGGAGCTGCTGATAGTGGTGGCATGTGCTGATCTAGGAACCTTTGACTTTTGAAAAAGTTAGCCAAAGCTAGGGCTCAGACTAGAAAGGTTAGCCCTGCATTAAGACAAATGTAGTTCTTCAAGCCATAGAAGGTGTATTCAAATGTGTGTTTTGTGCCCTAACAAGTTCAAAATTTGCTTATCAGGCAGCTGATAGTATGTAGTCTAAAGGAATAATTTTATTTACCTCTTGAATGGAAAATACATCTGAACATATGAGAGTTTCACTGTGTAACAGCTTTCTGAGGTGACGTGTTAACTCGTCTGTCTTGTTAAGAATACAAAAGTAGTAAAAGACAAGTTTGAGTCTTTCTGATTATCCCCACCCTTCCTTTTTATCCTTTTCTGTCCTCAGGATTCTGAAAAGCTGTTTTTCTGGTCCCTCTACTTGAAAAACATGTGCCACTTGTAAATTTTGACTCTAGCAGCACTTTGTCCACAGGCATATGCAACTTATAGAAGCTCGCATGATTCTTAAATGGCCCTGTTGGAGCCTTTTCTTGCTTTGTAAAATGTTGTTCGGTAGAATGAACTGAGGGTCAGGGACTTTTTGAAGTTCACTGCTTCAGGCTATGTTTGTGAACAAGTTAATAGTGACTATCTTCTAATTGGAGGCATTGTTTCCTGACTACAGTAAATAATTATTCTCTTTAGCTTCTACCCTCAACATTTACCACCTACACAAATCATAACCAACACGTCTCCATCAGATTCTCACAGCAATTCCCCAGCTACTACAGCAGGCATACTAATACCTGTGTGCATCCTTATTCATGAAATGTTAGACTCCACCTCTTATTGAAATAGATTAGCTGATGTTTTAAATCTTTAAAAGCCTGTGCAGCTCTCGGTGAGGTTATTTGCCCTGTATTTCAGAAAGACACAAAATATCCATTCCCAGAACAGTTTTAAGTACAATGATTCTAGTACTGAGTTTTGAGTAAGGTCAAGGTTGGATGCACACTTAAGAAGTTGAAGCAGGCTTTTTCTCTATGGATAATGAATGAAGGAAAGACCCTTTGTCAGGTACAGGTGAAAATTTGCAAGATGAGATTTATAAAGAATATTAAAACTATAGGGTAGGAAGTTGCCTTGATGTGATGTGTAGCATTAACTTAAAGCTTTTATTGTTATTTTGATAGGCTGGTGCTTCTTTGTGTGTTGTTTGTTGTGGTTTTGGGGGTTTGTTTGTTTGTTTTATTATTATTTCCACCTTCCACTGTTCAGATAGCTTGGGGAATTAGAGCAGGGCACAGCTGGGGCCACAATGTACCCAGGCACCATCCCCTGTTCATACACAGTCCACATGGTGTGTTTCCTTTCCCAGGGCAGTCTGCAGACTGAATGAACTATTGTGGTAGGGACAGCATTTGCTAACTCTTTGTTCCTAGAAAGCTCTCGGTCTATCCACTGGCATGATGTGCAACTCAAATGCTGTGACAGGGACCTGAGGGAAAATGGCACCAGGAAAAATATCAAAATGCCTGCAACTGCTTGTTGAGTGATCCCAAGTGTTGCCCTAAGTAAACGAGTGCCAGGAGGAGGTTTTAGGAAACCTTCCAGTAGTGGTTCCTCACAGACACCCTTTGGTGGTTTTTCTTTTTCTCCTGGAATAATCATGGAGTACCTGTGGATAAGCTTGTGTGTCACTGCCCTTGAGCAGCAACTACACTGCTTCGCAACTGTGCTATCAGCTTTACCTGTGCATTGGGTCTTGCCAATGCAAGTGGCTGGCTGTGGCCTTGGGGAGAAATTAGCTAATCAGGTTAGGTAGTGCTGTTTGAAAGACAATTTTGTTGTGTAGTTTGTTTATTTTTTAAAAACCTTTCTGCTACGATATTTGAGGTGCATGACCCACTTTGTCAGATGCTACTGCTGTGTTATCCTTTCACCAGGTGAAAAATTGGCTGTATGCAGAGGTCCACCAAATAATCCTGTCTAACAGTGTAGGTACATCACATTTTAATTCAAAGCACACTTCTTCTGCATGTAAGCCATTCCCTTTATTTTCAGATCTTTTAAGATGAAAGGTGTTTTTGTTGTTTGGTTTTGGTGTGTTTTGTTTGGTCTTGGGTTTTTTGTTGTGGGTTCCCCCCCCACCCCCCCCTTCTAAATTCCTACTATAGGAGCATATCTGGGATATGAAGGGCTTATACAAAGGCACAGGTTTTGTTGTTTTATTTTGGTGTCATTCTGTTTGTTCATCACTGAAGTCTTACTATGCCACCTTTGTGTAGATCTTAAATGGCAGCAACAACAACAAAACAAAATTCTTGGAACTTTTTAACTGCCACTGGTGAGTAGTTGCTTGGAGTAACCTTCCTGATAGCGGTGGTGGTTATGTGTCATCAGCAGGTTGAAGTGCCAGCAAAAAGGAATTACAGAGCTAGGATGTGGCAATGCAAGATTTTGCCCTTGTGTTTAATTTTCTCTTTTATTTTATTTTATCTTTCCATTGTTTTGGAAATAAGTCCCTTTTTTTTTTTTTCAGTCTTAAACCTTTCTCAACAACTTGCTTGTCCCTCAATTACATTTGGGTTTTGCTTCACCCTACAGACAGAAGTCACTTATTTTTATGACACAAAGACAGCGCAGGTGACCTACAATGTTGTTATTTCTCTTGGTCATAGTACCTAAAACTGCCACACTACATTGCACCACATAACATCAGTTATGCTTGTAAATGTATAAATTTAACTATGATACAGTAATAGTATGCAAGTCAGGATTTTAATGAAATTGACTTCAAAGATAGTATGGTATATGGTAGCCATGGTAACTAACACTAATTACAATATGCTAAAATCTTCAGGAGAGTCAGGAGAGGAGAAAATGTAAGTTAATGTTTTTGTTTTCATAATTTAACAGTAGAATTCTTTTTTATTCTCCCCCACCCCCCTTCCCCCTGTCACAGATTGCCTATGTGCCAGTTAGTCAATTATTTCCTCTTTTCTTTTTTTTTTTTTTTCTTTATTCTAAAAAAGGAAAATCTTTAAAAATAGTAGAGGCTGAACCACATTGTAATTTTGGGTTGTAAACTGAAAAACGCATAAATCTACTCACTGTTTCCATAGCAAGCTCATTCCCCGAGCAGAAATAGTTGAGGCAGCTTCCTGAAGTGTTCCCTGTAGGCTGCTGCTTTATCTGCTGAATACTGGTAGGCAATGTCTCCATGACTTTGTGGTCTTTGTGGTCACAAAATCATAGAATCAATAAGGTTGGAAAAGATCATTGAGTCCAACCTGTCACCCAAGACCTCATGTCTACTAAACCATGGCACCAAATGCCACGTCCAATCCCCTCTTGAACACCTCCAGGGACAGTGACTCCACCACCTCCCTGGGCAGCCCATTCCAATGGCTAACAACTCTCTCTGTGAAGAACTTTCTCCTCACCTCGAGCTTAAACTTCCCCTGCTGCACTTTGAGACTGTGTCACAGTATCACAGTACCACCAAGGTTGGACGAGACCTCAAAGATCATAGAGTCCAACCTGTCACCACTGACCTCATGACTAGACCATGGCACCAAATGCCACGTCCAATCCGCTCTTGAACACCTCCAGGGATGGTGACTCCACCACCTCCCTGGGCAGCACATTCCAATGATGAATGACTGTCTCAGTGAAGAACTTTCTCCTCACCTCGAGCCTAAACTTCCCCTGGTGCAGCTTGAGACTGTGTCCTCTTGTTCTGGTGCTGGTCATCATAAGGTTTTAGTCCCAGTATAATGTTACAGTAACATACAGACTGGTCAGGGCAGCCAGACTGCCACATTGTAGCTCTCTTTAAATGAAGTTTTGAGCTTTTAAACAAAGAAATAAATTTTATTCTAAATAGCTTTTTTTTGGTCAACTATTTGTCACATTCAGACTTTTGAAAAATAGTTCCAATAGTTGAATTTTATCTGTAGATGCAGATTAAAGATTTAAAGGATAGCCTTTTAACATCCTGCTTGTTTTCAGGGTTTCGTCTTTTTAATTTAATGATAATAGTGTATTTGTTTCAGAAAGGATTGAGTTGTTCCATAATAGCTATAATCTTCTGTTTGACACGTTCAGAGTATTGTACAACTATTAACAAAACTGCACAACACTTCAGTGGGGTAAATGGGAGAGTAAGATGGAAAGGTTGAGTTATTCAAGGTCAGTATTTAAGTAAATATTGGATCCAGGATTAAAATTATCTTCAGTCTTGCGAAGAGCATGATTTCCTGTTTCTCAGCATATCTTCTCTCTGTGTGATCAGCCAACTCTACCAGTTTCTGCTGCAACCAAGTACCCTTCTAATACCACTAAAAGTAAAATGGAAAGGAGAGGGTGCTGATGGAGGAAAAAAAGAACAATAATTATTTTTTGCTGTAATAGTTTTGAGCCATGTTGCTTTTTTGGTTAATTATTTTTGAAGAGAGGTTGTATCATCTTCTGAATTAAGAAACAGATTTCATATTAATAATAGAAATTGAAAAGGAAGATGAATTTTAGTGTTCCTTGCAGCACAGAGCTGGCTTATGTCTGGGATGATAGTAAACTGGAACAATCTGCTAATAAATGAACATGTGCAAAAGTGGATTGTTGCAAAGTAGTTGAATACCTTCGTGTGCATTAGAAATTTGACTACAAGTGGGGGTCCAGATCAATAACTCTCTCTCCTAGCAGTATTAAACTGAGTATCTCTGCTATTCCATTAGGGGAGATGTGGGGATTCTGACCTCAGCATTTGTTCTCTCAGTAGCTGGTGCACTAATTTGTTTTTTGTGAGAGCAGCACATGTCCATGCCCTGTGAATTTACCTGTTTTGTTGTTTGTTTGGGGTGTTTTTTTACTGTATTGAATATTAATGAGGGAGAGCCAGTCTTGATGCATGACTTCGGGCAGAACTTATGAGGTAGAAGTTGATTATGTAATCTATCCTCTGCTTTTGTGAGAGTTTGGCTCCTCAATCTTTCTCTTCCTTCTTTAATGCCTTCGTACAAAACAGGTGTGGCTTTCTCTCCATCATCAGTGAAGAGCCTCGATTCAGGCTTCTGGCACATCATCTGTCTTCCTTCTTGTCTCTAAACCTGTCAAGCAGTAGTTTAAGACCTTTCTATCTTGCCTTTCCCCAATTTGATTAAGAATTATATTCACCCTGTTGCTTACTCTTAATTGAAATTCACTTCACAAGATTTAATAGCCTTTTTGTCCAGTTCCTCAAGAGCATGTCTTCACCTTCACATGCTTATTGGCCCTACCTGTCACAGCGTTACTTGGTATGTTGTTCTTCTCTGATTCCTTTGCTTACTCTTTTTTGCTCTGAAGATATTCTTTTAAGTCACTTGCTTGTGTGTTGTTGTTGTTTTCCTTCCAAGGAAATGCTGCAGAACTATTTAGTTCTTACATTTTGGGGAGTGATACTATCCCAGATGATGGCAACTCTCAGTTCTACCTTTGTATTCCTAACTTCCTCACTTAGATTTGTTGTCAGCTTCCCTTTCTGACATCCTTCAGCTTATGCTTAGTGTGCTCCAGTGCTTTTGATTTTTATAGTGGGAAAGGGGAATAGTCTTTTCTGTCATTCTGCACCCCAAGTCTTGTTGTCTCGTATTTCATCTGCTTGTTGCTTACACTAAGCTTTGCCTTTCTGTCCAAATAAATATTCTTCATGTAGTGAATTCACCATGCCCTTTGATTATTTCTGAAATCCTTTTTTCACTCTGTCCTTCCACAGAGCTCTTCTCTACTCTGAGAGAAAAAAAAAATAAAGTGTGAAAGCATGCAGTAAATGATACAATCCAGTTCCTGAACAGCATGTGCCAGCACATGGTTGACCCTTCCTATGCACATACTTCCTCCTTTTGGCGGCATCAAGTTTGGTGGCACCAGTCCTCTTCATATAACTTCTGCATTTTTACTGTTCTCTCTTTTCCTGTGTTGTCTGTAACTATCATTCTGAGTTGTTTCTTCTTTGCTAGTAGTCTTGATGTCAGTGTTCTACTAGCTTAGAGATGGTTTTTATCAGATAATTTTTTTTCCTTTGTGTCCTGAATATTTTCAGAGCCTGCAGGATCACTACATTTTCTGAAATCTGTTCTGTTCTTCCTGTAGAAATCCTTCTTCAATCTTTGTCTTAAATTAACTGAGAAAGTCATTAGCAATTTTTTCCTCCCAGTGTTAAATAAACTAGATGGCTTTTTTTGTTGTTGTCGTTGGCATGTTGTTTACCTTCTCAGTCGCTGCAATATTGATTGTTGTTTGTTTGTTTTTAAGTGACACTTTAGGAATCTGTGCCCTGTTGTGCTTGGTGTGTGTATTTGCTTTGAAGCACCAAGTACACCTTTAGTTGTGTTTTTTTTTTTTTTCCATTGGTTCTAAGTGTCTTTTACTTAATGAACTGTAACTGATGTCCTACCTACTGAGGCAGGTGACATTACCTGCTCTGCAGAAGCAACCTGGCTACATCAGCAGCAAAGCAGTTCAGTGCAGCAGTGTATGTGGAATCTTGTACAGGTGTTGTCCATATGTGTTGGGTATATGCCTGGAGATGGGAAGGGTGATGGTAAATTTTTTTCATCTGTCAGAGTATCATTTTTCACAGAGGGTGGAATTTTTTTGAAGGCTTAAGGGAAGGATGGATTTTGCTCAAGGTTCTTTGGTTTTGTTACTCTGAGATTTATGGCATTGCCAAGCCCCTTATTTGGACTGATCCCAGACCTGCCATCCCTCATCCATTTGGAGTGCAGAGCTCTCTTCGTATGTTTCTCCATCTTTTACTTAAAAGCTGGAAAAAATAAAACAGCATTTGAATATTTTGGAAGGCATTAGATTCCTCAATCCTTACTTCTAAATTAAAAAGTAAGGAATGTTTTAAAGAGGCTTTGAGATTTCCATAGTTTTAGTCTGCATCCCATGACAGGGTTTTCAGTTTTAAGCCCACAAAGACATTTCTTCACTTGAGTTTAACCAACTCAGTTTCTGCCCTGCTGAAGTCACTTGGTCTGACTCAGTTCCCTGCCATAATAGATCTAAACCTTTTGGCCTGGATCCAGCCATTCTAACAGTGAAATGAAAATGTGACTGAAGAAAACATTCCAGGAACACATTATCCTTTTCTAGTTGATACAGATTCTCTAATGCAGGGCTGCTTTTTTGGCTTTTCCTTCTTTCTGCATTGCTGAGGCCAAATGTCTTCCCAGCCACTTGGAAATTTCTCAGCAGTTCACTTTCTTCTTACTACTCAAACAACTTTGGTAGGTGGCTGTATGGGAAGAGGTGCTATCATGTGCCCTATTATGTGCTCTTGAGCCCTTCAGTACCTTGTGGACTTGACTGGCAAGATCTCTCCAAGTCTGACCTTTTGCCGGAGTGCAGTCATTCCAGCATGTTTCATACTGTATCTTGAATCACAAAATGCCATGTTCTCTGGCATTATGGCAACTGTGCACAAAACCAGTTTTTCCTAATTTATGTGTCTTCCAGAGTGTCAATGCTGTCTATTCATGTGTCATCCTTCTGCCCAGTGTATTTTGTTACAAGTACCAAATTAGGTGTGTTAAGTGCTAGTTCTCAGGAGCTAGTGTCCATATGCAGGAAAAAACAGACACAACTTTATGACAGTCTGATCATAGCCACCTAAGGAAAGGCACCGTTTTTAACTTGTAGCAAGTTTTAAATGACTGGGAACAAAGTCCAGATAAATTATTTGGGCTGCCGCGAAATGAGGCTTGTGAGCTACCTTTCTACATCAGCCCTTCTTAGCCTGTTCTGTAGCTTCGGGCTCTCAATTGCTGTTTGTTCAGCCATTTGGTTCATATCCTGGTTTTATTCTGGATCAAACTTGTCCATGTTTTGCTTTTTGCAGGATTCATTTGTACCTGTCATTGTAGGCTGGCACAACAATGGACATAAAATCTGTAAGAAGAACTGCTCTAAATGCATGTTCATGTTTCTCCTCTCTCTCCCTCCCACCCTTTCCCAAATTCCATTAATATTTACAGAACAAGAGCCAGTACTCCAGCATTAGCCTCAAATTCAGAATGAGTTTTTTCTGGCTCTGTCTCTAACTAATGAAGAAGACAACAAAGGTTAGAAATGCCTTCTTTTTTTTTTATTATTAAAAAAAAGAAAGAAAACAAAAGGCCTTTTCACATCCACACACTGGACTAATTGTGTTAGGTGGAAATAGGCTTACAAAGAGCAGAGTACATGTAAAGAAAATACTGCATGTATTGTTGTTGGAAGGCAGAGGAATGTAAAATTATTTGCTCACTGACTGAACTTTAATTTACATAACTCATTTTCACCATTGTTTCTTCAAATGTTGTGTGAGGAGAAAAAAAACTTACTGGTTCATGTACAGGATCTGAAAGTCAAATGAAGACATTAGCCAAACATGAAAGAGAACCTTGTTCATAGTTATACACTAATGTGTACAGATGTACAAACTAAACATTTGTGAGGGGGTGTATAAACAAACTTATAACTTCAGTGAAGTTTTGCAAACATAAATTTCAGAGGCAAACAGAGATTGGGAGGGAAGTGGAGAGAAGGATGAATTCAGCTGATTTGCACTATTTCCTTTGACCCCAAGCTGAGTATTTTCTTTAATTGCTGTAGTTCAGTGCATAATGTGTTCTTAACCTTTATAAATTGACTTAGAAACAAAAAGCCAAAATAAAAAGATAAATATTTCTGTTCTTCCAAATTGTTTTAACTTGTTTTATTCATTGGAAAGTATTTGCTGACTTTCACTGTACTCTGCACGTGCACTTACTCTTCTGTGACCCCTTCCCACGAGTGTGTCAAGTATTGCGTTTCCCTGACCATGGGAAGGATGGCCAGATTCTTTTTTTCAGTTTGCATGGAGTTCTGGCTACTGGTGACCTCAGATAGTTGCCAGCAGACAATTTTTGCAGCAATGTGAAGTAATTGAATTGTGTCCATCTTGTCGTGAGGCCAAGGGTTATTTCAGAGCGTAGAAACTGAACTGCGTTCTTTAAGTGCAGGAGTTCATCTGCATGCTGTGGAAGATGATTTGGCAAAACAATCCCAATAGGCTGTCTCTACAGTATGCATGTACTGCTCTTCCTCTAAGGAATTATGAGAACATTCCTTAACCAAGGTTTCCTCCAGATAGCCCAAAATATATAGTCACAGAAAAAGGGTTGCATTTGGTATGGGGTTTTTTGTCATTCGGTATGGACTTGCTTATTCCTAAATGTCTATCCTTTCAAGAAACTACCAATACCCATCAGCCTGTCCATTAGTCTGTAAATTTGTGTTCTTTTCTAAGAAGGGCTCTCATTTTCTTCTTGTCTCTCTGACAGTAGAATTGGGTTACCTCACATTTCTGATGAACCTACATTTTCCAGATAAATGAAAACGTAGGGCTTTATTTTTTCAAAACTGAAACAGTTGAATTGCCTTTTTGTTTTACTGGGATAAGCATCCCTGATGCTCTGGGGAATGGAGAATGATCTAAAATAAGCCTAGCTAGTTTTTGTTGTTTATCTGTTTCTTTTTACATCTGCCTTAGTATTTATTGCTACCATCTGCATTTCATTTCAGGTTGTCTAATGTCTTATTCTGCATGTTCTGTGCCTATTCTCTTTACATAGCCTTGGGCTGTAATATCACCATTTGCCTACAAGAGATCCATTTCTATCTGTAACAAAATGAATTGCATTCATCTGTGTAATTCATTTCTAATGAATGCGTTGCTCCTCATTAAACAGTGATTTACCTTTGTTTCCCTTTTGTGCACTGTCAACACTAACCATTTTGAAGTCCTGTGGAGAGATGCTAATTTGAGAAAACAAAAGTCAGTGCAACAAAGCACTCACAAATGCCATCCTCATTGGCACTTTCAAAAATATTCATGGGACACTTTGTGAAAAACAGTTTGCAGGTGGATAACATGATTCAAAATGTTTTCTTAATTGTAAGATTTTGGTGTAGAATCATCATAGAATCAACCAGGTTGGAAAAGACCTCAGAGATCATCAAGTCCAACCTAATACCTAACACCTCGTGACAACTAAACCATGGCTTCAAGTGCCACATCCAATCCTTTTTTTAACACCTCCAGGGACAGTGACTCCACCACCTCTCTGGGCAGCACATTCCAATGGCAAATTACTCTTTCTGGGAAGAACTTTCTCCTCACCTCCAGCATAAACTTCCCCTAGTGCATCTTGAGACTGTGTTCTGTTGCTGGTTGCCTGAGAGAAGAGACCAACCCCCACCTGGCTACAACCTCCTTTCATGCAGTTGTAGACAGCAGTAAGGTCTCCCCTGAGCTTCCTCTTCGCCAGGCTAAACAGCCCCAGCTCCCTCAGCTGCTCCTCACAGGGCTTGTGCTTGAGACCTCTTGCCAGCCTTGTTGCCCTTCTCTGGACACGTTCAAGTATTTCAATGTCCTTCTTACACTGAGGAGCCCAGAACTACAAATAGTTAAGGTGCATTGTTCCTTGTCAGTGGCTTGAACAGGTAGCTGAGCTTGTGAATCTTTTAAGACCTTAACTGCTCTACAAGACTTTTATAGATCACAGAAACGTTTAGAGAACTATACTCTTGATACCCCATCCCCTCTGCACCTTTTCAAGTATAGTAAAATATTTCCATCTTATTTTCAGAATAATGTTATTAAATGCTTTGTTTTGAGAGGTGTTTCAGACTTGAAAATATTTAACGTAATTTTTTAAGGAGATTCAAAGATTAGTGCAAGGCTTTGAGTACCTACAGAAAAGGGATTAGTACCATTAAGTAATGAAATAGGGGTCATGCAGTAATTTTGCTGCAGGATTTCTTAATGCCCTTTCAACCTTTCCCACAGCATCCCCTTCTCCAGCCTTGCACTCTGCAGAACAGCAGAATCTGCTATGTGTGCAAATAGATCTAAACAGATCTGGCAGATGATGGTTAGAGCACAGGATGAATTTCCAAGTTTATTTTTTCTTTTAAACCAAAGCAGAGTTTGAGCTGCAACAGCAGATTATGAATATGAAAACACTGTTGGTAAACAGAAATCAATACAGATGAGATTTAGGAAACAGTTTTATTCACAGCATTTGTATCTCACGTTTTAGTGACAGTACGAGCTATTCATTAGTGCCTTTGATCACTCACATGGATTCAGCTTGGGATTTTAGTGTTTATTCTTTTGTTTGGACAGATTGAAACTCTAGAATTGTCTGTGGGCATCAGTTGAGTTATGCCATGGATTAATTTGATCAGAGTATTATGAGGGGATTGAAGTATGGGCATTTGGATTTTTCTTTATTTTGATCATCTTTTTTTACTGATTTTGTCTAACTCATGTAGTATTTGGAAGTAAGAACACTGATTAATATAACAATTTTATTTTTAATATGCATTTTAGAGGACAAAACTGACCTTGAGAACAGTGTGATGCAGAAGAAAATTAAAATCCCCAAACTCTCTCTCAATCATGTAGAAGAAGCTGGGGAGGTTACAGATTATGGGGAAGAAGATGCGGAGCTTAGACACAGTAAGGTACTGAAGTTCTTTCCTTTTTTTTCCCCTCTTCTTTTATATTTTTTTTTCTCCTTTTTTCCTTTTTTTCCTGGGGTGGAGAGGGAAGTGTTTTGGTTATGTACAGATGTCATAGCTTAAGAATTCCAGGCCCGCTTTCGATCCCTTTAAAACACTGTTTGTTAGAATGGGGTCAGATTCTGTCAGAGGCGGGTTAGGGGTTTTCAAAACCTGATTTACATGCAATCAAACATTTTCCTGTTTATACTGTCTGTACTGTTTAATTACCATTTGAGATTTTTGGAACAATGCTCTTACAGTTTGGCCCAGAGTGCTTTAAAAGTCAGTCGTTACATGAATGTTGAGCAGCTGTTCTTGGTGGCCCTCGTGACCTATTCCGCTCTGCTTTTTTGGAACTGGAAGGGATGCTCTCGAGATTTCCCAGCTTCAGCAGTGGGTGAGAAGGCAGATTGACAGGACTGCATCCCTGCCTTCTAACTGCCAACTGCCCTTTTAAGTCCAGACACCAGAAACCCACTATGTAAACGTGTTTATTTTTTTATATCAAATGATTTCTTTAAAAGTCTGCCAGCCCTCAGAATAAAATACTGCTGTGTGGTTTCATGTGTTTTGCAGCTGAAAGAATTGCACCAGTAGGTTTCTTTATGGTGGGCCAGCAAATTTGTAATTTTTACTTCTTTATGTTTGAACATGCATGTAGCCAACATAACAGCAAATAATCTTCTTTTCTGCCACATTAATTATGTGTGCTGTGATATGGAAGCTGATGGTGTCAGCTTCTTGTCTCTAACCTGTGAGCTACATGTGCTTTCTTTGGAGTTGCTTGGAAGTTCAAATGCGTTTTCCATATCCACCTAATAAAACTTACTGCCTTTTACCCATACTGTCACATTGTAATACCACTGTTCAGGGCCCAGGAAGGACGTGTGCTTGGTTTGTGCAGATGACTGAAGGCAAGTTTCTGTTGAGTTCAAAGGACAAGAAGCCTCTGTAATGCAGTACTAATACTGAAGAAATCAGTTGATGAGAGAGATGTGGTTGGATGATGCATTCTGTCTCAAACTTCTGTATTTCCGTTTCCCTTTCAGCGTTTGCTGTTAGTCTTAACTCAGTCACTTTCATCAGGCATTGGGGTGAATGGACTAGAGAAATGGTCAGAGAAAGTTTTGTTTCCCAAAGTATAGGAAGGACAAGCACTCTGTTCACAGACTGCTTTTTATGGTATGCCACTTTCAGCTCTGATGTTGTTGAAGGTAACAAATGCAGCACATTCTTTGTCTTACCAGACAATCAACTGATGTCAGAAATCTGTATGTTAACCTTAAACCTAGGAAAAGAAATCCAGATCTACATTTTATCTACAAACAAATTAATTACCTTTATCTATGGAATCAAGTGGCCTATGTACATTGAGTTTGCAAGCGTTGCAGAAAGGCAGGCCTCTAACTGCCTTGAAAGTTTGTATGAGCATTGAGCTAAACCATGTGTGCGTGACAGTTATGATGTATATCCATAAGAATCTGTTAGGCAAATAGCTTTTGCAGGCGGACTTTGTCTTGGTTTCTTTGGAAAACAAGGATATTAACAGATCCCAAGTTTGTGGAAGTTTAATGTTACTACATCTTACTGCTCTCCTAATTTTATTTTATTTTTTAAATTTTTGTTTATATTGTAACATGCAGAGACAAGATGGAAGGAAACAAAGTGAAGGTACACACAAAAGCATTGAAGCAGTTGTTGCTCGCCTCGAAAAACAGAATGGAATGAGTCTCAGTAGTACTTCCAGCCCCGAAGAGGTTTTTATGGAGGCTTCAGAAGGCATGAACAACATGGACGATGCTGTAGTTCCTCGGATTCTGTATGAAGAATTGCTGAGGAGTTACCAACAGCAACAGGAAGAAATGAGACACATTCAACAGGAGCTTGAGAGAACGCGGCGACAGCTTGTGCAACAGGCGAAGAAGCTAAAGGAGTATGGGGCACTCGTGTCAGAAATGAAAGAGCTCAGAGACTTGAACAGGAGACTCCAGGATGTACTGCTTCTAAGACTAGGTAGTGGTAAGTGCCGGACTTAAATGGGACTAGTTTTAATGAATTTTGCGAGTGTGATCAATAGTAACGGAAGCATATTTGAAGAATAGCAGTGGTTGTTAAACTGGACATTGAATGTTAAAAGGGTTTCCTCCTATGGCTGTACAATGTGTCGAATTTGTATGCTATGTATGTCTGGGTTTTCCTTTAATGATAGTAGAGGTCTTTGTGCCGGTATGGTTGAATCAGAGTTCCATTTTAAGCAGCTGTATTTTAAAGAGTCTTTGACCTTCCAGTATATGCTGAAAAAAGATAATAAAGCATCATCTTCAGAATATACCAATATGTTCCAGTTCAAAGAGGAGAAAAGAAAAAGAAGAATGAAAAGGTAGTGGAATGACTATTTGGGCTAAAACTATTTTATTCTCTTCAGTTAGGGGTTTTGTTTTTTGTTATGTAAGCGATTGTGTTACCTTCCATTTTCTGCCCCCTCTTCCCATTAGTAACTCATTAGAATGTGATATACTCCTGAACCTCATAGCAGTGGCTTTAAACAGCCATGCTATCTGAAAAATAATGGATTGTTAAAGAAAAAAGTTTGACATTAGCGTCCCTTTAATCAACGTTTGTTAACAAATGCAGGTTTGTGTAATTTGGGTTTAAAATTTAAATACCACGAGTCAACTTCTCCTTTGTTTTGGTTTATAAGAATTATTTAACCATTATGTTGGAATAAATGGGAAAAAAATAATAATAAAAAGTTCATCCTTTGCATTGAAGATGGTACTCCTGGAATACCTTCAAATATCTTACCAATTTTACATTCATTTGCTATTAGAGTGTAGTACTGTGTGTTGAAGACTTGCTCGGTGACTGAAACTCGGTTAAAATTTGTGCATCCAAACTTAGCATGCTGTTTCTTATGTCTGCCTTTGTGTATCTGAAAACTTAATTTTTGCATGTAAATTGGATATTGGCCCTTCTACCTGACTGAGAACGAGTGCATGCAATTTGCATGTGGGTCTGAGCTACCTTCACATACAAACCTGAACCCAAGAGCATGTGCCTGTGTTGTAGCATGTGTTAAGGTGTGCCCGCAAGTTTGGCGCCAGGTTCTCGAAGCAGCATCTGATGATTTAAACTGGGTGTTTGATTGTGAATGCTCATCATTGTTACACTGTGCATAATTAAAATGTCATTACTTATTATAAACATTCTACTTAACTTTCTTAATAAAATTAAATAGGCAAGGTTTCCACAGTCTGAAAAACATGATGTGGTTGGCAGGAGATTCCACTGAGCTTTCTAAAATTTTCCTTGGATGGAAAGATGTTTCTTCATCTGCAAGTAGTTAGCTGGAATTTATGTGATTGGAGCACCAGCCAGATGTTAGCAGGCAATGGGGCTGAACAGCATAAAATACCAATTTACTTGGTAGACTTGACAGCAATTTGAGTGGTGAGACCAGCAATGAAATGAAGACAGCTTCTGAATTGTCTCATTTCTTTCACTTTAAGGAAGAAGGGATGCATATTTTTGCTTAAGTCAAATCAAGAAGTCTTGGAAGAAGAAAAAAGAAAGGAAGGGGGGTGGAAGAAAAGGGAAGGAAAAAAAAAAGAAAGAAAAGAAATAAAAAATCCTAAAGGGAAAAACTTGCTGGTAAAAATGCTGAATCTTCTCTGGGCTTGAACTTCTTTTGTATCGGTCTGGCACCTGCTTTACAACTGCAAATAAATCTCGATTGTGTTGAACACAAGTTCTTTTAATTTAATCGCATACCTGGACAAATGTGAACTATAGTTAACCTCCAGAAAATTCCCTTGTTGTTGTTACTTGCATGGAAAGTCTCGTGGATTACAAAGGTAGAATTTGGTCCCATCGGCTGAGGTTGTGTGTTTCCTCAGACTCAGTGTATTAACTGCTGATAACTCTTGGTTTCCCTGAGGCCTCATTCACAGCAGAGAAACAACCAGATTCTAGAAAGCTCAGTACAAAATCCATGAGTGATTAGAAAGGGAAACATCTTCAGAAAATTATAAATTGGAGAGTCTGACGACAGTATGAAAAAATGCTGCTTTTAATCAAGAAATAGATATGTCAAAACTTCTTTAGGCCTCCTTACTTTTCCAGCTTATAAATGAGATATGTTTGGATATTTGAAGAAGCCATGAAAACTGTTCAGAAAATAGATTACGGCCTGAATTCATCTTCAGTTGTTGCAGTGATCTCTTAAACATGGAGTTTTGAATTACATGTAATTTATGTTACGCTGCACTTCTAGCAGGGTGGACTTAATGCAAACTAATTGCAATGCTGTTTCACCTTAGAGACTTCTGATTTCTTTGCATGAGATGACAGCTGTTTTGTGCTGATGAATTGCAGCTGTGGGAAATGCGTGCCTGTTGCCATTTTAAACTTGCAGATCAAATATTGCACAGCCTCTTGAGCTAACATGCAGTCAAGTATTTGGTCTCCTAATTTCCCATCAATGTGTTTATATCAGTGATAAGTCAATGTATTCTGCTTTAAACCCAGGCCTTCATCTCTGCCACAAAACTTGAGCCACTCTTGTGGGAAGAGTGAGGTTCTTAATGTTCCACATGGTGACTTTGAATTGCTCTTTGTTTTAGAAGAGCCTTGAAAGCAGATGTGGCAAATGACAGTAGTGAAATCAGTACTGATCCATGAGGATACACTGAAGCTGCTTTTATGATTTTGGTATAGTGTTTTCCCACAGACCCTGCCAGGGAGGGCTCTAGGGACCAGATCAGTGGGGGAACATGATCACTGTCCTGAAAAGAGGTTACTGTATCCCTCATCTGAGCCTCCTGGAGGAATGTGTGTATCCAAAGCATCTCTTCCTTTACCTACTTCAGGATCAGGAAGCCCTGCAATAGTAGGCCATTGCAGTTTATCTTTGTTCTGTTGTACCTGAGAACACACTAATTTACCTTGTTTTTATCAATAGAGTAAGGTGATTTGGAGAATTAAATCACTGAGTCGTTCCCTGTAGGCCTAACTTTAAATAGTCCTTGATTGCCAAGGATAACAATTTCAATAACTTCTTAAAAAATTAATTGCCTCCAGGGTGAGATCTGTGTGGTTTACTGTGGTTGTATGTGGCCAGAAGTAGTGAAGTTCTGTCAAGAATAATGTTTGGGTGTTGTTTGCCCCCTGATAAATACTGCAGTACTGTATTGCTAAGATTAGTATTTCTCTGAAGTAAGTGAGTATGTTCACTTTCATTCAGAAACATCCATTCATGAACACGTACACAGCCCCCAAAGTGGTTATTTTTAATCCCAGTTTAATTTCAGTGATACAGTTTACAGTGTCTTAAGACTGACACCAGGATAGGGAGGATGAAATACGGTTTGTGTTTTGCCACATGTGAGGAACTACTATTATTCGGCTTTTCTGGATTTGGCTGGCTTTTTGCTGTTAACGAAGTCCAAGTTTTCAATCAAGTACAGGTATGGAAAGTACCATACATACAAAATGTCACTACATCTCAGACTATATTGTTCTTTTCACTTAGATTCTGGTAGACCTTGTGGAAGAACAGTTTACTGCTTACAAATGTATGATGACCACTTTATCAGTTATTTTGGCCTATGTACTGATTTTTGAGTCTCATGTGATGGTGGTGAAATGAAGCCTTCTTCCTATTCATCCTGCATACAAAGTTACTGGCCTCTTGGATATTTTGGAACCTTTACAGTCAACAGGAGAAAGATTTTTGCAGTAGAAGATTTGTTTCTTTTTTGTATTCTGAAGAATCACTTTTTTTTTTTTTTCCTTTTGTGATCCTTCTTACATAAGGAAAATCACAGTGAAGCCTTTAGATAGTGGTGTGTATATATATATACTTTAACATACTCATCTTATTTGAAATAAAATGCAGAGTGTGGAAGCTAAAGAGAGAGAAAACTGGTGGAGCATGGTGCATGGTAAATTGGGCACACAACTCCTGTTAGCAGTAAGGCAATAATGCAGGTTGCATGTCTAACTCAAAACATGCCAGGTTCAAAGTATGGTCTTCAGCAGCTGAGGAAAGTAGCTGTGAAGACTACTTGGTTAGAGGCAGGTTTCTGTCGGGTAAGAAGATAAAGAAAAACAAACAAAGATATTTTAAAGGCTCTCTGTTGGGCATGTCTAAGCAAGCACTAAAGCATGAATTGTGATGGACTTTATTCCTGACATCTTAGAGCTTTGGCTATTGTGGTCTTTGATCAGCTGTTTTTCTTGGCAAATGCTGGAGACCAAATCCCAGCTGTGTCCATATATGACTATAAACAAAACAGTGTAAGACTTCTAAGACTGGGAGCAGTGGTGGACATAGTCAAGCTGTGCTGCCATGCAGCAAGACTTAGGTTGGAATGCTGAGTAGAAGAGAACTTGCTGAAATTCAGCAAGGGCAAGTGTAGAGTCCTTCACCTGGGGAGGAATAACCCCATGCACCTATACAGGTTAAGGGTTGACCTGTTGGAAAGCAGCTCTGTGGAGAAGGACCTGGGAGTCCTGGTGGACAGCCACCATGAGCCAGCATTGTGCTCGTATGACCAAGAAAGCCAGTGCTGTCCTGAAGTGCATTAAAAAGAGTGTGACTAGCAGGTCATGGGAGGTTCTCTTCCCCATCTCTTCTGCCTTGCTGAGACCACATCTGAAGTACTGTGTCTGGTTTTGGACTCCCCTGTTCAAGAGACAGGGAACTACTGGAGGAAGTCTGATGGAGAGTTGCAAAGTTGATTAGAGGATGGGAGCATCTCTCTCAGGTGGAAAGACTGAGAGACCTGGGACTGTGTAGCCTGGACAGAACTGAGGCTGAACCTTATCAATGCTTATTAGTATCTGCAGGGCAAGTGTATAGAGGATGGGACCAGTTAGTGCCCAGTGAATAGGAGAAGAGGCAGTGGGCACTAGCTATGACAAAGGAAGTTCCTCCTAAACATAAAGATGAACTTTAGTTTGAAGGTGACAGAGCACTGGAACGGACCAGTCTGCCCACAGAGCTTGTAGAGTTTCTTTTTTTGGAGACTTTCAAAACCCTCCTGCCCCCATTCCTGTGCAACCTGATCGAGGTGAACCTACTTTAGCTGCGGCTTTGGACTGGGTGATCCCCAGAGGGCCCTTCCAACCCCTACCATTCTGTGATTCTGTAGTTAGAAACCAGTGAAAGTGTTTAAACTGAGCTAAACATTTCCTTCAAGGAAGAAGGTGGTTGTACTTGGGTGTCTTCCTCAAAGTGACTTTCAAAGTCTAAGAGAACTCGGAATAGCACTTTGTTGAAGAATATGTTCTTAAAATAGCAGCTAAAAAAATAATTTCCTAAAATTCTCAGTGGCAATTACACAGGCAATGACATCACTACATCTGCTTGTTCAGGTGTGCCTACACTGAGATGTGTGCAAGTGCTGCATGGTTTAATCAGTCCAGGTCTTTCTTCCGGTCTGAATCAGTTTAACAGTCTTGGGTTTAGAAAGTGTAGTTTGTCTTGGCTATACCACTGTATATGCATGATACTAGAGGTGCTTATTAATATTACTATGAAATTACAATGCAAACAATGTGGGGTTTGTGATTTCTGTATTTGTGCTGTTCTTGGACTGCATGTGGCTTTTAAGACACTCTTGTAAGTGGCACTGCAGTATAGGATTATTTTGAGTTGCCAAGACAACTTTTAGTTGTTGCTGAGTGTCAAATGGTCCTCAGCTGAGAACATTTAGCTTGCTGTGTAGGTGTAGAATAAGCTATAGGATAAATGTCAGATTCTGACAGTAGAGGAAATGCTGCTATCACTGTATAATAATCTCTAAATGAAACTGCACGAAGTAGGAGGCATGAATGCTTTGCTTGTTCCAGGTACAGGAACTATTTAAGATACGTGACTTAAGGCATGAATTGTGGTGCCAGCTGGACTTGCAGAGTTAGATCAATTCAGGGCTTGGACTGTGTGCTGCACAAACACTGAGGAGGGATGCTGAACCGTGACGGTGACCTGATTACTGAATTGTCATTTGTTGAAGATGTCAGAGTTGGGCTACAGAGTGCTGCAGCGCTCTCAGCACCAGCCTGGCACAATGTAGTTCGTACAAGTGGGTGAGTGTATCCTTTTAGTTCTTGAAGGTGGCTGGTTACCGTGGTGTCCAGGGTCTAAGCTGGCAGCCTTGCTGTGATAATGAACCACCATCTCTATGTGGAACTTCAGTGACTGCTGGAGCTTCTCATGATCCTAGAGACAGACATCAAGAGACAATGATAGGCTTGGGATGGTAGCCTGTTCCTAGACTTCTGGTGTAACTCCTGCAATGAATGGAATAATGCAATCCAGTTCACAAATTGCCTCATTTTGTTCTTCTGTCTTTTTAGGAACGCTTTATAAATTTAATCTAGAAAAGAAAAGTTGATGAATGGTGAAATAATTGTCCTCCTTTGAAGCTTCAGACATGTGCTTAGTGGTATTCTGTTGTTTAATCTTTGCTGAATTTTTGTTGATTCCTTTAAAAATAAAGATCAGTGTGTTGGATGGATTGGACAATTAACTGTGGATACTCTTTCCATGCATGATTCTTCAGCACAAGTAGCCTAAGCCTGTTGTTTATAGCATTTCTGCAGATCCTCACCATTTTTTAACGCATCTCTATAGATCTAGAGAGATTCCAAATTTCTCTAAAATGTGTAATTCTCTGTGGATAATTCATGTAATTATCCCAGTAAATTCTTCAGCTTTCTATGGAACTATACAGTAGTTAGTAGTTGAAGAATTATTATTGTTGCTTTAGGTTTATAATTTCAGTGTCATTTTAACATAATGTCCATAGTGTACATTGAAGCAATCTTACCCCTATCTGTAACTGTTCATGTGCTTTAAGAATAAAATTAGACATTTAAATTTAAATGAAACTTTGCCATTTTTATAAAGCAGAGTTACTTACCTTGCTTTTATTTAATGATCAGAAGTAGGATTTTGGGTTAGACTCTTTCTAACTTTAAAATGGATATGGTTAATGTTATTTTATGCTAACCAGGGGTGATGAAGTGATTGATTTCATGTTCTGTGGGATAGCAGACAGCTCTCTTTTCTTAACTGTCTAGGACCTGCCATTGAGCTTGAAAAAGTAAAAGCAGAATCAGTTGAGCCTGAGCCTGAGGTACAGAAGACCTTCAATGAAGAAGCAAATACATCAACGTACTTTCCTGCCCCTGTTCCAGTAATGGACAAGTATATTCTCGAGAATGGAAAGGTATTTTAAATTCAATGTAGCATGAATAATTTGTAAATGTCCATCAGACGGTTTATCTTGTGGGAGTTTCATTATATTGGGGTTTTGCACAAGAACAGCTTACCCAGAATTCCTCAGTTTTCATAAGGGTCTACTATTATGCTGAGGAAAATTATGAACTGGCAGAATTATGGAGAGCATAGAAAATTACCCTCAGTGATGAGAGCGTTGAACGCTGGGCAACACAAAGAATATAATTATTAAGTATGCATGCACAAGGAAGTTGGTGATGTACCTAAACCCTCTAAATGTAGACCAAAGTCAGTAACTCAACTTTGTTGAGTTTCAGTAGTCTAGTTAGTAAAAAATTTTGCTTCTTAATGTTCTTCCATGTTTTTAATGAGTTGAATGGCAGAGAAGCCTTCATGTTTGACTGGATTGGAATCCAGCAGATCATTATGAACTCTGGAATGAGAATGGGTTGCTTTGAATCTGCTATGAGTGTTGCCACTGAACTGAGCCGACACAGGGCTGTTTTCTAGACACTTCTATAAAGTTGATGAAATACCATCTAGCTAGTTTCCAGGACCTGACAGGTGTACAAACTTTGGCATGTTTAACACATTGTCTGCTCGTCTACCAAGGCCTGCTTTTATAGCTGTTGCCATTATCATTAAGTGAACATTTTTTATCTCTTATACAAAACTCTTATGTCCTTCAGAAGTGTCTATCCAGATCCTGTTTCTTAGGATATGTGTGTGTTTGGTACCGTGATCAAAGAACCTTTAAGGAGCAAGCATCCATTTCAGCTTTGGCATACAGTGGAATTACTGATGGGACAGCACGAAATACTGCATTTTCAGATTTGTGTTACAAGATTGACTGCACAAGTGTCTGTCATTCTTGAAGATGAATTTGACATAATTGTTGAGGACAAAATGTGTGTGGAAAATAGTACAATCTTGGCAGTTTGACAGGTTTTTGGTTCAGATAGCTTTTCTTCCCTAATATATATAACATATGTCATTTGCTTGTATATTTTGTGTATATTTGTGCAATGAAAACTTGTCATGTAGTACTTTGAGAGTTTGGTTTACTTTTTCCCCTCCCCCCCCCCCTTCTTTTTCTTTCCTTTTTTTTTTTTTTCTTTTTCTCCTGCTTAAGCTCTGTGGGATTTGTACACAGCTTTCCCTGCATCTTTATTTCATCTGCCAGCTTGGCACTTTTGTTGCTGAAATTTGCTCTGTCTTTACAGCTATTAATATCTCTTTAACTTTCTTTTTTTTTTGTAGTTTCGCTTTTTCTTGTAAGTTTGCCTAGTTGCTGGGGCTTCAGCCAGCTCAGATGCCACAAGTGTGAACTAATAGTGTATTTAGAGTGTGGGGTTTTTTTCAGTGTTTCTTATTTTTGCCTTTTCTCGTTACTCCTTTATTGACATGCACCACTCCAGTAGCTGAAACACCTTTTCAGAAATCTTGCCTTTTGTGGCACTGGATTTGATCTTAGTAGGATTCTTTCAAAGCAGATAAATCTCTCCCCTCCAGAGGGAGAACAGTTGCTGAAAAAGAGCCTGTGGCATTCATTTATCAAAAAGGAAGGGGGTGGTGGGGCTGGGGGATGGGAAGAAGAAGGGAAAAAAGTTCGTCATCTGAGATATATTTTAGATATGTTGCATGTGTTAGCACAGTTATGATGGTGAGCGTTGGTTTGAATTTGCTGTTTCTGTTGCATTGTGCTTGAAGGCTTACCCTGCAGTCTCTGAAACTGGGGTAAAGTTCCCATAGATATCACCAAGCCACAGGTCTGGCTTGTGGGGCATCTCTTCCAGCAAGAAGGAAATGGCTTCTGTTATCTGGAATACAGTAAACTTCCTGTAGCTTTGGGATTGATAGGAAACAGTACTGAGCCTATTTTACAGAAAGGTAAACTGAGACATGGACAGATTAAATTCCTTGCCTTAACAGTGCTAGAAATAGAAAATGGGAGACAGAAGATTTCTGTGTTTGTGGCTAGCTGTCACGTAGTCGCTGTTACCGTAGGTGTTTCATACCACTGATAACTTCTTTAATAAATGAAGCATGTTCAGAGGAGAGATGATCTGTCTGAAACATAAATATTAAAAATGCTTGCTGCAACTTGTTTTCTTTTAAGTAACTTAATGAATAATGTAGGATCTTAAGAGCCTAAAGAGTCTTCAGCAAAGACAAACTAATTTTGGCAGAGGGGAATCAGATTTTTGATCAAATACAATCAGTCTTCACAACTAATGTAGCGCAGACATTCAAAATCTGGCATGTCACAATATTTGTAATCTTTGTTTTCTGAGTAATTTAAACACATTTTTACAGATGATTTTCTTTTTCAAGCTCAAAACAGAATAACTGAATTTTAACCATAACTGGATTGTTTTCTGAGCACAGACTTCTCGCTCTGAACTCTTAATGCGATGCGTAGACAGCACCAAAAGAGTCTGATTCTTTGATTATTTTTTTTTAAAGCAATTATGAAAAGGCTTGAGAACAGAGAAGGAAGTTTTTAAAAAGGGCTTTTTATGTTGTGGTTATTACTAATTCCATTTCTGTCCATTAGGAAATCTAAGTAGCAATTGGGCTTGTGAAAAAGCTTCTTAGAATCCTGTTAGTGCAGAAGATTCTGTAGGAGAGGCAGCTTGCTTTCTAGTTTTGCACTTTGAGGAAGTTAGACTTTTTTCTTTTTTTCTTTCTTTATTTTATTTTATTTTTTGTCTATTTTAATAGCATAGTGGTAGCCCAAACCACTCATCGTTTTTTTCTTTAGGTTTTTAAGCAACCAGTTGCTTTTGAAGGATGGTGTTTGTAATAAAATATTTCTTCAGGTTATAGCCTTCATTAATAATTAAAGCAGTTTTCCAGTTAAAGGAAAAATGGCATTTGGTTGAATACAGGCAGTAAAATTATGGGTATATAAAATTTTACAGTAGCTTTGTCCAATTTTCATTGCATTTAATGGGATTTATGTGATACTGTTCAGATCTACATGGGTCATGAGAGGAGGAAAACCTAAGAGCAAAACAGTTAAGGGCAAACAGTCTCCTAGTACAGTTTTGCCATAGAATTTTGTTCACAGGATTCTTTTCCATTCCTGTTCCAGTGTTAGTGTTACATTTGATCTTGTGCAGCCTGAATTTTGAATGTAACAATCCAACTGATAAATACTTGAGGTATTTTGCACTTTTACAGATTATCTGAAAGTAAGTTGTTGCTTTTCCTTTCAAGTGCAGTGAACTCTTGGCAGTAATTAGAATAGCTAGGTCATGCGTTAACAATGAGGAAGTGTGGATCCAACCAAATGAACATCACAGTGTGGACAAAGCTTTCTGTGTGCAGAGGTTGTTCAGATGTCTGCATTGTACACCAGGAATTAGGAACATAGAGATAGAAAGTGCAAAGTATTCTCCATGGTTCCACACAGGGCCAGCATTTGCATCCTGGTTGCTCATGTCAGAGCTGTACTGATTACCAGTGGAGTTGTTTTCCTTGCTGTCGCTTGAAAATGTTCTGCCTATCAGGACTGTCAGCTCAAACATATGCAGTGGCAGTGTAAGGATGGCACTTAGATTCTCGTCCTGCATTCGTCTTAAATCTGGAGCACTGGGAATCTTGGGGTAGAGATACAGTGTAGCTCTCTGGGAGTCAATCCACCATAGTCAATGCTGAGCAAGACTAGTAAGTGCAACTAGACTGGAGCAGCCTCCTTTTGGAGACTTACAGTGGCTTCACACTGCATTTCCCAATACCCATATTATCTTGCTTTAGTACTTCAAAGAAATGTCTTCTACTCACCATTGTCTGGCTAATGGAAAGTTTATGATGTTGTAGCAATAGGTCATTGCCTTACCTAAAACCAGTATTCACCTGGATAGATTGGTCAAGCATGATAGATGAACTTCACGATAGAACTGGAAGTTTTACTAAGCTTCCAGACTCTTGGCTTATATTGAAATTGAATCATTCAATATCCCTTCTTCCCTGCTAGTTACCTTAAACAGGGACAGGGTACAACTTAGGAAGCATTTCCCTCTCTACTGCCTTTGATATATGCTTTGGGTTAAGTCTGTTTCAGCCAAAGGGAAGTTTTCATATCAAAGATGACGTTTCATCTTGCTCCTGGATTAGGCTGGTTGCAACTGCTTGGTTTATATGCTGTGCATACCTTTGTAATACAGGATGTGTTTACTGTTTCCTTCTTCTGTCTCTGTTCCTGACCATAGCCTTTGAGGAGACAGGCTTTATCGGGGGGAGAAGTAGCAAGTAAGAAGTGAATACAAAAAGGGACTATACTATATAAGAGCTTGACTTGAGCTCCCTGACCCACAAAGTTGGAGAAGTTTCAGAAATAGGCAAAATGGATTTTTTCAGCCCTAATTACTGTTATTATAGTACCTAATATTAATGTTCCTACAGCACTTGGATACTGTTGTGTGCTACATACCATAGATAAGTTGTTATTATTACTACCTTCTAGGTCCATCTTGGCAGTGGAATTTGGGTAGATGAGGAGAAATGGCACCAGCTGCAAGTAACACAAGGAGATTCAAAGTATACAAAAAATCTAGCGGTTATGATTTGGGGAACAGATGTTCTCAAGAACAGAAGTGTCACAGGAGTTGCAACCAAAAAAAAGAAAGATGCCGTTCCCAAGCCACCTCTCTCACCTCACAAATTAAGCATTGTCAGAGGTAGGTTATTTGACAACTTTTGCTTCCTGCTTTGGAGTTTAACCATTAATCACTGAGTTGAAAGATGCTTCTTTTCAGCTCATCTAAAATTAACTGAATAAACACTGTAATTCAAAATGCTATTGCATTGTGAAGTGCAAACATATTCAGGAAAAGTAAGCCACATTGCAATAGCTGGGCACAGTGCAGGCCTTCACAGCTGAAGAGTTGTACATTGACTTCAGTAAGGTTGGAGAAGATCATCACTTTAAAGCACTTGCAGGATAGGATTCTGAGCATGGAGAACAATACATTGCTCTGGAATTCACTTATAACATGATGCTTTTTTAAAATGCATACTTTAGCTTTTAACAAGCCAGAGAGTAGCTTTAGCACATTCTTTCATCCAGAACGTAACCAACTCTGGCATGAGGCACAGAAACCATTACAGCTGTGGCTATAAAAATACACATACCTTCAGAGGCAAGAAAGAGTAGTTTTACCCTTTGAAGTGGAGAAAATGGAAATAGTAAAAGTTAATTGTTGCACTCAGATTGGAATTTGAACGGGAAGTGTAAATAGCTGACCTACTTGGCAGGAAAAATTGCAGTGACACTTTCAGTAACTGCAAGCCTGAGTCTGTGTATGTGGAACTTTGAGAGAGGGAAGGCCTTCTCCTTTATTTAAAACCAATAGTGATTTCAGTCCCTTTGTGTCATCATGCGTGTGTTTTGCATTCATTTCTGTCTCTCTTGGTATTTCAGGCTTCTCTTTAAGTTAGAACTGAGTCAGTTCCTCATGGAATAGATACTGATTTGGGTTTCTAGGTTTTGTTTCCATTCTAAACTGAAGTAGAGTTGAAAGAAACCTCCCTGTTTGATTGAGCTTCGTTATTCTACATTTCTGATTCTTAAATGCTATGTGCTCTTAACTGTGAACTATTTAAGAGCTGTTGCAATCTGCCTTGCAGGTGCCATGTTTTGGATGTTAGAAATATGATCCCTCTTGGAGCGGATGTGTGTGCCTGTGTTGTGTGGGGGAAAGCTGGCAACCAATCTTCTTATTGTCATCTTTGTTAGTTTGTGAGAAATGAGTAAAAGACATGAGGCTTTTACTGATCTGTCTCAGGAATATGTGTGGAAGTGTGGCTGTTCCATGCTGATTTTCTAGTTCTGGCTGGGACCTTTTTGGTACGATTCTAACACGTGTAGCAAAGTAATGATGTACTGGCCCTGTAAGGAATCCACTCTGTGGCTGTGGCTACCTTTGTCAGCTCCTGATGGGAAACAGGATTGTTACCCAGATGCACACTTGCAAGCACACAGTAAAAAGGCATTATTTTCCACTGGCCTGTTGCAAAGAGCTTTCTAGTTTGCCTGCTGGAGGCTGTTGCTCCTCAGCACTGCTGGCAGGGTTGCTTATTTGACAATTTCTTCTACTTCAGTCAGGGCCACGCTGTGTTTCTTGAACCATGTAAACTATAGCTTTCTTCTAACTCCCTTGTTTTGAGTGCAGTGAGGTTGAGAGTATGCTCCAATAGGTACATGGTGAAAAGCAGATGAGACCCTTCCCTTTCTTTTCCTCCATACCTTTCTGTTGCTAGCATTTCAGCTTTTCCTTATTTCCTCATTTTTTCTCTGTTTTCTGTTATACCTTTGCTACCGCCTCAACCCTCATTTGAACTCTGTTGCACAGCCTTGTATTCCATGTTCCTCTTTACAGTGTTTCTTTCACCTTGTCTTTTACTCTTTTTGTTAGACTCAAGACTGTACAAATCTCCTTCTGAACCAGTTAAACTGCATGGCCAATGGTTTAGGTGATAGCAGACATACTTCCTGTATCAGTGGTACTGGGTAGCACATAACCATGATTCTACATGTCGTTGTGTCCTTTGCATTTGCGTCAATGTTAGCAATGTCCTTTCATGACAGCAGCATTTCCTGGAAAGCTGGAAGTGATCCAATAGAAAGCTGTTATGGAAAAGAAAGCAAAACAAACAAACAAATGAGTAGCAACTAGACAAATGGTGAGGTATGAGGAAGTTAGAGTTTACACAGCTAGTCATGTTTATCAGAGAAGTAAAACCCCTCATTAGTCTTTGGGATCTACTTGAATCCTTGGTCCCATCAGAAGCCAAAGAAGAAGCATAACCCACAGATCTCTCATTGGAGTCCCTAAGGCAGCATCCTTGTATGACTGATAAGCTATTTTTTCAAACAAAAAACCCTGTGATAATCACAGGTGTATCTGGATCATAATGACTTTTTAAAATTGCAGCTGATGAATGAGTTCTGTCAAGTGATTCTTTGCTTGATGTTGTGGCTTAAGTAGTAACATAGCCAGACTTCTGCTGGAAGTTCACCTTACTAGGTGTATCTGATTGAACCTGAGAGCATTCCTGAGATTGTTGTTTATGTCCTACAGACATGATGTATTTCTTCAGGTTCTCAGTCATGTGCCTCCTCTTAGTTGTTGTGTTTCAAATTATAGTTTACTGGTTTTCAGCATTTCAACTACTGGTCGGCATGCTGATCAGTTTTAGATTCAGTTCATCTTACAACATGAAATCCACCATGTTTAGATGTTCTCATCATTCTGTGGACACAGACTGACTTATTTAAAAGAGATTTTTGAACGACAGCATTAGCTCTGAATGTGTCTGATATCTGTGGCTTCTTAAAATTCCCTACTGCCTAGTATGTAATAAAGAAATTATTAAAAGTATGATGCATGAGTACTGTTATAAACCTTAATGCAAAACAACCTTTTGTAAAACTTCTGAGAGGTTTCAAAATGAGCTACAAAACATGCAGAGTACTTAATTTTCATAACTTTTTAATACGATGCCTTAGAAGTGTTGTAAACCATGTTAATTAAGTGATAATCTCTATGGCTTTCTGTACATGAAGCAATAAACGGCTACTGGAATAGATTATTAGGCAAAGCAGAACAGAGTTTGACCAATCTGGGGAGCTACACAACAAAACACATTGTTCTGGTTATGAAAAGAGAAAAACCAAAACCTGCCTGTCTCTGAGGAGTTGGGTGTGTTGCACCACCACTGCTTTCAGTAACAGATTCTGGCACCAAACCACCAACTGTGAAGCTGAACTGTCTCAGCTTTCGTTGCCCTCATTGCTTTTGCAGTTATTACTATTGCTTGCTTTTTGTATTCCAGTTCACAAAATGTATTCTGCAAACATGCAAGAAGATGCCTCCTACCCTGCATAAAGCTACTAACCAATGTGAAATATGCCCAGGGACAGGGTGTCTGATGAAGAGGCAAGCATTAGTGCATGTTGAACAGGTTTAAAAAAATGAAAGAAATGGGTTACTCTCTTCTCCTACTGGTAGCTGCTTCTCTTCCTAACCATTAGCATTTACTTACTGTCTTGAAGCTGTGAAGGTAGGAGTGACTCACTGGGAACTGTAGAAAACAGCAGTTCTGGTGAGACTGTTCACCTGGGAAGAGGTTCTGAATCCGCTGTGGAGATATGGACAACTACCAGAGTTAGGCAAGATTGATACTGTGAAAGGTTGGATTTAGCCTTGTTTCTGTATAGAAAGCCTGTTAATGTAGTCACAGCATAACTTGAAACTGGTCATGCTAGACTGGAGCCTATTGAAAAAGGCGTGACTTTAGGAAGGTAGCCAATGAATCAATGAAAGCGGTTGCCAGAAATGTACACCGCATATTCACTTTGTTCTATTTCTTGAGTTGTTAGCCCCAAAAGTGGGCTATATTGTTTTCTGGAAATATCCTAATGACTCTTTCTCTTCTTTTTTTTTGTTTTGTTTTGTTTTCTTTCTTTTTTGTTTTTCCTTTTCTCCCCAGAATGTTTATACGATAGAATAGCACAAGAAACTGTGGACGAAACGGAAATTGCACAGAGACTCTCCAAAGTCAACAAGTACATCTGTGAAAAAATCATGGATATCAATAAATCGTGTAAAAATGAAGAAAGGAGGGAAAATGCAAAGTACAATTTGCAATAAATTTTGGATTTTTAATAAAGTCTTAGTGTTTTACTTCAGTGTTGTTTTATTTTTGGTTTTGGTTCGTGTGGTGATTTTGCCGATGAGAGAACCTGACGTCGAGCGTCGCTCTCCTCCTCTAACTGATTCTCTTTTGTTTGCTTGTTTGGTTTTCTTTTTTTTTTCTTTGAACAATTCTGTGGTGTAACCTGCTTTTAAATGATGTAAGATAAATTGTAAGTCCACTCACGATGAAACAGTGAATTTTCAAGGGTTTTTACGACGAGCTGCAGTACGTTACCCGCAGTCCTGTATATAGGTCGTGATTCCGCGAACGCCGATCCGGTCTGCCTACGTTTTGCTTTACTGGACTTAGCGAATCTAGGCTCACAGTCAACTTCTGCTTAGAAGGAAGAATTGTACAAAATCCACTTTGCTGTTGAAAGAGGAAAAAAAAAAAAAACAAAAACAAAAACCAGAAAAAGAAGGTTTTAATGTATTTTGCAAAGTGTTTTTTCTGAACTTGAAATTTTAATGGTCTGTTTTTATAAATCTTTGGTTTTAGCTCCAACAATATATTTGGTCGACAACACACAAAAGAAGGCTTCTTTTTCACTTCTTACCTTGTGGATAGATCACTAGTGCTGTCACAGTTTAAAACAAAACGAAACAAAAAAAGGCATCAAAGAATCCAAAGCTGGAAGCTGCAAAAGCATCATAATTTATTTCTTAAAATACTTAAGAACTAAAAGCAGTTCTCTTTTTGTTGGGTTGTGGGTTTTTTTTCAGGCACCAAAGCACTTTTCAGGTTTCTGGTTGTGGTACAATGTTCTTCAGTATGTCCATGTCAATGTCCTTGAAACACTATATTTTTAGTGTATTTGTACTTTCAAACAATTGAAGCATTGCCACACTGTGGCAGGATGATGTATCATAGAAATTTTACTACCCTTTTGTCTGAGTCCATGCTGGGCAGTTTTGGCACAAACTTCAATGACAAATAAAAACCCATTTTCTACACTGAAGTTAGACTGGTGATGCAAAATTACAAGGAATAATTGCTGTCTGAATTATGTCTTATTGTCTGTAAGTGAAAGAAAACAACTTGGAAGATATGTTTAATGAAGGATTTTGAGGGTAAGGTTTGTAGAGATAACTTAGGGCCTGGACTGATCCATTTGGAGGATTTGTTGTATCTTAGTTAACCTTCCGTGTATTTTACACGTGCAGATGTGATCACCTTTCGGGCTGTCGCCACCATTTGTTTCTTTTCTACCACTGCAGTTCTGCTTCCTGTAGTTTTGAAAAACTTGATCATTTCTTATCACCATCCTGTAGCACCGGTAAACCCTAATGTTAAGCCTGTTTTAATGTCCTGTATGCATAGATAGTTTGGAATGGAGAAAAGCAAGGATTCTGTAAAAAAATAATAAATGGCTGGGGTGGTGGAAGAAAGGGGAAGGGAGCAGAGGAGGTGTGCTCGAACTGCAGTGCCTGTTGGGGAAGAGATGTAGGAAACCCATCATGACTTCTGTTGTACACCTCATGCTTAAATGATGTCTTAGTTCAAGGTGTAAGTATTTGTTTTCTGCTTTGTAAAGTGCAGTTTCATGATTGACTTGTGCCAACCTAAGTGTGCTGTGCTGTCAAATGTGCCCCACTTTTGCTGCTTGTGTCCCTGCATTCCTGTCTCTTTTCTTAAACTGAACTTGTGGTTGCACAGATGTGTCACATCTCTTTGATTTCCAAGGTCTGCTTCCTAAGAGCTGCTGCCGGTGGAGCATTGACAGTGAGGAACAGAAAGAGGAGGAGAGGCGTTTTTATGGTGGCTTATGTGTGCCCTGAAATTGCTTTTAACAGCATGGCTTGTCTCCTGTTAATCTCAAAGTGTTCTTAGGTAGTGTTTAATGAAGTGCATAAATGTTTATGCCTCCTAATTTGGGATGCTAAATAGCAAATTAGCGTTTATAATGTCAGTGCATGTATCCTTTTATTAATTAAAGAACAAAATAGAGATAACATTGAAGAAACACTTGAACAGCAAGTTCACACTTTTCAAGCAGGCTCCCGAAGGTACAACTTCTTGCAAAGCAGGACTGGGGCAATCCACTAGTTTGGAGCAAAATGTCCATAATTTCTTTAGCCCTTTATTGCTTCAGTACTGATGTGTTGTCATTGTAACAGATTCTTTAATGAGAAAATCGTGCTGCTGCTCTTAGAAGAGAACCCTGTTTGAGCCAGCACTTTATGAAACCTGGGAAGAGCAGATTAGAATTTAATTAGTTAGGACTCCACCCTGGCCCCAAAAAAATCAGAGATTGGAAGTCTGTCTGCAAAACTGACGTTATTTTTCTAAGGCTTCTCCTTGACACACTTGTTCCATCAGACATCAATGCTGCCTATTGCTGAAGATTTTAAATGTTCTCTTTGAGGAAGGTATCTTGGAAGTCTTAAATTCAGTTCTTCCTGGAGTTTCTCTTGGCCCAGGTCGAGCAGACAGATTTAACAGATTTCAACAGAAGTATTTGGGTGGCATAGAAAGGTTCATTTCCATTTAAAGAATCATGTTGAGGTGCGTGGGGGTGCTAATATCCTTTGGACTGGGCGACTGGCATTTAATGTGAGCGTCACCTGAAGCTGTTTTGAGTTATGGCAAAGAAAGAGGATGTATTAAAGCTCGTGCACCTCTTTTGTGTATTACAACTTCAACTACATCTTTGGATTACTGGAGATAAGCTTTTGCCAATAATGAGCCAGTCTTGCACACTGTGGTTCTAAGGCAATGTGTGGAGGGCTGTGCAGTGGCTAACTGTTCTATGTGAGGAACACCTTTACCACTGATACTTGGTCACTGCTCTTACCTTTTCCCTCCGCACAAACCTGTATGAAGACTGTACATCTTGCACAGAGTGTCTGCTTCAAATAGGGAAATAGGCTACAGCTGTACTGCCTTCTGACATCACCCATGGAAAACTTAAGGGGTGAGCTTTTCTGCATTGAAATAACTGATGTGTGACTTAACTGGGGAGTTCATTTCACTATCTTATACTGCGTTCATGGCCACTGCTGTTACTGGTATATTCATTCTTCCATTATCATGCCTGCCCCCACATGGCTTTGCCCTGTTCATAACCGATCTGCCAGGTATCTACGGTAGGAAAGCTCGTGCAAAAATAGTGCCTACTTTTTCCTGCTCTAGCTTAACTTCATACCTATGCAGCATGTGAAACAGGGGAGACTTGTGACATAAATGAAGTAGGTTTTATTACACTGTGTCATATCTCTTGTTCATCATCATAAGGTTTGTGCTGTGCTGTTGCTTCGTGCTATAAACCTGGATTTGTAAGTATCAGAAAACTACAGATTTAAGAGGAAGTGACTTTTTATCCTGAGAGATCAGTGCATACTGTTTACTTCTTTGTTGTTGTTGTTGAAATCCAAGAAGGAAGAAGGTAGCACTGTTCCATGAAGAATCTGATCCCTGGTTGCCACACATTGCTGCTGCAATTTGTGATATTCATGATCTGATCCATACTGAAGTGCCTCTGGCACACTTGCAAGGAAGCAAGATTAGTGTTAACAAAAAGGGCTTTATTTTCTATTAATGACTTTATAAGGGAAATGAGCTGTTATATTAAAGGGGGGGGGAAAAATCCTAGCAGATATTTTAATACCTAAGTCAAGATAACTAGGCACTCAATTGAAAAAAAAAAAAAAAGAAATCTAATATTTGTTGAAGGGGGGAAAAATGTTAGGTGCTAGACCAGGCTTGGATTTAATGATGTTTTATAAAGATGGGAGATTTTTGTATTTATTTAATTTAATGATATTGTATTTTGTTTTTCAAATTTAACTTTAATTTCATTCTAATTTTTATTATTATTTTTTATGTTATTTTTGGTTTATTTCTCATTTTATTTTATTTTTATTTGCATTTTCTTTTATATTTTTTATTTTATATTTATTTATTTTCCTTTTTTTATTATTTTTTTTTATTATTTTCTTTTTTTATTTTTATTTTCTTTTTTATTTGACTGTGTATTTTATTTTATGTTATGCTTTAGTACAGCCAGACTGAGACACTTAATTTAGTTGCTCAGAGTTTGACTGTAAGTAAAAGGAATTTAAGGTTTCATTTGCTTTCTACAGCTACCTGAAGGGAGGTTGTAGACAGGCAGAGGTTGGTCTCTTCTCCCAGGCAACCAGCACCAGAACAAGAGGACACAGTCTCAAGCTGCACTGGGGAGGTTTAGGCTGGAGGTTAGGAAGGAATTCTACACACAGTGAGTGATTGCCCATTGGAAGGGGCTGCCTGGGGAGGTGGTGGAGTCACCATCATTGGAGGTGTTTAGGAGGAGACTTGATAGGGTGGTTGGTTGCATGGTTTAGTTGATAAGGTGGTGTTGGATGATAGGTTGGACATGAAGATCTTGAAGGTCTCTTCCAACCTGGTCTGGTCTGGTCTATTCTATTCTACTTAATTTAGTCATCTCAGAGTTCATCTGTAAGTAGAAGGAATTTAAGGTTTCATTTGAATAGCTGTTGGGCATGACTGTCAAAAAAAAAGAGGCACAGTCTCCCTGTGGGAGGTCACTTCTTTGCACCATACCTTTGATGTTGTATCTGATAGATGCCTATGATGCTGCTTTGTCATCTTAAGCACAGATTATCGTCTGCTTGGAAGTCTTAAGCAGCAATAAATTGAGCTTTTGGGGGGATTTAGTGCAATTGTAAAGATAATTCACCTTCATACTTCCAGACTCTGTAGATTTTTAAAAACTAAAGGTAAGTGCAGGTCATTGTTAAAATAATACTGCCTTGATGGAAAAACCTCAAAGGAGTGAAGGTGTTCTCAGCTGGGAACGTTCTGTATTAACTGTGGCCTCCCTGTGCGCTGCCTGCATTTGTAACTCTTGACAAACCCAAATTTGCTGAAAGGCAAAGCAAGGTTTATGGCATGGAGCTGTACTGAGGATTATTTCAGTATTCCATCTTTTGTTGTGAGGGTGACCACTCTTTGGAAAGAGACACAGATGAAACTTGTGTTTCTTCAGAACGAGGCGGCAGTTTTCCCAGTATTCTTGAAAATCCTTGTCGTACTCTGCATGCCTTCAGTCTCAGATTGATGAAGTCATAACATCAATTGCTTAGACTTTATTGGTTTCATTTTTTTTTTCCCATGTTAACAGCGTGGAACTGTGAAGTGATTCATACAACACTGAGGCAATAAAAATGTTATGAAGTGCAATCATTGCATGTTTCATGCTCGGTAGCTAATTTTTAATCTCACCATCTTGGACAGTTTTTCATCCCCTCAGGCTTCCTAAATAGGAAAGGAGAATCACTTGGAACTGGAAAAGAGGAGCAGTGATTCAAAAAGGGAATTAATTTGCTTTGCTATTCATTTGCTTTACTTTTGCAATTATTTCTGCTGTTTATGTTTGAGCAATGACTTCACTCTCTGCATTGCTTACCCGCTTGTTCAGCCCTGCAGTGAAATCACAGTCCTGTGGTTGTGACATCATTTGTTTACCTCAAAGAGGAAAATACCTCAGCTGTGACATCAGGGAAAGTTGCATTTTGTCTGGATCAGAACAGAGGTGAGAGTGAGTCTGGGGAAAAGAAAAGCTGAGCCTAAACAAAGGTGTTTGGTTTTTTTTCTGTGCTGCCTTCTGACTAGAAAACTTCTTACAAAGGAAATTATTTACTTTGAAATGCACACGTCAATTTTTGTTTTCTAACTGATAGTAAAACCTTAATGGAACTATACTCTATATTAGTATGTATGTTTAATGCATCCAGCTACCTCCTTTCTTATTAAATTTTAGTCTTTAGTGACTTGAAATTAAAGAGTCACATCATTTTTTTTGAGCACCCAAGAGAGGGGTAGGCTGGGGGTGACTTAGCTTTTGTTGCAGCATAACAATTGCAAGAAGTCCTGTGGAATATAAGATAAGTAGTTCTCTTGTTGGTGCTTTTGTAGCCTTTATAGATAGCATGAGCTTTCATGCTTTTGGAGTGGTGAAAGTGGCTTCATGGGACAGGCTGATTATCGGAGGGGTTGGCTGTGAACACCCTTTGGTGCTCACCCTGCTGAGTGTGAAGGAAATACTGGAATAGCAGTAAAGGGAATATTTCTTGATAGTGCCATATCACGCCGATACCAGCCCCTTCCACATGAGACTGAGAGGAATGAAAAAGCTTACGTATTCTTTCTTTCACACTCAAATAGACTTTAAAAGTCTTCCCAAATGTTTATGTAAATCTTACTGAATTATAGTTTAGTTGGGTTTGGTTGTTTAATTGTATATTTTCATGTGTTTTCCACTTTCCTTGGCTTAGCAGAGTGGAAGTTTTATGGGAGACATCTTTCTCCATGTTTGTGTTGGGATATTAGCCCTCTGATACTTGAAAATAGTCCATTTGGGCATTTCACATCTGTGAGCCAGATGCACTGTGGTCATCCTTTTCCATATGGAGTCCTCTGCAGGATTTATGGAGGTGCCTTTAGAGAGTAATTGTCAACATAAGCAGTGTTGGAGGTGAATGGAACAAAGCATCTGTCTCCAAGTTAATGTTCTGTATTTCTGTTCCTTGAAGAGTTTTAGATTATGAAAATCTAAGACTTCAAACTTCTGAATGTAGAATATTCATGATCTGGAGGTGCTGGAACATGTCCATAGAAGGGCCATGAGGATGAGCAGAGGGAGGGAGCACCTCTTCCATGAGGACAGACTGAGGGAGTTAGGGCTATTCAGTCTGGACTAGAGAAGGCTCCGAGAAGACCTAATTGTGGCCTTCCAGTGTCTTAAAGGGGCCTACAAGAAAGCTGGGGAGGGACTTTTTAGGGTGTCAGGTAATGATAGGACTAGGGGAAAGGAAAAAAATTAGAAATGGGTAAATTCTGATTGGATGTTAGGAAGAAATTGTTCCCCATGAGGGTGGTGAAACACTGGAACAGGTTGCCCAGGGAGTGGGTAGAAGCCTCATGCCTGGAGATATTTAAGGCCAGGCTGGACGTGGCTCTGGGCAACCTGCTGTAGTGTGAGGTGTCCCTGCCCATGGCAGGGAGGTTGGTACTGGATGATCCTTGAGTTCCCTTCCAACCCTAACAATTCTATGATTACTTTTTAATTTTCCCCCCATTTTCCCCCCTGCATTGTATATTAAAATCCTTTGACACTTGCTGGTTGCTTTGCACTTGCAAGGACACTTTCATCCTTCCAGAAGCACTGTACCCTGTAAGTTCTGGATTTCACTGTACACCCTAGCAGGAATAAGGAATTCAGGATGTAGAATTTAAGGCTAAGCAGGAGTGAAAGTAATCTTGTAGCATCACCTCTGCTTTGGAGTACAAAGAAAGGAACCTCTCTCCTTGTTGGGAAAGGGTAGGACACGCTTGTAAATATAGTCTGCTTTCTCCGACTGAGTTTAGCCATGGTTTCTTACTCTGTGGAGAAGGGAGAGCAAGGCCCTCTCTCCACCTACCACAAAGATATCTTGCCTTCAGGTGTATTCTCTTAACAGTAACTTACTGCCATACTGGTAAAAATGTGTAATTCTGTGGCTTTCCTAAACTTAGTGATTGATTCCCACTCAGCAGCAGCCAAACGTGGAGGAGGACCCTTTGCCTGATGGTAGGAACAGGTTGTGTAGGGGTCAGGTAGGCCTTTTCACATTCCCACAGAGAAGCAGTATGTGCAATTTAGATGCAGTTAGTAGCCAAACAGCAAAATCTCAATCAATCTGACTGACATTTAGGGTTTCAATCAGTGAGAACTTCTATGAATGAAAAAAAGGAAAATTACTCTTAACAAGCCCAGAATTTAACCTTTAACAAGTAGAACAATCTGTAGAACAATCTTCAGCTGCCAGGGACCTTTGCCTCACTCTAAAGCCCTTGCACAGCTGTATGTTTACAGATATGTTCTATATCACTTTCTCTCTGCCATGGAAGTCCACAAATAGTTATTTTTTCTACATATTGTCCATCACTAAATCTCTTGTCCTGGTCTTCCTTTTCCTTTTCTGTTCCTTCTGCAAGTGAGAGACAATCTTCTGGTAAGGATACTGAAGTGTTTCACAACTCCTGCCTTGCAAGTTGCCAGCAGGCTTCTGAAGTGAAATACCTGCTTGTTGTTCTTGGTGATAAGTGACACAGAACTAGGGCTTGTGAGATCTGGTGGTGCTGCTGTCACTGCAAAGCAGACTCAAAGCATCACAGAATTTACCAGCTTAGAAAAGACCTCAGAGTTCATCAAGTCCAACCTATCACCCAACACCATCTAATCAACTAAGCCATGGCACTAAGTGCCTCATCCAGTCTCTTTTTAAACACTTCCAGGGATGGGGACTCCACCACCTCCCTGGGCAGCACATCCCAATGGCCAATCACTCTTTCTGGGAAGAACTTCTTCCTAACATCCAGCTTAAACTGCAGAATTCTTTTAGAATCATGGAGTTGCTGGGGCTGAGGGGACCCCAAGGACCATCCAGTTCCAACCCACCTTGCCAGGTGGGCAGGGACATCTTACACTAGATCAGGTTGCCCAGAGCCACATCATAGAATCATAGAGTTCTTAGGGTTGGAAGGGACCTCAAGGATCATCTAGTTGCAACTGCCCTGCCATGGGCAGGGACCCCTCACACTAGATCAGGTTGCTCAGTTCAGGGACTTCACACAGCAGCATTTTCTCTTTTCTTGCTGTGCAAAAACTTAGATTGTAAAAAAAATGTTACTCTTGTTCCAAGCTTTCAAAGTGTTTTGATGTGCTGTGGTTTGAGGCTGGTGCCTTTAAAAAAAACCATAGAGTTGAGACCTTCAGGAGGACCAGAAAGAATCATAGAATCAGCCAGGTTGGAAAAGACCTCAGAGATCATCAAGTCCAACCTAGTACCTAATCCCTAATACCTCTTGACAACTAAACCATGGCTCCAAGTGCCACATCCAAGCCCCTCCTGTCCAGGGATGGACCGGAAAAGTGTAAATTGTTTATTCTACCCCATAATTCTGCTATCTCTTTATAAGCAGACTGTCTGATTTGTTCTTTCTCTTTTGCTCCCTCCTTTCAGCTCTCCAGAGGGAGTCTTTAAGAGGTAACATGGCCTGCAGAGGCCTGATTAATATCATCCTGGGTAATTCTGGCCTGCTTAGGTCCAATGGAAAGGAGACAATGGTGAGGGGAGAAAAGGAGTACTGGAGCTTGTGGTTTAGTCTGGATGAGGGAAGGTTTTGGGGGGGTGTCATGTATCCTGTATGTGTATTAGGTGTGTATTAGGTATTAAGGAATTGTGTATTCTGTATTTTCCTGTATAATTTTGAATACAATGTCTGTATTTCCGATCCAACGAGAGCATCTTTATTTTACACCCTTTGGGAGTAAAATGATTCCTGTCTGCTCTTTAAACAAAGACAAGATGGAATAAGCAAATCTTTCAACAGTAGCTCTTAACCATATTCATTTCTCGAAGCAGAGGATCCACTGATTTTTCTCAGAGGTTTGGCAGCCTGGGAGTTTCCCACCTAGTTTCAGTGCCTAGGTTTGGATTGTTATTTCTGTTGGATGAGCAATGGCACTTCGACAGATTATACTAATTTATGACATCAAATTGCCTTCCAGGACTCCTTTTTTCCATTTACTGCCACTTCTTGATCTCAGGAAGAGCTATTTCAAAATTCTGTGATCTAAATAAGGTTCTTGAGGAGGATGTTCTTTGCTGTTGAGTTACTTGCCTAAAGATGGATGAAAAGCCTGCAGGTTGTGGTGCATCTGCTGGTGAATCATTGGATGAGACGGTGCAGTCCCCTGCAGAATGCATCAGAAAGCTTTGCTGGGTTGTTCCTTTGAAGAGAAACCTGGCCTGGGCCACAGCATGCTGCTTGAAAACAAATGTTAAATCCATCTGTAGTGGGTAACTACCCTTGCTGCTCAACTTGTGCCTTGTTTCTCTGAATTCTTCTGGCTTAACTTCTTGCTCCTGGTTCTTAATTTGTCTGTTTTAAGGTCTTGCCTCAGTATTTCTCTGCCTCATGAATGTCTTGATAGACTGGGTGTCTTCAGCCTTCTGCTACCACATGTTTTCTAGGTTGTGACTTATTTTTGTAATATTTTTCCTTTATGACTACCAAATTGATGTTACTTTTATGAGGATACATTCTACAGAGGAGTTACTGAAATGGGTTGATTCAGATTGGATGTCAGGAAGAAGCTCTGCCCCATGAGGGTGGTGAGACACTGGGACAAGGTTGCCCAGGGAGGTGGTAGAAGCCCCATCCCAGGAGGTTTTTAAGCCCAGGCTGGATGTGGCTGTGAGCAACCTGCTCTAGTGTGAGGTGTCCCTGCCCATGGCAGGGGGCTTGGAACTGGATGATCCTTGAGGTCCCTTCCAACCCTGACAATTCTATCAATCTATGATTCTTAAATACTGTATTTGTTTCAGTTAATATGATAGAATCTTGTGGTTTAGGTTGCATGTCATTTTGTGTTAGAAGGTCCTATTACACTAGTAGCCATTTGATTTTGTGGGGCAAATGCAATTTACCTCTGTAGAAACGAAGGATATTGAATTGATTCTTGATCAGCAGATGTCCCAGTGTAATTCCCTTTTTACTGTATTACTAAGTATAACTCTGTCATCAAAATATTGTTCTTCAAATGAATATTTATGTCTAATACAGTTCCCTTGTTGACTTGGTACTATGTGTGCCAACAACAAGACAGAGCATGTTCTTCCTGCTTTCCAAACTGTTTATTAAGGTATTCATAGCTCTGCCAGGCAAGTGGGGGACTGTGCCAAACCAGGCTGCAAAGAACAGCAGGTGAGCAGAGTTTCACAGCAAAGAGGACACTGAAATAGTAAAACTCAGAAGAGGAAGCCACAGTCACTTTACTACTGTTAAATTGTGGAGCACAAGCCCTATGAGGAGAGGCTATGAGTTGGGGTTGCTTAGCCTGGAGAAGAGGAGGCTCAGGGGAGACCTTCTTGCTCTCTACAACTCCCTGAAGGGAGGCTGTAGCCAGCTGGGGGTTGGTCTCTTCTCCCAGGCAACCTGTGACAGAACAAGAGGACACAGTCTCAAGCTGCACCAGGGAAGGCTGGGTGTTAGGAAGAAATTCTTCATAGGGAGAGTGACTGGCCATTGGGATATGCTGCCCAGGGAGGTGGTGGAGTCGCCATCATTGGAGGTGTTTAGGAGGAGACTTGATGGGATGCTTGGTGCCATGGTTTAGTTGATTAGATGGTGTTGAATGATGAGTTGGACTTGATGATCTCGAAGGTCTCTTCCAACCTGGTCTGGTCTGGTCTATTCTATTCTATTCTATTCTATTCTATTCTATTCTATTCTATTCTATTCTATTCTATTCTAATTTTGTACCCTCTCCAAGACAGTTATGGGTTTTTCTTGGTTGTATTGCCAAAGAATGGTGAAGAGCTGCTGTCATTATGCTGTTACATGGGCTTGGAATGAAGGGAAGGTGTCCTTAGAGAGAGACAGCATCTTTCGTTGAATTGTTTCCTTCTTGAGCCTCCTCAGAAAGGAATCAGACTGACAGCAGAAGAGGTTGCTATGTATCAATCCTTCCTGCCTCTGCTTTGATAAATTAAAGGTTTCTTTAGCTAGGAATTACACATATTTTGTTTGACCATGCCTGTTAAATAATTAATATTCCCAATTAACCTCAGAGACAAGATGAGGAACTGCCAACTTCCGCCACTGAGGTGCTTTAATGAAAATTGTTCTTTGCCAGACTTTTGAAGGTCAAACCTGGCTTAAATATGTAAACACAATTTATATCAAGGTAAAGGAAAAAAAAACTTGCAAGACTTTTATTTTTTTTAAGTAGTCCCTTCCTTCCTTTGAGGATTTCCAACAGTGTCAAACGTGGTTCTTCTAAATTTCCTTCCTCATTTCTCTGAAGATCCCTGTTCATTAACTTCATCATTTATAAATGTTATGAAATGATGCCATGGGCTTATTTCTGTTTGTAAAGGCATCAGGAAATTTGGGTACTGCACCTTTTGACAAGTGCTTAATGCTTCCCTCTTAAATGTCTATTGATATTCTTTGATATTTCCCATTGATCTGAAATTAAAACCTCTGCCAGTTTAAAGCTCACATGCTGGTTCATCCAGCTTTTCACTTGCAAAGAATGGAGAGGACAGCAGCATGGAGCTGATCTAGTTTAAGTGGCAACCCTCATCTAATAAACTCAGGAAAAAAATCCTTGTAATGTTCTGCTTAATCTGGACTTCCTCCCTCAGGGGGTGATTGGAGGTGGCCCTTTCCCATGTGATTTGGGAGGGGCTGTGTAGGTTTTAACTAACTAGAAGCTTAATGATGGGAGGGGTAGGATCAGAGCAGTTCCAGTCCATGTTGTAATACCAAGAGCAGAAACCAGTTGATTCTGTTATGATCCCACCCTGGTGCTGCAGTATTATTAAACACTCTGGGCAAGCCCTTGGTGATGTTTTGCAGGGTAATGGGTGGTGCAGAAGTTGCTCTCATGGTCTCCTTGATTACTTGACTGATCTGATCTCCTCCGATCTCCTCTTCTGGAGGCCAGGTAGAACCTGTATCTGAGATATTTCAATTTCATGGTGCAACATGTTGTCAATTTCTCATTCTCTTTGGGTAGAAGTTTTACTCTCGCATCACAATCTGACCTGTGGTGAAATCCACAAAGTACCACTTGTTCCACAATCTCAGCTAGCTTTGCTGGTGTAGAAGAGCAACATTGCTAATCAAGGAAGGCCACTATTCTCTACTCACCCCCAATAATCCATATGTGAGAGTGCAAGCTTATGGAAGCTGGCACAATGTGGATATCTTCCTGGATTGGTTTTGATTTGGATCTTCAGTACTTCCACGGTGTACTGTCTAACACTGCAGTGTCAGCTTGTGGTGTGTAAGGTTTTGATAATCAAAGCTAGTGATCAAGTTATTGTAACTGGTATGACATTAACAGTGAGGGAGTCTGTAACTAGAGGATGGGCTGCACAGGTCAGTCTGTTAAGTGTGGTATCTGCACTTATGGGTGGGTTTCTCTCAAGGTGGTGCTTTGTGAGAAATTCCTCTAATCCATTCTTCAGGGAACATGCAGAGTGTTTTCTTCTACATGAACAATGAGTGTATGTGTGTGTGTGTGTGTGTGTGTGTGTGTGTGTGTGTGTGTGTGTGTACAGAATACAGAATTAACCAGGTTGGAATAGAATAGAATTAACCAGGTTGGAAAAGATCTTCAAGATCATTGAGTCCAACCTATCATCCAACACCATCTAATCAACTAAACCAGGGATTCAAGTGCCACCTTCAATCCTTTTTTGAACACCTCCAGGGACGGTGACTCCACCACCTCCCTGGACAGCACATTCCAATGGCCAATCACTCTCTCTGTGAAGAATGTCTTCCTGACATCCAGCCTAAACCTCCCCTGGGGCAGCTTAAGACTGTGTCCTCTTGTTCTGGTGCTGGTTGCCTGGGACAAGAGACCAACCCCCACCTGGCTACAACCTCCCTTCAGGGAGTTGTAGACAGCAAGAAGGTCTCCCCTGAGCCTCCTCTTCTCCAGGCTAAGCAACCCCAGCTCCCTCAGCCTCTCCTCATAGGGCTGTGCTCCAAACCCCTCCCCAGCTTTGTTGCCCTTCTCTGGACACATTCCAGCAACTCAGCATCTTTCCTAAACTGAGGGGCCCTGAACTGGACACAGGACTCAAGGTGTGTCCTGAGCAGTGGTGAGTACAGGGGCAGAATGACTTCCCTGCTCCTGCTGGCCACACTGCTCCTGATGCAGGCCAGGATGATAGGCAGTTCTGCAAAATTTTATGGTTTTAGCTCCTGGGTAAAAATTAAATTGTTTTCTGGTCCAGAAAATATGCTTCAATGGAGCTTTTTTAGCAGAGGGATATGTTCTTGGCCTCTTGTGGTAGTTTTAGGCTATACCTTTAAAATGTTGTTGCCTCCACTCTGCATATGAGAATTACCTATTTGTACTGTCAGGTATGCCTAATGCAATTACTGGAAGAATCAGGTACAGTATGATTAAAGGAACTCATATTTGTTATTCAAGGATTTTATCTTTATTAAATACTTCAGCAAAATTTCAGTGATGGCTTTTGAGAAGTGACTCTTTGCATTTTAAGGGCTTTATAACCAAGCCATCCCTTCTTGTCAGAGACATGGAAGATGAATAGATGGTCCTTGTCTGCGATTTCCAGTCTCAGAGGAAGTCCCTTTTCACTGCCTGTGGTGATTCTCAGCTGCATCACCACTTTTAATTGCCTCTAGGCCCCTGCAGGACTTAGTGTGTCCCCTCTGGCCTGACCTACATCCTTGCAGATCCATGAATCCCTCAGCACTGGTTAGTGGAGAGAGCTCAGGACAGAAAGTCCTGTTGTTGCTAATCCCTAGCTGTCTCCCAGTGCTATAAGCTGTGTGACAATATCTTTCTCATGTCCTTAAATTCATCTGGAATTATTTTGCCTGTAGAAGGATACAAATGAATTTTCTGTGTTAAAGATGATGGTAGAAAATGTGAGTATTATGGATACTGGGTGTGTTATGACATTGAAAACCAGAGGAGGACACATTAAATAGAGGAAAAGTACCTTATCAAATCAGAAATCCACTCATCATAATGTACGTGGGGTTTTTTCTCCTTGGAAGAGAAGTGAAGTAACAATCCCAGCTGTGACCTGAATTGTGTAGCTGAAGGTCAAATCACAGACAAATGTATCAATGTATCAGATAATTCAGCTTAGTGTGGAAGGTTTAGATTAATGGAGGAATAAGAAGGTATTTAGGGGGAATTGAAGTAAACATTACAGTCTGCCATGGAAGGGAAACTTTCATGCAATGTAAATGCATATGTCCCCAGCTGAGGGAGCTGGGGTTACTTAGCCTGGAGAAGAGCATTAGGGGAGACCTTATTGCTGTCTACAACTACCTGAAGGGAGGTTGTAGCCAGGTGAGAGTTGGTCTCTTCTCCTAGGCAGCCAGCACCAGAACAAGAGGACACAGTCTCAAGCTGCACCAAGGGAGGTTTAGGCTGGATGTTAGGAAGAAGTTCTTCATAGAAAGAGAGATTGGCCATTGGAATGTGCTGCCCAGGGAGGTGGTGGAGTCACCATCGCTGGAAGTGTTTAAGAAGAGCCTGGCTGAGGCACTTAGTGCCATGGTTTAGTTGCCTAGATGGTGTTGGGTGATAGGTTGGACTTGATGAGCTCAAAGGTCTTTTCCAACCTGGTTTATTCCGTATTCTGTAAGATCAGCTTGTTCATTTTGGAAAGTATAACACCATTCTGCAAGAATGTCCTCTCCACTGCTCTGTAGTGCTGAAGATGTATGGACCTGCTGTTGGACTTTGTCACATAGGAAGTTACTGGACCCGTGCTGTTGAAGGCTGCAGTGTTACCCAGGTGCACCAGTGTCTATTTCGCTCTTTCTATGTATAAGAGGGGATAAGCTTAGAACATTGTTTGTTCTTCAGAGCTTGATGATTTTGTTTACATGATGACCAATGCATGTCTATTTGTTCTTGAGCCAATGTTGCTGCCAGGTTTTAGCAGCTTATTGTCTGTCTTTGAAGAGTTGGTGAGATCATATCCTCTGCCTTTGGTAGACTGAACTGTCTTTATGTTTTGGTTGGGAGATGTTCTTACTGATTCATTTGCCCTTATCCTAGTCAGCTTCTTCCACACTTGTCTGATCTTTCTTGATCAGTGATACTTTGTGCTGAATTTTATCTGAGGTGGTAACAGTACATTACACAGTGACATTATCTTTCTAGAAATGCCTTTCTCTAGAAATATCTTCTGTGCTTTTCATGGCTTTGCCATAGTGAGGGCTCATAATTCAGCAGAAATCAATGGCCCTACTGAGGTTGTTATCCTTTGAGTTCTCAACTTATGCCAGACTTCCTGTCAGCATGTAGAAACTTGTATTTAGGCTGGCATTATAGTATTTCTATTATTGTACTTCTGAAAGCCACCTTGAGGTTTCTTTTCTTCCATTCTGATGTTTCTGTGCTGTTGCATCCTGCTAATGGGCAGAGTCCAAGGGCATGAGATCTAAGTGCCGGGTTCTACACATTAGCCGCAGCAACCCCATGCAGTGCTTCAGGCTGGGGTCAGAGTGGCTGGAAAGCGGCCAGGCAGAAAGGGGCCTGGAAGTACTGGTTGATAGTATGCTGAACATGAGCCAGCAGTGTGCCCCAGGTGGCCAAGAAGGCCAATGGCATCCTGGCCTGTATCAGGAACAGTGTGGCCAGCAGGAGCAGGGAGGTCATTCTCCCCCTGTACGCTGCACTGGTTAGGCCACACCTTGAGTCCTGTGTCCAGTTCTGGGCCCCTCAGTTCAGGAAAGATGTTGAGTTGCTGGAAGGTGTCCAGAGAAGGGCAACAAAGGTGGGGAGGGGTTTGGAGCACAGCCCTGTGAGGAGAGGCTGAGGGAGCTGGGGTTGCTTATCCTGGAGAAGAGGAGGCTCAGGGGAGACCTTCTTGCTGTCTACAACTACCTGAAAGGAGGTTGTAGACATGTGGGAGTTGGTCTCTTCTCCATGGCAACCTGTGACAGAACAAGAGGACACAGTCTCAAGCTGCCCCAGGGGAGGTTTAGGCTGGATGTTAGGAAGAAGTTCTTCCCAGAAAGAGTGATTGGCCATTGGAATGTGCTGCCCAGGGAGGTGGTGGAGTCACCATCCCTGGAGGTGTTTAGGAAGAGACTGGATGAAACACTTAGTGCCATGATTTAGTTGATAAGATGGTGTTGGGTGAGAGGTTGGATTTGATGCTCTTTGAGGTCTTTTCCAACCTGGTTTATTCTATTCTGTTCTGTTCTATTCTATTCTATTCTATTCTATTCTATTCTTTTCCTGCCTTCCACTATGGCACCATTAGCAGATGTCTCTAGGGTCTGTACTTAACCAGTGCTGATATCAAAACTATCCTGGTTTTTATGTAGATATGTGCCTGTTCTAACACTGTTTGTAAATATTTAATGAAGCCTTAGGTTGTCTTAGTGGGGCATATAGAATTCCTAAGAGCAAATGACTGATAATGCTCAGAAACAGGGATCTGTTGACTTGTTCAGCAGATGTCTTAATTCAGACATGAGCACTGATGACATAATCCCAATCCTCTCCTCTAGAAGTCAAATAACATTGTATGCTTTATATCAGGAGACTATCCAAAGGCTGTTTAGAGTATGTGGCATATGTCAGCGCAAGCTTGAGGCTGGGATCTACAAAGCCATCTGGAAGATAAATTTAATGGGAACTGAGTTCTCAAAGCTTTTGAGTAATTTTCAGAAGTAAATCCTGAATATTTTAGGCACTGATATTTTGACAGATAAGCTTTCTTGGGGTACCATGTGTGTGCTTTTCCTGGGTACTATTGCAATAGCAGGCTAAGCTTCACCAATATTCTTACTGAAGTATGTATTAAAGGTGAGTAGCTCAGGTGAGTTGGTAGCACATAGTGGCACTCTATTTGTTGCTTCAGTAGCACTTATCTTGAGGACTTTTGGCAAGATTCAGTTGAAACTTTCCAGCTTTCAAGCTGCATGTGCAGTATCTCTGGGAAAAAAAAAGAAAGGAGAGAATTCATGTTTCTCCCTGATGCCCCCAGTTCTGTTTGTCAGTGTTGTGTTTATTGTGTAGAGCAATTTGGAAGCATGGAGTGTCTGTAAGCTTAATTAATAACATGTAGTGAAATCTCCTAAGTAACCAAGTTACAGGGAGTGTGGCCATGAAACAAGGGATGCTAAGCTTTACATCTGGCTGGGTAACATGGCACCTCCCCTTTAGTCTGGATTAGGATAATTTCCTCTGCTGCCTCAGCACCACCTTGACTTGCTTCATTTCTCCAGATATGAGCATGCATGTTTCCACAGAAGTTTCCACTTGGGGATTTGCACACAGCTATACCTGTGCAACCTCTAAAGCCACCCTTCCTGCCTCTGAGCTGTAAGCTTCTTAACTTAAAAAAAACCCCAAACAGACCAACTGAAAACCACACACACACAAAAACCCCCCAAACCAGCCAACCGAGCACCACCCCCACCCCCCAGCAACCCCTCACACACTCAAACAAGCAAAAATCAAAATCCAAGCCTGTGCAAATCACCTTTGTTTTATTTGGTTTGGGTACAGGGTAAGACTATCCCAGTGATGTAAAAAGATTGAGAATAGCATTCATCCCCTGGACAGGATAATCTTTTGATGACAAAGGGTCGAATTTGCAATTAAATTGCTGCTGCAGCTTAGCAAATAGTAACCTTGTGTAGCTGTTTCTGTTTGAGAGCATTTAGTCTACAGCAAGTTCAAGCTTAAACCTCTTCAAGCCAATATAAGACAAACTACTTCAAGATTTGCAGTGCAGAGTTACTTTGGCTCCTGATGCATGGTAAGTACAGGAGTCCGAGTGTGAGGTGGATGCCAAGAGTGAGTCAATTCTTTTATTGGGATCCCACTGGAAAAAAGGGGATTCCCCTCCCCCCCACCCCACCCCCATTTCTCACTATTTTACTTGAAACCATGATGACCCCAAATTAGTTTTGTTTGCACAGATTAACAGAGCTGTGCTTGTTCAGAAGTTCTAGGGGGAAAGAAATCTAAATAAAAAGTGTATCTTTAATTTTTTAACTCTCTGTATGTTATCTTCTCCTAACACCCCCAGCCTGATGATCTTTTTGCATTCCCTATTCTCTGCATGCTCTGTGCAATTTTTCTGCAGCCCTGGCTGGCCCTCAGTATGGGATGTGGTGCAGCGAGCACTGTATGCCTATTTAAGTCAATGGGAACCTTTCCAAAGGGTGACAAACCAAGCCTACAGAGAAGGAATCTGCCTTCTGAAGGGGGTGTACTGTAGCAACTGTATTGCTCAAGCTCAGAGGAGATACAGTGAATCTGTGGTGGCCTTGAGAGGAAGTTTCTTATGAGAGATTTCCTAGTATGGTCTGTTTGCATTGCTGTGCATTGTAAAGAAGATTTCTCATGAGCAGCCCTTAATCTTCCTCCAACGTGGAGTGCAAACACTGTTCTGACATCAATCATGCTAACAACACATTTGTACACAGAATAAGTCACCTTTTAAATATGGGAATCACAAATATGTGTTGACAGAAAAATGTGTTTAAGCAGTTTCAAGCCTGTGCTGTAGTAGGGAAGCCAGCCATTGTATTTCACGGGCTATAAATGTCTCACAGAAAAAACCCAACCCAACCAACCAAAGAAACCCAAACCCAAAGAAACCAAAACAAAGACACCAACAAAGCCAAGAAAAACCCACCAAAACAAACCAGCCAACCAAACCCCTAAACAAAGCAATCAAAAACCAACCAACCCCTCCCCACAACCCTCCCACAAAAAAACCTCAGACAAAACCAACCAACCAACCAAAAAAAGCCTACAGTGAGTCACAGCAATAGAGAAGGAAGTGTTTATTGTCTCTCAAAAGGTTCTGTACAGTGATCATTCCTTCTTTTTGGATTTAATTTCAGCAAATTTGAGTTCAAATGAGATGAAGTTTGAAACACAGGCTTTCAGGGTAAGGTCCAATTCAGCACGTAATCTCTTGCAGGTGGCTGTCACTCGTTTATTATTTGTATTTCCATATTGCTTAGCAACCTCAGTCCTGGACCAGGACCTTGCTGCTGTTAAGTGCTCTACTAGCATTGATGGAATGGCTGGTGGCTGCCTCAGAGAATGCCCTGCTTTGTATCAAAGCCAAAAGTAAACTGATGATTTCTCATTCTGTCCTCTCTGAATGAGGAAAAATGAAGGCCCAAATGATATGTACTTAGGTGGTTATCAGTGTATCTCTTGAATCACTGAATCAACACAAATATTTAGGGGCCTGTTAAGCATGCAGGCTCAAATGTGTGTAGTTTTGCCCAGCTTTCATGCCCTCCATGCAGCCTCCAAGGGTGGGGTACAGGCCAGGTTGCTTCTCTCTGAATAACCATTTGCTGATAAAATTGCTCATGCAAGCAAATAGCTGCTCATGCTTTGTGTGCTCCTGCAATTAGGGGAACAGCCTGCTCCACATTGCCAAGTATTCACTAATACTTCTCTGCAAGTGGCACAACACCTGTATCCTTCAGCTAACCGATGCACTCTATGCTACATACATTTACTGGAGAAGATATGTAAGTTAACATCCATGCGTCTGTATCCAAGTCCTCATGTAACCTCTTAAGTAGAAAGGTCCTGATTTTTCAAGGGAAGTAGGGCTTGTGGAAAGCAATAATGCCTCCTTTTGAAAGCTGGAAAGTTGGAAAACACAGAAGGACTTTTGTTCTCAAAGCCCTTTGATCAGCAAATTCCAAGCTAAACACAGCTCACACATGACAATGCTTCAGCACTTGTTGAGAGAGTAGAGTGGAGATTGCTGCTGTGGGGCAAAGAGGAATGATGGTGCATTGGCAGCTTCTACTTGTCAGTCACAACGAACTCTTGGATGGTGACATTCTTGTCCCTGCCTCAAACCCTCCCTCTCACCCCTGCAGCAGCCCTGCCCATGTCAGGCAGCTTGGTCCCATTGCAGCTGTGAGTGGGATGGAATGCAATACCACTTTAGATAGGAATCATGATTGTCTTACATTAGAAGAACTTTTGGACACTAAATGGGTAAGAACTAAAACTTGAACACTCATAGTGCGCTGTGGGGGTTCTCCAAAGTGGTATTGTTTCCAGCTCTCCACTTCAGTGTGCGTGGAGCAGCAGTAGTGAGAATAACTTCTTGGTCCATGATACTGCCTGGGCACCACACAGGACCAGACCATAGCCAAGCACCTCTAGACAACTGTCTCAGGACATCAGTGTTTTGCATATGGTGGCTTATTTTGGTAGGAGACTCTCCTGCGCAGAGGTTGTATGGGGGAACCATGTAAAAAGCCTTTGTATCAAGATGTCAAAACCAACTTATGTTAATTCTAGGTGCCAGCCAAAGTTACCCAGCTGTTTGGCTGAGACGGGGAGCTAACCCACCAAAAAAGGACACATGCAATTAAAATATCACTCTTAAAATATCACAGAGAGGGGAGGAGAGAAAGAGAGAGGTGACCATCAATGAAACAAAAGTGAGGCAGGTGTGACTGTAGCAAATGGCTTGGGAGAGGGTGGCACATGTATGAAACCAGTGGGTACATGCTGAGTGCCCTGGGAGATGGGATGAACCTTCCCACAATATAATGGTAGGTACTGGGGTGCTCATGGTAACCAAGGACATTGTCAGCTTTCATTGATTGACCTGTGTGGCTGCAGTGACACTAAATGAACATTGGTGAGTAAGGATGACAAGTACCTGATGCAGAAGTTACTTTTGCTGGGGGGGAGGAGGAGGCAAATAATTATAACTGGTTTTAATGTTCAAGGTATTCTTGTTCCCAAAGCTATAAGCCTCTATATTTCACCAGCTGTGAGTACAGAGCTACCAGTCTGTAGCTGCTGTTTTGCAGACAACCATTCTTTGTTTCTAAACAGTGTCCTATTCACAGGTCAGTTATTGCTCTGTAGATGCCACATATTTGGACTGTAAATGCAATGGCTCATGCTTCTAGTTTGAGTTTTCTCCAACTTTACTCTCTCTTCTGCCTTTCTGCCCATGAAAGTGATGCCTGCTAGGAGCATATTCAGTTGTGTACTTCCCCTTCTAGTGATCTAACAGTGTGAGCGAACTTAGTCCTCTCTACCCAAATACAAAGACATTCATGTGAACACTGTGAGCTTTCCCAGCAGAAACTGATGAAAGGGGCAGTTTGGATCAGCTGAGTCTGTTTCCTCTGTCAATAAGTGGTTCTGCTGAGGGTTTTCCTGTGCTTGGCTGTCTTGGTAGTTGTTTTCAGAGCAGCTGTGACACGTACAAGTGCTCTGTTAATAAAGTGACACCTTTTTGAAGTCATTGCCAGTGGACATGTTGCATACTGGTTAAAAAGCCAAAATGCCTCTGTTTGTCTAACTTTGTTCTACCTGACATGTCACCAGATAGCATGACATCTGGTTGGAATACAAAAGAAATGCTGTCATATGCAAGCCAGTCCAAAAGGTCTAAAGGATAAAAGCTTACTATCAGTTTAGGGGGTAAAAAACAGCATACATCACATCATTTGCTATCTTTATAGACCTACAAATCATCAGTGATAGTGGTGTGAAACAGCAGACATCAGCATAAGTTGCCAAAAAGTAATTTACCTTTTAAAGGTTCTGGAGGTATAAAACATCAGTCCTTTATATAGGAACAGAGATGAACAAAAATAGGAAATCTTTTGCATGGGTGTCTGTTGAACTCAGATTCTTTGTGGCCTCATGACATAGTTTCAGTGAGAAGAGCAGGGTCATTGCAAGCTCCAAATCCCAGCTGGCTGTGAACTGAGGGGAAAAAAATAAAATAAAATGATTTTTGTTGCATCTATCTTTCCAAAACAGGGAAGGGAAAGAAATGAAATCACCTTACTGTAATCTTCCTGTGAAACAATCTAAAATTGATGCTTATTCTGTGCTTGGGTGCTCGTAGCTCACAAAACTTTCAGGGAAGAACTTGCCTTCCTTGTATCAGGGCCTGGGAAATGGAGTCATTGTGTGGAAAAGGTTTCCTGTACTCGTTACCTTGATTGCTTTCATTGCTATGAATCAGTCCTCCTTCCTCCTGATGGAGTTTTCTGTCTGCTGGAAAAAAATCTGATCTATTATATACCTGTGTTGGTACTTTCCTCTTTCAGCCTGTTTTGTTCATTCTGAAAATGATGGTCCTTGCTTGCTGCCTGGAGTACTGTCTCATCCACCTTTTACCTCTTGACTGTAAATTTCTGGCATGAGCTGTCTCAATTTGGAAGTCCTTCCAACTGATGGCATCCAAGAAGGTCTTTTCTAGGACATCTGTTCTTCCTGTGCCACTGAAATCTTCTGTACTGGGTCTGGTTTTCCTTTTCCTTCTCCTATTCCTTTGTTTCTTTGGCCAGTCATCTTCCCTTGCTGGAATGTTGTAGGGAACTACAGGTCTCTCATTTTCTTTATGCAGTCTCTTTGGGTAAATTAGATTGCTATCTTTATGATCCTCAACTTTCACTTGTCTCCAGCAGACCTGTCACTTTCTGTTCAAGATAAATTGTAAGGTGTCTGTAGTAACTCCATAGGAAGCTGGCTGTCAGGGTTGATAAAAAGTAAGCAGTGAAGGAGAGAACTGGGGGTTTTGTGTGGCAAGACCAGTGAACGGCATGTAGGCACACTGCATGGAGGTCTTATGAGATACAGGAGAGGCATGTGGGCTGTTGGCTTAGAATGGAGTAGTGAGAAAAGGAGATGGGGATATAATAGAATAGAATTGAATTAGATGTTGGGTGATGGGAAGCTATCAAATGGATGTTGTACTGAATAGATAAAGGATGATGGGGCTGTTGTAGAGGGCCTGCAAAAAGAACTGTGTCAGGTGGAAAGTGCAAGATCTGAATTTCTCCAAATGAGGTTTTGTCAGTTGTCCTACACATGGAGCGATTCATTATAGCTGTAAGATTAATGAATGAAGACAGAGTTCCTGCAGAGTTAAGACATAATTTCACAAAGGCTGGTGAGAGAAGAAAGGCAGGCATATTTGTGGCTATGAATCCTTCAGAGGTCTTCAGGTCTTCTGTAGATGCTGGGGCTAGTTGATGGACAACAATGCAAACTCTCTGGATAGCACTGTGAAGGATGCAAGGGCAGGAAAAGTATCCACACGGAGGAGAGCGAGCATGTGGGTACAGGAAAAGAGCACCTAAAGAATCAGCAAAATAAAGCAGTCAACAGCACAACCTCTTCTGCCGTTGTGCCAGTGACAGGAGGGAATTGCCCTCCCAAGACCCAGCCTCTCTCACCCAGCTCCTTCATATATTTTCCAGTGGCTCTTCTCGCCTTGAACAGAGACTCCAACGCTGTTTTCAAGAGGGTGTTAATGCATGCTGCTCACTGAGCTGGAAGAAGGGAGAAGTTTTTCTCAGTACTGAAGCCTTAGGAGAAGAGGATCTAAGCCTTAAAATGTCTGTAAGGTTGTAATGAAAAAGCCTGACTGCTGCTTTGTTTGCAGTGGGTTGAAAAAAAAATACCCACAAAACATTTCAAGCATGCTAATTAATTTCTAATAATTAGGAATGACCACACTGGTTTAAAGCTAGAAAAAAATAATTGCCTGTTTTCATAACCTCACCTTCTCATTTCCACAGACCACCCACTGTTCTGTTTGAGCTATGGCATCTCTTTCTGGATGTAGCCTTCTAACTCCTGCCTACTCAGGCCAGGGCAGTGATTTCAGACTGACCTACAGATGCTGCAGTTTTCCATTTCTTATATTCTTGTGCTTTGCCATAAATTGTAGGTTAGGCCACACCTTGAGTCCTGTGTCCATTTCTGGGCCCCTCAGTTTAGGAAAGATGTTGACTTGCTGGAACATGTCCAGAGAGGGGCAACAAAGCTGGGGAGGGGTTTGGAGCACAGCCCTCTGAGGAGAGGCTGAGGGAGCTGGGGTTGCTTATCCTGGAGAAGAGGAGGCTCAGGGGAGACCTTATTGCTCTCTACTACATCCTGAAGGGAGGTTGTAGCCAGGTGGGAGTTGGTTTCTTCTCCCAGGCAACCAGCACCAGAACAAGAGCACAGTCTCAAGCTGCACCAGGGGAGATTTAGGCTGGATATTAGGGAGAAGTTCTTCCCAGAAAGAGAGATTGGCCATTGGAACGTGCTGCCCAGGGAGGTGGTGGAGTCACCATCACTGGAGGTGTTTAAGAAGAGACTGGATGGGGTGCTTGGTGCCATGGTTTAGTTGATTAGATAGTGCTGGGTGATAGATTGGAGTTGATGATCTCAAGGGTCTTTTCCAACCTGGTTTATTCTATCCTATTCTATTCTATTCTATTCTATTCTATTCTATTCTATTCTATCCTATTCTATTCTATCCTATCCTATTCTATTCTATCCTATCCTATTCTATTCTATCCTATTCTACTCTACTGTACTGTACTGTACTCTACTCTACTCTACTCTATTGATGTAAAACACACTTTGGTTTAAACCTGGGGTGGAAAAGTAATATAATGTATTCCTTTACTACCCTACCTGAGATCCTAAGTTAAAGCTGTGTTGGTGGGTTGCTGTGGCTTCTTGTGTTGTTTGGGGTTTGTTAATTTGGTTTTTATAGTGTTGTTATTTTTATTATTGGCAATTAAAGCACTAGCCCAGATTTAGATGATTTCCCCCCCCCAAAGCTTCTATTCTGTCCTAAGCTTTCTGGTCTTCCATTGTTAGATTAATAAAGTCCTCTGGAACCTTCAATTCCTACAATTTGTGGAGGTTTCTGGTTTTCTGCAGGTCTGGAATTCCAAGTGCTTGACACTTCTGCCTTTGTCTGCACAAGATCGTGTGACTGGCGTCAGAAGCTGATCAGTCTAATGTCCTCTGACAATAGGTGTGGGGGACTGTGCAGCAGAGAAATCAGTCAACTATTCAAAGTTGCTGTACCAGCCCCTGTATTTCTTTCTCAAATTAGTGCTTACAAATTCCAAGAGAAACTCTTAGAACCTGGGAGATGTCTCCCAGAGAAGAGGTGCTGCCAGGCTGCCCACTTTTGCTTCTCTGTGGGTTGTCAGCTCTCTGATTTGGCTGGATCCAGAACTTGGAAGGGAGTGGAGGCAGAAAGGACCTGAAGCTCTTGCTGCTCTGTGGCTCTCAGCTTTGCCCCAGTGCTGGTCACATGTCTCAGGGTATTGCACCTGTGGCACAGGTTGTTGCAGATTTGCCTGCTAGGGGCTCCCATGATACCAACTGTGGGACTGGAGATGATTCTTTCATTAACTGTTGGCCCTTGTGTCATTGTTCCCAGGTGTGGAGCTGAGATACTACTACTACGGGCATTCATGTTGCTGTAGGAATGATTGTCCCCTTGCATAGTGCTTGGAAAACACAAGGCTCAGTAAAAGTACTGAACTGTGGGGGTTTAATGTTCTTTCTCTCTCTCTCTCCATATTCTAGGGTCTCATTGTGGTGGGTTGAAAGGAAAGGCTCTGCTTTCCCTCCCCCACTGAGAAAGAAACCGCGGCTAACTCAGTAACGAGGAAAAAAACACAGACTGTATTTGTAAGCATATATAGGAAGCAGATTACATGTAACACAACAAATACAGGTATTTTACAATATATACAGGAATATAAAGCAAATTAACTCAACCAGAAACCAGACCCCCAACAGGGGGGCTTCCCCCTGTGCCCCCTTCACCTCCCTACCTCCCTTCTCCCCCCGAAGAGGTAGAAAAGAGACAAGGACGGTTAGCAGGGGAGAAAAAAAACAGAGGCCTAGTACAGGAGTTAGTTAGTTAGTTCTTATCTCTTGGCAAGAAGCCCAGAAGCAGTCCAGCTGAAAGGGACAGTGAAGAAAGGAAGACTGAGAGAAAGTCCCAGCTGCCCGATAACTTAAAGTTGCATTTCGTCCATCCACCAATGAAATTCGTGTAGAATACCAAAATATTTTATAAACATTTAGCCAGTGTGCCCCTTCCTTAAAGGCACAGCCTCAAACCATCACACTCCTATAACCAGATCTTAGTTTTTTATATGCTTTTATCTCAGCATTGTCCCTTTGGACAAGGCCTTTTCAGTGTGGTGGTAACTTGGATGGTGGTCCTCAGTGGATGGAGGGGGCCATAGCTACCATTCTGGTTTGGTCAAACTATAAACAGTGTGCAGGGAAAAATATGCTTGCCTTTCATTCTCTGTGTAGACTGTTGATATTAGGGGCTGACAGATTTCCACTTCTTAGCATTTGTTATCTGCTTTGTATATGCCATTTGTTATCTCCTTTGTATATGACAAGAGCAGGAGGCTTTTGTTGTACATAGTTTTAATAAAAAAAGACCAAATGTTTGAAAGCTAAAACGGATATTAGTTTTCTGGTAGAGCACACTGCCTTCTCTTCATAGCCTAAAACCTTCAATCAAGTGTGCTGTAAGCTAGGCACTGTATTTAGAAAGCATTTCAATGTTTGGGGATGGGTCCCTTTTCTTTACAACAGGCTAGTATTTTGTCCTTGCCATGTCATGACAGCCATCGTTATAGATAGTGCTGAGGTGTGACATTCAGTGTTGCTTGGATTTGGTGTCTGGATTCATTCTCTTGGAGGGACTGGGTGGGGGGCTAAATCTAGAGCAGGAGGTGCAAGCTCTTGGCTATGTGGTGGCTACCTGTGGTAGCCACTCATCAAGCATAGGCTAGATGTTAGGCTGGATGTTAGGAAGAAGTTCTTCATAGAAAGAGTGATTGGCCATTGGAATGTGCTGCCCAGGGAGGTGGTGGAGTCAGCATCACTGGAGGTGTTTAGGAAGAGACTGGATGAGGCACTTAGTGCCATGGTTTAGTTGATTAGATGGTGTTGGGTGATAGGTTGGACTCAATGATCTTTTCCATCCTGGTTAATTCTATGCCTATGCCTATGCCTATGCCTATGCCTATGCCTATGCCTATGCCTATCCTATCCTATCCTATCCTATCCTACCCTACCCTACCCTACCCTACCCTACCCTATCCTATCCTACCCTATCCTATCCTACCCTACCCTACCCTACCCTACCCTACCCTACCCTACCCTACCCTACCCTACCCTACCCTACCCTACCCTACCCTATCCTACCCTACCCTACCCTACCCTACCCTACCCTACCCTACCCTACCCTACCCTACCCTACCCTACCCTATCCTATCCTATCCTATCCTACCCTACCCTACCCTACCCTACCCTACCCTATCCTATCCTATCCTATCCTATCCTATCCTATCCTATCCTATCCTATCCTATCCTATCCTATCCTATCCTATTCTATTCTATTCTATTCCTACAGCCAGAAGAGTGCCTGCCTTTTTTCAAGACCTTGGTGTGCTAGGCATTGAGAAAATACCTAATGAAAGAGCTGCTGTTGCTGCAGAGGTTTTGCAATCTGCTTGTGAGGTATGGCACAACAGGCAGAAGAAAGCTTCTCCTCTACCAGGAAGCCATGAAACAAGGTTGCCCCATGATCAAAGCCACCAGCAGCGTTTTCTGCTCTCTGGCAGCCAAACTGCTGGAAGTGTTTTTGGAAGTCTCCTAAGAATTTTCAAAGGCTTTGAAAGTGAAGGCATGACCCTAACATCTGATGCTGTAGGGAAGGGCAAGCCAAACCAGCGTACTGCTGTACACTGAACTCTCACGAACTCATCTTTCTCACTCTGATGTTTGTCTTAGAGGCCCTGGGCTAGAATATCTCTATGGCATTTCACCTCTTGGCTCAGAGCCTGTTGTGGTGCCAGCACAGCAGTGTATATCCTTGCATAACTGTGCCCTGTTATGAATGACTGGAGAAGGTGATATAACATAGCAGCTTCTGCCAGGGGGTACTCCCCCCAAAAAACACCCACAGCAACACCCTGTGTCTGAATTCTCAAAGCCTTTGGTATGCTGATATTACAGTGCTGTACCTGACCCATTTAGAGTCTGAAGGTATTTTCAGTTTGTCTGTGTTCTCACCTGTGTTGTCCATTTTTAAAGTCCATGCTAATTAAAAAAAAAAAAAAGAAGAAGAAGGAAAAAAAGAAGACACTAAATCAGAAAGTGTTCTACAGGTCTGGCATATGTCCTTCCATAAATCACTGTGCCAGTATGATTTTCACTTTGGCTGGTTCTTGCTTGTCTTTGTAATCTTGCTTTTCCGTGGGATATTCCCTGTTCTGACGCTCCTTGTCCTTAGCAGTCAAGGTGAATCTAATGTGCATCTGTCTCAGTGCAGCCCATCTCTCTGTTTCATTGCTGATGATCTGCAGATAGTGTGTGAAAATGCCTTTATATTACAGAAAGAAACCAATGAAGAGGAAGGAAATAATGAACTTAAAAGGAGAAGTGCTGAAGCTGCTCGTAGTGAAAGTTTTTCCAGCAGCGTAGTGTAGATTGAATCACGGTGACAGGAACAAACCATCAGTAGGAGAGCTAGAAAGTGCTCTTCCTTTGTAAATAAACTGCTGAAACTCCTCTCTGCAATGTGTTTATGCCCTCTGTGAGAGATAGGCATCTGTTCACATAACCCTTGGCGCTAATCAGAGAATCTGAATCTGCTTATCAGCTCTGCTCTCACCGTGCTCACCCTCCTCCTTGTGTTTGGCTCATCTTTTCACCTCTGCTGCTGGCTTTGGGAAGGCTTAAAGGGAGAAGTGGGTTGAAGCCTGATGCAGTGCAAGACACTTACTGAGTAAATCAAGCATTTCATCTTTGTTTGCTGATGGAGCTCTGTTTTGAGGGCAATGTGGGATAACCTCCCTTGACCTCATCCCCACAAGAAGCTGATGCTTCCTGTGCAGCAGCAGGGGGGCTGTCTGCGCCTCAGAGAGGTCCAGTTCAGCTGATGGCAGACCACTTCATAAAGTTTCTGTTAGTATCATAACCACAAACAGCTTCCACTTTGCAAAAGTTTCTTTTACCCCACAGCACTGCTCCTGAACCAAATGGTATGCCACTGAAACAATGCCCCCTACATTGACTACTTCTACAAGATGGCCATTCTTCATAACATTTGAAATTCAAGTAGATTCTCATTATGAAGATTTAATACACACCCTACATACACTGAATGACTTAAGAGCTCAGGATGTAACCTAAGTGTCACAATGTAAGTTATGAATTTGATAATTAGCACCTATCCATGGCATTGACTTCTGCTTCATGAGGAAATCTCATCATCTTTTTACTCAGAATGGATCTTTAAAACACAAGTATGAATCAAAACCTGCCCTAGTTTTGCTGGGACAGAATCATAGGCCAGCCATGGTCTTCAGGCCATTAGCACTTTCGAGTCAGCCAGTGCATCTGATCGGAGTGTGCTACAGGTGTATCCCAGACTATAAACATCTTGCTTCCACCTTATGGGGAAGATTGGTAAGGATAGGAGGTTTCATACTTGGGTTCCTGATTAGAATAGAGTAGAGTAGAGTAGAGTAGAGTAGAATAGAATTAACCAGGTTGGAAAAGATCCTTGAGTCCAACCGATCACCCAACACCATCTAATCAATTAAACTATGGTGCCAAGTGCCTCATCCAGTCCCCTCTTGAACACCTCCAGGGATGGTGACTCCACCACCTCCCTGGGCAGCACACCCCAATGCCCAATCACTCTTTCTGTGAAGAACTTCTTCCTAACATCCAGCCTAGACCTCCCCTGGCACAGCTTGAGACTGTGTCCTCTTGTTCTGGTGCTGGTTGCCTGGGAGAAGAGACCAGCCCCCACCTGGCTACAACCTCCCTTCAGGGAGTTGTAGAGAGCAATAAGTTCTCCCCCGAGCCTCCTCTTCTCCAGGCTAAGCAACCCCAGCTCCTTCAGCCTCTCCTCAAAGGGCTTGTGCTCCAAACCCCTCATCAACTTTGTCTTGCCTGGGCTTTTCCTGATGCTCCTCCTCTTTCTCCTGCTCAGGAAAGCTGCCTGCCTCTTTGTTGTGGTTGCTTTGGCTTTGCTGTGCTGAGTATACATCTGTATACTTTACATTGGTGTTAATTTGGCTGTTTCATTAAATCATTTCATTTCAGCCCATGAGTTTTCTCTCATTTTCCTGACCCCCCTTCTCTGCTGAGGAGGGGCATGGAGTGCAAGAGCAAGTGTTTTAGTTTAGCCTCAAATACAGGCTAAATGTAAACAGGACTCGAGTGTATGCTGTGCCAATTCACTAGCTAATATTTTCAAAGCACTTTGAAGATGAAAAATGCTGACTGTTCTCGGCCTTTTATCTAAAAAGACATTTTAAAACGTGAAGTTATGGAAAGATCTGCATAAATTAATGTATGTGTTGATTATGGTCTATCTTTCCTTTTCATCTGAATGTATTAAGTAGCAAGAGAACTGTGAGAATTTGTATCTTTCCTTTTCATCTGAATTTATTAAACAGCGAAAGGACTCTGTGAATTAGGAATCTAATTTGAACATCAAACAAAAGGCAAAATTCTTCCTAATCCATCTTGCGGATCTCTCATCAGCAGTAGAGATTTCTTGCATACCTCAGGTTGAGGAAGGATATTTCAGGCTCAGGTTTTCATACTTTCTGGATCGACAGGAATTCAATAAAGAATCATTTTCCCAGTTCAGCCAGGAAGGTCAGTAACAACTCTGCTTTGAGGAAAGATGTTGAGTTGCTGGAACATGTTCAGAGAAGGACAACAAAGCTGGGGAGGGGGTCTGGAGCGCAGCCCTGTGAGGAGAGGCTGAGGGTGCTGGGGTTGCTTAGCCTGGAGAAGAGGAGGCTCAGGGGAGACCTTCTTGCTCTCTACAACTCCCTGAAGGGAGGTTGTAGCCAGGTGGGGGTTGGTCTCTTCTCCCAGTCAACCAGCACCAGAACAAGAGGACACAGTCTCAAGCTGTGCCAGGGAAGGTTTAGGCTGGATGTTAGGAAGAAGTTCTTCATAGAGAGAGAGATTGGCCATTGGGATGTGCTGCCCAGGGAGGTGGTCGAATCACCATCACTGGAGGTGTTTAGGAAGAGACTGGTTGAAGCACTTGATGCCATGATTTAGTTGATTAGATGGTGTTGGGTGAAAGGTTGGACTTGATGGTCTCTGAGGTCTTTTCCAACCTGATTAATTCTATTCTGTTCTATGCTGTGCTATGCTATGCTATGCTATTCTATTCTAATTCTACTTTGTAGTCAACACATAAAGAGCTTCAGACAAAACCAAGCTGCTAAGACAAGTCAGAGATGTTCAACCAGGCAGTCTGATTTCAGGACAGGGCTGTGTTTTATAAACCCCAGTGCCTTCTCTTGTCATTTAACAGAGTAACGTTAGCTCAGTCATGTGAACTTTCTTCTTCCGTACACGTGCATGACAGTGACAACTTTTTGCACTTGGTGAAATTTAATTCACACTTGCAAGTTGTTTTCAGTTCTTAAGTGCAAGATAATATCACAGCATGATTTGTTATTTTGCTTCCTGAATATGAATTTCTGCAGAAACAGATATTGCTAATTTGAATAGAGAGGATGTAGCACAAATGCTAGTGAAGGAGTCTGTCTTGGCTTCATGATTTGAGACATGTTGCAGCTAAAAATCTTTTTCTGTTTGTTTTGTTGTTTTGTTTGGAATATATTTCTTTTTTCACCCTTCAATTTCAAATCTCAGGGTGAGGAGAGTTACAGACATTCAGTGAAAATCTCGGAGGAATTCCAAAGCTTCTCATAGAGTGACTATCACAGAATCACCAAGGTTGGAAGAGACCTCCAAGATCATCAAGTGCAACCTGTCACCACAGACCTCATGACTAAACCATGGCACCAAGTGCCACGTCCAATCCCCTCTTGAACACCTCCAGAGATGGTGAATCCACCACCTCCCTGGGCAGCCCATTCCAATGGCTAACAACTCTCTCTGTGAAGAACTTTCTCCTCACCTCCAGCCTAAATTTCCCCTGGCACAGCTTGAGACTGTGTACTCTTGTTCTGGTGGTGGTTGCCTGGGAGAAGAGACCAACCTCTGCCTGTCCACAATCTCCCTGCAGGTAGTTGTAGGCAGCAATAAGGTCTTCCCTGAGCCTCCTCTTTTCCAGGCTAAACAACCCCAGCTCCCTCAGCCTCTCCTCACAGGGCTGTGCTCAAGACCTCTCCCCAGCCTCATTGCCTTTCTCCGGACACATTCAAGTATCTCAACGTCCTTCCTAAACTGAGGGGCCCAGAACTGAACACAGGGCTCAAGGTGTGGCCTAACCAGTGCTGAGTACAGGACAGAATGACTTCCCTGCTCCTGCTGGCCATACTGTTCCTGATCCAGGCCAGGATACAATTGGCCTTCTTGGCCACCTGGGCACACTGCTGGCTCATGTTCCGTTGGCTGTCAACCACTGTCTCAGGTCCCTTTCTGCCTGGCTGCTCTCCAGCCAGTCTGACCCCAGCCTGTAGATTGAGAGTCTCAACAACCAGCCAGAACATCATTCCAGCCTACTCATCCTCAGTTGCCTGCATCTCAGATCTTGAGGTGATAAATTCAGCTCCTAATATCTTATTATCAATATGGCAGTGTTCTCTCACAGTGATACCTGCAAAAGGTATCTGTGTACATTTGCTGTGCTGTGAAGTTCCTCGTTCCGTTTCAAACTAAGTTCCTCTTTTCACTATGGCAAAACATGCTGGATGGATGTGCTTCTGTGCTGTGGAATGAAATTTAAACTGCATCTCTACACACACACACACAAAAATAATAACATTCCTTGGTAGCCACTGGAGTAGCTCTAGAGCTCTACCACTCAATTTGATGTTCGAGTAATTAAAGAGGTCAGGCACAAAAAATATCGTGTACCTGGAGCTTTGCCAGCCTCTTTCTCCCATCTCTTATCATGCTTGTCCATTTGGGATTCTTCCACCAGCTTTATTATATTCCTCGTGTAGATTAACGGTCTGCAACTATTAGCAACAAACTTTGATGCTACAGAGTGGGAATTACTTGAATAAACAATTTCACAAGTAAATGGAATCACAGCTCTGAACCAACAGAGCTCCAAAGTTGTTTTAATTTACAAAGGTCAAAAAGTAAATGGGATTGTTGCTTGGGGAGGTAACTTGAGGAGAACATGCAGCATTCACTCACAACAAAAGGACAGAGGGTGAAAAAATTGATTGACTTCTAGAGTTTTCTTTTAATTGGCTTTATTCCTATTCCATCACACTGCACAATACTTGCAAGCAGAGGAGAGATGCTGGTAGGCAAAGGTTTATATTTTTGCCTTTTGTTCTGATTCAGAGCATGAATCCTTCCATGAGGCATAAGCAGGTGAAAGGTTGTTCCAGTGAATGGGACAAGCAATGGGATAACCACCATTGAGAGGAGTGAGTCTGGGGCACTTGTTTCTCCTTGGGTTTCCTGAGCATCTCTTTTCCAGATGCCCCACAGCTGTTTCCAGGGAAGCAGATTTTTGGTTTGTTTTCTTGCAGTCTGAATTATTTGTGCAGAGGAGTGGAATGCCATTTCCAGAGATGTTCAATTGCAGAAGACTGTCACTTGCAGTGCATAGGCAGTGGGGTTTACTGAGTATTTCCTGAGAGATTTAACAGGATATTAGGAGATCAGAGAAGTACCTGTAAAGCTTCTGACCTAGCACTATTCACTCTGGATTTATTCACTGTCTTCCTTGGTTGCCTATGGTAACTAGGCTATTTCTGTCTGTTTATCAACCCCTTCCATCCTGCCTCAGCTGCCCCTCAGTTGTGGGCCAGAATGGGCAGTCAGCCTGAGCAGTGTTTCTTCAGAGAAGAGTGGTGTAGGAGATGGGGGCCTAGGCAATAATCTGGGGAATGTCCAGAGGTATTTTGGAGAAGGGGTCACAAAGCATGGAGGTATTTGGATTATTGGAGGGGCACAGTAAGCACAGTTTAGGCTTTGATTGAGCTTAGCTGCTGGAGAACTCATTATCCCCAGCCTTATTTTCTGCTCAGAGCTGTTAGGAATAGCAGGAAAGGCTATTGCAGACTTCCCTCCCAAATTGCCCAGCTTTCCACCATTTTGTTGCACCCAACTTCAATGCATGAGTCAGCAATCAGAAACTTTGGTGTGATTCCTGACAACACTGCATAAAGCTCCTCTTCCTCCCTGCTTTGTGTTCCCCGATAAAGAGACTTTAGCTCTGCATCGCAATAAGCAGCCTCCCTTTATCTTTACTAAGTGCATGGTGATAGCTCTGCTTTCTGCAGCTGAGAAGAAGCCAACACCTAATCTAGGGTGTTAATAATCACCACCCTCACCAGCCAGTGGATCCCAAGGGCAGGTGCAGCTATCAGGCATGAAGCCTCAGTTTTTTGCTGTCAAGTGAGAGGCTGCGCCTGTCTCTGCAACACAGCCTGTCACCTACCACAGTGCTTTCCGGTGACCACACGTGGCCCTTACCCTTAGCACAAGAGCAGCTCCTCAGATACATGTCCTGCCCTGGTTGCAGCTCTCTGTTTTCTGAATGAGTTGTGAAATATCGTGCCTGTGCTTCCTATCGATAATTAAAAGTGACACAGATGGCAGTGCCTGCAATGTTTTCCGTAAGTCACAGCACGTAACAGAAAATGAAGTGCTAGTTTTAGGTGGTGGCACACGTAGCTTCAGGTGTTTGTTTAATATTCAGCTTTCATGCTCGGCAAGAGCTGCGACGTGCTATCAAATGTTACTCCGTGGCTGTGCATCACTGCACATTTTTTCTGGTTTTTCCTTTTCAGGGCCTGACAGATGGTGAGGCTTAGATTAAAAGTAATTTCTTTATTAAGCCAACGCCCATGTTGTCAGTGGTTTTTTTACCAGGAGCTTCGTTTGTTGAAACAAGACGGTTGTGTGGTGGAAGTGTCTGAAATGGATCTTTTCTTTAGGCTGACACATGACAGTGGCATCCTGGCCCGCATCAGGAATAGTGCGGCCAGCAGGAGCAAGGGAAGTCATTGTGTCTGTGCTCAGCACTGGCTAGGCCACACCTTGAGTCCTGTGTCCAGTTCTGGGCCCCTCAATTTAAGAAGGACATTGAGACGAATGTGTCCAGAGAAGGGCAATGAGGCTGGGGAGAGCACAAGCCCTACGAGGAGAGGCTGAGGGAGCTGGGCTCGTTTAGCCTGGAGAAGAGGAGGCTCAGGGGAGACCTTATTGCTCTCTACAACTACCTGAAGGGAGGTTGTAGCCAGGTGGGGGCTGGTCTCTTCTCTCTAGCAACCAGCACCAGAAGAGGACACAGTCTCAAACTTCACCGGAGGAGGTTTAGGCTCAAGGTGAGGAGAAAGTTCTTCACTGAGAGAGTTGTTAGCCATTGGAATCTGCTGCCCAGTGAGGTGGTGGAGTCACCATCCCTGGAGGTGTTCAAAAGAGGATTGGACGTGGCACTTGGTGCCATGGTGTAGCAGTCATGAGATCTTGGGTGACAGGTTGGACTTGATGATCTTTGAGGTCTTGCCCAACCTTGTTGATTCTATGATTCTATGACACCTGACAGAAATGCAGCGTGCTGAAAGAGGTAACAATAGTCACTTCCTTGGGCTGGGAGGTGCACCTTCCATGTTTCAGTCATGTGAGTGAGACCTCAGGGGTATAATGAAGCCTTCATTCCTGAAGTTCTCTGACTTTTGCACTTCCAAGCAGAGACAGAGATCCAGCAGTTCCCGAGGGGAACTCTTGACAGACTAAAAATGGGCTATTTCTCTATACTTTTTCACCTGTGTATTTCATTGTGTTGACCATGGATGTATCATATGAAACAGGTACTACAGGCAACTTATTGCACTGAATCAAGGCCTGACTGTGAAAGTATCTAACATCAGAACAAGATTTGGAACAGCTTCCGACTTCTGGCCTTCCTGAGGAAGGAATCATAGAATCAGTCAAGGTTGGAAGGGACCACCCCACCCCTGCCATGGGCAGGGACACCTCACACTATATCAGGCTGGCCAGAGCCTCATCCAGCCTGGTTTTAAACACCTCCAGGGATGGGGCCTCAACCACCTCCCTGGACAGGGAGGACTGTGACCCAATCTTGGGAGCTTTTGTGTTTAAACTGTGTCCTTCAAGAAACAGGAATATCTGGCAAGGGGCTGATCAGCAGGAGGTGAAGAATCAGAAATGCTGAGAGAGGATCACTACCAGTTACAGTGCCATGCCTGTGGAGTAAATGACAGCCTATAATGAGCCATGGATACAGTCCTCAGCGTCATTTCTACCACTGTTTGGTTTCCTTCACATCTGATAGCTGTTTGACTAGTTCCTGGAGGAAATCAAAATGCCCTGCAGGTCCTGTCCCCTACAGGAAGCCAATAGTGTGCTCCACTGTTGAAAACAGTCTTCTGTGACAATGTGGTTTAACAGCACAGACTGCTGCTATGGGTTGGCTCTAGGTTTCTGTACAAGGTGCACAGTTGCAACCACCACCACAATCACCATCTCCCAGAGAGGAAAGACCTCAAAGTGAGGCTTGTGAGGAGCTGATCTTCATTAGCTCTTGATTTTTCCCCCTGGTTCCCCTGTTTGCTTGGAGAACCAACTAATTGAGCAATTGACCACAGCCAAATCAACAGGTGTATAAATGGAGTTCTGTTAGGGAGAAGACCTTTTGGTCTCTCTTGCTCCACAGGAGCAACTTACCTGCTCAGAACTTCTCCCCTTTAGAAGGGAACCTAAGGAACCTCATGCCCCCATCCTCTTGGTGAGTACATATATATATCCTATGGGAGTTTTTCCTTTCATGAGTGAGTCGTGTGTGCATTTGGTTTTGTTCCTTCAAACAGTTTAATAGTTGTGCAACAGTATTTCCCCCAAACCTGTAATTTCAATGTGTTGGAAGGAGAGCAGATTTAACTGTGCTACCTCAGTGGTTGTTAGCCTCCTGTTTTTTATGTCTCCTTTGTGGCACAAGGGACACAACAGACTACTAGTAACATCAAGCCCATTTTATGGACTAAATACGTAATATGTGGTTAGTTAGCTTTAACTTTTCCATAGAGCAATGTGTTGTAACATGTTGTTCTTTGGAATAAAAAAGTCAGTCAAAAGAAAACAAATGTCAGTTCTGCCTTTTTTTTCCTGCTTTTTTCTGCTTTTTCTCTTTTTTAGCTTTACTTTTTTCTTTCTTTTTTGCATTTTTCTTATTTTTTCTTGTTTCAGTTTTTCTTACAGTTTTTCTTACAGTTTTTCTTACAGTTTTTCTTACAGTTTTCCCTATTTTTCCCTATTTTTCCCTATTTTTCCCTATTTTTCCCTATTTTTCCCTATTTTTCCCTATTTTTCCCTATTTTTCCCTGTTTTTCCCTGTTTTTCCCTGTTTTTCCCTGTTTTTCCCTGTTTTTCCCTATTTTTCCCCTATTTTTCCCCTATTTTTCCCCTATTTTCCCCCTATTTTCCCCCTATTTTTTATTTTTTCTATTTTTAATATTTTTTCTATTTTTTCCTATTTTAATCTTATTTTCTTTCAGTTTTTTCTTATTTTCTTTCAGTTTTTTTCTTATTTTTTCTTATTTACTTTTTTTATCTTTCCCCTCCCCCTTGTTTTTTTTTCTTAATTTTTTTCTTATTTTTTTTCTCTTTTTTTTTTTTTTATTTGTTTTTCCTTTTTTTTTCTTTTCATAAATTCCTGTGGTCAGGTAGATAAACCCTCAAAAAAAAAAAGAGAGAATAAGCTCTGACTTAAATTATTCTGCTTTTGGGTCACTTTTTAATCAAAACCATACCTGCCTTCAGGAAAAAAAAAAAAAAGGAATAAAAGTGATTGAATTTAATAACTAAAAGAACATAAACTCTCTGCTTTGAAATGTATAATCTCACATGACATTTATTTCATAATGAGATCAAATCATATATGTTGTTATGGGGACAGTCTGTATTAAAAATGCCATCTATTTTAACAAGTGCAATAAAAAGAAACCCATACTTCTTTTTCTTGTTTTTAGTTTATTGTAGTAGAGGCAAGAAACCTTCTATTAAGCTGCTTTCAGCTAAATGAAAATATCTTTCAACATTTGTTCTGAAATATTTAAATAAAGTGCAATGAAATTTATTCATTTGCTGCCTTCCAGCATGAATAGCAACCCATTAAATTATCTTAAATACAATAAATGATATAGAGGACTTTGTTTTGGTTAGGAATATCTTCTGCTGATGAAGAATAAGATCATTTAAGTATAACATTTTAATATAGGCCTGTAATTATGTCATTGAAAGCCCAGTTTGACTCATAGCAAAGGAGAAAGTGTGCTCTCCAGCTGCAACCAGAGCTTTTGAAAAGCACCTGAGGCAGGCTGCCAGTCCATATCCCCATTAAAGAGAGAATGATAGGGAAACCACAGAACACATATGGTTTCAGTGAGGCAAAATGTATGGCTTGTCAGCATGCTGTGGATTTGGGGAAAGGGAGGGGTGGCTTCCTTCCCACGTGGGACTGTAGTGGGGAGCAGGATAAATATAGTTACTTGGGAGCAGGATGATTGCAGGTGGTTTTCCACAGGAGTTCATAAGCAGTTACCGTGGTGTCAGGAGCATGTTGCACCATGACAACCAGATGTGTTTAAAGTATGATGATGTTGCTTCCTTCCATGCTTCCCCAGAGCAGAGTGTATTCACAATGGCTCCACGTGCCATGTTTTTAACCCCAGTGTCTGAATTGCCTGATTTCCCACTGCTGGTAGATCAGGAGTAGTTAAGAAACATACTGAATGAATGTTTTCTAGCCAAAGAATGAATGATCCAAAAAACATATTAGAGTGTCTGGAACATGTCTGATCTGGACAGCTAGACAGGGCAGGATCTGGTTAGCCTTCAAATAGGAGATCTCCTGGGACTACTGGTGCTTGGGTGCCTCCCCTTCCTCATACCCATCTGTCAGTCCTTTGTCTCTGCCTTATAGATCTGCTCTTCCCTCCTCTTATCCCAGCCTCTGGTATTATTCATAATACAGAACCAGCAGCTTTATTACAGCTGCCAGATTTGCAGGTACAAGTTAGGTAAGGATGGATTTCTATTATTTAATATTCTAGAAGCCAGGCTGAAAGGGAATGATTACAACTTGGGGAAAAAAAATCTCACATGAAAACATTTAAGATGTTTCTGTTTCCAATCTTGCTGGACTTTGTAAGGAAGTGGGGCTGCACCAGAAGGGAGTTAGTCTTTCTTCTCCCCCTAACGAGTAAGCCTCAGGGGTGTAACATATTGATAATTACCCTAATACCACAAGAAGCTTTAAGAAGCTAAAATGTGCACAGCAAAGTAATGGGATGAAGGGCTTTTGTTCAAGCTGGAGGAGGTAGTCTAATGGCTCCTTCTCTTTTTAAACTCTGTGGAAAAAATCCCCACCTCTATTAGTCCTTTCTGCAGCTTTCTGGCACATTTCCTTAAGAAGCAGGGTCAAACACCTGGACAAAAAGGCAGTTAGTCGGTTTAGTTTCAAAGAAAACTCACTCTATGGTATATGGAAAGTGGTGGATAGTCTGTGAATGTGCTTTATCTGTGATGTTTTCTTGAGGAAGCGTTTGAAGTTTCTAGCCATGTAACTTGTAGCTACATAGCTTATACCTACAGCTGTTAAAGAAAGGAACAGCTGTGCAATTGGGTCAAAGCTTGTTTAGGTTTTGTATGGAAAGCCACAAAACTTCTCTGCTGTGCAGGAGGTCACAAAGCTACAGCAAATACAATGAAGATGTGCTGTTGGGCATGAAAAGAAAAGGTGAGAAATGTACCTCATTTCTTTCAGTCAAACCCTTCCTGCACTGGTTCTCAGTGTGTAGGGGAGGGCAGAGTGGAGCTGCACCCAATTTTAGTCTGGCCTTTCAGGATTTACTCTGCTGGAGGTGGTTGGGAGTAGCCTGCAGGTCTCCATGTGTGGGATCTCCATGTGTGGCACAAGAAGCTGTGGGCTGCCAGCGCTTTATTCTGAGCTGCCACATATTGTGAGACCTGCAACAGCTCTGCATCTCCTCTGCAGAGACATCTTGTACTCAGCTGAGCTAACACAGAGCTGCTGTTTGGGTCTGTGGGCAGTGGCCTGTGAGCTGCTTACAAAACTCTTTACCTTTCCTCCTGATCTCGCTGAGGTTGTGGGTTTTGGCCATTCAGATAACCTAAAGCAGCCACAGACAGCAAGCTTTTTGCCTCCCTCTCACGCTTCCCTGGAAGTGTATGCTCATGGTTTGGTTTAGTTGTTTGGTTGTGTAGATTCTTTTTTGTTTGGTTGGAGTTTTTTTGTTTGGTTGTTGTTTTGTTTTCCTGATGGGATGGCACTGCTTCAGCCTCTTCAGTGTTTGTTGTCCCAGCAAAGCTTGACTTTCTGCTTTCTCCCCTGTGATGTTTCTACCAATGCCCCGTGAGGTTTGCTCTGACAGGCCCTGCAGTCCCCTGGAGCACAGAGAAACATGGACTGCACTGATTCTTGGCAAAGGAATTAATTTTAGAAGGCATTAGGGACTTCAGTCTGGTATACAACCAAGTTTCTGTCTGAAGTATCCAGGAAAATACTGAACTGTGGATTGGACCTGAAAGTTAATGAATAATTAATTCAGTTCCATGATGGCAAGTGATGTTAAGGTCAATGTTCAACCAGACAAAAATATGACTCTTACATGAAAATCCAGAGGTTTAAGTGTCATTCTTAGCTAAATATACTTCCCAGTGATGTTTACTCAATGTCTAGCTAACACCTTGATCACGCTCTTGCAGGTGGAGAACCTAGGTCTAGGTATGATGACTGAATTTGTGTTTACACCCACACCCACAGGTCATCTTGTCTCTCAAGACAAACAATGATTCCTGGTCATCAGAGGGGATGTATTTGCCATATTTTATCTATATGAGTCTGTTTCAAGAAATAAAAAAGCATAGTACAAGTGATCTTTGAAATTATAAAGGTGTCAGTGAGGCAGAGTAATGCTCTTGAGTGGAAGTGTTTTAGAGTGAGTCATGGTTGTACAACTAGTTTACCTAAAGTCATTTTAAATCAGAAGAGTGACAGGCCCAGAACACTAAGTGATGGAGGATTGCTCTGTGATGCTGTTTGAGGCATTGGGTTGGACTGTGTGCAATCATTTCCTTCTAAATTGGTTGTAGTCCCCTTTCAAATTGTCAGAGTGGTTTTCTTCTGCTTCGCTGCACTTGAGAAGCAGGTGGATGGCAAGCTGCTCAGCCTCCTTTGATCCACACACTGTTGTTCAATAGATAGAGCGAATCAAACTAGAAAGGCTTTCTGGAATGGCTGTAGCACTGCCTGTTCAGCGGCTAGATTAACAACAGGAAACTGCCTGCAATTCAGACAGGAAGAGATCTCCAATTTTGTCCTTCTTAGGCTCTATTAAAGAAGACAATGTTAAATTTAGCTCCTCGGTGCCAAGAATGGCAAGTTTTAGTTTGGCATTTGAATGCAGAGTGTATAAACTCGAGCCATTGTTGCATGAAGCATCAATTTATTGGTCTTGGAACAGAGTGCAGTCTAGTTCCTGAAGTATTGGAGATTTCATTTGATCCAGTTCCCAAGCCACTTTGGGAATTTACACAGACCTCTTACCCCATGTCTTCTTGAGGATTCCCCATCTGGTAAAGGAGGGGAAAATGACTTGGCAAAGGTTGTGGGGGACAATTCATGGAAGTCTGCAAATTCTTTTTAATTTCTTGCCTGCAATATGAAGGAGATGCACAGCTTTTGTCAATGCACTGTGCAATAAAACACAAGATGTTGATGTGCTCTGTGCTTTTGTCTCCTGTAGAGAGTCCTTTGCAACTGTGAGCGCTGGCTTATTTGAAAATTCACCTGAGGTTTAGGCCATAGGTTGTGAAACAAAATGAGAAAGGAAAGAGAACAATTCCTGTCAAATGGATTTGTGTTCTCTCATAATGAGAAATCAGCATCCTGCAAAATGAATTTGTAGAGAAAGTCCTCAAAGCTGTTCCCTACCTTGATCCTAGTGAAAGCTTTGTCTGATTTAAGAAGAGGGCACCCAGGCAGTAATTTGCAGAGCATCTCTGCGAATCTGCTTTCAACATTGAAAGTGTGTCTCAAAGCAATGGCATAAACTCTACAAAGCACCCAGGCACATCAGGTGTGGTCATACAGACTGCATGGTGATATATCTGAGGTTTCTTGAATGATCTAGTCTCTGGAAGTGTCAGTGGATTGTAAACTCTTCTTGCCTGTGAAGGAACCACACAGAAAACATCATCCTGAAGCAGTCAAATGCTAGGAAAGATGTGCCCATCAGTGATGATCTTGTTTATCTCCTCTTTCTTTGTAGCAACTTGACACACATTTCTTGAGCATCTCTGTGCTTCATGAGGGCTCCAGACTGGCTTTACCTGTGTGCAGGTGATATCTGAACTTTTCTCTTTTTACACACTATGGTATTTCTCTCGTGAACCTCTGCCTGGTTTGGATTTTTCCCATACATGGTTTGCCTGAAGGAGGCATGCTCAGTTAAGAAAGGCACAGGGAGTGCAAGTAGCCTACTGGGTTTATATACTCCCCAGCTCCAGTACAAACTGTGTAATCATCTTCTAATTTTGAATGTACTTTCCTTAACAGCTCAGTGTGCTTGGAGATGGATGTGTGCGCTGGAGGGCTCAGATGCGACGTCTGGAGGAGCAGGGAGGTCAGCTCCATCAGCAGGAGCTGACACAATGATAGAGGAGGAAGAAATGACATAGCAGTGTGGAGGGAGAAAGCATGGCCAGGAGACTTTTAAAGCACCTGCTCCATTTCATGATGATGCTGAAAAAGACCAGGTGTTTGGAGATGAGGGGAAGCATTCGTGTGTGTGTGTCAGGGGAAGTTCTTGTGCTTTCAGAGAAGGCTGCTTGCTGTCTGACTCACAGCCCAATACTGGTGGCTCAGAAGGTGCCTTGAAACTGGAGCATGGAAAGAACAGCGAATGAAGGATGGGCAGTGCACAGCCTGATTGCTCTTTGGTAGGGCAGGGAATCTACTAGCAAAGTGCTGGGGAAGAAGTTCTGCAGGGGGACCAACAGCAAGTCCATTCCTGGGTGAAAAGGCTACAGGTGGGAGCACCAGACCAGGGAGGGGTCAAGAGTGTGGCGAAGAGGAGGCCTGTCCCCACAGCTGGGGCTTAAAATGGTGTCTTATTGAGATTGTTTTTGAGTGTGTACTGACTACATCTGGAAGCAGTGTCCTGCCATGAGGCTGCTCCTTGGTTTTGGTTTTTCTGTTAATTCCTTCTCCAGTGACTGCATGTAGATGCCAGTCACAGATGCTGTGACTGAAAGGTAGTGTGGAGATACCCTGCACCAAAGAGAGACAGAGCTAGGCTGAGCCACAGCCTCAGGGTACACAACCACAGAATCAACCAGGTTGGAAAAGACCTCAGAGATCATCAAGTCCAACCTGTTACTGAATACTTAACACCTCATGACAACTAAACCATGGTTCCAAGTGCCACATCCAATCCTTTTTTTGAACACCTCCAGGGACAGTGACCCCACCACCTCCCTGGGCAGCACATTCCAATGGCCAATCGCTCTTGCTGGTACATACTATCCCCACAGCTCCGAGTGCTGCTGTACACAGATGAAAGGGCTGAGCCCAAGGGGGACCCTCATCGCTTCCCCATTTGCAGCAGGGGGAACAGTTCCAGCTTGGAAATGGGCACTGAAACCTGCTGACTTTTAAAAAAAGGAGGCTCTACATCTGGTTGATTTGGGTCATGTAGATGCCAGGATATGAAGCCTTCCACTGCTCTGTAGCACCAGGATTTTCTCACGCTGTTTCCTGGCCTTCTCTGATGAGGCTTGCTTTTTTTTTTTTTTCCCTCCACTCTAGCACTTTATACAAACATAAAATGCAAGCAAGAAACAAAATGACACATAATTCTTGACACAGAATAGAATGAGGCTGGATTTTCATTTGAAATCCCTCTACCCTCAGATACTGCGAATTGCAATGGCACAAAATTGTTAAATTGCTTTACATTTGGGAAACCTCAGCTCATAAAAAATTGCTAACAATTTATTTTTGTACTACATGGTTGACATCACTCTCCTTTTCTCTTCCTCTCTTCTCTCTCTGCTGGTTATGTGCTGGTTGGTGGTTGTTGTTGTGTTTTTTTTCTCACTGTATGTCTGCTGAGATTCCAAGAAAAACCCCAAGTGTGTCATACAACATTGCTTTCTGATTTGCAAGTTAAATAGTTTACATAGGCAAAAATGTGGAGCAATTGGAATATTCCCTACCCAAACACTTAGGGACTCAAACTGCACATTTTAGCCTGGCAGGCCTCCACTGATATTTTTTTTGCTAGGAAAAGGGGGAAGGAAGAGGAAAAAAAAAAGGGGGGGGCGGGGGGGGGGGGGAGGAGAAAAAAAAAAACAAGCAAACAAAACATTTTGAAGTAACAAGGAAAGATCACATCTAAGGGGGGAAAAATAAACCACTATTGGACATTTTTGTGATTGTTGTACTTTTGGTAGCAATACACATCCTGTTCTGTGCATGCAGGAGTGCAGCACATGTAGACTTGGAAAGTTTAGGCCCTTCTGAAATGTATGTTCCCAAGAGGGGGTTAGCCTTCTTGCTGATTGATTTAGTCTTTTGGAAACAGCAACCCATCAGGAGCTTTCTTCTCAGAAAGATTAGCATTCATAGCCTGCTGCTTTTTAATTAAAAAAGCCATTTAAATACAAGAGTTGGGGTTTCTGCCAGCAACCATTAAAAATACCTGGTTTATAATTATCCCCCAACCTCTTTTTCTATTTTATTCCTTATTTTTTTTTCTTCTTTTCTATTTTGTTTCTCTTAAATTCTTGACAGATTCTCCCTGTTCCATCTACCTGCTCTTGTGGCATTGTACCTCCTGCTAAGGTTAGCAGCTGGCTGTAAATCTCATGGCAACCCTGCTGCAAGCAGCTGGCAGGAGGTGTGGGGAGGATGTGTTCAGCATCCATTTTCCAGTGACTGAATTTATCCTTTGCTTCCCGTTTGGAGGATTAGGGGCACAAGCTGTTGCAGAACTCTGTTTGGGATGCAGGACCTCAGCGGCATACATCCCACCAGGAAACTCCCCAGTTCAAGTCTGGCACTATTTTCACACACAGGAAAGATAAATACTATGGGTGGGATGTACCTTGGGTGGAAACTCAAATAGGTATTAGCCAAATAGTATGCTAGATAGTCAGTCAGATAGTCAATCTGTTTTAGTTGTGCTCTGTGTATAGAATCATTGAGTTGTTAGGGTTGGAAGGGACCTCAAGGATCATCCAGTTCCAACCCCCCTGACATGGACAGGGAACCCTCACACTACATCAGGTTGCCCAGAGCCACATCCAGCCTGGCCTTAAAAAACTTCAAGGATGAGGCTTCCACCACCTCCCTGGGCAACCTGTGCCAGGGTCTCACCACTCTCATGGGGAAGAACTTCTTCCTAACATCCAATCTCAATCTACTCACTTCTAGTTTTGCTTCATTCTCCCTAGTCCTATCACTACCTGACACCCTAAAAAAAGACCTTCCCCAGATTTCTTTTAGGCCCCCTTAAGATACTTGAAGGTCACAATTAGGTCTTCTCAGAGCCTTCTTTTCTCCTCTATCTCTTCTCTTGTCTCTGTTATGGAAATTGGCTTGTAGACAGTTGTTCAGACCACCTTACTGGGGCAGAGCTTCAACTTATGTAGGACTTGGTTGACATTTTCTCTTTCACTCAGTATACTTGTAGCTGTGGACATATTGCTAGACAAGAGAATTTGGGTATCTGTGTGGTCATTAAAAAGGAGGTGACCAAAGGTCTCAACCCAAGTTGTGGATGCTTTCTGACTCAATTCTGAGAAATTTGCACCCAAGATTTTTTGGTGTTCTTAACTCTGCTTGGACTTGAGCCTTGGGCTAGTACAAACACCTTGACCCACACTATGAGTATCTTCATCCAGCAGCCTCATTTGCACAATGCTTCTAGGATTTTTACTGCTCTGCAGCAGCATGTGAGGTCAAATCAAAGGAGAAGAGCCAGTTCCTGTTTTGGTATCTGGAGTGGTGACTGAAAAGATCTCTGTTAGATTTTCAGTCAAAGTATGAGTCTTACTTGCAAACTTTCAATCTGTCCTTATCCTGTTTTGCCCTTCTTCAGTCCATTGCTGCCTTCAGCTCCATTGCCTCTCCCTGTGTCTGCAGCTCTCTCAATTCATATTTGTTTTCTGCCTCTTTCTTTCGGTCTCACTGAAGAATCTCATGACTGAAATATCAGCTTGATGATCTTTGCCTCTCCTGGCATGTTTCCAAATGCAGACTTCGCATTAAAATGGGGAACAGAAGTCTAGTGTTTGAAAACTGAGCAAAGGCAGTGGTGCTCCTCTGCGTGGTGAAGGCAGGTTATGAAGGCTGTGAGTGGAAACTGATACACAGAGCTCTTTCTTTCCGTCAGCATAGTGAGCAGTTTAAATCAGTGTCACAGTGGACAGCTGGTGCAAGATCTCATCCCTGAATTCAGCCCAGCCTCCTGTTCACTCCAGAACTGATGCTTGAGTCAGAGGTGCTGAATGTCCTTGACTACACTCATCTCTTCTCTGAAAATACCCTGCTGTTGCTGAAATATCAGCACACCTCCTGAGAGGGTGTTTTATTGCTGATAACTCGGTGCAGCATGCTTCTAGACTGTCAACCCATGAAAACAAGATTATTAGTGACTGGCTTGTACTCATGCTGCAAAAGGGGTAAAGAAAGTTCAACTTTGGTAACCATTGATAAATGCAAAAGATCACCCTCTTTGTCTTGCTCTCCTGGGTGCTGCAAGCTCCCTGTGCTGTCCTTTCTTCCACATCTGCAGTCCTCTGGCTCAGTGTTACTGGTTTGAAAAGTCCATGTGATGATACTGCTTTTGACAAAACATTCTGCAGTTAGGAACAATTCCAAGGAGCAGACTGTTGGTGAAGTTGAAGGTCTAACCTCTTCCAACAAATGTTTAGTATAGGAGTGATCTCAATTTGATCTGCCTGAAAACATCAGACTGTGAGCTTCACTTTCTCCCCCTATAAATTCTGAAAACTGTGTTCTGCATAACTGAACAAAGGACCAGATGTCAGTCCCTCACTTGCTTTTAAATGCCTGTATCCTCTAGATTTCCCTGGAATTCTTTTTCTGAAGCCAGTTTTCAGTTGTAATCTTGACAGATGTGCAAATGCCATTCTCATCTAAGGTAGTGACTGCAGGAAAGTTTAGTAAAAAAGTGTTGGCAAAGTATTAAGGCTCATGGATGTTTCTATTAAAATAATTGATTAAAATTAGCTTTAATTTGTTGTGGAAATGCAATGAGGCTAGAGCAGAACAGCTTTGAAATCCTACTTGGCATGACTATGTAAGTTATGAGGTATCTACCATCCAGCTCAAAGTCCATGAAGATGTTTTAATACCAGGGGTTTTTCTCTTTGAACCAGTATTTCCCCTGCCTAGCCAGAGCAGTGGTATCAAACATCAGGCTGCATTTCCAGCACACACAGCAATAAAATAGCATGTTAGAAACCCCCAAATATTCTTGGGTTTGTTTATATCTGCATTTTCTCTTCACAGACACTAACTGGACAAGTGCAAACTCTTAACTTCAAGATTGTAGAGGCATTAGAGCAATTGCAAGGAGAGTCCAGCCAAGGACAGTGACCCACATTGTTCCTAGGCAGTGCCAGATCTGAGGAGAGCATTTGAGCAGGGCAATGCAAGTGACCAGCTCTTCCTCCACTGCCTTCTCACAGTGTCTACAGGGCAAGTTGCTGAGTTGGAATGAGGGACTCGCTTTAGACTCAGAACTCTTACACGTTTCTGTTACTAGAGGGTCTTTTCACCATCCCCTCCTTGGGCAAATGTTCTCTGGGTGAGGATCAAAGAGGTTTTTTGTCTCTCTTGATGTGAATCAACAAAGATAAGATTTAGTCTCTTACTCCTCCCTCAATTTACTTCTGCTAATAGAAAGAGTGCCTCTATCTAGACCTATCTGAGAGAGCAGCTAGGGATGTGGCACGTTTCCACATCAGCCTAGGCCTGCACACCCAGTCGAGAAATGCCTGAAGACAATCTGTGCTTGGCTGGTGGTATCTGAACTGCTTAGTTGTGATGTAGGAGGGACTCCAGCAGTGTTTTGGGTTCTGTTTCCATCCATTGAGTGTACCCACTCACACATTAACCCAGAACACCATGTATGAACGGTGGGCCTGCAAAATACAGTATAGACACACATGAGACTTCAATACCCAGTGAACAGATTTTCTAGGTGATTGGATTCCCCTACCAGATCAGGTTTTCTGGTGCTGAGGAGACACAGAGGAAAGGTTTGCTCCTATCCCAGTAAAGGTTAGTCATGCTCTTGCTGCTAGCTGCAATGAAGAGTAAGATTTGCTTTCTGATGAGTGCTGGAACTAATCTAACTGTGAAGTTGGGATTTTGACTCACAGTTCAGAGTTTACAGGAGGAACTGTGCCTGCCAGATCATACCCTTTTAAAGCAGCTGGAAAGGGTCTTAAGGTTCTTTATTCTTAGTACTATTTTGCTGTCTGGAAACAGCCATGAAAGCCAGTAGCAAAGTATACTTCTGATCTCATCTCCTTTCAGAGCTGATTCTTAGATAGGATGAAGGCTTTTTGCTGCTTTTGGTTACTAGATAAGCTCACACGCTGAGAGCTCTAGGTGGATCTGAAGGATCAAACTCTGTTTATAATTCATCTGAGCTCAAGGTGAGGTTATGTGATAGAATTTCCATTTTTATAAGTTTACTTTAAAAAAATAGAAATGGAAATACACCAAAGAGCTTTGTTCAAAAAGCCCCACCTCAGGAAATGGCAGAATTAAGTTGGTTTTGGACTCTTCCGTGATTTTTTGCAGGACTGTGTTAATAACCTCCTTTTAATGTAGATTTTGAGTGTGTGGGGAGAGGAGTGTGGTGTGCTTTACATGCCTGTGAAACATAGATCTTGCAGAATGCAGAAGTCAGACTTTTGCGGGCTGAAAGCAGCTGAAATCCTCTTTGGTCTGTGTCATTTATATTTTGAGTCAGGGGCTTTGTATCGTATTCAGGTGTTTACAGAAGGGCTTTATTAATTTTATCGTGTACAATGCAAAGCTGATCCTTGCATGAAATGCCATTTGAAGAGGATCTCCTGTTGGAGCAAGAGAAAAAGCAGTTCTTAAGATGTTGCCAGTGTTCCCTCTCTTAGTCTGGGGTGCCCTAGACACAAACACATTGTGGGATTGCCATATAGGTCTGGAGAAAGCCCAGATGGCCTATGAGGGGTGAGAGATTGTGAAGCATTGTGTTTTATTATGCAGAACAGCAGATACTCATGGAAAAATAATGCACTGGTGTCAGATCTTAGCACCTTGGGGAAGATCTGTCACCATCCAAGTGATTTTCCTGTGCAGCAAAAGTCTGGGGAAAGCTGCCAATGCCTGTTATATTGAACAATGTAGTATATACACTCTTCTTTTCTCACTGCAAACAGTTTTGTGTAGTGCAAGGTGCTGATCTGTCGGAAAGCTATTGATAGGTTCTATGCTTCCTCATGGGAGAGCTGGGGAAAAGAATGAGCTGAAGCAGTATTTTAAGTGATATAGTTATATAATGTCTTTGTTTTAAAACATAAAAAACCTAACTGCCTTAACACTCTACCACATAATTCTGCAGGACATGTGAAACACAGCACACTGCAGCACTTAGTCTGTGAAGGATTCCCTTGTCACTGTCAAAATTGTTTTAGAAGTCTAAATTAATGCATAGCGCTGCATTTATTAAAATGTGAAATAATCATAAATTTTTCATTCTTTGTACACTTAAGCTAATTTTCACATAAATGAAGCACTTGGCAGATGAAATTCCACATATGGTTGACAGTGATGTTTGATGTCAGAACAATGCCCTGAGCTCCATGCAAATTAAACATATTTTAATTATTCTGAATATCCATTCTTCCCCTACAGTGTGTCTAAGCAGAATGTTAAAAGGAATTTTAAGTGTAAGGTATTGTCAGCAACAGACTCCAACAGCCAGGGTGAATCCTTTTGCCTCTTCTCCTGCTGAAAGGGTAGTGACCCAAAGTGAAAATTGTAAAGGGCAGGAGGGAAAGCAAAAGTTTTTCTTAAGCGTGGAAACCAGTTTGGCTTAACCAGGACTGTAGTTGGTCTTCCCTTCCAGCAATGACATTTCTGACCATTGGACTGAGCAGTAGAGGCTCTCAAGGTGAGGGAGCCAAGCCAGATGTTCATGTTGCATTTAGAATGGAGACTCAGGCTCTCAGTGTTGCATCCTAGACGCCAAGTTGAGGTACCCTTTAATAAAACCACTGGGTTTCCACAATGGTGACAGAGAGCTGATTTTGTTTGGCAATTCCATGGGCAACAGTAATAGTAACCACATGGTGGGCAAAGATCTAGAATCCATTTTTCTCACCTTTTTGCAGTAATTTTTAAGAGTTTCAGAGCTATACATCCTTTTGGTTTCCTTTTATGACACTGCTTTGATATGTTTATAGAATACAATAGAGTTAACCAGGTTGGAAGAGACCTTTGAGATCATCAAGTCCAACCTATCATCCAACACTACCTAATCAACTAAACCATGGCACCAAGCACCCCATCCAGTCTCTTCCTAAACACCTCCAGTGATGGTGACTCGAACACCTCCCTGCGCAGCCCGTTCCAATGGCCAATCACTCTTTCTGGGAAGAACTTCTTCCTAACACCTGCTTTATGGCAGTGGTTTCTACAGTTGACTAATGGCAGGTTGGTAGATCCCCAAGTCACTCATGTGTTGTCTTCAGTTACACTCAAGGAAAGGAAAGGAATTCAAGCCCCTTAAAATTGCCCCTTTACAGGCCTCTCTTAAAAAAATGTTTAAACACTAAACAAAGAAAATTCAATCTAGCCTGGTAGATCTAGAGCATGGTTTGATAGGTACCACAGCCTTTTCCTTCTCAAACTAATGGGTACAATCTGAGGTTCCAAGTAAACGACTGAATCTCAAAGGCCTCTTCCAACCTGATTTTTCTATTCTAAAAATACCCCCAGATTAACAAAAGACTCTGAGGCTCCAGTTCAGGCTGATGAAATGTTTTCTTAACTTTGGCGAAGGATGAAAATGAGGCTGGGGCATCTCTTCTATGAGGACAGACTGAGGGAGTTGGGGCTGTTCAGTCTGGAGAAGAGAAGGCTCTGAGGAGACCTAATTGTGGCCTTCCAGTATCTTCAGGGGGCCTAAAAGAAAACTGGGGATGGACTTTTTAGGGTGTCAGGTAATGATAGGACTAGGGGGAATGGAGCAAAACTAGAAGTGAGTAGATTGGGATTGGATGTTAGGAAGAAGTTCTTCCCCATGAGGGTGGTGAGACACTGGCATAGGTTGCCCAGGGAGGTGGTGGAAGCCTCATCCCTGGAGGTTTTTAAAGCTGTGAGCAGCCTGCTGTAGTGTGAGGTGCCCATGGCAGGGGGGTTGGAACTAAATGACCCTTCCAACCCTAACAGTTCTATGATTCTAAGTGCTAGCACACTAACTGGAGTGGAAAGACTTTCTGAAACTGGGATCACACATATCCCAGTGAAATGGAAATAATGTTATACCTATCCTAGAAGGGCATCATGCAAATGATTTAGATCAACCCTATGTAGTGATCTGAGTTCCAAAGGCAGTGCAAGCAATACTTAATTCTTTCTGACAGCTGTTGTGGTAGGATTGCTTATGAACATCGAATATTGTTCATGAGCATGGCTTTACTAGTCTGCCTAACAACTTATCTGTAACTTTTATAGACTTGTGATTATTTTTAAGCAGAAGTAAATTGATTTTTTAAGCAGCAGGAAGTAAATAAACACGTGGGAAGTGAGAACTTATGGTCTTTGGTTATGGATTCCTCCAAAAGAAAAAAATGTAGGTTGAAAATAAATAAATAAATGAATAAATCACCCCCAATGGAAATAAAAAGAGATGTTCCAAAATGCTGAGGAAGTGTTGCTGAACTTCAGTGGAAGGTGTTGGTTCTGCCCTCTGCATTTTTAATAGCGTATGACTTAAAAACATTTAAAGGGATTTTAAACCATTTTGGAATCCAAAGTTTTCTTTGGCTTAGTTTTCCCTGTATGCAACCAAAAGCCTGATCTCTTTGCTAATTATAACCTGTGCAAACCTTTACCTTGGTGTTCAGGTGTAGGTTTGGGGATTTATTTATTGTTTTTTTGTATAAAGGTGAGAGGATCCTATTGTCATGATCTGAGGCGCTTGACTTAGCTCTTGCTCTTGACACCAAGACAACTAGTGTTGCCTTGAACCTTGCTTGTTAATTCTGTGGTGGTTTTTTTTTTCCTCTTTTGGGTTGGGTTGTTTTTTTCAAACTTTTACATCATCTGTTATCTGGATAACTTTAAATCTCTGACCCCCTCTAGCTGCTGGAGTGATGAGCTCCTTTCCTTTGTTCTGCTGCAGGAAGGAAGGGTGAAATTCTGAGGAGGTCAGGGCCTGGTGAATTTTGTATCTTTAAGCTCCTTTCTGGACTGCCTCACCTTTCTGGACTGTCTCTCCTTTCACTCAGCCACCTCCAGATCTCTCCTCTGTATGCAGTCATCAGGGTCCCAGTAGCAATATAGGAGTGTGCCTAGGAAAAGCTCAAAGAAAGGAAATGCATTTGCCTAGGTATGGAAATCGCTGCTAATTTTAATCTACTGGTTCTTGTTGGCTTGCTGTCCATTTGTGAAGCTTCAAGTAATTGTTTAAACAGTAGATGGTTGCAGGAAGACTGAGGAAGAATTTTGGCCTCAAAGAGATGTTAGGTGACCAGGTCAAAGGCACGAAACAAGTGAACCTTAATGATTTAAGAGTCAAAAATTAGCTATTAAACTTCTGCATCTTATGAAGGAGAGAATTAATCCTGGTTTTCAATAAAAATCTTATTTGTTGTGAAAAGGCTTTGGATTTTGAAATCTGGATGCAAGCACTCCAGTAAGCTCTGGCTCCCTAAACCTTTTCACTGAGGGTTTCATGTGGAGAAGCAGCTATTAAAAATGTAGAGTTATCATTAAAGATGAGTGTAAAAATTCTGACACTGTAAAAGTGTGGTTTTTTTTTTCCTCCCCTCTTAACTTTCTGTGTTTCAGCTTGAGGAATGAAAGCTTCACTGCACTTATTAACTTCCCAGTTAATGAGATCTTGAAAGAGGGATGGCTTGCTTTCCTTTCCTCTGGCTCATCACACTGCCTTCTCTTTGGAGAGTGGCCACAGAGCAAAGATGAGGAAAGAAGAGTGCAAGACTCATTGATGTGCTTGATGGTTGTTGCAAGCAGATAGATACTAAGTTGGCTTTTTTTCAACTCAGCCCTTCCCCTGTGTGTGTTTCAGGCTTGCTTTTTTTGGCATCTTCAGACATAGCAAATACTGGTGGGTAGTGTGCTGTTCACAGGCAAAATATGCTTGCAAACTTTTGCCAGGCACATCCAAATGCAGATATAAAACTCTTGGAGATTTATCTCTGTTCTCTTTCTCATTTTAAAAGCTCTGTCACCCTCTGTGCTCCTCCCATAAGGCAAGTAGTTAAGAAATAATTGTAGAATCACAGAATGGTTTGGGTTGGAAGAGACCTTCAAGATCATATAGTTCCAACCCCCCTGCCAGGGACAGAGACACCTTCCAGTAGACCAAATTGCTCAAGACGCTCTTGAATGTGTCCAGAGAAGGGCAATGTGGCTGGAGAGAGGCCTCTAGCAAAAGCCCTGTGAGGAGAGGCTGAGGCAGCTGGGCTTGTTTAGCCTGGAGAAGAAGAGGCTCAGGGGAGACCTTATGGCTGTCTACAACTACCTGAAGGGAGGTTGTAGCCAGGCGGGCATTGGCCTCTTCTCCCAGGCAAGCAGCACCAGAACAAGAGGACACAGTCTCAAGCTGCACCAGGGGAAGTTTAGGCTTGAGGTGAGGAGAAAGTTGTTCACAGAGAACCTGGCACTTCCTCCTGTCTGGAGCCTACTTCCCATTTACTCAGAGGGCTGAGGGGCATAGCCCTTGCCAACAGCTGGGGAATGCCCAGGCCATCATGGCCAAAAGATGTTCCTCCATTTTCTGTTCTCCTACTGCATGCTTATCAGTGCTATCCAAGCCACATGTTTAAACAAATAAAGAACCCTTTTGCTGTGCTCAGAGGTTAGTAAGATTAATCTGGGAAAGAATAAAGCCTGAGAAAAATGGTTCTGTATTGACATGCTACCTTGTAAGTATTTAACAGACTGCTTTGTACAGGCAGTGAGAGGACAGGCTGGTGGATATTACTGAACAGATTGCATCAGTCTAATGGATTGGCGATCACAGGCGATACTGTTGAGGCTGTGGCATCTAAAGGTGGATGGGATTATATCCCTAAATTTTCTTTGTATCCGTCTTTCCTTCCACCTTCCTTCCTTTTTCTTCCTCTTTTTGCTACTGCTGCACATTACTAATAATTCCATTAAAGTTCAAGAACAATGCCCTGAAATTGAAGCTCTGAGAACCACAGAATCAAAGAACATTGGGGGCTGGAAGGGACCTCGAAAGATCGAGTCCAATCCCGCTGCCAGAGTAGGATCACCTAAAGTAGGTCACACAGGAATGCATCCAGGCAGGTTTTGAATGCCTCCATAGATGAAGACTCCATCGCCTCCCTGGGTGGCCCATTCCAATGTTTTGTCACCCTCACAGTGAAAAAAAATTTCCTTAAGTTCACATGGAACCTACTGTGCTTCAATTTGCACCCATTGCCCCTTGTCCTATCATTCAACATCACTAAGAGCCTGGCTCTTGTGGTGGGATAGCACATTCTCTCTTAGCTCCTAAGTACGGTGTCTAGTTCTGGGCTCCTCAATTTAAGAAGGACATTGAGATACTTGAATGTGTCCAGAGAAGGGCAACAAAGCTGGGGAGGGGGCTGGAGCACAGCCCTGGGAGGAGAGGCTGAGGGAGCTGGGGTTGCTTAGCCTGGAGAAGAGGAGCCTCAGGGGAGACTTTATTGCTGTCTACAGCTCCCTGAAGGGAGGTTGGAGCCAGGTGGGAGTTGGTCTCTTCTTCCAGGCAACCAGCACCAGTACAAGAGGACACAGTCTCAAGCTGTGCCAGGGTAGGTTAAGGCTGGATGTTAGGAAGAAGTTCTTCATAGAGAGAGTGATTGGCCATTGGAATGTGCTGCCCAGGGAGGTGGTGGAGTCACCATCCCTGGAGGTGTTTAGGAGGAGACTTGATGGGGTGCTTGGTGCCATGGTTTAGTTGATTAGATGGTGTTGGATGATGGGTTGGACATGATGACCTTGAAGTTCTCTTCCAACCTGGATTATTCTATTCTAAGTATCTGACACTAATAGGGGAGTTTGAGTATTAAAAAAAAAAAAAAATCATTTTTACACAAAACTAAACCATTCAGGGTTATCCTTCAAAAAAGCAAGAAGTGTCCTGTCTTTGGGTTTTGTCCAACCCACCACGGTTGGGCTGTTTTGCTGAAACGAATGAAATCCTTCCCTTGATGGAATTTTGACTGCTGCTCAATAGGATTAAATTACAACTAGAATTTTTGTGAGCAAAAGCCTGAAATCCATTGCAGTATTGATGCTATTCCAGGAAAGACAAAGTCAGCCTGTATTCAATAAGCCTCAAATAGTGCCCAGTGCCTTCCACTGCCTGGCTCCTTTTACTGCCCACTGCCTTTCGCTGTCCAGTGCATTACTGCTTCCCAAGGTGGAAGAGTCTTGCATTTTCAACATGCAACTGAAATGGCTGGTGAACCTGGGGTGAATAGAATAGAATTAACCAGGTTGGAAGAGACCTTTGAGATCATCAAGTCCAACCTATCATCCAACACCATCTAAGCAACTAAACTCCGCTGAGCCTCCTCTTCTTCAGGCTAAGCAGCCCCAGCTCCTTCAGCCTCTCCTCATAAGGCTTGTGCTTGAGTCCTCTCCCCAGCCTTGTTGCCCATCTCTGGACACATTCAAGTGTCTCAATGTCCTTCTTAAATTGAGGGGCCCAGAACTGGACATAGGACTCAAGGTGTGGCCTAATCAGTGTTGAGTACATGGGCACAATGACTTCCCTGCTCCTGCTGGTCACACTATTTCTGATGCAGGCCGGGATGCCACTGGCCTTCTTGGCCACCTGGGCACACAGCAGGCTCATGTGCTATCAGGTGCTACAAGATGTTGATGCCCCTCTCACCAAACACAGAGGCAGGGATTTGGTGCTGGATGATGGTTTTCACTGGAGTTTCTTATAGTCACAGTTGGGATGAGATTAACCATAGCCCTGGGGAAAGTACTGGTAGCTTTTCTCTTGTTATTTAATAAAGCCACTTGTGGTGCTGCCATTTTTATGGATTACTTTAGGAAGTCAAGAAGCAATGCCATTTTCATTCTAATCAGAAAAGGAAATTGGATTATTCAGCCAGTCAAGGTGACCAGAGGAGGGAGAACAGTTGATAAACTTTGCCACGCTACCCTTTAGTGGCAGAACAAATATTTAGATACAGATCTTAGCTATTATTAGGGTAAATCATGGGAAATAAATGTGCATATGATTAATTTAATGTTTAATGAGATCTATGAGGGCAAATTTATTCTAAGCTTCAAGCTAAATGTTTTTTTAAATGCCATTTTTTGTTGTCTCAGTTTTTGATTAATCTTTCTTGTAGTATTCTACCATCTCTACACGGTTTAAATGTTTTGTATGAGTGACTCCAGTGAAGCTGGTGTTAAGAGTTTAGATTTGCATATTCAGATAGTGCTCGCAGATATAGGGGCTGAAGGACTGATCCAGGTAAAACAATTTAGCTATGGGTCCTTTGTCAAACTTTCAAAGGCTCTAATACCAATTAGTAAGAAGTAGGTGACTTGCAACATCTGGCTTGCTCCCTGGCTGCATCTTGTCTATGAGAAACATCAGGTGTTTTAAGATTGGAACCAAGAGGTCTGTGGAAGACCAAAGTGAATCATAGACTCAATAAGGTTGGAAAAGACCTCAAAGATCAAGTCCAACCTGTCAACCAAGACCTCATGACTAGTAAACCATGGCTCCAAGTGCCACGTCCAATCCCCTCTTGAACACCTCCAGGGTCGGTGACTCCACCACCTCCCTGGGCAGCACATTCCAATGGCCAATTACTCTTTCTGGGAAGAACTTTCTCCACACCTCCAGCCTAAACCTCCCCTGGTGCAGCTTGAGGCTATGTCCTCTTGTTCTGTTGTTGGTTGCCTGGGAGAAGAAACCAACTCCCACCTGTGTACAACCTCCTTTCAGGTAGTTGTAGAGAGCAATAAGGTCTTCCCTGAGCCTCCTCTTCTGCAGGCTAAACAACCTCAGCTCTCTCAGCCTCTCCTCATAGAGCTTTGCTCAAAACCTTTCACCAGCCTCATTGCCCTTCTCTGGACATGTTCAAGAGTGTCAACATCCTTCTTAAATTGAGGGGCCCAGAATACCCATTAACATCTGTGGCTTGAATCAGATTTCAAGTAACTGGAGGTGTTACTGAAGAGTGCATGTCTGTGTGGAAAGGATATGCTGTAGGATGTGTACATCCATCATCTGGGTCGTTGGGTATCAAACCAGAACTTTAAACTACACTGTGAGTATGGAAATCTTCATTTTCAGTGTAAAGCATTAGGATCAGGTGTCTGAGAGAGGGGATTAACTACCTGAAGGGAAGTTGTAGCCAGGTGGGAGTTGCTCTTAGGAATGTGCTGCCCAGGGAGGTGGTGGAGTCACCATCACTGGAGGTGTTTAGGAAGAGACTGGATGGGGTGCTTGGTGGCACGGTTTAGCTGATTAGACAGTGTTGGATGATAGATTGGACTCGATGATCTCAAAGGTCTGTTCTACTCTGGTCTGTTCTATTCAGCTCCTCAAAACTTTGTAGGATAGGGGGTGTCCATATTTTCAGAAGGTAGAGCACTTCATTTGTGAGGAGGTGGTCTCTTCCTTGACCCTAGGGGAAGTATCTAATTATCTTCTAGTTGAGCTCCTAGAACACACTTCATATTTACATCTGGCCATGTATCAAAAGCTTGCTGGAAAATAGGTAAGGTTCAGCACTTAGACCATGTACCTGGGCTGGGCACAAAAGCCACCTGCTTGAGATGTTTCCCAACAGTATTAAAACTGGGATTCTTTGGCAACATGAAGGTGTTTTACCGTCACTAATGTTGATGTAGGACAATTTGCAGTGCCTTTCAGGATGGCAATTAAAGAAGCCAACAACTGCACAATTAGTGGGGAAAACCGATCGATATAACATACAATGAGCCCTAACTAGCATAAAGACAATTAAGACAGTGGAGATAAAGCAGTGACAAGTGCTAAATCTCTTGCCAGGAGAGTAGGTGAGAAGAATAAACTTGGGAATATCTAGATTCTTTCCTCGTCCTTGTTACTGACTCAGCCCACTGCCTTTGTCATGAAGCCCTAAATTATTTGTGCATTAGTATTCTCGTTCAGGAAGTGAAAGAGCAACATGAATTTGGGCCTTCACAGTTTTTGCAAGTTTCATTTTTATTTTGTTGGTGTTGACTGGTCAGCTGTAACCTCCTGGGGCAAATGGTAATCCTCACCAGTCATCAAGGACATCAAAAACCTCTTCTTGGGCATGAACTTCAAAAACCATGGAACGGATTTTCCAGGGCATAAAGCTTTTTCCCTTGCATTGGCCCAATTAATTAGCATTAATTTAATGTGAATTGTACTGTGGCACAGTTAAAGAAGGCTATTGCTCCAAAATGTGTTGGGCTTGCCAAGGGCAAGGGAAATGGCTCACTGGACCACCACAGCCATTTACCCTAGAGAGATGAATGCTGCGTGTTGAGTTTGACAATGCTTGTAAGTATTTGCTGAAAGAGGAATCATACAAGAAGTTACACAAGTATACCCAAGATTAAAAGATTTAATGTGCTCTGTATCTGCCAAAGGCAGGTGATGATGCACTTGAGGGCCAATTTTTTAGCAGCAGTATCCATGTTTGCCTGACTGAGCTGCTACAGTCTTGAAGAGCAACATATAGATTTAATGTGCAACAGCACCAGAACTGTTTCCTTTCTCTTTGGTGCATTAGTAGTGTTGTTCATAAGTGTTCCCATGTTACCCTGCCATATTGTAGGAGTGAAAAGTGCAGAAGTTCATGAATAAGTTATAACTGGTACCCTATTAATAGTCCCACTGATGGTATGTTATGGCAATCCTCTATCTTCTCCCCCACCTACCAGCTTAACTCCTTCTCTGCCTGTCAGGAACAGCACTACCAAATGTCTTCCCAACAGTGCTGCAAAAGCTGAATGCCCTTTTGAGCTGTTGTTGCTGGGCTGCAGCCTGGGCATGTTGTTGTTCTTCAAAGTTAAGTATCTTTAGGTATTTTGAGACTAACTGGTTTCCATTCAGAGTCAGTGCAGGTGGGATTTTCCAGGGCAGAATTTTACTCCTGCTCCTGCCAGAAGACAGCTGATGCTGCATGTGTTTGCTCTCAGCTAGGATGGTAATGGTATTTTCTAAGGCTAATGTTTGAAGCCATTGTGATAAACAGGGAGGTGTCAAAGGGTGCTGGTGAAGCATGGCTGAGAGCCCCTCACTCAAGAGACAGGAGAATGTCACTTGCATGGAGCTGCTAAGCTTCTGACTTCAAAATGCTTGTTATAAAGAGCAAGATAGGTTAGAAACATGCTACCTGGCCTTATACAAGTGCTTCCCCTGAGATTATAGGGGGCTTTCATTGTGTGATGGCTAATGCCAGAGTGACATGTACAAGCTATTCCTTGCTGCTGACTTGAGCTTCTCAGCTGATTGAGTCTTTCTACCTTTCTTCAGACTGTAACAAATATCAATTCACTTCTGCTAAATGAAAACACTTCCTCCTTCCTTCTTCAGGCCCATGTTTTACTCCTCCATCCCTGTTCCAGCTGGATTACTTGTTTCCTCCATTCCACTTGCAAGAACAAACTATGAGTCAAGAATAAGGCTTTGTAAATGATTGCAAACTATATCACAGGATGTCAGAGGTTGGAAGGGACACAAAGAGATGGAATCCAACCCCTCTGCCGGAGCAGGACCATACAATCTAGCTCATATTGTCATGTTTACCCACATGAGGATAATTACATAAAACTTGAGTGTAAATTTGTCAGGTGCTACTTAATTCTTGCTATCCTCAGCCCAAACACATGGCTTTGCCATCAGGAATGCACCTGAACAAGCCACAGCTGTGATGACATTCAGCAAAATAATCAAATATTAGTCATACTGGTTTTGAGTTTGAACAATTTTTGGTGAATGTATTTTAAAGGCCACTCTTAGAGGTGGGAACTGAAGTTTTCCATACACTATATGTACCTGTAGAACACGGGACTAGAATAGAATAGAATAGGATAGAATAAACCAGGTTGGAAGAGACCTTCAAGATCATAGTGCCCAACCTATCATCCAACACCATCTAATCAACTAAATCTGCAGCAGTTCTGAAGTAACCCTCAATGTCATTATTGGAAAGAGCATTTCCTTTGCCATGTGCCTGTTCCATGATTCAGCCTAGTCAGAGCACCAGTTGGATTTACAAACAGGTGAAAGTGACACGTGGAGAAGTTGATGTGAAATAAGAAATTATTCATGGTAAAGTTCATGGAAGTGTGATGAACCCAAACTACCAAACCCCTCTGAAAATCAGGTTATGACAAGTTTCCAAGCACTTTCTGTGTGTAACCTCAGCCTTCCCAGTTGCATGTGTGGTGAATGCAAAAAAACCCCAACCCAACCCTAAAAATAATTGAAATTTTTTTTTCCTTATTAATGTAAAAAAGGGATTAATTCTAATTTTATGGGAGAACAAGAGATTGTTCATGACTGATAAAGGTTGCATTAAGACTCCATCTAGATTTATGGAAGGGAAAGTGAGGAATTTATCCAGTATTTAAAAATATATGCCCCACAGATTTTCCAGCACCATGGGGAAAAGCTTTATAAGCTAGCCTAGATAGATAGAAGGCTGTGATAGACCTTCAGCTTAAGGCATTGCTGAGATATTACAGTGATAGTCATGTTAGAAAAGATGATAGATTAGATGCAGCCCCACTGGAGGGGGCATGTGTGCACAGACTACTGAATGCTCTATGCACATATACAGCTTTGGAGCCATCACTTAGCAGCTCTGAAATGTCTGTACAATTTTTTATGCTGTAATTTTGTATTGTTCATAAATATTCATGGGGACTGCTGCTTTTCTTGATCTTATTTCAGTGAAGCAGCACAGTCTGTTGGTTAGAAAAGGAAACTTGTAGACAGAAAGAGTTCCAAACTTCTGCTCAATCGCTGCTGGATTCCCGGGTGGCTGTAAACTAGGCACTTAACCTCGTCATGCTCCGATTTCCCTATCTGTAGATTAGCTATCACATTAATAAGTGTCTTCCTTGCAGGGGAGTGAAAGGGATTAATTAATGTTTGCAGAATGACTCGAGCCCCTCTGTTGAAAGGTGCTCCAAAAGTGTAAGTGGGTTATTGTTATTACGATGCTTTTCCATACGGAGCTGCATCGAAGTGAAATGCTCTCTTTTCATTAACTATCCCGGCGCTGGATCTGGATGGGTAGCGAGATGTCTCTGCACTGGAGAAGTGGTTTTCCCATTCCCTGCATTGTGTACAGGCTCCACCTTGTTAAATCTGACAAAGGTGGAGAACAGATCACCAACTAGTTAAAGGGGGGAAGGGCAGGAAGGGTGGAAGTCCCATGCTTTTGAGGAAAATCGGCATTGAAGTCCTGGGGACATTATGTTAATGGCATTACTCAATTTCTGGAAGCAATGCTGATTAAATATTCATTGACTTTGATTATACTGAAATTAGGACTAAAGCGTGAACTCAAATTGAGTGGAATAATGGCAGTGTAAATAATGCATACTTTCTAAATTGAAAACACCAGCTTGTGCTCTGCTCCCTCTCTCTCCGCCCCCTCGGTTTGTCATTGTGCCATTTGTTTAGGGGATGATTATACTGATGTGTGCATATCTAGCTATCATTTTTACCAGCTGGGAAAAAATGTGAAATTAAAGGTTTTCAACATTGTTTGCTTTTCCTTAGTGTTGGAAAACAGGAGTAAATACAGTGCAACACAGACTAAGCTAGTTTCATGGGAAGGGGTTGGAAGCTGCTGCTGCTGCTGCTCAGCACTAGTCATCTGTAGTTTTTCTCAAGGATGAGGAACATTAATGGCAATTAGGCCCTCAGAAAGAGACCAGAAAGCAATGGGTGTGGGAGATTTCAGGACACAAGCTAGAACAGGACTGGATTAACTGTACAGCTGACAGCCAGGAACTTGCTTCAGTTCTCTGGTCCACCAGAGGCTTCATAGCCAACCTTGGGGACAACACGTCTCCTGTCCTGGGTGCGTGCTGAAGGCTGAGTCGTGACTGTTCATGAAGATCAGGCTTTGAGGGGGCACTGGGTGGGTAATGCAGATGGTGAGAAGTAATTTCCATGTAGGTAGCAAGAACTTAAACTCAACCTTTTTCTTCAGATGAAGCTGAGTCTTGCAGAGCCTACCAGTCTCTGCTGCGGTATGTTTACTGAGGAGGACATTCACTCACCTCCCTGCAGCCAGTTGTGCTGTCTCCCTCCAGACCATCCTTTTTTCCAGCCCTCCTCCTGCAGAAGGGTAATAGCAAAGCCTGGTCTTGATGGATCCTCCACTAACCCTAACCCTGAGCCCCACTGGTTCCAGAGGAGCTCACCTGGCTCTGGGGTTGCACGTGTACAGGTGTGCTGTACTGCTCTGTTGCAGACATTTTTTGCTTATTTCTGTTTCTAAAAATGCCTCTTTTTAGCTTTTAGGAAGGTGACATGCCAATAGCATCTCTTTTTAAAACCCTTTGTAAAATCAGAAGCACATTATTTTTAATACAATACATAACGTGGAAATTGCACAGGGGCTTTTGATGGCAGGGTTGCCAATCAGGCAGCTCATGTGTGGGGAACAGGCAGCTGCGTGGGTTTGGTGGGCCCAGAACTACATGCTCTAGAAACCAAGCTGGTGGTTTTTCAAAGTTCACATGCTGATTGCAAAGAAAAAGCCCATTAAAGAGGAAAGCATTTAAGGCTCAGCCTTCCTTCAAGCCCCAGGGAACTCACTTTCTGTGACAGCGTGATGGAAGGGTTTCTTATTCATACTTGACTTTTCCCTATGCAGCAGGCCTCATTGCTACCTGAGATTTACTCTATTGTGAAGTTCTGAGCGGAAAATAGCAGGGGTGGGAGTGCTTACTAGATCTGCCTTTTCTACTCTCAGGCAGAGTGCTCCTACCCTATCCTGCTCCAGGAGTGGATTTCAGAGCAGAAGGAGCAGGAGTGACTTGCCCAAGGAAGACGATGCTGCAATGTTCACAGTGCTGCAGTGTGACTGCAAAGACCACAGGCACTTGGCCCCATCCAAGAGTATTTCTGCTTTCCATTTTACCTTAGTGTGTGTTGTCTTCCCAACCACCTAAGGATATGAAGCTACCAGGACTGTTACTTGCAGTTCCCAGATAAACAAATCTGTCCCTTTCTTGCTTCTTGCACAGAGTGGCTCTCGTTCTAGGTCTTGAAGCTGAGATTCATCTTTGGTCCATGTTTCTGTAGCTTTTGGTGTTGATCAAGGCTCTTTTTACAACTGTGGTATCACTCCACAGCTAAACCATGACCTTTACTCGTGTGATGCATGCATATTTCTGTTCCTAAATCTCTGCTTCTTTTGGGTGTGTGTTTTTGCAGCTGTCAGCCCATGCAGTTCTTTTCTGGGTGCTGAAATGGTGGCTTGTCTCTACTTCAGTGCTAGGTCTTAGGAAGGGTCTCCTGTGTCACTTTGTTCTCCAGTTTCTTGGAAGTTATTGTGTGGGAACAGACAGGGCTCCTCACCTTCACTGCTGCATAATCTGGAAGGCTGGTGGATCAGATTGCAGTCACAGTTGCCTGATCCTAATGGGAGAGGAGTCATGTCCTCTATCTAATGTGGCAAATTTATGCCTGGAGTGATTTACTTAATCCATCTGGGATGCCATGAAAGCAGATGTGAGAAGAAACTGCTAAGTCTCTCAGACTAGTGTGGGGTGTCCCTGCCCACGGCAGGGGGGGGTGGAACTAGATGATCCTTGTGGTCCCTTCCAACCCTGACTGATACTATGATACTGTGACTATTATTTTTCTGACCTTCACCCCCCCCCCCCCCCCCAACCTGTGAAGTTATGGCAAGATTTTAGAGTAATTCCAAAGAGATTTTCCTCACCCTCCAGGTCCCTTTTTTTAAGGACTTGTTTTGTGGTCCTCTCCTCCAACCTCTCACTCATGGTTTCATCACTGCAAATGAAGTGGATAGTGATGGTTCTGCATTTGGGGTTGGGTTTTTTTTTTAATGACCAGAAATTCCTGGTCAGAGAAGGAGGCTTCAGGGATTTTCACTCTAGAGATTCTTCTGTTCCATGAAGTGTCTTTTATTAAAACTGTTCTTTGCAAATCAAAATTGCAACCTCATTAAAACTTGATAGGATTAATTTCTTCCTAGGCTGAATGAACTTAATGACATGAGCATATTGCTCTCTACAACTACCTGAAGGGAGGGTGTAGACAGGCATGGGCTGGTCCCTTCTCCCAGGCAACCAGCACCAGAACAAGAGGACATAGTCTCAAGCTGTGCCAGGGGAGGTTTAGGCTGGATGTTAGGAAGAAATGCTTCACAGAGAGAGTGATTGCCCATTGGAATGGGCTGCCCAGGGAGGTGGTGGATTCACCATCATTGAAGGTGTTTAGGAGGAGACTTGATGGGGTGTTTGTTTGCATGGTTTAGTTGATTAGATGGTGTTGGATGATGGGTTGGACACAATGATCTTGAAGGTCTCTTCCGGTCTGGTCTGGTCTGGTTTATTCTATTCTATTCTATTCTATTCTATTCTATTCTATTCTATTCTATTCTATTCTATTCTATTCTTTTTCCTCCTTAGCAATTTCCTCTTTTTTACCACTGCAGCACCTGGGTTTGTAGAAAGTTAGCAAAGTAATTTTTGGTACTCCAAATGGTAAACAAATGCAGCGGAATTAGCAAATATGTGAAGCAGAGGTTTGATTTGTTTGTTTCAGAGTGAATGGTTGTACCTGGCTACAGTTTTGAGACTTCTATAAATTGGCAGGTTTTTAGACCATATCCTTAAGAGTGTCAGGCTCATGTAAGGTGTTTTCTTTTTTTTAAATGAAATATTAAAAATGAGATCATCCCACCTGAACAGCTGGCCAGACTCAGTGTTGCCATTTAGCAGAAAGCATCTGACTTGTCTGTGGAAGTAGGTTGGGGCAGATCTCCAAGAACTACTTGATCTTAGGAAAAGATGATAAATTTCAGACACGTTGTTGGAGGATATAATTTTCTTTTTTTTTTTTTTTATAAAAAGGGGGAAAATATGTGCTTCCCCCAGAGTACAGTCTACTTGGAGAACTCATGGCTGTGCTTTGAGATTGGGGGAGTGTTTGACAAATGTCTCTCTGAAGCCTTGGCGGTTCCAAAGTTTTTACCTGATTAAATTTAGCACTGTAGGGACATGTTGCACGGAGAGTAGACGAATAGCATTGTAAAACTGCCTGCTTTATATGGTGTTTCCCACTTGTCATTTACTCCTGTGTGGCATTTCTTTAGGCTTATAGCTAAATGCAGCTTTCCTTGACTGATGTCTTGACTTCAGGGTTTCCCTTTCCCTACTGTAGCTTACTACCAAACTAGGAAGCTGTAACGTTACCTGTAACGCCCTGGATCAAGTCCCTGCTCTGAGCAAATGCTCCAGTAGCCTTCCTGCAAAGTGCTGGGTCACAGGATATGGAAACACTTGGATGGCTGTTTTCAAAGAGTTTAGAGTCTGTTTCTTCCCTTTTCTTTAAAAAAAAAAGAAAGAAATCATCTCTTGCAGCCTGGCACGGCACACACGTACTTAATAATCTCGGCTTGTCTCTGTGTAAATAATTAATCAGAAAGGGAAAATAATATAAATCCTAGTTATCATACTGCTATTAAAATTGCAGAAGCATTAGTGCATCCAGTAAGTATTGTTTCTGTAATTAGATAACCTTTCTGGGCTGTATCAGCACTTGGAGTAGGGCACACATGACCATCTGCTTGGGGACACCCATGGTGAGAAAGAGGAAGCTTTATTTCACTGCAAGATGTGGATTTCTTTGCAAAGGAAAGGTATTAGCCTAGTATGGGAACGGTGATTATTTATGCCTCCCTTTGGCTCAGGGGAAGACAGTTCTTGAGAGTTAACATGCAGCAGTAGAGGTCTGCCTTAGTTAATCCAAGGTCAGGATCACTGGGACCCAAGTCAGCCCCAGCTGTGCACCTCTCTGCTTCACTCTGGGTGGTTAACGTCCCAGCTTCGCTCCTCCTCTGCCATGCACTGCCCCACTGCTTGTGCCAGCAGGTGGGCAGAGAGTGCAGCTGGACAGGCAGTCCCCAGTGTGGGTTTCTATTGCTGCACAGTTACAAACCTGTCTGCATCTCAAGGCAGGTGTCCTCTGTTGTTGTTCTTGACCTGGAATAATCATTTCCCCAGACTGCTGGGGTGAAAAAGTGAGGGTGGATAGCTGAGCTGAATAACTGGGAACCTGTCATGCGTTTTCCCAGGATTTCTAGTTTTCTCCCTTGATTGCAGAGCTTTCAGTCTGCAGGGAAATGAATAAGTGAAGGAGTACATTGGGACTGCAAGATCCTTGCCTGTGGCTTAAATCCATGTTCTGTTGGACAAAGCTGGGCAAATATTCACCATCTCCCAAGCTGTGTTGCCTGCACCAATTCTTTCAGACTGCGGCAAGTCTGTTTGCAGCATCTGAAGACTGGAAGGACACACACTTAGGATTTATTTTATTTTATTTTTAATAAATGATACATCCTTTTGGCTGAAATGCTGAAAGAAAAAATCCCATCAAGACACTGCTGAATTTCTGTAAGAATGGCATTCTCTGTAATAGCAAATAATTCAGTCCTTTGCTCACAGTTTGAAGTCTTACTACTCGTGGCAGACAACCAGGCTTTTGTATCTGGGTACAATTCCATAAAATAACTATGCAGAAAGCTCATCCTACCAAGGAGGTGTGAGAGGGTTTTTTTTTGACAGTGTGTTTGCTAGGCAGCTTGGCCTCTCCCTGCAGGGACATACATGGGCTGCACTTGGCTTTCTTCTCTGGAGAGACCTGGGTTTAATTTTGTCTTGCTCTAGACTGCATACAAAAAGGAATCTGGCTCTGTCACTGCTTTCATTGCTGCATATTTTTTTTTTCCATATGGCAAAGCTAACATATGGCTGGTGGAAATTAGAGTATTTCTATTGCCCAGGTCCAGGACTGGATTAGAGTGGATGGTGTTGTTAAGGACAGTGACATATGGACAGCTGCTTTAGGAGCATCTTATTTAGCACTGATAAGATTTATACAGCCTAAGAGTCAATTTTACTAACTTGTGGTCTTGAAAGTGTGAACCTCCTCACAGGTTAATTTAAACTGGGTTTTTCAGGGGAGCCTGAACAGATTAGGTATCAATCCCATTACATTTTAATGGGAACCAGACACTTTTCTTCATTAGGTTCTTTTGAAAATCTATCACTTAAAGATCAATCAGTGGAATAATTGAAACTGGACCATATTTTAGTTGCACACAATTAGTTCAGGTTTGTGGCTTTTTTCAAGTGTCTAAATCACTCTTAAATGATTTGGAAACAAGCTTCTGTGTGCTGGCGTGGTGAGTGAATTTCACAACCTTGATTCTCATTCAGACACAACTCCTAGAGAGAATAAAACATCTCAAATCAGCTGAACTCCTGCAGAAAAGAAGTTTGTTTCCTTTTCACTTTCCTTGGAGACAATGACAGCAAAATTCTGGTCTTGATAGTAATTCTCAAACTAGCTAAGCCGCCTCATCACTGATGGAGAGGTCCACATCTTCTCTCTCCCTTCATTAGTGTGTGAATCTCTGGGACCAGTAGCTTTGTAGGGCTGATGAGCAGCTGTGTTGTGACCATATCCAGCTCTTTTCAAGCTTTCTAAGCCGGCCCAGGTCTTATCTTTTTCTGCCTTTGTTTTCCTTTGCAAGCAACCATGTGTGCATGCATTTTTGCTGTTACAAATGAAGACTGAATAGAAGTATTCCTCTTCTATAGGCAAATAAGTAAAGTGGAAGCAAATCTGCCTCTAGTGACAACTCCAGAGCGGCTTCATTTTTCTTTGAAACATCTGATGGATGAAACTGGTCAATCATCCAGAATCTAGTTAAAGTTGTTACACAGGATGGGGACTCCAAATGAAAAATAAATTATCCTCCAGCTGCTTCTGAGTTCTCTGGCATGTCCTATCAGAGGGATGCTCCTTGTACAAATGTTTCTATGGGCAACATGTGCTGTTCTGATAGCTACTCATTAGCTCTCTGCATTGCAAGCTCACTCTTTGTGCCAGTCAGGTTAATGCTGAGTTATGGAGGATCTCCTCTCCTACAGTGGCAGTGCAGCAGGTAGCCAGTCCCATTGGTGTGCAGATTTTTCAGTTGTAAAACACTCCAACTCTCTGACATGAGGCATAGCTGCAAGTGCATTGTAAAGGAACACGAGCTAGGTATGAACTGTTGATATAATTCAGTCATGTCCGCATTATCCGGTGAACTGATTTTCACCACGGAAATCCCTGCTCATGTTGGTTCTCATTTGCTGTTAGAAAATGCTTCCTTTATATTGATGTTTAAGATAAATACAAATGTTGATTGGAGAGGACACTGATTGAGTATTCCTTTTACAATAACTGAGCTATGGTGTGTAATCTGTTGAAGTTAAAATAAGAGCAGTATGTAGTGGTTTTATATTGCTCTCAGATTTTAAACTGTGACGTGCCTTCCCAAAGTGCTAATTTCAATGAACCCTGATTCCAGTCCTGAGAACCTTCATTTTGCTGAATGTTAGTGGTGGGAAGGGACCTCAAAACATAGTCTGGCTCAACCCTGCTGCCAGGGCAGGATCACCTAGAGTTGGCCACACAGGAACGCATTCAGGTGGGTTTTGAATCTCTCCAGAGAGGACGACTCCACAAGCTCTCTGGGCAGCCTGTTCTGGTGTTCTGCCACCCTCACAGTGAAAAAGTTTTTCCTTCTGTGTATGTGGAACCTCCTAAGATCCAGCCTGCATCTGTTGCTCCTTGTCCTGTCCTTGGACAGGAGCCTGGCTCTATCCTCCTGATCCTCATCCTTCACATATTTATAAACGTTAATGAGGTCACCCCTCAATCTCCTTCAAGTCCCTCAGCCCTTTCTCATTAGGGAGATGTTCCCCCCTCTTCAGTCTCTTTGTGACTCTCTGCTAGACTCATTCAAGTTGAGATACAGTGTTATCTGCATGGCTTTTCGCTCTCTTAATTTGCCCAGTTTAAGAGGAAAATTTAACCCTTTTTTGTCTGGGTCCTTGCACTATAGCTAGAGACATCTCTGTAAGCTCTCTGCTAGCAAACTGTTCTGACCTCAGTGGGCTCTGGGATATCTGCTAAATCTTCTGGTGGCACAAGCAGTGTTTTAACTGTGCTTGAACCTGAAGGTATGTGTGAGTGCAGTTTGTCAAAACTGACTTATGGAACATGGGACTCTTGCTAAGCAATGTTCACATCTGCTTTAGAAACGGATCCCTTTCCATGTTAATAAGCATCATCCTCTGGCATGTGCAGAAGTCATCATTGGCTATGAATGTATTGTTTTTTCTAGGCAAAGGTGCTTTTTTTTGTTTTCTACAGCTAGGAGCAGCCAGTAGAGGTTTAAAAGGTAGGAACTCTGGCCTAATGTTGCTTGTGTTGGAGTTGAGAGAAGCAGCTAAGCCTAATGGGAATGATTTTAAGAAGTATCTTGGGAAATTCTGTGGTAGTGGAGGCACTACGAAATACCTGGTCCCCAGAGTAGCATTGGGCAACCCTACCCTGAAGTTCAGTGAGATTCCTATATATGAATGCATGTAGAAGTTTGTATCTATGTGCCTGATCTGCTTCTGTGAGCTTGTATGTTAGAGACAGCATGGTTTGTAGCTAGCGGTTTGAGATGAGCAGTTGCCTCTGGAGATTCAGGAAGGGCCTCAAAAGGACTAGCCTGCCCCTGCCCTCAGTATATCCCTAAGGATTTACCTGTCAGGTCTTCATCTGTTCTTACTCAAAGGAGGTTTCTGTAGTAAGCCAGGAGAAACTGCTGCTGACCAGTGTTAATACTGCAGGGTACAGTCACAGGTAAAACTCACTTGGGACGTTACTTGTGCTGGAAAGCGTGAGCACATAGAGGTGTGCCCACAATCAGAGGGTTCAAATGTAGCACTGATCAATTCCATAGAATCAGAGTCATAGAATGGTTTGGGTTGGAAGGGACTTCCAAAGGTGATCTAGTCCAATTGACCTGCAGTAAGCAGGGATATCCTCCACTAGATCAGCTTGCTCAGAGCCTTGTTGAGCCTGACTTTTGAATAGCTCCAGGGGATGGGGCCTCAACTACCTCCCTGGGCAACCTATTCCATTGTTCCACCATCCTCATGGTAAAGAGCTTGTTCCTAAACTTTGTGCCTGTTAACAGCAGTGTTTGGCCATGTGGAATGGTATCATCTACACCTCTTGTACAGGAGTTCAAATGTATAAGTTGATGAACCCTAGGGCAATGAAAGCAGACTGAGCAGCATTGTACATGGCAAAGGGTTGAATGTCTGTTGTCACTGCCAGACAGTGGGTTTGACCATAAGCCCCTTCATTTCTGTGCAGCAGTATGGACTCCAGCAGAGTAGGATGTGTGGTGGTGCTTGGCAGCTTGCATCAGGTCAGTGTGTGAGTGGATCTGCTCTGTGCAGTGTGTGTTAGGGCACACACTCATTGAAGCAGCACATCACACAGATACGTGCAAGGACCCCAGCACAGCACAGAGCTGCTACTCAGTGCTGATGTGTGCATGTGAGCAGTGGTCCTGCTGCTGAACAAATCTGCATTTTCCTGCTTCAAATTGCCTGCTAAGTCTATTAGCCTTAAACCTCTTTCTCCCTCACCCCTCCCCGTGTCCCTTGTATAATGCAGTCAGGCCTTCTGCCTGGCACTGAGAATTATTTTTGTGCTTTAAATCTCAGTTTGAAAATGTCAAAGTTCAGATTTTGGAGAGAGAAGTCTGGGTGCTAAAAGCAAGAATGTTCTTTTTAATTAGAGTTATGCCCTCAAGCAGTGAGAAACCATTATGTTTTTATTCTTCCTCTGTACTTGTTCCAAAACCTGATATATATGATCAGACTAAAAGGTAAGTGCACATGAGTAAGCAGCTAAAGGAGTAAAGCTGATTCTATAAAAACCAAAACAAAACCACCACCATCCCAAAAAACCAAACAGGGGGAACTGCAAGTCTTGCTCTTCTATGTTTATTAAATAAGTGACATTTCAGACTATACTGCTGTTTCTAGAGACAAGGTATTTGAAAAGCCCATTTCTTACCAGAATACTGTTCTTTGGGTTGTGTGTGTGCAGCTGAGCACTGTTTGTGTGACATCTCTTTATTTGAGCATTTTCAGTGACTTGATATGATAGGTGACATGATACTTCAGCCAGGGAGGCTTAGGAAGATGCAGCTTTCCATGAGGGTGGTGAGCCACTGGAACAGGTTACATAGAAATTACATAGAATAAACCAGGTTGGAAGAGACCTTGAAGATCATCAAGTCCAACCCATCAACCAATCCAACACCACCTAAACAACTAACCCATGGCACCAAGCACCCCATCAAGTCTCCTCCTGAACACCCTCAATGATGGCGACTCCACCACCTCCCCGGGCAGCCCATTCCAATGGGCAATCACTCTCTCTGTATAGAACTTTTTCCTAACATCCAACCTAAACCTCTCCTGGCGCAGCCTGAGACTGTGTCCTCTTGTTCTGGTGCTGGCTGCCTGGGAGAAGAGACCAACATCTGCCTGTCTACAACCTCCCTTCAGGTAGTTGTAGAGAGTAATAAGGTCACCCCTGAGTCTCCTCTTCTCCAGGCGAAGCAACCCCAGCTCCCTCAGTCTCTCCTCATAGGGCTTGTGTTCCAAACCCTTCACCAACTTCGTTGCTCTTCTCTGGACTCGTTCCCAGGGAGGTGGTGGAAGCCTCATCCTTGGAGGTTTTGAAGGCCAGGGTGACCTGATCTAATATGAGGTGTCCCTGCCCAGGGAAAGGGGGTTGGAACTGGCTGATCCTTGAGGTCCCTTCCAGCCCTAACAATTCTGTGATTACTAAGGCCTGATACAGATGTATGTGCACCGGTGCATGTGCTGCCCACGTCAGTGTGCAATTCCTCTTGTAGGACAACCAGAAACAAATAATTTATTCCTTGTCTTGGTTTATTGCTGGGTGGACATCTCAACTGTAATGATCATTTAAAAAATTGGGGAACTGCAGTGCTACAGGCTGGGGTCAGAGTGGCTGGAGAGCAGCCAAACAGAAAGGGACCTAGGTGTATTGATTGACAGCCAGCTGAACATGAGCCAGCAGTGTGCCCAGGTGGCCAAGAAGGCCAATGGCATCCTGGCCTGCATCAGAAATAGTGTGGCCAGCAGGAGCAGGGAAGTCACTGTGCCCCTGTACTAGCTGCTGGTTAGGCCACACCTTGAGTCCTGTGTCCAGTTCTGGGCCCCGCAATTTAAGAAGGACATTGAGACACTTGAAGGTGTCCAGCGAAGGGCAATGAGGAGAAGGAGAGGGGAGAGGACTCAAGCATAAGCCCTATGAGAAGAGGCTGAAGAAGCTGGGGTTGCATAGCCTGGAGGAGGCTCAGGAGCTTCCCAGCTGTAGCTGAGGGCGGCAAGCACCATGCGGCACTGTGTGAGCCTGTGTGCCAAAGCCCAATTCATGTCATGCAGTTGTGTGGCTCCTTCCTGAACTGCCTGCTCTCTGAGTGGGCACTGTCAGCCCGGCTCTGGGAAAGTACCATACTGAGAGCATCAGCTGAGCTTTCCCCCGTACTTGTTAAATGTAACCATTCACACAGTCTCTGTGTAAGCTGCTTGCCCCCCAGAGGTGCTCGTGTGCCTGCACAGGATAGAGCCCCGCTCACGCTCACACTTGCAGATACATTCCTGCATAAATTATATTTATGTATTACATGAAAGACACATCAGACAATGTGTGAAACTCTGACAGGCAGGAAACTTTGAGATAACAAGAGGAAAAAAAAAAATCTCTCACCTTTTCTGGTTTATGTTTTTCCTGATAAATATTCTTGCTGTGAGTATTTATAAAGGAGGATGTTATCTGATGCAAGATACAAAAATAGGAGGGTGATATAGTGGAGAGAGAGGCACTTCACTTGCCCTGTTCCATCTTTGCCACAAGGTTGTTCTCTGCCTGGGAAAGCTGGGGGAAAGGCCTTATTATCAAAGGCATATGAGGCTTTAACTTCTGTCTTTAAGGTACATTTTTCAGTGTGGGCTGGTCCATGACTCCACATTGGACTGCCTTGTGGGGCTCACAACCTTCCATCTGAGAGCAGTGCTTGCTGTTAAATTATTCTGCAAATCCTGAAGTAGAGGAGGAGGTGAAAGCTGCAGCTTTGTGTTTAATGCATTGGGTGGAGAGAACTCAAATCCAGGGCTACTTATCCTTGACTATGGTTCAAATGCATGGTGGAGTCAGTTGACCTGAAAGCCAAGCAGTGTGGGCAGCCTGCATGCTGTGACACCTGAGTGCAGGAGGAGCTGCATGGCTGGCCCAAGGCACCTTAGATACCCATCTGGGACACATGCCTCAAGGTAGCACTGTTCCATGCAGCATAATGCAAACTGGGGGGACTCTTGCTATCAGCAGAGGCAGACTTGCTGGAGACTGCCAGCATATTCCAGCCACACAGCAATACCACTTTGGGGAATATCTTTTTTTTGTGTTAAGGAGACCTGCAGGTAGTCCCTGGTGAACAGTGGCTGCATTCACACTGACCTTCAGGCTTTCTCTGTCTGTGTAGGGCTGGGATGGACCCAGCCCTGGCGGTGCTGCTGGCTGCTTTGGCTCGGGCTTCACTGCTGCTACAGCAAACAGCTGAGAGAAAGTTTCTGGGTTATGGTAGCTGCTTTTCCATCATCCACTAAACTAAATCGTCTCATTAGAGTGATGCTTAGAAAAGATGTGTCATGACTGTAGTTATGCTTTGGACTTGTGATTTGAACAACAGATGTGTCTTCTGTCCAGAAGCCGGCATGTGTCTGAGACCAGATTTTCTCTTGTGGGTGAGAACTCAGGGGGATGAAAGGGACCATGAGGAGGGTGATTTAATAGAGCACTGATAAAGCCTGACTGAAGAAAACAGACTTCTGTTTTGTTTCTCTCTTTCTCTTGCTGGTTCATTAGAAAGTGTTTTATTTACTTAAAAGGTTTTTGTATTTATTCCCACCACGAGGGATGGAGTGAGGGAGGGCAGAGAAATCAAAAAGAAACATTGTGATAGCAGTTGCTGTCTGTCTAGATGCCAGCTTTCTTCAGGGAAAATCTTAACTGGCATGCTAGCTTGTTCAGTCTTGAATAATAAATAATGAGGTGCAAGGTGGACAGATGGGTGATGGATGAGTTTTGCAAGGCTTAAAGGGAGGATAATTTCCTATTATTTTACTTTCTTTTTTTTTTTTAAATCTTGATTCAAACAGAACTAGATTGTCATCAGAAAAGGAAGAAAAAAAATCCCCATCCTCCTACTTAAATGGAGTTTCATTTCAACTAGGCTGAAGAAAATCAAGTTTGCCTTATTTAAAGTAATTGTGTCTCCACAGGCAACACTGTTGGGGCGTTGGGAAGCCCTGAACTGGGTTTGTGTTATTCTCCTCAGTATTACAACAGAGGATGCAAAGGATGTTCACACAAGGTGCTTTCCCTTAATGACATTATCTTCATTTTCTTTTTCCATTCTCCTTAATAATCAGCTATTTGAGTCTGGAAATAAGTCTTGTGCTGCTTTTGGCAGTGCAATATGAAGTGGAAATGTGCATCTGTTTATTTTGACAGGGACTATCTCTTGTGAAGGTGTTTATTGTTGGTTCCTGTTTTCCCTGTGTGTTGGCAGTTGCCTCTGTTCTCTGTTATGTAGTGAAGATGTCAGGATTTTATAGCCTGGACTTTTGCATTCCCTCTTTTAAGTGATTGAAGATTATTCCTGGCAAATCAGCCTACGAAGGGCTGACACTGGAACAAGTAAAAAGACATCATGTTGAACCTACTTGTATAGAGCTACGTGCATGTCTCTGCATCCCACTACCAGCTGAGCTTCCCATCTGCTTCCTGTCAGGACATGGGGCAGCTGTGATATGCCAGGAGCAGTTGAGCTTAGAGAGAGATGCAGTGGCATGAAGCTCCTTTGTCTTTGTGCTGCTGGGAGATGTTAATGCTGTCTCCTGGCTCTTTTCTGCTGGTCAGCAATGCTGGAGCGTTCACTGTTTCCCTGGGGAATTACAGGAGTCAAAGATAGGTTAAATGAATGAAATTTGATGGCCTAAATAGAAGCTTGAATTGCATGATCAAAGTCCCTCAAATACTCTTGCCAGCTTGTCCTCTCCACTCTCTCCTGAGTCAAGTCAATCCCCTTCCCCAGGCAACAACTTCAGTTCTCACCAGTAGATGCAGCTGGCTGCCTCCTTAAAACATTTCCCCAGAGTCTCAGCCCTGGCCTTTGGTCTGAGTCCCAGATTTGGCTGCTTTCATCTGTGCTCTCAATCTGCACACTTGTGAGCTGGGCCTACTGTGTTGGCACCAGAAAGCATGAGCCACCTGGGAAATGAAGATATATCTCTGGAAGTTCTGTTACTGAGGAGTTTATGTAGCCCTTTACCACCAAGATTGCAGGGCACTTAATTGTAACAGGGGTACTTGATTTAGCTCTTCATTGACACGTGTTGCTCTGCTGGTGAGGGATCCTGGCTTCTCCCCAGTTCCATCCCTGGGGCAGTAGAGTGTCAAAACCACTGGGCTCTGGGTGACTTTTCTGAATTGCTGTTACATGCAAACTGCAGAAGAGAACTTCTAATCTTTCAGTTAAAAAGCCATGTGTAGAAGAGGCTGTCTCAGCTGCTCTGCCTTGATAAGAAGGAAAAGCTTTACAACTTGCTGTCAAGTCATAACTCCTTCGTGCACACACAGGTCTACTCTGCCAAAAGCAGACAGAAATGCAGAAGGAAAACCTCCCATCAGTTTCATCTCCTTATTGAAAACTATCTTGTCTGACAGTGAGTCTTTTGAAGATAGATGTTTTCCACCTGTAGAACTCGCTTAGGACTGGCAGCATCCCATTGCTGTTGCCTGAGGTCTTTCCTGTGTTCCCTCGCTGAGCCTTGCAGTCTGAGATTCTGCTCCTTCCTATTGAAATATGAAAAATAAAACAAAACTCAGACCTTAAGAGCACAGGTCCTTCTGTTAATCCCAAGCACATCGGTGTTTAGGCATCAAAAGCTTAATCGTCCGCTATTTATTCACTACTGGGAGGACATAGTGCTTAAGTTGATGGCAACACAAGAATTCCTACAAGTGTTTTCCACATGTAAACATTTAGGATGAAGGGAAGTAAGTGCCTCAGGTTAAAATAAAAAGCTTGCTTTGGACTCCTGGGTTACTGATCAGGAATTTCCATTGTTTGAGCAATGCTTCTAATCCTCTGATACAGCACTTGCTACTTCAGCTGATTATTCTAGGAAATGAGCATTACATTTGATTATAACATTGATTTTGCACTCATTAAATCCTAGCCAAAGAAGGTGTTAAAGAATATTGTTTCTACCTGAAAGTGTTTTGTTACAGGCAGCATTTGTGCTTGCTAAGTCTTCTCTTAAGCTGGTGGCTATCCTTTAAGAGACTTCATCGACTCCAGTGAGGGCATTGGTATGCTTGCCAAAAAAAAAAAAAGAGAAGCCCAGACACAAAAATCAGATCTTCTTCACTTTCTAGGGGTGCCTGTGCAGAGATACATGTATGCATCTGCCCTTTAAGGAGGTGATGCTCCAGGTGCCAGACTGCCTGGTGGCATGGGACATACTTATTTCAGTGGTCTGGGGCTTGGAAAAACTTCACATAATTGTCTGTGTATTAGAATCATAGAATTGTTTGGGTTGGAGGGGACCTCAAGGATCATTTAGCTCTAACTCCCCTGCCGTGGGCAGGGATCCCTCACACTAGATTAGGTTGCCCAGAGCCACATCCAGCCTGGCCTTAAAAGCCTCTAGGGATGGGGCTTCCACCACCTCCCTGGGCAACCAGTTACAACTAGATACTGTTTCTCTGATATTATTTATAGAAATAGAGGAAGTTTATGTTGAGGTAGTTTATTTAACAGTCAGAAGAGACTGCTGTGAGTAGGTTTCCTTACCAGCCTCCCCATGAATGTCACTTTGTGGCTCCTACTTCCCTACACCACTAAATGAATCATAACTTTATCTTGGTCTGAGGCATTTCTGCTGGAAGATGCCCAATCTTCCATATGAATTAAACCTGTGAATTGGTTCTGATTCTGTGAAGAGCAGCATCTATGTGAATTTCTGTGCTGCAAGTGGGTGCATGTGAATGTTGCCACGTATGAAGGCTCAGTGGTTGAGTTTATATTTATTCTGAAACCTTACCTGAATGACTGTGATAATGCCAATGATGATCACAGTGCCATGCAAAGTTCAGTCTGCTGATGGCTATGATGAGAAATTGCATGCCACCTGAACCTCAGTACCAGCCCAAGTGTGTGCTCTTTGCCCATGGCAAGTGGAAGGTGATTGTATCTAATGATACTGAGCAATGCTATAAAGGAGGATTAGAGGATGCTGGCTGTCCTAACCATTATGCACATCTGTGGGGTTATTCCTAGCCCGTTGCCTCTGGCCTGGCTCTTTCACAGCAACCTGTAAAATCCTGGATGCTAAGAGGTGCTAGATGCTCCCTATCCACCAGCTAAAGGTGAAAGAAAGGGACAGCAGAAACCTGGAATGTAGGGGGGTCTCCTTCTGAGTCAGCTGATCTATAAACATTCATCTATTATGCCAATTAAATTCTTAGAGAAGGTGAAGCACTGTGTAAGTGGCAGGTATTGTGGGAAGCCTGGGTCATTGCAATGCCAAAGGTGCAACCTGATGGACGGGAGATTAAACAGAGGTCTCCACTACAACTGCTCATTAATGATTCTGTAGCATTTTCCATGACAGAAATCTTCCCTGGGAATTGAAGGTGAACTCTTGATCAAAAGCCAAACTTCCCCCCCCCACCCTTTCTTTTATTTTCTTTTCTTTTTTTAATTCAGCTTTTGGTCAGTAAAAATTGGATGCAATGTTGAAACCCAGTATGAGCTATGAAAAACACTAACCTGAAGGTAACAGATGGTAAAAGAATAATGATGGATCCAGTCAACAATAATTTCCTGTCCTATAATTTCTCTTGGCTCTGGCACTGTGCTGCAAGCTGAAAGGCTGAGCTAATTTCCGGACTGTACCATGGCCTTTCTGTCTGCTGTGAGATCAGATCATATATAGGTCTGTGCTCCTCATTTTGGATGCCTGGCTTGATTCCCCTGAGAAGATTTCTGAGCTGATCTTTCTTCCAGCGCTTGCACTGACTGCGCCTGAGGCTGGACCCAGCCCCTTAGGTTTTCCTTGTAGTTCTACTTGCCAGCAGTCAGCTGAGCGGTGCTGAGTAATGCCCAAATGCTTTGGAGGTTGGATCCTGTGCAGTTTGGCCAGTGCCACACAGAAGATTACCTGAGGTGAATCCTCCTCTAGGTGTAGGCTAGTCCTTAGAGAATTCCAGTTAAACCAGTGCCCAGTCCCTAAAAGAGGAGGCACCCAGAGTTACTGGGATTTTTTTGGTAGGTTGGAAGGGAATGAAATGCCTCCTTTACAGCAGCATGGTACAGCCAGGTTTGTTGATGTTTATTAGGTAATGATGAGCTGTACTTTTGAAGTGCCTGTAAATAAGCAAACCAGCTACAGATGGCCACTTAATAGGCTCTGCTAGCAGGTTGTAATACCTGACCCCATGCACAGATGTTGCATTCCTTGAGCAGCTGTGCCATGCGGGTCCGCTTTCTACCGAGGAAACCTTCCTTACCTTCTCCAGCTGAATTTCAGCTTCTTGAAGCCTGTGTGCTTCCTCTCCCCCAACCCCAACTCTGTTCCCAAGGTATTATCATTTCTACAGTTTGTTGTTTGGAAAAGCAGGCTGTGGTGCCTGTCATCCTTTGTGTGTGCTTTGTCTTTGTGCCAGCTCGCATCCCGAGGAGCTGCAAAGTGGCACCCGCGCTCTCTGTCTCACAGCAGGCATGTTTTGCATTTACTGACACATGGGGAGTGACTGACTAATACTAACATGAAAACAATTCTGACAGAACAAGGGCTTGATGCAGGGGGAGGGAAAAAAAAAATATATATCCAGGAAAACAGAGCGTGTTCAGCATATGCTATTGCTTTCACCAGTTCGATAAATATTTATTGTATTTCTCATAATTGAGTTTCTCCAGTGTAAGCCTAAGTGGAAGATAGTGTAAGGAGAAGTCTAGGCAGATGGCCTTTCTTTCTTTTTTTTCTTTACAAAGAAAAAAAAAGGCCAACAAACAAAAATAAACCAAGATCCCTGACCCAAGCACACCAGCAGAGGTTTCTCACAATATAAATGAGAAACTACTCCAAAGGAGATTTCTCCAAGCGGTGAATAGAAAGGGGGAAAAAAAAAACAACCATCCAGCAATAGGAGAGGGGGAGAAAATGCAGCCTTCACAGCCACCTCACTGCACTGATCTGGGGCTGGGGGTGTGCTTGCCTTGGGAAAGCTTCGTGCAGGAAACCTTGTTGTTGGATGAGGCCCTTTCATCACCAGGCGCTTTTTGAAAAATTAATTTGTGGGTAGGAGAAGGCAGTAGCTGAGGCCATAGGAGTCCACAGTCTGAATTCATTACAGGTAAGATGATAGAGAAGGCACTTCATCTGGTGGGAATAAACCTAAAACTCCGTGGGTCTCGTGCTGCCTGGTTATTTTTGCCTGCCCACTCTGCCTCCCTTGGTTGAGCTGTTGGAGCCCTGCTCCTTGGATTTAACGAGAGTCTTCAGGCTGTTTGGAATTTGTCATTTTTAATGCTGCTTTTTGGCAGGAGCATCCATGTTCTGTGACATTTCCCTTTAATTTAGAGCCACTTTGGAGCATCTGTAAATGGTCATGAGATAGGAATTTTAATTGTTTTAATTATATTTCTCTCTCTCTCTCTCCCAACCCCCTTTCTCCAATGGACCTTTTTTATGTTTTACCAGAGAGAATTTTCTTCCTCCCAATGCATTTTTCAGATACTGACATCTGGAGACATTCATCAAAGAAAAACTTCTAGTAGAAACCAAAAATCCATTAATGAAGCTGGAACTATTTGCATAGTAGAAATTATACTTAATAACCTTTAAGGGGGGAAACTGGTGTGATTGATGTAGAACACAATTATAGTTAATGGTCAGGGTGCAGGATGTTAATGCCTATTGTTTTTCAGATCCGCTGTTCAATCTGTGGCACACTGGGGCCAGTGCTCCTTTGTAGGCACTGGAACTGGAAGAGGGGGCTGCTCCAAATAACCCCAATGAAGGGTATCATCTGGGGTTCCCATTACACCTGAAAGCTGTCCTGCTGAGGGGTGAGAGGCACCTCACACAGCAGAGAGCAGCTTTCATGTTTGTAGCAGCTAAGCTTTTCACCAAGGTCTCTAGAAGTGCAATAGCATTTATTTTGGTTCTGTTGGAAAACAAAACCCACAAAAAACATCAGTAGGGATTGCTGTGTTAGGAAAAGAGGGGAAAAAATAGAATAGAATTAACCAGGTTGGAAGAAACCTTTGAGATCGAGTCCAACCTATCACCCAACACCATCTAATCAACTAAACCATGGCACCAAGCACTCCATCCAGTGTCTTCCTAAGCACCTCCAGTGATGGTGACTCCATCGCCTCCCTGGGCAGCCCATTCCAATGGCCAGTCAGTCTTTCTATGAAGATTTTCTTCCTAACATCCATCCTAAACCTCCCCTGGTACAGCTTGAGACTGTGTCCTTTTGTTCTGGTGCTGGTTGCCTGGGAGAAGAGACCAATCCCCACCTGGCTACAACCTCCTTTCAGGTAGTTGTAGAGAGCAAGAAGGTCTTCCCTGAGCCTTCTTTTCTCCAGGCTAAGCAACCCCAGCTCCCTCAGCTTCTCCTCATAGGGCTTGTGCTCCAAACCCCTCCCCAGCTTTGTTGCCCTTCTCTGGACACCTTCCAGCAACTCAACATCTTTCCTAAACCAAAGGGCCCAGAATGTTTGCTTCAGACTGGGGTGTCTAATGCTGAGCTGCTTTTACCTCCCTCTTATGTGAAGGGCACAGGGAGACTATTTGAAGAGGACAATGTTGCCTATGGTGGCCATGGATATGGCAGACTTTGGGGGTTTTGTTGGCTTCTTCTTTTTTTTTGAAAGTTCAGGTGTTGCATGTGTCCTGCAAAGATGGGTTAATGGAGCAAGCAAGCATGCAGCCCAGACAGTCACTGGGAAAAGAAAACTGCAAAGCTGACACAGATGCTGATGGTGTGCCCTGCGGGGGAGCTGCCTAGAGCTAATCAGGGCTGACTCCGTTAAAATAAATGATTTTTGCACCAGCATGAAGGAGATAGCTGGGAATTGGACCTCTGTGTCTGTCTTCTCCCCCTGTGGTTCAAAAGGGAGCTCAGCTCACTCTCCTGCAGCTTCACTGCTGCACCAGTCTCAATGGGAGCCCACCAAAGGGGGTCAGCTAACTCAGCTCATCTCCCAGCTGGAAAAGGGTAGGACCCTGCACACAGCCAGACAAGGGAGGAACTTGATAAACCTCTGTAACTCTGTCACATTTTGGTGTCTGTGAGCAGTTGTTACACTCTGGATTTGTAGTAGATTTTCATATTTTTGTACTGAAGTGATTAATCTGCAATTTCAAGATCCAGTGCATAATGTTAGTGCTGTGTAACACATGTAGTTGAGTAACTACACAGCTACCCCTTTCTCATTTCTGTGCTTTCTGGTCTTGGGTGCTGGGTCTCTAGCACTTGGGTCCTGGCTTTGGCCAGACAAAGAAATTATTCTCATTCAACATAAAGGTAGAGGCATAGTAGCATCTGCTGTGTTTGAGGTGAAGGGCTGAGCTCTGGGGAAGGAGATGTGCATTTCAGAAGCTGTGTGTACTAGGAGCAAAACAATCATGAGGGAAAAGCAATATTGTGTAGAGGAGCCTGAACTATTTAGGGGACTTGTTGTTTGGTAGGGCTAGTCACCCTGGCAGCAGAGAAATAAGAATTCTGTTTTCCCCATTCTTTTCAATCTGCAAAGCAGCAAGCAAGCCTTGCTATGTTTTATTAGTGGGACCGAAGAGCCAAGTCCTTGTTTGCATAGAGGACCAAGACAGATAGCAGAAGACGTTGGCGTTTCACTACCTGCCCATCCTGGGGTAGGCACAGCAATGCCAAGGAGGAGTGAGGGGGGCCTGATGCATTTCTCCCCGTGGCTGCAAAGTTGCAGCAAAGGTACTGCATAGGAGAGTGCTAAAGTTCTGTATTCCTCTAAGGACTTCCAGATTATGGAGTTTGTTTTTTCCATTTTTTCACAGGGATCAAAGTTTTTAAGCTGATTTTTCATTCAGATGTCTAACTGATAGTGGTGACAGCAGAGGGAATGAAAGGAGGGAATTATTGTCTGTGCATCTCATTTAGTCATTCTTGTGGCTGCCTTTATCTGTGAGAACATTTCTGTTCCTTAAAGCCGCACTTAACGTGAACATAAAACCTTTTTGGCAGGTGGGCTCTGTGCTGGTACCTGGATTTTTGGATTTCTCTGTGACAGATGGAGTCTTTGTCCCTTTCAGATCTGGGGCTTTGTGCTTCCATTCGGTTTTCATCTGCCTTTTTATTTATTACTCATCAAAGGGAAACACCCTAAAGGAATCAGGGGGGAGGGGGAAAGAAAGAAAGTTTAGCATTTTTCAAGCAAAAAAGAACTTAAATGAAGACCTACCATCTATACTTCATGAGTTTGGGGTCATCTTGATATATTTTTGCAAAACTTTCTTTAACCAGAGCATGATTCATGATTAAATCACAAATGTTCGTGTGAGAGAGTTGCAGGATTCTGTGTACTGAAGAGTTTCCTCTGAGAAATTATCATTGGTAATGACAGAGGACAATAGCTTCACATCCTCATAAATGCTGATCACTGTAGTTAAAACTCAAGCAGTGCTAGTCCTCAGCTGCCCATAGTACTGCTAAAATATACTGGTACAGACTAGCCCAAGCATGCAAGTGTATGCTTCAAAGAGAAAGGGCTCCTTGCTGCACGGCCTCTTTTGCCACTGTATGCTCTTTAGCCCTGCCTGAAATTGGACTGCAAACAACACTCTCTGATGGATTTGCCAACCTGAGAAGAATGTGAGGTCTGGAGGGGCCACTTGACATCCAGACTCTTCATAACTCTGCAAGCTCAGACTTGAAGTTTAGGGCATGGCCTGGCCTTCTGGGGGAGGCAGCTGCAAAGAAGTAGGTGATGCCTGTAGCTCTGGTTAAATCAAAAGGTGCAAAAAAGGCAGGGCTCAGCTCTTCTTCCTGCTTTCCCTCCTGCTCTGCAGCAGACCTGATTTCATATTCCAGGCATCCCTGCACCTGATGCCTCCACGGTGTGAGTGGGAGTTCAGTGAGTAAGTTACGGAGCAGCCTTGTCCAGGCGGCAGAATGAGCCCAGCATGCTCACTTCCTTCCCCGGGTTTCTTGTTTTCATTAGCCACCCACTCAAAAAACAAGTAAAACTTAAAATTTACTTGCTAGTGCAGCCAGGAGTGCAGGTCTCTCTGAGAAAGCAAATCAGCTCACCTGCTGAAAGCTACAGCATGGAAGATAAGAAACAAGATGCTTAAATTGGGATCCTATTCAAAACTAAGTCTGTGCATGATTATACTTTGTCTTACCACTCCTTGAGGATGTTTAGAGGACATTAATGACTTGTCTTTCAGTCAGAGATCCCAGAGCAGATTGTAGATTGTACACAGTATGCTAAATCTGTTTTGCAGTCTAAGGCACGCCTGGACCAGTCTGAGGCATGTTTCATTTATATTATAGTGCCATTAGGTGGCATAAAACCTAATTTGTTAAGCTTCTACTTTGCACTCACTTGAGCTAATCCATGAGCCCAGTGCAGCTGGTGATGAGTAGCCTATGCAGAGCTCTAGGTACACCCACAGCCAGGCTCAGACCTTTGCTGGGGGTGTGTATGCAATCTGGATCTGTATGTATGACCCTGGGGTACAGCTGTCAATGGGGCAGTTGTTCCCAGCAGCCAGTACTGAGACGTAGCCATCTCCAGGATGGCCCAAACTATGTGGCCCAAACTATGACAAATCTACAGATTAACTATTCAACCAAACTTCTTAGGATTAGTGGCAAATAAGTTTGCATTTGTTAGAGATTTGAAGAGAAAAATTAGAATTGCTCAGACAGCATTTGACTTAGATTCCTCCTTTTGCAGAAACATCCTGGAAATAACTGATTAAGGCTTCAGTCTTGAATCTTCTCTAATATATTATGCTTTCGTCTCTTTGCTTTCTCCTTCAGTCTGACCAGCAGAGTGGGCTGTGAAGTGATGCTAGTAAAGTGATGTGTCCAGAGAAGGGCAACAAAGCTGGTGAGGGGTTTGGAGCACAAGCCCTATGAGGAGAGGCTGAGGGAGCTGGGGTTGCTTAGCTTGGAGAAAAGAAGGCTCAGAGGAGACCTTATTGCTGTCTACAATTACCTGAAGAGAGGTTGTAGCCAGGTGGGGCTTGGTCTCTTCTCCCAGGCAACCTGTGACAAAATAAAAGGACACAGTCTCAAGCTGTGCCAGGGGAGGGTTAGGCTGCATGTTAGGAAGAAGTTCTTCCCAGAAAGAGTGATTGGCCATTGGAATGTGCTGCCCAAGGAGGTAGTGGAGTGACCATCACTGGAGGTGTTTAAAAAGAGATTGGATGAGGCACTTGGCGCCATGGTTTAGTTGATAAGATGGTGTTGGGTGATAGGTTGGACTTGATGATCTCAGAAGTCTTTTCCAACCTGATTTGATCTATTCTATTCTATTCGGGGAGAAGCTCTTTCTATTTGAGAACATGCAGCAGCACTTTTCCCAGGGTCCAAGTTTAACTTCAGTTGACGGTCTCTAGTTGTAGTACTGGTCCAGCCAGGTGGTTTGGCCTTTGAAGCCTGGTGAGATCACAGGCACAGACAGTGTTAGAAGCACAATTGGACTGAGTATTACAGTTTCCTCAAAACAAATCTCAAAGCCACAGATAATTGAATGGATCTTCTCTGTGCACATTCCAGTTTTGCCAGCTCAAGAGAGACGCTTTGAAGTGCTTCATTTTACCCCCAATTAACTTAAATGCATCTTTTCTTGAGCTCTTGAGAATGGAAATCCTTCCAGATTGGCTGTCTTAAGTCCTTTTTTTGGTAATACTTTTTAACTATTAAAACAGGCAGAAATGTGAGGTTCACACTGATTGCACCAAATTCTTTAAAATAAGAGCATTCATGTGAAGTATTATATTTTCACCTCTATGAAAATAAGGCTCTATGTGCAAAGTAGATAGCCTGACAAGTGATCATTACTTTCTGTGCAGTGTAATGGCCCTGAAGTACCACAGGAAAAAGACAAACCAAATGAAAATAACAAGCCAAAAAACCCACCTAAAACCCTGCCACTTTAACTCATTCACTTGTTAGGGTCTAAGGACTAATATTAAATCCTCCTACCAGAATATCAATATTCTGGGGGTAAGCCACTGTCACCCTGTTTTGCATCAAGATTCGGATGTATCAGAAACTAGTGCAGTTCTAGATTGCCACAAAGGAATAAAACTTGCTTTGGAGTGGCCAGAGTGGAAGGAAATAGCAATTTTTATGGCTCTGAATGTGGCTTAAGTGATGTCATTTGCATGGAGACTCCATCTTGTATAAATGAATAGGCTGCATGCTGCATTTTCTTTTTCTTATTCCCTCCCACCTTGCAATACACAGAGATGACAACTTAGACTTTGCACTGCTGCATTGGGCTTCAGCGGGCAAGTAAGAGTAAAATATAAGATAAGGGCAGGAATAATGCTGATGAAAACCAAGAAACAAGGCACTGGAGAGAGAGAGCTTCTTGAGAAAGGAGTTAAAGTAGACAGAAACCTGTTGGATTCTTCCAACATGTGAATGCTGAAGTACTGTCAGCTAAGCAGTAGTAAAGTTTGGGAGTACAAGTGCATTAAAAATGAGAGACTGAGCATAAGCAAGGTGGAAATTGGAGAACTATTGAGCAAGTTACAGAAGCTCTCCTTGTCTTTGACTGAAACCCTGCTAGCAAACTTGTGAGCAAAAAGTTATTGCTTTATCATTCTACTTTTATCTGGCAATAAATTCTCCCAGATGTCTGGAGCACAGCAAATTCCACCTCAGCATGAGGAAAAGCTCCTTTGCTGTGAGGGTCCTGAAGCACTGGAGCAGGCTGCCCGGAGGGGTTGTAGAGCCTCCTTTTCTGGAGATATTCCAAACCTTCCTGGGTACATTTGTATGTGGCCTGCCCTAGGTGATCCTGCTATGGCCAGGGGGTTGGACTTGATGATCTCCAGAGGTCCCTTCCAACCACTACCATTCTCTGGTTCTATATAACAGGAACACTTAATTTTGCTGCCTGAACACATAAAATTGCAGTGCAACAAGAGAACACCTAATAGCCAATGTATTATCCCCAAGGAAGGAAATGATCCATTAGCAAAATGCTATAAACTGGCAGGCAGGAGGGCAGCTAAGCATTTTGACCCTATTAGCCTGGAGATAGGAAACCTAGTAATCCTAAATGTGATTGCCTCAGAGATAAGTTTAATTACTGAAAATGCTAGAACTGCAGAAAGCCTGCAAAAATCCATCTTTCTTTGGGAGCAAAAGGAAGCAATGAGGTAGTCTTGCAGCTAGAAAAGGGGACAAAGAGCCCCATAATTAGTCCATTTCATCTTTATGTAATGCTACCACATAAAATAAACCAACCCTCTCCAGGGGGTTATGGGATGCCCTCAAAGACATATTCCTGCTTCATCTTTCTTTCCTTTTAGTGCTTTTCTTTAGCATCTGGAGGATGCCCTAAGTGTGTGAATAGAAGTATGTTGTGTCCCATCTTTGCAGTTAGGAGAGTGCAGAGAAAGTGTGATCATATAGAGCCACGTGTACAGGGAAGCTAATTTCATGAACATAAGAACTCCATAGTGCTATTAATTTTTGTTATCACAGAATGTCATGGAAAATGTTGTGTGAGATAGGGAATCTCTTGGAAACCAAAGGATTGTTCTATAGAATGTTTTAATATCAAACTTAACTAAGAATTCAATCAAGCATCCAAGTAGGGGAGTGAAATGCTCATAATATGGATTCCTTGTACAATGGCTGTTTGAAGGGCTGCTCTGTGTTTATTCAGTAGTTTGTACTTCTGGGAATGAAGGTCTGAGGCAACTCATGCTGCAGCTGAGATCTGGAGGAAAGAATCAAGTGACAGGCAGCTATGTTGTCCCAGTCCTGTGTGCTCAGAACTTATTTGGGGGCAGTTAAAAGAAGTTCAGCCATAGGAATACAAGAATCTAAGTAGAGAATATTGAATGGTTTTTTTTCCATGGCACTATCTCACTCTCTTCTGTTTATCTATGCAAGTAGAAGCAGAGGGTTTCCAAGTTAGCACTGATTTAGGTCCTTGCTGTGATGGTGCTTTTATCAGCAGCTGTTGGCTACTTTAAATAAAACTCTATTTACCTTGCTTTATGTTGTTTCATAGAAATTCCTCCAGCAACAGCTAAGGGAAATTCCAAGAGTCAAAAGTTTAGCTAAATGTAAGTCTGAACAGTGGTGTGTGTTATCTACCTCTGTGTCCCTGCCTGCCTTTAGCCTTTGTCTATTTGTCTGTATCTATGGAATAGTTTAAGTTACCTCAGTGAAGTCTTGATAATCTCCACCAAGTTTCTGAAGTCAAAAGACCAACCTCAGGAGAAGTATCATGCATGGATAGGGGTAGAAGAAAGGGCTGACATCAAGTGGACCTGAAGTGTGACTCCTGCATTTGTTTTTCTAGGCTTTCTCAGGAGTAAGAGCAAAATTAACTAACACTGAGAGGTCAGCTGCATCAAACAATGCCCTGTTCAATACCAGTTGTCCTGTACTTTTCTGGAAGGGCTTGGCATATCCTGGATGGGTTCTGTGTGTTCAGTTGCTAGTATGAAGAGAGCTGATTATCAGATCTCTGAAACTACCTGTTGTGTGAAATGGTGAGAGCTCTGAGTGGAGATTTTTGTATCTGTTATGGTATACCAGAACATTGACTCACGGAAGCAGCTCAGAAAAAGATCCACAGATGTGTACTCAGAGCCTTGTTAGTTTAGTGCTTAAAACTGCTCCAGTAACCCATGATTAAAACAAAGCAAGGACTGTGTTCACAGGTGGGAGGCTTAGGCAGCTCAAGCCAGCAAAAGACAGTCGTCTTTTCCTGGGGGAAGAGGATGAAGGAGAAAATGCTGTGATCCTGGAAACCTCATGTTCATTGTAAGGGGCTGGAAGGAAAACCAGCTGTTCTACTTAGCTGAAAGCCAGTGCAGACTTTGCAATTGGTTTTTCAAACATGGTGGGGTGGGTAGGAGAAGTTAAACTTCAGGGTATGTTTGTGCAGTCCACGGAACAGTCTCTATGATTGAGGATAAATAATTGTGCTCTTTAACATCTTAATAACTGAGTGTATCGATCATGTGGGGAAAAACCCTGCCTGAACAGCTAATTGAAACGGCAGTTGATTAGCAATGGGTGCAGCACTTGCTGTCATGGGAGGGTAACTTGTTTTTAAGGTATCACTTGCAAAGGACTGGCATTGTTGATGAGCTTAAGGAACAGCCATGCCCTTATGTCACTGCAGGAGATGGACTGATCAACTGAGACTAGCAGGGGAGGCAGGGGCCCCCTATGGGTGGTGGAAAGGCAGAAGCCTCCACCGAATATCTTGCTTTCTCATTCCCAGGCTTGGGTGTGCCATGATGTGGGGCTACTTCAAAAAGCTTCCAGCAATTCTGAGACTTCGAAAGAGCAGGTGTGAGAATTTCATTTTAATGCACTGCTGCCAAGCCTAGGGTCGTTGGTAATATCTTGAAGAAGTAACAAGCAATTGTGGAAACTGTGTGTCCCCCAGCCGTTCTACTTCTGCTAGGCAGTGCTGGGTGTTTTATCACAAATTAATCATGCATTCTGACAGTAGCTGGAGTGGCATTTTCTGCTAAACTTCTCCCTTTAATTAAACATAGATGCTCCATCTTCAGGCTGACAGTCTTGGGACACCTGTTTAAGTTTTTAATTGAGGCCAATGGTTTGTCTGCTCCTCGTGCAGTTCCTTTCTGCATCCTCTCATCTCCACCCGTGCTCACAAAACATACCAAGCAGGGCTACAGATATCGAACAGGACAGGCTGGGCTGACAGCTAAGGTCACTTCAGTGAAGAACTGGAGCTCTTGTGTGCTTGAACTGAGAAAGCTGCTGCATCTGTTAAATGCAGATTGACAGCAGTGTCCAAGAGACAACCTTTCTTTTCTATAGGAAGCATTTAATTACTGCTTTGCATCCAGTAGAAATGCTCACAGGTTTCTGCACTCAGATCATGGTGTGTCTGATGATAGTTTTCTTTTTCTTCCATCTAGCCTGCTTGAAATGTGTGTGAGAGAGATTTTTGTGGGGGATTTGGAGCATTAAAATGCTCTTTGTTTGTTTGTTTGTTTATTTTCTTAGAATCCCAAAATGTTGAGTGAGTGAACTGCTCTTTTCTTGTGCCAATCTAGAGGTATCTGCCCTTGCTGTGAATGATCTTAAAAGGCTGGTCTGGAAATATTGTCTTGCTTAGCGATTATGTTCTGAATTGAGTGTTTATGCTTCGTTCCTTCAAAGGGAGGACTTGGCTTTTTCTGTTCTTTTATTTGGATTTATAGTGCTTTTCTCAAGTCAAGAATGGTTTGGGGTTTTTATTACTTTTAAGTAATACACTTTGCATTTTCAGTGCCTTTCCAGCTCAGGATCTTTGAATACCTTGCAAGTGGTAAATAAGCTATATATCACTCCAGGTCTGGCTCCCTGCAGGACTGCCTTGCCCACCACATAAGATGCTTGCTGATGGTATCTCTTTGTGGAAAAACTGGAGGGTCTTCATGGCCTTTCAGCTCTCTGAAGACACAATTTTTAGTAAACAGCTTTTCTGGGTGCTTCAGTTCTGTAGGGAAGTAAACCAGAGCTCTATCTGCTCATTCTGCACCTGTTTCAATAGAGCAATTTGCAAGGTAACAGCTGTCAGATGGCAGCTTCTGGAAAAGAGGCCTGGAATAATATCTCACTTACTCAATTGACTTAGGTCAGTGTATACCAAGGCTGTTAGTATGACTAATATGCATCACTGTACCTTGCACCCAGTTCAAGAAGTTCATGTCTTAGGCTGCAGCAGGAAGTCTTCCCTGGAACAAAGTAACTTCATGTTGTTGGTGTTTTGTATGATGTAAGAGTCGCTCAGAATCCTTCCTGATTGCTTCATTTGTGGCAGCCTGCCAGCTGCAGTCTCATACTATATTGTATCATATCTGGTTCACCTTCCTTTGTGTAAGGGTGATCTCAATGGCCCCATAGGCCGTTTCACTTTTCTGTCCTGATGCTGGCACTAAGATCAAGATGTCTCTCTCTTTTTCATAATTGTGACAAGTAGTCTTTGTAGTCTTATGTGAACTTCACTATCCTGTTGAAGCACTTCATGTTTGACTGGACTGGACTTGCTGGTGTTTTTTTTTCACCAGAGTCAAGAGTCTGGATCTGAAATTATAGACAAAATCTGAATTTCAGGCACAAAGTTCCCCTATCCTAACTCAGGTTGGAGAGACAGGAAATTTTTCACTTGGCTGCGGAGGAGGTCAGAGGACTGTGGGAGGCTCTTGAACAGGGGATGGATTGGGTTGAAAAGAGGGAGAGATTTCCAAGCGCTTTATTGTTAGATGGAAGTTGTAAACTGTGTGGTAAGGAATCCCCTGGGAGTTATTCTCAACTTTGGGAAAGATTCTGCTGCTTAAATACAGCTTGCCTGATAATGGGCAAATGGTCTCTCCCTTGCTGCTCTTCTCTCCTCCCCATCATCTTTTGAGTGGCACCCTTGGGAGCAAAAGGCTGCTGTTGGCAGTGACTTGCTGCCTGGAGACAGGTCTTTCCCAGCTGTGCTTAGGCTTTATGTGCTTCCTGAGAGAGTAAACTTTGTATTCAATGCCCTACCATGCTCAGAAATTAATTTATTTACAGGCAACTTTTTTCTTTTCTTTTCTTTTTCTTTTTGTTTTCTTTTCTTTTGCCATTTAAAATTGTTTTACAGTAGTCATGAACTTGACCATGCTTGGGCTTTTTCTTCTTGTTTTAATGGTCTTCCTTCCAGGAAAGGGCTTGACAAGAAAGAGGCAAACTTGACTTAGAATCATAGAATTGTTTGGGTTGGAAGGGACCTCAGGGGTTATCCCGTTCCAACCCCCCTGGCACAGGCAGGGACACCTCACACATCAGGTTGCTCAGAGCCACATCCAGCCTGGTCTTAAAAACCTCCAGGGATGAGGCTTCCACCATCTCCCTGGGCAACCTGTTCCAATGACTCACCACCCTCATGGGGAAGAACTTCCTAACAGAAGTGTTCAGAACAGAAGTTCTTTTACAGAAATGTGTATTAGAGTGGCAAACCCTCTTTGGTTTGTTTCTGTATTGTTGTTTGAGTGATGTGCAGCCCAGAGGAAACTTGATGGTGGCTAGAGAGGAGACAGAGGCAATTGGTGCTTCCTACTTGACCAAGGAAGGTTGACAGCACCACACTGAGTGATGGTGTTTGAATGTGAAGAGTTGGTAACAGGAATCAAGTCCTGAAGCTCAATTATTATCTGAACTCGCCAAGTTTTAGTAAAATACAAAACCTAACAAATGCTGACTCTTGCTTAAATCATTGATGACCACATCTAGGTGCTGTGCTGACTGTTAGTTCCCTTACAAAGCAAGGAAAACTCAAATAGCTCTTTGTTAGGTACAGTTATCTGGGTATTGCTCATATACCTTTCTCTCCAGGGCTGGACTTTGTGTTGATGTAGGCACAAGGCGGCAATCAAAAGAATTCTTGCACTGGCTCTGGATCCTTCTACCTTGATTCAGACTAGTGAACAAGTGCAGAGCATGTATGGAGCTGCTCCCAGGTCTTGTGGCAGACTGATGTGGATCTTCATACTAAAATCTTACTGTTTATGAAACATACTCCCTTTCGCCCCTCTCTCTGGGATTTGCCCAGAAATGGCTGGTGTCTGATGATAGCCTGATAGCATTTGTGAATGAGTTGGTCACAGGCCAATCCTTAATAGCCATCTGTATTTCTCTGTGTCAGAGCAGCACAGTTGGTCTGATTAGCACAGCTCTAGAGAGGCCACTGGCTAAATATCACAGTGAGTAAACCTTAGCCTTCGGCGCTGGACTGTGTCCATCACACCAAGAGGTAAAGGGATGTGGGTTTTGCTTTTTACAGCCACTGATGATGCTGTTTGGTCAGAGCCTGTCTTTCTGATCCAAAACGTTTTGAGACAGGTTCTGATTCCTTTAATTCTGGCTCCATAGTAACTTAATTTGCCCACAGCCATACTGGTGAAAATAATTAAAGAGCAAAGGATTATTTGGTGTGAAGAAAGGTGGAAGAATTGGACCCTTGATTAAAGCACTAAAAATAGCAAAATAGAGTTTCAAAGAAGATGTAATTGCTTCTTTTATCTTCCCAGCTCTTATCATTTGTGAAAGTTACTGGATGTTTCTTGGTGTGTTTTCAGACCTGTGACTTGATTGCATATTGCAGAGCCTTTTATGCAGCTCCTGAACATTGCAGCAATCTCTGCTTAAACAAATGTAACAATGGCAGTCAGGTACCTATTGCATTTGCTATTTTTGTCCTGTCAACTCGTCCTTTCAAAAGACACAATTTGAAATCAGTTTCTTCCATATTTATTCCCCATCAGTGAACTCCCAGATCAGATTTGCTCAGGTTTAAAGTCAAAACAAGGTTTCTGTACCTGCCGGTGCTGAATGCTCAGCCTGGTGTCTAAAACTCAAGCTGTGTTCTTCCTGCCGTGTGCATTACTGTGTCACTAGTCACGGCTCTGGAACCAGCCTCTGCTGGCAACTTTGCTGGAGATGCAGGAGGTGGGGAAAAAAAAATTTGTTTGCTGGTCTGCACAGTTTTTCTGTTTATCAAAGAACTAAACATGCATTAAGCCATACTTCTTTCTCCTTTGCCACGGGGTAACTGACGTTGTCAGACTTGCTCCAAGACTGAATGCAGCAATGGGTGGTACCAGAGTGTCTTTTAACTGATGTTACCCTTCTGTTTAAAAGCTGACAATATACCACCTCCTTCAGTTTATAGTCTTTACTGTTTTCTGATGCAGCCCACTGAAGAGAGAAAGGGGTGTACAGCAGCCCATAGTACTGTCCAACATGCTGTGACAGCTTGCCAATTTCTTGTGTTTTCTCAGCAAGGCTCTTTTCATAATTGTCAGAAGGCTTTCACTTCTTCCATTAGTTTGATGTCCTCATACTGCAGCTCATAGGATTTTACACTAAATATTTCATGTTGGGAAGCATAAAGGGCACTTCCCCCCCCCCCCCCCTTTTTTTTTCTTTTCATTGTTTTGATTAGGAATTCCACTGATCCCTGTCCAGAAGAGCCCTTACCAAAATGCAGCTAGGGAATTAATAAATGAAAAGTACACAAAAACTGTTTTGTCAAAGTTAGAACAATAAGCATTCCTACAGCTCCTTTCTCTCAGCCTTCTTAGCCTGAACAGAGAGATAAATTAATGTTCTGTTAAGAAAGTGTTGCTTTCCTTTTGCCAAGTTGGTTTTGGCTTGAATGCCGTGCTGTGTGCATAGGAAGTTGTTAAAGAGATGGGGAGAAGTAAACTTTGCTTTGGAATTCAGGAATGTTCTGGGGTCTCCCTTCATTACAGTTTCTCTTTCTTTTACTTTCTCCAAGCTTCTGTATAGAATCATAGAATCAGTCAGGGTTGGAAGGGACCACAAGGATTATCTAGTTCCAACCCCCCTGCCATGGGCAGGGACACCTCACATGAGATCAGGCTGGCCAGAGCCTCACCCAGCCTGGTCTTAAACACCTCCAGGCACGGGGCCTCAACCACCTCCCTGGACAACCCATTCCAGGGCTTCACCACTCTCATGGTGAAGAACTTCCTCCTCCCTTCCAGTCTGAATCTCCCCACTTCCAACTTCATTCCATTCCCCCTAGTCCTATCACTACCTGAGATCCTGAGAAGTCCCTCCCCAGCCTTCTTGTAGGCCCCCTTCAGATACTGGACAGCCACAATAAGGTCACCTTGGAGCCTTCTCTTCTCCAGACTGAACAGCCCCAACTCTTTCAGTCTGTCCTCCCAGGACAGGTGCTCCAGCCCTCTGATCATCCTCATGGCCCTTCTCTGGACATGTTCCAGCACCTCCATATCCCTCTTGTAATAGGGGCTCCAGAACTGGACGCAGAACGGGACGTACTTTTGGATCTAGTTGGAAGACCTTTGACAGAGACAGAATGACAGTTAGAAAGTCAATTCTAATTTTTGAAAACACATTAAAAAGAATAAAAGTCCAAATGTCAGTGTAGTTTCTTTGTGTCTTATTACAATTGGGCCAGCTGAGTAATCTACTATTTTTTTTCCCCCCTAAGGCTAAAACAAACTATGCCTGTTTATATCAAATGTTCTCCCCAGTTTCTTCCTCTGGGGCTAGACTTAAAGCATGCAATCTATGGGAGGCCAGCTGCCAGTGCAAAGAACGTGATCAGAAATGTCCTTCCCTTAATGAGTGAATTTACTTACCATTAGTATTTGTTTAATGACAAAATACTGCCCTGCAGAACAGAGAGCTGCCTTGTCTTCCATCCTGGAGCTGCTTATCGGTGTTGACGTTACAAGCTACTTCATTGTATGTTTTCAGAGGATTGTGAAATTTCTTAAAGCAAGTGGCAAAAGGTGGATTTATTTGTTTGTTTTGTTGCTGCTGTTTCTTCAAGTCTGTGTATGCCAAAGTCTTGACAAGGTGAAGCCCTGTGTAGTGTATTTGTTGGCAGATTTCCTTGCCCTTCTGAAAGTCTGTTTTGATTTTGTTGGTTTTCCTCTTTGTACCTTCAAGCAACAATTCAACTTTAACAATGCATGTGAAAAACTCCACAAAGAGCTACTTTTATGTGATGGCTGGCTCAGAAACAACTCTTTTCTGTGACTTGCATCCCTGCTTCCAGCTGCCAGCTGAGACATATAGTGCTTACTCCACTGGATAGCGGTTATACAAATTGTACTTGTGTGGGCAGCACCTGTCAAGTCCTCAACCTAAGTACTCAACTCAGAGTCCTTAAGACATTGTTTCCATGATTTGTTTTTGTCCCCCCCCCTCATAGCATGTCATCATAACTTCTTAGGCCACTGATTCCGATCAGCTAACCAAATCTGACGGGAAAATTACAGGCTCAAAGATGAGTTTCTGAAATCTTTATGGAAGATAGTTGATGACAATCTCCTCTGCCCGTACTGAAAACGGCAGCATGAGTTTAGCTCTTCTGAGATGAGAGAAAAAATCACATATGAGCAAGTCTGACACTAGGGTAAGGATGTTTGTTATGTTTTCTCAAGGAGTTTGGGAATCGTTATCCCATGTCATTCCTCCTGATTACAAAAGCCATACCTGTCTTCCTCTCAAAATAAACCTTGTTCCATTCCCCCTTTCAGCCCAATCTCCATTCTCTTTGTTGAGCTGTACCCACATCAGCATCCTCCAAAACCTTTGAATTTTATGGGTGCTATGAAATCTGTATCCTTGGCACTATTTGGATATAATGAGAGACTTCATGTGATGGCTCACCTGCTTGTGGCTGATATCACACTGCAGATTTCCTTGTTATCTATCTTGGCATGCCCTCAAACTTCATTGGCTGCTTTGAGATTAAATTCAGTTTCTCTTCATAAAGTGACTCTGAGACATGGATGCAAACCAAAGCCCAAACAGATGCAGAGAGCTGATTGCACTATGTGTATTTTTCACCTCTTTGAGTGGCTGAATTTGTAGCTTTCCTAGTGAAGTTTGGCTGGTGTCTGATTGGGGCAAAGGTGGCAGATTGCCCAAAGCACTATGACTGATCTAGGATGAACTGGGACCCTCTGCATCCTGAGGAGGGGGGAGGGGCTGGGAGAGGGCAGAGGGGGAAGGGACTTGGCAGGCACCGTGTCCCACCTTCTGATGTCCTTGGCTTGAGGAATTCTTCATTTCTTTAGCAGAGAAGCCCAGTCAGGCCCAGTGTGTCGTAAACCAAATCCTCTGCAGATGCAAATGGCATACTTGTTTCTTAGCAGATCCCATTTAAATGGCAGCATGAGCCTCAGTGTCATCTGCTGTGTGCACTCTTTGTTCTGAGCTTGTACAGACGGATGATTTGCATGGCCATCATTTCCAGAAGTGTTGTCTGCCTTAGACCAGATGTTCATCCTTCCTCCACTGAGACTCTGCTCTGTTCTTTTCTTCTTGTTCCTCACTTTTGAAGCAAATCTCCTATAGACATTATCATCAAGACTGAATCTATTCAGTCTCCCTTCGAGCAACACATATCCAGCTATCAGTGCAGTTAATTGTGCTGAACCCTCCCCATGACAGCTGCTACCATTCTTGCCACCAGTTCCTCCCAACATCCTTTTTTTCAGGCCTCTCCATACCTAGACACAAGGTGAAGGTAAGCCCCACCCTACCACAACCTACTGTCCCCAATTAGAGCAGCATTTAATGAAGGCTTACTGCGAAGGTTGGTGTTCTCTAGGAAATATCCTTTCCCACTGCAAAATCAGTGTGGATGCTTGCAAATATCAGCTGCAGATTGATGAGTGGCTGAGGATTGCAGCCCAGATCAAGCTGATAGATGTGGTGTGGTGTGATGTGACCAAAGCTGGACACTGGCATGACCATGTGGTTGTAGGTTTGAAGGATAAGATTAGGATAATGTCTATCTTGTACTGTGAAATGCAAAACTATGTTCCTGGTTTTGCAATATCTTATGTCATTTTTTGGCTACCCTAGTACTGTGAAAGCTGCTCCAGGTTTTGTTTGCTTAAGATGCTTTTCCTGCTTTTAATTCTGCCTAACTCTTTGTACAATAAGTGAAATCAAGCATCATTCACTGGAAAAAGACTATTAACACCCTGAACTGCAAAAACAAGTACAACATGCTGCACAGCAGAAGTTGTTTTTCACAGAAAGAGTGATTGGCCACTGGAATGTGCTGCCCAGGGAGGTGGTGGAGTCACCATCACTGGAGGTGTTAAGGAAGAGACTGGATGGGGTGCTTGGTGCCATGGTTTAGTTGATTAGATGGTGTTGGGTGATAGGTTGGACTTGATGATCTGCAAGGTCTTTTTCCAACCTGGTTAATTCTATTCTATTCTAAATTATTTTATATTATACTTTCTGTTCCACTCTACTATGGCACTCTTCCTACTATGGCCCTCAAGGATTTCTATAAAGATAATTTTGGACAGAATTGTCTTTTCTGAATTTCCTTTGACTGGGACACGTAAGCTCTACAGTAGGGTTGAAGATTTAACGTTCTTTAAACATTCCTTGGGCGCTGCTTTTGAATTTGATTCATTTTTATAGATAGCAAGAATCCCACCCATTGCTTTTGTGCCTCCTCTTTTTTGTGTAACACAAGTCAAAGGATGCATCTAATTACAAGGAAATGAAACATTGCCCAGTGTTTATTAGGCTCTGACAGTGTGGCCTGTGCCTCACAAAACAGGAAATCACAGCCCCTGCTTCAGTGCTCTCATGAACTAAGCAGGGCAGTGTATATTACATCCAGGTAAGCAAGTCTGGGATGAGTAAGATCATCAAAGCTTGGTCTTAAAGTGGCACATAACATTTTTCTTACAACTGGTTGGTGAATTTGCTTAAAAGGTCTCACTTGAAGCAATGCCTCTGTAAGGACTGGAGTGGAAGTGTGGTCAGGCATGTAAGAAATAGCAAGCTTTCATGCATGGGAGGAAGGAGAGAATTTCATGCAAATGAGCAAAAGATAAATATTTCCAGTGAGCTTCTAAGGGAGCACAGGGAGTGAAGGTGGAAGATGAGTTGTTAAGATGTGGGTGGTGGACAAGAATCTTAGGTTTAGAGCAGTAGGTGAAAGGGTAGGACTGAAAAATGGGATTAGCACAGCCCAAAGCAGGAAAAGAACAGAATAGCAGAGGTAATTGTGCTGGGCAAAGAGATCATGAGAGACAGAGAGAATGAAGATTGCACCATGGACAGACAGTGAATACAAGTTAGACTAAAAACAAAACTCAGGGTTAGACTGAGCAAGTAAGTGAGCAAGAGCAGTTATTCAGGTGGTTTGAATCTCTCTGAAGAAAAACAGGAGAGTTCAGTGCTTAGCATCTTCTTTCAGGCTGTTGGTGGTGGGGATTTTTGTTGGCTGGTTTGGTTGGTTGTTTTTTTTTGTGTTTCTTTCTTAAAGCATTCCTGGTTTTACAGAGGTGGATTTAGACTGGACCTGTGAGGGTAGAGCTGGAAGAGGATGGTCATCTCATGATGGGCAGAGTTTGCTGTTCCAGTGGTGTTAACAGCATGAGTTTGGTTTTGAAGTCCCCCTTAGCTTCCTTTTTTTTTTCACTACACAGGTACCTGCCCTTGATGCAGAGTAAATAAAACAAGAGTTAAATGGAGAGCCTCTGCAAATGATCCAGCTTGTTTTGCAGGAACTTTGTTGTAACTCCTGCATGAGGCTGGCAGCTGGGGCTGCACTAGACAGAGCAATGCGTGCTGAGAATATAGTTTCTCCTTTTCTGTTTGTGCTTTTTTAGAGTTTGATTTACATAATGTAGTGCAGTAATGGGATGCTGACATGTAATGTGGTTGAATTTAAACTCTGGCATGGCTTATTTGCATTAATGCCAATCAATTGGTGATGACAACTGGCTTTTTTTTCTTACTTAAAAAGGGGGAACCTCTCAGGTCTCCTTACTTCACCTACCAGCTAATCATCAGGAGATGGGACATCAGATTCCTTGTCTTGTTTTGCAGTGTCTCTGGATTAAGACTCAGAGATGATAAGCTTAGGAGGGGCAGACACTGCAACCCAGATGGGTAATTTCTACTTGTTGATGTGTTTATCAAATGGCTTCAGTGTCAGTGAAGTGACCTGATACATGTGCTAAACTCCTCTTGAACCCACCCTGCTCCTTGCCCCCTAGCCCAAATTTCCATTCACCATCTAACGCTTTGTGCCATGCTTAATGAGGCGCTCTCCTAACACACAGCTCCCCATAGGCCTCACGCTTCCTCTTGCTGAGATGGTTTAATGAGTTTTCTGCAGCCCTTGTGGCTGGTGAACACAGTGCCAGAATTTGATTTCCTTTTTGTCCAGCTTTTGTCTTGCTAGCCCCTCGAGGAGGAGTCTTTAGAGGTTGCAATATACGTTGGTATGCGCTGGACCAATGACAATGTGAAGCGCATTCAGCCCTAGCTACGGATCGTGAAAGCAGTGCTGCCTGCCAAGCCTAGAAAGGGTTTATTAGTTTGTTTTTTAAACAGCTAGAGTGCAGAGCTTTGGTTTGCACAGCGAAGAGTGCCAGGCAAACTAGGAACTAATGTGTAAAGAGCCTTGGGAAAGTTCACAATCATGTAGATTGTTATGAAGTCAATAACCAAGTTATGCCGGGGTCTATCTAGCTGAATGCATTTTGTGTTCATTTAATTTTCCTTTAAGCTTTGCTTCTCCCCCTCGAAGTGTGATACTTTGTGTTGTGTTGTTTTTCATGACTGCCTTTTTTCCCCAGCACTGTAACCACACCTCTGTGTATTTTTTCTTCTTTTTTTTTTTTTATTTTTTTTTTGCAAGCTGTAAACTAAATAATAGGAACAAATTTTATAGCTGCTGAGATTACACGAGGCCTTCTGGAGTATTTCAAGAGGGACAAGGCCCCTTGAGCAGACTGGAAAGGGCTCAGGCTTGCATATGGTCAGCAGGCTCTGTGAGTTGATGAAACTGCTCCTTCTGTGAGGGGTGAGCAATCCCTCAATGTATCAGCTGCCGGCAAATGGTTATAAAACAATCCACTGCAGACTGGGGAAAGGTTGCAAACATATGGAACCATTCATTTGGCTATCTTGAACCAGAAAAGAAAATAGAGCTGTGCAATTTACCCCAAATGTGTGTAGGATACAATGCCATTTATTTGGAGGCCTGTTTTAGAGTCTGGTGCTAAGGAAGGATGTGTGTGCTGGGGATCTTCGCAGTACAGGCAGAAGGCACTCTCATATGAAGTTCCAGCTAGTTTCTGGCCCCCCAGGCTGGCACTGATGTGGTAAATCTGCTGCTTGGAAATGAATTTTTTGTTTGTTTTTCACTGTGCATAGGAAGGATAGATGAAAAAAACCCAAGTGATTATGAGAGAACAGTCACACTTCAAAATGGTTTGCTAGCTAGGTGCTCCATGTTAAATCCTGGCTTCCTCAAGTTCAGATTCTCTGTGGTAGATCTGCTGGGCTTTCTTCCCACCAGATCTGTCTCTGAGCTCCTTCCTTTTGGCCTAACTTGCCAAGATTCAAGGTCTTGGGTTACAGCTCGCTCTTTCTTGTGAGCAGAACATGCGTTCATGGTGCAATAACCTCTTACTTCAGTCTACTGAATGGAGCAGAACCACTTGCTCAGTGTTTGAGCTGCCTTTTCAGGCAGTCTGACTCAATGAGCTGCTCCTCAGGTCCCTGTCTGTACCTTCTGCTCATTTGGTGTTTGGTTTGTGGCTGTTTGATTCCTGCCCGCCTTGCAGTGGTTTGCAGTTCTGGGCAGTGCCTCAGGCTCACTGGAGTTGCTGCTTCATCATAGCATTGTTAGGGTTGGAAGGGACCTCAAAGATCAGCTAGTTCCAACCCCCCTGCCATGGGCAGGGACACCTCACACTACACCAGGTTGCTCAGAGCCACATCCAGCCTGGCCTTAAAAACCTCCAGGGATGAGGCTTCCAACACTTCCCTGAGCAACCTGTGCAAGTGGCTCACCACCCTCATGGGGAAGAACTTCTTCCTATCATCCAGTCTGAATCTACCCACTTCTATTTTTTGTTTTCCCCATTCCTCCTAGTCCTATCACAATACCTTCATGGATTCTATTTGTTTGTGGTTGGTTGGTTTGTTGGTTTTGTTTTGTTTTAAAACTATTGTGAACTGAAGGGACATTACTTGACCTTTCAGACAACCTAATTACAGCAGTGACCATTGTCCTTGTTATCATTTCATAGCTACAGTGGTATGATATTCTTCTGTTGAGGGACATACACAGTTGCTGGTAGTGGGGATGTGTGTCTGCTGAGATATGGGGGAAAAAAAGACTAGATTTATGCCTTTTTTTTTTTCCCACCTTATTTTTTTTTAATGGTAAGACTTGATCTGTTCTTTCATGAAACTTTGCCTTCTGCCGTGGGTGACAGTGCTTTTTAAGTATGGTCCTTGGCATTTAGTTGGTGATGGGTGCTGATGGACACCTGCCAGATTTGAGTACTGTGTCCAGTTCTGGGCCCCTCAATTTAAGAAGGACGTTGAGTCTCTTGAACGTGTCCAGAGAAGGGCAAAAAGGCTGGGGAGAGACCTCGAGCACAAGCCCTATGAGGGGAGAGGCTGAGGGAGCTGGGGTTGTTTAGCCTGGAGAAGAGGAGGCTCAGGGGAGACCTTATTGCTGTTTGCAGCTACCTGAAGGGTGGTTGAAGCCAGGAGGGGGTTGGTCTCTTGTCCCAGGCAACCAGCACCAGAACAAGAGGACACAGTCTCAAGCTGCACCAGGGGAAGCTTAGGCTGGAGGTGAGGAGAAAGTTCTTCACAGAGTCGTTAGCCATTGGAATGTGCTGCCTGGTAAGGTGGTGGAGTCACCATCCCTGGAGGTGTTCAAGAGGAGATTGGACGTGGCACTTGGTGCCATGGTCTAGTCATGAGGTGTTGGGTGACAGGCTGGACTTGATGATCTTTGAGGTCTCTTCCAACCTTATTGATTCTATGATTGATGTCAGAGCACCCCTCTGGCAGGTGAAACATCGTTTGAGAGTCTCACATGAAAGGCAGAGCAAAAAGGGAAAATGGAGGCATTATTAAGTGCCTCTTTGATCCTGACTATTCTTACATGATTGTCTGGGGTGGAGAAGGCAACTGATCCAAGCAGTCCCTTCCAGTTCTTCAGCAGTGTTTGCTAATTTGCAATTGCTTTTTACAATTGCCACTCTAAAATGCCTGTTTGCATACACAGGCATGAGCTGGACCGAAACAATCATGAAAGAAGCTGGACTGCATTGGAAGCTGTTTCTAGTAGCGCTGTCTGCAAACAAAACAAGATGTGCAGTACAAAACCCATTAACTTGATCTGCTGTATTTATGCTTTGTGTATCCAAGAACAGCATGTTGCTATGGGCCATCGTGTAATCCAAATTGCCTTGTAGGGACTCAGAGGTTTAAACCATTCCAGAAGTTTCACAGCACTTTCTTCCCTCCAGAGGCCACCTGGCAGCACTGCAGATTTCCACATGTGATTTTTATCTAAGACCTTCCCTGGCTATATATAAATCATGGTAGCAAAATTATCTGAGGATGCTTGTAACTATGAAGAAAAAGCCCTTTGGGGCTGTGATGTAAACAGGACTTTCCTGATGGAATTTCATTTGTGTTTCATTGGGGATCAATTTTTTTTCCCCCCTTGGATCCACTGTGCAATTCTTAACATAATTGTTTTAGAACGTGTTTTGGGTTGCTATATGAATGCTCTTTCATGTCTCAGCTACACTGGGTCAGTTCTACCTGTTAGGCTGATGCTGTGTTTCAGGCATTACACAGGAAGTGCTTAGGGATGTTTTAACTGTGATGGTGGCAAATGAGTGTCTGACAAGGCTTCATGTGGTTACCCTGAGAAGAGCCAAATGGTGGCTTGTCTGGCTCAAGATACAAAATGGGGAACTTCTTTCATAAGAGGACTTTGGGGCCACCTATCAGATTTGTGTATAACATCATCAGGCACCAACATTTTAGCTAAAAATTGGGAAATTCCAATGGTGCTACTCATGTAGCACTTTCTTGGTCCTGCCAGAACTTCTTTTAAAAACAACAAAACCCCCTCCATGTGTACTGATGTAAGAGGCTGAACTTGGCTCTTCTGCCTTGTGAGAAGACTCAGCTTGATGAAAGGTGATGTAAGCTCCTCTTGCTGCTCTTCCCATGGGGGAAGGGTGTAAAGTGACTCTGCGCTCTGTCCTGGGAGAGAATCCACCTTAGCCAGAGCAGTCAATGTATGAGACCTGCTGCTCTTTTCAGGGTGCTACTGTCTGCTCCTTTCATGGCATTCGATTCACTACCTCAGGAGTTATATGGGGAGGCTGGAGCTGGTACTTCCTTCTGGTGGCATTAGGGGATAACAACTGTCAGTATCAGCATCAGGGATCCCTTTGTATTGATCAGAGGGCTCTAAAGTTATTTAGGTACTTGCAGATTAAAATGGGAGCCTATGAGGAATGTGGGAATAGAAACTATATCCTCTAAGGGGATTTCAATGCCATCATAAAATACAAGATTAATTAGCAGCTTATATTCATTGATGTCCATAGGAGACTCTGAAACTTTTGTGAAGCTGTGGATTTATCCCCCCGCCTTTTCTCCCTCCTGATACCTGTAGTCATGGTAAAATGATTTCTCCTGCATGGTGCAGTAAAACATGGGGAGTGTGCTACCTCCAGGGGAAAGTGGAGAAGGAGCAAACTTGGTGCTAAGACTGCCAGTGTAAAGACCCTGCCATCAGTACACATATCTAGGAGCTGAAGGATAACTGAATTCCTCGGTGGTTGATAGAATAGAACAAACCAGGTTGGAAGAGACCTTTAAGATCATTGCATCCAACCTCTTATCAAACCCACCTAGTCAACTAAACCATGCAACCAAGCACCCTATCAAGTCTCCTCCTGATACTTCCACAGTGTCCTCTGGGCCTCTAGGCAAGACATCCTTGGTTTCCCTACCATGTACCATCTGCCATATGTGTTGGCAGGCAGGAAACAGTTCTGTGGAAACAACTATCTATTATACCTGGGCAAAACTTGCCACAGGAGAAACTTTGCCCGTACGTTTGGATTAGCAGGAAAGAGAATGGAAAAGTGATGTCTGTCTTAGGCTTTTTTAGCTGGTAGGTAGAGTCAGCAATTTCTGCTGCCCTGACTAACTGTGCTGTTGTTAACCCAGCTAACAGAATAGGTGAATGTGTAATTAGTCATGAGATAAAATATGAAAATGCTGTTGCTTTGTTAGCATTGGCTCAGATCTAGACCTGGGACATTCAGCAGAAGTCAGCATAGCTGCAGAGTTTTGGGGCCAAGCCTCACAATTTGTTACCATGGGGCTCTGGACCAATCTTTCAGCAAGCAGCTGTTCCTAATATCCAGTGCCCAGGTTTTATTTTCCTGGGACTTTTTCTTTTAAGTAGTGAAACTAGTTTTGTGTTGCCTGATATAGGTGAGTGGGTAGAAGTGATTAATTCCGTCTAAATTAAGTGGGCTTTAAAAAAAATGCTTAAAAGAATTCAGCAGGTGGATGATACAGTGCTGTTACATCTTCCCTGTAATGTAGGAAAGTGGAATGTAATTGCACTGAGTAGAGGTTTTGAAATATCAGATGTCCATTAGCACATAATTAGCAAGTTAATGATGTGTTGCCAAACATGTGGTGACCTCTTTTTCTCCGCCAAACTTCTAGACACTGTTACTTACTGCATTAGCTTCTTGGAAAACCTGTGCTGGTGGCAGCATGCTCAACAGTGTGTTCTTGTAAGGCTTAGGCCCATCTACATGAAATACTGGAAGTGGACTGTAAAATTCATAGTTCTGAACATGCATAAAGACATTGAGACACTTGGAGGTGTCCAGAGAAGGACAACGAGGCTGGGGAGAGGTCTGGAGCACAAGCCCTGTGAGGAGAGGCTGAGGGAGCTGGGGTTGCTTAGCCTGGAGAAGAGGAGGCTCAGGGCAGACCTTATTGTTCTCTCCAACTACCTGAAGGGAGGTTGTGACCAGGTGGGACTTGGTCTCTTCTCCCAGGCAACCAGCACCAGAACTAGAGGATACAGTCTGAAGCTGTGCCAGGGGAGGTTTAGGCTAGAGGTGAGGAGGAAGTTCTTCAGAGAAGGAGTTGTTGGCCATTGGAATGTGCTGCCCAGGGAGGTGGTTGAGTCGCTGTCCCTGGAGCTGTTCAAAAAAGGGATTGGATATGGCACTTGAAGCCATGGTTTAGTTAGTCATGAGGTGTTGGGTGATAGGTTGGATTTGATGACCTCTGAGGTCTTTTCCAACCTGGCTGATTCTATGAAAGTGTTATCCTTAGTTTTTGCCATTGCCCTGAGTACATCTGGCCCCAGCAAGTGTGGGCACAGAGTATCACAAGGTTATGGAATGGATGTTCCTTAAGTTATAAACAATGTGGCAAATATTAATAAAAACAGCCATGACCTTTTATTAATGTGAAAATTGCCAAAACATATCAAAAAGCTTCAATGTGTGGTTAGAATATAACTTTACACTGGGATTTGGGCAACTCTAATAATTTTAACAATCCTGTGCAAACCGGGAATACCCCAGGAGCAAAACAGCACTCGGCCACAGCTGGGGAGACTCGACAAGAGTCATTAAGCTAAAGAGGCACACAGCTTGTCGCACCCAGGTAGGGAGTGCTGCTGCTGTGTATTGGAGGGTTTGGGGTGCTCTCATGCACCAGGCACAGCAGATTGCCAGCAGGAATGCCACATGGTCTCGATGGCCATTCTGGCTTCAGTGGATGGTGGACTGTTAATGGTGCTATTGCAATGGATGCTTGTTTTGTCCTGGGGAAACTGAGGCATGGCAAATTCCTGGTTGCAAGGGGAAGCAGGCTTGGCTCTGACTCCTAAGCTTGTGTCTTCTCTTGTAGCTTGCAGTGTGTAGGCTCATGGCTTTATCCTAGGCACTGGACTGGGCACTCGAGGCAATGTAACTTCAAACCAGACAGGTCCAAGCAGGTTCAAGCCAGGCAAAGGTTGAGCAAGGGTTGAGCAAGGCAAAGGTGACTAGAAATCAGCTTGTATATAAATCTTGCCAGAGATTTGATTGGGCCAACAGGGCAACTGAAGCCAGCACATAGTTACCCAAAGAGAAGGGGTTCTGCCAGGCTGTGGCCAGTACACCTGCCCTTACCCCAGATACAGGGCTGTTTACCAGACACGCATGGTCCTGTCCCCTTTGTTCCTTTTTCCCACGTTACACCAAGTTTCTTCAGGAAGGAGCAGGGAGAGGGGGACTGTGTCTTAGGATCTGTCTGGACTTGTGCTGGTGCCCTTTAGCCCTACCATGACAAAAAAAAACCTGAAAGACCATCAATAAAAAAGGAAATTGAATGGTCCTCAGACAGAAGTGAGACATTTTCTTAGGAGTTTCACTTCAGCAGGGTGCAAGGACCTGAGACCCAGATTTAGCACCCAGTCCTTTTCACATGCTTTTCTGTGGTAGATACCTAGTGCTTGATTGTCTACAGAAACAAGCAATTACAGATTTACCACGACCTTTTGGTCACAGAAGACTGACTAGCTTAGGAGAGGTGGGTTATTCACCAAAGTAAGGCTCTTGCAATAATTCTGGATCCAAACATGGATATTTTAATTGAAAATGGCTGCTGATGAAGAAAGAATGCTCTTGTTCATTTCTGACATAGTGTATTATGTTAGGTCAAGTTCCTTTTGGCTCATGTTAATGGGATGACTGCACTGATGATTAAAAAATAATAATTAAAAGATTGGTCTCTTTGGCTATACAATCTCTGTTTGGAGAGCAAGTGTTGCCTAGGGTGAGCAATTGCATGTTCCATCAGAACCAATTTTGGCATTTGATTGTGTCCTGACAAGTAACATTGTGCACACTGTCATGTTATTCCATTAGTGATACTGGCTTGGGAAGTGCATTGTGCTAAAGGGAATATTCAGTGCACATTTCAGTGGGGAAAATATTTTTTAATATATCCTTGCCACTTGACAGCTACCATTCAGAGACTGTCCTGGTTTTGAGGATAGTCAAGTAGACTTTTGAAGTTAACCAAGCTTGGAGTACATTTGCCCATGAGAGTTTGGCATATCTTCATAGAGAGAGTGATTGCCCATTGGAATGTGCTGCCCAGGGAGGTGGTGGAGTCGCTGTCATTGAAGGTGTTTAGGAGAATACTTGATGGGGTGTTTGGTGCCATGGTTGAGTTGATTAGATGGTGTTGGACGATGGGTTGGATGCAATGATCTTGAAGGTCTCTTCCAACCTGGTCTGGTCCTATTCTAGTCTAGCCTATCTTTTTACTCCTGAGTTCCTTTTCTTTGCCATGCTCCTCTTAAAACTTCTCCCTTTACTTTGACCACTAGCTTTCATTATCACACCTTCTTCAATGCTAGCTAGATGGAGATCTGCCTCCATCTCCTGAAATAATATGATCTCTCTCTCTCTTTTTGCCTGCTCTTTGTGGATATAGTTAGTTTCCCCCATGAAAAATGATGCTTGTCTCCTAATGAAGATGGGTTGTTTTATATACTGCTCTGGACACTTCTGTGGTGTTTTCTTTAAAAAGTTGCATTTGCTGCTGATGTCTTAAGGTTTGAACCTACACAAGATACATCTCTTGCTTTGGTCATCTTGATGTGATAGATCCTGCTTTGTAGAGTGCTACACAGGCTTCTGCTAATGTTAACTATACATTGGATTGCTTAACTCTGCGTGCTCTCTATATGCTTACACTTGCTTGGATCACATTTGTATTTATCTTATCTTATTAGTTGCAGCATCAAACTTCTTTAGGTCATATTGTAGAGTGATTCAGAATTCTTCAGGTTTTGCTGAGGAAGTCAGGCTCGTAGCCAATTCCATCACCTCTCAAACTTATTGCCTTTGTGCTGAGCACAATCTAATCGCAGGTAAATAGAACAGAAAACTTTGCCAATTATTCTCCCCTACTTGAGATCTGGGAGGGTGGAGGGGAGAAAAAGGTTCTTAAAATATGAGAAGTTATTAAATACAATTGTTGCACCATTTTCCCTGAGGAACACAGGACTACTTAAATGTGTAAACAGAAATTAGAAAGCAATGTTTTCTCTGCAGTGACAGAAATGTTTGGTAAACATGGGGGCAAGAGACCTTCACTGAACTCTGTTTAAGAAGGTCTTGATAGATTCCAATCCATTGGAGGATTTACTGAGGAGAATTGTGGTTTGTCTGGGGTGAAAAATAAAAAAGGCTTCTCTAAAGGTGTCAAGGTTATCATGACCTGTTAAGAATTGGGAATGGAAGTGCAACTTGTGTAGGTTAGCTCTGCCTGGGGGACAGCTGTACCGTGTGCAATTGCCCTGAGACGCTGGAGGAGAGAATGTGTTTGGTACCAGCTCACCTGGGTTTCCATCTGCCATGTGCACTACTGAGCCAGCTTGCAAGTAAGACAGAACTCCTTGACTGCCTATACAGCCTTCATAACACACAGTCTTTTATATGCGCTAGTTGTTGCTCTGCTGTGGAAAACACATATGCTGATATTCTGCTCACTAGGTACAGCTGTGAGGTCCTACTAAACAGGATCACTGAATCCCAAGTGCTCCTCTGTGCAAATGGTTGTAGTCTCCAAATGCTACATTGTAGTGTTTGTTGAAAACAAGAGAAGATGACTGCAAAAACAACTTTCTGCAGTGTGAAATCTTTCTTTCTGAATTTCATCACTTTTATATGGGACCGAAATCTGCATAGGAATGAGACACTGTGATGTAAATAAATCAGATTTTGAAGTTAGCCTTTCTGGAGTAGTGAGTAGGACTAGAGACAGACAGAAGCCTTTTCCTATCTGAGTTCTTGTAGATTTGTTTATCAGTTCCAGTAGGAGACTTAAAATTTCCTCCAACAGGGTTAGGCTAAGTGATTTCTGTTCTGTTGTGAAGAAGTATCTTTGCCTTGAGAGTGGATTTCCCTGTATTCTCCTTTTGTTTTGATATTTATTTGAGATGATGGAGGGGGCAGACAGAATGTCAGGAACTGATGAATTTAAAGTAAGCTAAAAGAATAATAATTAAAATGAGACAGAATGTGGTGTCACCCTTTGACAATTTAAGAGCCTAGAAATCTTTCCTGCTTTGAGCTGAATGAGACTGTGAAATGACAAGCAATCAGGCATTTTTGGGTTGAGCTAGGAGAGGGAGGGTTTTCCATTTCCTTGTTTGAGATCAAGTCAATTAAAGTATGCCTTTTGGTTTTTAACCCCATCCTCGCTTAACCTCATGTTTTTGACTGGCTTAATCTAGAAAGTGCAGATATGACAGACATGAAAACTAGTAAAACTACCTTAACTTTGAAATTCAAATTTGGTTGAAATTCATCCTTTCTAGCAGCTTCCCCCCCCCCACAATACCATTTATTTTAAGCCTCATCTTTGATCAATGACTGGGATGTTCCATAAGTAAGCAGGTTTTTTCTGAAGGTGAACTACATGCCTAGAAAGTGTAGTAAAGAAAATCAAGGAATCATACCTTTACCTGCTCTTTAAAAGACTATTTTTAATCCTGACATCCTAAATAACTGCTTAAATCATCTGCAAGAAGAAATATATCAATACCATGATCTTATATCAAAAAACCCCACCAGATGTGACTGGCAGAGGATGTGTATTTATAGCTTCTCTATTGCTGCTGCAATCTACATTCATTTCTGTGCGACGCCACAGAGTTGTACAAGCAAGACTGCATCTCTTAACAGCATTTGGATGATTATTTGTTCCTGTCAGTGTGTGTAGTGAAGCAAAGGAAAAATCCTTTCCTTTCCTTCATTAATATACCCTGTAAACAAATACTGTTAAAAATTATCACCTACTTGTTTGATCTACATCATACATATCAATTCTGTATACAGTCTGATCTTTTATGGCCTAGGGTGAACAGTTTCTTCTTATTATTTTTTTTTCTTCCTTTTTAGAAATGGAAAATGCACTTTGAGTTTTTCTACAGCAGAAGATGCTGTCTTGACAGCAGTTCAATTAGAATGTACTTATTTTAGAAGGTTGCTTAAATTAGACTTAACAGTAGGAGAAATTGGTGCTAACTCTGCTTTTTAGAAGTGGTGCACCTGGGTTCTGCTACATTATGCTCGTGTGAAGAGGACAGGACTGGGTCTTTTTGGAGCACTCATTTAGCTGTTGGCAAGTGATTAAGTAGTACTTGAATAGGTTTTGCAGTATGTGAAAAGTCTGATCTCTGTCTGATCTAGGAACTGCAAAGCAATAATGAGACAAAGAAATACACGGAACAAGGTTAATAATATTTTGGGTTTGCACTTTTCCCACTCTTTATTTTAGAACGAAAACAGACTGCCTTTAGTGAACTGCACTGATCAGCCACCTAGAGATACTCCCATGAAAGGTTTCTACTGCAATATCTTTTTGGACACTTTTAGTTTTCTTTAGAATGAAAATGTGCTGACAGTCACAGAGGAAAAAAAAAATCCATTTCCTACTGTATTTACCCAGAAGATTATTTTTATTACCAAATGTGTATGAATTACAGTAGGATGCAGCAGCTCGATCAGGCATTAATACAACCCTTCAGTGCTACATTTCAGCCCTAAGATTAATCTAAATCTACTCAGGCGTCTAAAAGCAAATGAGAGGAAGTAGGAAATGAAGGCAGAAGAAAAGGAAAAAAAAAAAAGGGAAAAGGAGATCTGTCTTGGGAGCATGATTTATATATTTTTCTGGGATCATACTGTGATCTGTGAGCACTGGAATACAGACTTGGTGTGCCGTAAAAATACAAAGCATTGCTTCATGTGCCAAAAGGCAGCAGAGTGGGGTCCGTGCTCCACTAAAGTATGTCAGTGACATGTTTGTTCTTCATCTGCTTTTCCATAGCAGATAGGTGATGTGTTAGGAAGGCTGGTTGCTGTCATGTGTATTGGGTCAGGAAGATAGGGGGAACTCTTGCTGAAGTCCTTGTGACTGTGGAGACAAGGTTGCCTAAAGATGGTAGAGTCACCATCATTGGAGGTGTCCAGGAGGAGACTTGATGGGGTGCTTGGTGCCGTGGTTTAATTGATTAGGTGGTGTTGGATTGGTTGATGAGTTGGACACGATGATCTTGAAGGTCTCTTCCAACCTGGTCTGGTCTGGTCTGGTCTGGTCTGGTCTGGTCTATTCTATTCTATTCTATTCTTCTATTCTAAATGGTGAAGGATGAGATGCCAAGGTCAGTAGAACTTGACTTCTCTGCCCATCTTATTAGGTGATAGAGCCCACACCTTTAGTTGCTTCTCATCTTTCCTCTTCTTCATCTTTATGCCTTTGAAAACCTTTGGAATGTTTTAGATGGCTATTGTTGTCTGAGGCCTGGGGACCCTGAGGCATACTCCCACTGCTCTGAGACTTCTCTTTCCCCTGCTTACGCTGGTGTGTTGAGATGGCAGAGAACACCGTCACTGCCATTTCCTACACAAATGCGTAGTGCTTAGTGCAACAGAGGCCCACCCACGCTGGGGGCCTCCAGACACAAATTAATACAGAATAAAGATCATCATAATCATTTTTTTGAACAGTCACAAATGATCAATAAACTCTTACCATGCTTAAATATTAAAAAAGAAACAGCAAAAAAAAAAACAAAACCAAAAACCCCAACAAACCAAATCAATCCATTTTTAAAGGCAAAACTAACCACACAGCACCTGCATTGATTTTATTACTTTTTTTTTCCCCTCAAGTAGCACATCTCTTTGCTGACGCTTGACTGCAGTGACTCATCATGCAAGGCTAAATCAGCCATGTAGCGTAATGCAGCGTGACTGATTTAGCCAGCTCTGATGCAGCATGATGAGAGTAACTTGGACCAGGAAATTTCAGCTCCTTCCCCCTCCTCTCTCCACGGCTAAGAACAAAAGGGGAAGTTAAACATCTTCCCAACAGTTTTGCTTAGGGGAGAAGCTTCTGGTTTGTTTGTTTATTGTCAGCTAAGAAGCTTGTGTTTAAGAAGCAAGCGTTAAGAACCTGAACTAGAACTACTGAGGGATATGTAGGCAGCAATTGCTAACAACATCTGATTATATTAAGTCTTTAGTGATTTCATCCCCTCAGACATTTACCCAGATGTGCAGTGAGGCTTTTTGAGGCTAATTCCTTAGAAGCTTACTTTGAGCTCTATAATATACAGATCATATGCACATGCTTTATATGCTCACATAGGTGTGGCAGCTGAAAAAGTTTACACATTTGAGACACCTGACTAAACTACATCTGCTCCTTCAGTTACTCTTCATCAGCTAAACCATGCTGGCTGCTCTGGGGCAGTTCTCATGCCACTCTGGTCAGAAACATTGATATCATTGTGCCCAAAGGCCTTTTGCTGAGATTTAAGCTCAGCTAATTTATTTCATAAGCTTGGCATGTTGTATCATAGAAATAATCTCAGCTGATCTGTGGTAGCTTCTTGGGCCTCAAATCACATGTCTGAGCTTTTATTGTTGTATACTCCATGTGTTTCTGCTGATATGAGTGGAGCTGGCTTTCCACAGCTGCCACTGAAATTCAGACCAGCCTATACCACAGAAACTCAACCAAATGGAGGAAAAGTATGTTCAGAGGCAAAGGATGAGGGAGTCTCCTATGTTGTGTGTTCTCATTTATATGAAAGTCAAGTGGATGCCATTGTTAGTGGACAAGAGTGGCCATATTATGCAAAGGGGAAATGTACCCAAATACTCATTATTCAAGGTCAGAGAATATTACTGGGTTATTTGTGACAGAATCATTTCGAACCAGATCATGAAATAGAGGAGCAGAAAGTAGAGAAGTATGAAGAGGGATCTTTTCTAATAATTTGTTTTCCTCCAGGTGTTTGGCTGAATCGTGTCAGAGAATTGAGTGGCTTTTACTGTTCCTCCCAAATCTAGATATGAGGCTAATAATGATGAGCTCTTGCTTACATAGTCCTTTCTCCCTTCAGTATGGCTCCCTGCATCTTTTCTTACAGAGCTAGGGGACACAGTCTCAAGTTCTGCCAGGGGAGGTTCAGGCTGGATATTAGGAAGAAGCTCTTCACACAGAGAGTGATTTGCTGTTGGAATGGGTTCCCCAGGGAGGTGGTGGAGTCTGTCCTTGGAGATCTTCAAGAAAAGACTGGATGAGGCACTTGGTGCCATGGTCTAGTTGATTGGATAGGATGGACTGGATGATCTTGGAGGTCTCTTCCAACCTGGTTGATTCTATGAATATCTTTCATTTAGATGTCATGAAACACGGGCCTTTTGAGCAGGTACTCTTTCAGCCAGTCTGAAGTGCTGGCCTGTATGTGTATATATTTATATATTTGTATATTTATTTATTTTCCCTTTTAACACAAGACATGCATTGAAGAAAATGGGTTTGACTTGACAATTGCCTTAAATCCTACCTGGAATCAGATTCTGAGGCCAGAAAACTCAATCATCAGCCCTTAGTCCAAGGTAACATCCTGAGAGACTATGTCTGAGTGTAACTTTTCTAATATTTCACAGAATTGTTAGGGTTGGAAGGGACCTCAAGGAGCATCTAGTTCCAACCCCCCTGCCATGGGCAGGGACATCCTCCACTAGATCAGGTTGCCCAGGGCTGTGTCCAGAGTTTTTATTTGAAACAAGATATTTCAGCCTCAGAGAATTCAGCAAATAAGCTACTCCACCTTCAAGTTCAAATGAAAACTTCATTTTAAGGCATACAGATTCCTGTCCATCACCACTGCTGTTCTGTGAGGGTTAGAAGAGTGTTGACGCCAGCTTCTGCACAGCCAGTGTTAGCTCAAATCCTTGCTGGGGCTGTTTCTCATGTTCTGAAATCCTTTTTGGTTGCACCTTTTCTCAAAGTTTGTTTCACAATGCCACATAAAGATTTTTAGACATTAGATTTTAGACAATCATTAGGATACTAATGATTGTGATCTAGAAGTTACTAGGCAGCCTGAAGGATGTCAGTGCTATGCATTGTCAGAAACCACTGAGCTGAACTGGATCTTATCAGATGTGACAATGCCTGGGTTTAGAGTCTTCTGTGGGGGGCCAAAACTTAGTTATTTTTGTAATAATTTTTTTAGAAGACTCATGATGTTAGTTCCTTAAAGGACCTAGAAAAACAACCCTGTCATGAATTATGATTTCTTTGTTTCTTTTTTTCTCCTATGTTGTCTAAAGAGTAGGAGTAAATGGAAAGCAGAGCTGTGTAGTGAATAGTGAGGTGTATTGTCCACTCACTTGAAGGCAGTCTTGCTGTCATGGTTACTTGACTACACACCATAGAAATCTATACAGGATCAGAAAGAAACTGGTTCTATGTGTTGAAGGGTAGGATCCAATAATTATGTTTAACATTAAGTGTATGAACTGGAGGCAAAAAAAAACCAAAACAAAATAGGACAGCATAACCAGTTCATTGACAGAGAGGACAGTAAGGTCTGTGGGATGGGTCTCTGGGTTGGTTTTCTGGTCACCCTTTTGTGGATACAGGGTGAGAAAAATGTTGAGTATAGCAGGGAAGATCATAGAATTGTTAGGGTTGGATGGGACCTCAAGGATCATCTAGTTCCAGCCCCCCTGCCATGGGCAGGGACACCTCACACTACAGCAGGTTGCCCAGAGCCACATCCAGCATGGCGTTAAATATCTCCAGGCATGAGGCTTCCACCACCTCCCTGAGCAACCTGTGCCAGTGTCTCACCACCCTCATGGGGAAGAACTTCTTCCTAACATCCAATCTCAATCTACCCATTTCTAGGTGTTTTTTTTTCCATTCCCCCTAGTCCTATCATTTCCTGACACCCTAAAAAGTCCCTCCCCAGCTTTCTTGTAGGCCCCCTTCAGATACTGGAAAGCCTCAATTAGGTTTCCTGGGAGCCTTCTCTTCTCGAGACTGAATAGCCCCAACTCCCTCAGTCTGTCTTCATAGGAGAGGTGCTCCAGTCCTCTAATCATCCTCATGGCCCTTCTCTGGACATACTCCAGCACCTCCCGATCCTTCCTGTAATAGGGGCTCCAGAAAGGGACACAGTACTCCAGGTAGGCTCTCAGCAGAGTGGAGTAGAGGGGGAGAATCAGCTCCCTTGACCTGCTGGCTCTGCTCTTCATGCAGCTCAGGATGTGATTTGCTTTCTGGGCTGCAAGTGCACACTGCTGACTCCTGTTGAGCTTCTCATCCATGAGCACCCCCAGGTCCTTTTCTTCAGGGCTGCTCTCAAGCCAGTCACTGCCCAGCTATATCAGTGCTTGGGATTGCCCCAGCCCAGGTGTAGGAATACTCCAGAACTGCATTGTGAAGTCATGAAGGACTTCAACAATCTCTTGACTAAACAAAGCAGTATTCAAATGAACTGCACTGATTTTTGTCATTCATCTAGGTTTTTTTTTAATCTTTTCTTGAACTTAGATATTTCTGTGAATATTGAGAATGCTACACACAATCACAGAATGGTAGTGATTGGAAGGGACCTCCAGGGATCATCAAGTCCAACCCCCCCTGCCAAAGTAGAATCACCCAAGATAGGTGACACAGGAATGCATCCAGATGGGTCTGGATGGATGGATCCAGAGGAGGGGACTCTACAACTTCTCTAGGCAGCCTGCTCCAGGGTTCTGCCACCTTCACAGCACCTACATCTCTGTATAGCTTCTTTTAAATCTGACTTATTTTAGGCTTGCATATGTCTTACTTCAGTTTTGTTTTTTAAACAGCATTTTATTAAGCTATTCAACTGTCATTTTCACCACCTAGGAAAGTACTAAATTTTTTTTTTTTTCATATTGATGTAGGATTTCTGCCAATACCCTCCAGGTGCTTTCCAAATGTACTTAGCTAATGAAAATTAGCTTAAGTACTAAGCATAGATTTAAAAATGGTTTCTGTGTCCAGGTTAAATAACAGTTCTGTGCTTTTTTCCTAGTATTAAGCTTAATTGTTTTGTGGGGTGATGCAGAATTTCATGGACTGCAGTACACTGAGTTCATGTTTTTGCTGCAGTCCTTTCATGATCTAGAAGTTAATAGTGAGTGGTGTTCTTCAGTGTCCTGCTCTTCAGAGTAAATCCTGTTATTTATGCTTGTTCCCAGGGGCCTGGGTTAGATCTGGGGTTTAACTCTATTGGGAGGTGATGGATGATCTGTTGTTGTCTTCAGGAACCAATTTAAGCCCTAAATTCTTGTTAGTCCCACTCTCTGCAGCCTCCTCCAATGTAATGTCTTTTTACCCTGAGGCTACCTTCCAGCCCACTGCTGCTCCTGTGGGATATATGAATTTTATTTAGAAACCCATGATTATTTTCTTTAATAATTGTGTAAATGTGCTTATAAAACTATTTTAAGTGAGGGGTGATGTGCTTGCACAGCATTGCATAGAACAGTGTAGGCTGGAACTGTGCTCTGGAGATTACCTACCTTGCTCCCCAGCCGAGGCTGGGTTCAGTTACCAGCTCTACAGCTCATGAACTCTGTGTCCTTGGATAAGCTGTTGAACACTCTGTGTCTTCCTGTGTGTATGAGGATGCTTATCTGGCAGGTAAGGATTAATCAGTGTTCAAAAAGTAATTTGAGATCCTTGATGAAAGCCACAGTGTAAGAAGAAAATATGTGACTGCACAGTAGCATCTCGGAGATTATGATCACCACCGTTTCCTTTCCTGAGCTTAAGGGAAACTGGCGAAAGAGCTTGTAAAGGAGGGGGGGAAACAGGCTTCTCTGTAGGGTATTTATTTATAACACAAAGCACCAGCTGCCCCTAAAACCCATAGGTGTTTATCTTGCATATGTGGTTATGTGGTTGCAGTTATCTTTGCAAGAAAATGACTGTTCTTGCTCCTGAGACCTATTTAAGTGATTATGACTTAAGTTGGTTCACAACAACCATCCTTTTACTGTGCTTAATCAATAAACCCTGAAAGCAAACTAATCTTCATTTACTTTGAGGCAACTGCAGGAGAACAAGAATTGTCAGATAAACCTGAGAATCAGCTTTCCTACCTCAAGGCCAAGGGTCAGATATTAGTACATAGAGAGATTGTAAATATAGTTTGGTCTAACAGATGCTAAAATAAGGACAGGATATAGTGGAAAATTGTGCCTCCAGGGGCCAACACTTTAATGCATGCAATAACTGATAAGATAAGCTTCTTTATTACCAAAAGAATGAATTTTAAAACCATATATAATTTCTCTTCATGCTTAGGGGAGTGAGGGAAGAGAGAGAGGACTATTAGGTGAAGATAAGTGGATCACTGGAATATTGTATTAATATTGTGCTGTCTCCCAGGTTATTAGATACAGAGGGAATGGGAGGCAGGATACCCCAGGTAAAACACAAAACAGATGTATGTTTAGCATGGCTTGTTTCCTATTATGGCAAGTTTTCTTTGTACAAACTCAATTGTCAATATTATTAGCAGCTAAATCTGAAAAGGGGAGGGGATACTACAGAGGATGCTGCCCTGCATGATGTAAATGGACAAAATTCTGTAGATGCCTTCCCAGCATCCCAGCTCAATCTGTCTCCTCGCTTTGGAAATGCAATCTTTTGAAGTACACTAATCATCTCCTCATGAACAAACAGCTTAAAGGGATCTACTTTATAAAAACAAACTTTGCTCTTGTTCACAAGAAACAGAAGGCTAATAGTATGACAGCATTTTATCTGGCAAGCAGTCTTAGCCCCACTGTGTCCTCTTGCACCTCGCTTTTTCTTAATCATTCTTATCATTTCTTTTAAACTATGAAGCAACTGAAGGAGGAAAGGATGTTGTAACTGTATTTGTTCTTATATGTATCTGTCCTCTAGGATAATAGTTTCCTGCAAAATACAAATAAAAGCCTTTCTTCCTTAAACTTGTTTCTAAATGAATAAAAGTGATGGTGGATACAGGCTACCTTCAGTGTTAGCAGAGAGGGGATACTGGCCATTTAACCAGAAAGTGAGTGGATTCTGGAATGCAGATTTTCTCTGTATATTAATAGGAATAGTATTAGAATTTTCTTGCTGTACTCAGCACATATGTGATGTCTGTGCATGTTGAAGCAAGTGCCAAAACTTCAGCTTGGCTTGAATGTTGCAATTTCTTGGCAATCTTAAAGGAAAAACCTTCAGATTTTCTCTCAAACAGCTGTATATGGTCCTGCATTGTATGTATTCCTTTTGAAAATAGCCTCCTCATTAATTATGGGAAAACTTGACAGAGTGATATTGATGACTCGGTGGTAATTTAATATTGTCCACACGATTTTGAACGCACTGCCTGCAAATATGCCATTTGTCCACCGTCGCGTTTGGCTGGGCCATCCCTGCACTATGATTCCCTGCCAAAAAGGAAAAAAAAGAAATAAAAATCATTAGATGGGAGACTTTCACATAGCTTTTCATTGGGTGAATAATTGAGTTCCCAGAGACTTATCTGATTAGAAGGCCAAAATTTTCTTGTAACACAGACTATATAAAAGTTGCATAAATCACTGGGATATCTGAATCATGTTTGTCAGCTCCACTTCTATGCATTTTTTGAAACCCCTTCAGGAATGGTCACTCCACCACTTCCCTGGGCATTGTCTTCCAAAGTCTGTCAACCCTTTTAGTGTTATCTAACCCTTTCCTGTTATCTAATCTTAACTTTTCCCTGGGGCAATGCGAGGCCATTCTCTATCATGCTGTTGCTTGCTAGTCAAGGGATAAATTGAAGAAGTGCAGGAAGAGTTCTTGATTTTTTTGAAGGTCAGTACACTGAGGCTTGGACTGCTCTTGTGGAGGTTCTCTACATATTTGTTGAGTCAAGGAACATAAGGAAAAACTTTTTCTCTGTGAGGGTGACAAAACACTGGAGCAGGCTGCCCAGAGAGGTTGTGAAGTCTCCTTCTCTGGAGACCTTCAAAACTCATCTGGACGTGTTCCTGTGAGGAGAGGCTGAGGGAGCGGGGATTGTTTAGCCTGGAGAAGAGGAGGCTCAGGGGTGACCTCATTGCCCTCTACAACTACCTGAAAGGTGTTTGAAGACAGGAAGGGGTTGGTCTCTTCTCCCAGGCAACCAGCACCAGAACAAGGGGACACAGTCTCAAGCTGCGCCAGGGGAGGTTTAGACTCGAGGTGAGGAGAAAGTTCTTCACAGAGAGAGTCGTTTGTCATTGGAATGTGCTGCCCAGGGAGGTGGTGGAGTCACCATCCCTGGAGGTGTTCAAGAGGAGATTGGATGTGGCACTTGGTGCCATGGTTTAGTCATGAGGTCTGTGGTGACAGGTTGGACTCGATGATTCTCGAGGTCTCTTCCAACCTTAGTTCTACTGTGATACTGTGTGACCTGCTCTAAGTGATCCTGCCCTGTCAGAGGGGTTGGACTAGATGATCTTTCAAGGTCCCTTCCAAACCCTAATGTTGTGTGATTCTGTGATATTTTTACACTAATCTACAGCTGCACGTGCTGTGGTTATGAGCTATCTGTGGGATTAATCCTAAATAGACCCAAAATAGCCAACCAAGCCACGTTAATAAAACCCAGCCAAACCAAACCAAACAACCCAAAAAAATCAAACCAAACAAATCAACTCCAACAACCTTGAAAGAAAAATTACATGTAAGAAATCATAGGGTTATTGAGAGCTGCTTGAATATACACCCATAACAGTTGTACAAGTGAGAGGGTGAAACATTATGAGCCGGCAGATGTATGTAAATGCCCTCTAGCGATTGTAATGAGAGGTTCAACAGGTTTGGGACAATAAAGATGGTTTTCTTTTACCTTTTTAAACTTGTCTGAATGCAAACTGAGCAGCTGGTGCTTTTAAATCCCTGCAAAAGCCTCAGAGAGCAGAAGTGTGTAAGCTATGGTAAATGTTGGTGTGAGAGAGCTTTCTGTGCTGGTGTGGATCATTAAACAATTGTCAGTACCAGAGCTCTTTGCATATAAGTTTTGTGTTCAAGTGGTTTTGTTCCTGGTTTGGGTTTTGTGGTTTGTTTTTTTTTTGGGGGGGTTGGTTTCATGAGCTGGTATCATGAGTGATGGAAGCGGTTGTTCTCTCGGAGCCAGTTGTCTTGTTTTGTAACTCCTGTGCGACTCGAACAATCGCTCTCTTGTTGAAAACAGTTTCTTTGCTTTGTGCTTAACAAGTTTGTTATCTGGGTTCAGCCAGGGGGTAATCAACCCTGGGAAGAGTTTATGAAGTTACAATTAAGCTTTTGTCTGTTGAACTTCTAATTGTATAACTTCCATAGATATATATGCTGTGCATCTTTTCTGGTCTCAAATTCCTGTCAATTTCTTGCTTCAGATAGAAGATGTCTGTAAGCAAAAAGAGACCCCAAAGCATTTTAACTTAAACAGGGGAAAACTTGATATAGGAGACATATCTCTACTGTCAGAAACTCAGCTACCAGTCATCTGTAACCAGATTCCCCTTGGTCACCACTGAACAAGGTCTTCACACCTTAGTAATGGGGATAAGTATGGAAGTATTATTTTTACTTAGTTTGTCCTATTCTCAGTGGTGTTTTCCTCATATTTTTAGTTTCCAAGTAAGATGGAGTGACCAAAGAAAGCATTCATGGCAATTCACTGGATTGATGCACTGGATTTTCACCCACTGAGACCTACCTTCAAATACTAGTTTGACTTTCAGGTGAAAAAGATCTTGCTACCTGCCTGCTCTGATACTGGATTTTGCCTGCAGGTCTTGCCATGACTGACTACTGGCAGGTTTTCAAAGGGAGATATTCTGCTCCTCAAGTGTTGGTGATGATAGATGCTCTCTCAGTACTGTGGAGCCATTGGTTGTGAGTGATCAGAAACATGAGAGCCACTTTCTGAGGAAGACTTGACTCCCACAGAATTTTTAACAACTCATTCTCTTTCCCCACCCACAAAGGTATCTAGTCTTAGCTCTATTTTTATGCTACCATTTCACCTATCTTTCTCCTCTTAAAGTTAGTCACTGACCACATTAGATATTGACTGGTATACTCTTGTGAAAAACAGCACCAAAAGGACTCCTATGCTAAATGCAATTTCATTTGTGTATTAGTTCATTAGTATGTGTTGAACTTCTTTGGTACCTGGTGTATCCAGGCCATATTTATAACTACACTTTAATGCAAAGAGTGTAAACCTCTTCTCTGTTCTTATTTCAAGCTGATGACCCATACCCAAAATTGTATGAAAAGACAATGCAGATGATGTGTTGCCTTTCTTTCTATCTCTTGCAGTAGTGTGGATTTGTGTCTCAGGTGGGACAGTTACAGATATTGAACAGATCTCATTTGCAAATTTCAGGTTCAGTGTTAAGTTCAACATTTTGCTTTTGTGTAGTAGACCCAAGAGAGATTCTTGAGTTCAGATGATCTGAGCCAGTTCTGTATTCCATAAAGGAAGGACAGGAATTATTTACTAGTGCTACAAAAGGAATCATCCAGCTTTACCTACAGAGGATTTTAGAGGAAATTGTATTTGGCCTGGTAATTCATCACCAAATGTAAAACAAGAAGCCTGAAGTTACCTTCTCTTGGCCTGACTTGTTTTTGCCAAATGCTTGAGGCGGCATCAGAAGATCTAACCTAGAGCTTGGCATAGATGATGGCCTTAAATGATAGTTGCACAGCACTTTCCTTGTCCTTCCTGTTGCTAGCCAGAGCAATCCACCTGGGATTATCCATCAGGATAACTCATGTGAGGGACAGGTCCGCAGAAGTAATGGGATAGTCATGCCTTTTAGGCTATCAGTGCACAAGAGTGTTGCTTTTTCCAGGATCTGTCACCTCATTTTCATTAATGCAGTGCAACAGCAGGCAGACTTGTTGTTTACCATGGCAGTGCTTGCCCTGTTGACAGCGCTGAGTGATTCTTAAGTGTTCAGTAAATCAGTGAAATTTTCTGAACAGTGGGAAGTTTTGATGCCATTAACAAAAGATGCATGTTAACTAGCAGCTGCAAATTAATTAGAAAAATATAGGAGAAACTGCTGGTTGGTTTTTTTCCCTTTTGTGTTTGCTGCACCACACTATGTAAATCACTCTTTCCACAGCAGGGCTGGCCAGTGCTTCAAAATGTCCAGAGCATTCAGGATCTGAGTACTCCAATTTTCCCAACATTGACTTAGCTTTCATGTCCTGCTCTGACTGCTCTCAGAACGTTATGGGTCGGAGTGTTGCCTGCCTTACAATTCTTTTCCCTGTCAGTTTTCATAGCATGCTTACCTGGGGAGTATATGAACACCTTTCAGTTTTCCATTAGCCAGGATGACCACACGTCTGTCTCTGATCAGAGTGCAGCCTTGCCAAATGGGCTTCATTTGTGCTGAGGCTACCATCCAAACCCAGACAAATGGGCTCGGGGAAGGCAAGGCAAACAGCGCTTAATGTGCAATGATACCAATTAATGAGTGCTTGCCTCGTGTTTTGGAATATGGGAAACCACTTTACAAACCTGCTATGGTTGTGCTTAAACAACCTCCTGCTTCCTTTTAAAGGGAAACAATCTTACTTTATTTCAGTTTGCCGCTTCTAGCTGTGTCATCTTCTGTAATTATTGCTATTTAATTATGTCTCAGCATTTGAACTCTCCTCATTAACCTTCATCAGAGCGAGACACCTAGAATAATGCAATGGCAGAGCCAACATCTTGTGTAATTCTTTTTATTTTTTTTCCCCCCTCCCTTCACCCCCTTCCCAAATCTCTGGAATTCATTAATTGAATGTTAGAGCATCTGGGCCACTTAAGCATTCGAATCATGCAGCAGCATGGGTAGTGTTAGCCTGCTATGGCTCAATAAACCTCTCATTCCCTCGTTCACGGTTCATTTGAATTTTGCAGAAAACTCTGGGAGAAAAAAAAAAATGAGGCATTCAAATAAAAATGGTGCAGATAATGGTAGGAGGAGATGAAGAACTCAGACAAATGTTTACCCTGTGCACTGTGTGTATGTGCTACTGTCATCCCCCTAATTGAAAAAGGGAATGGGCTTCAGAGCAGAAACCCACAGCCCAGGCTCTGTTCCTGTGTGACCTTCAGCTGTCACTGTGACTGTGTCCTCTCCATCTGAAAGCAGAGGTTTTATTTTATGCTTGTAAAGTAGCAGAACCTAATTTCTTATTTGACAAGGGCTCTAAGATCCTGGGAGGAAAGGTATAATAAAAGTGCAAAATAAAACTATATGTGGCAGTATTACTCCTGATTCTAATGGATTTTAGTGGGATCTTTAATCCCTTTATCTACCATGAATAGATGTATTGTCTATAAAAGAACCTTTAAGCTGTTTCGTTTCACTTTGGTTACACCTTGGTAATGCAAATATGCCTTTGGAGTGTGTTTCATGCCAGTGGAAAATTGAAGTGCAGGAATAAAGTGTAATGGAGGTTCTTTTGATGCAGTTGCTGAACCTAGGCAGGACTTGAGTGGTTTTCCTCCAGTTCCTGCTCTCCACACCACAGAAATCTGGCTTTTGCTGCCATTTTTCCAGGAAGAGAATGAAGTCTGTCCCAGCTGAAACCAGGACAATATCCTATTCCCAAGGCCTGGCTTGGATTAGGTCACCATGGAATAAAAGTTAGTCTGCGTTACACCTAGCAGAACCATATCTGTGAATTGATCTGAGGTTTTACTCAAATCCCTCAGCTGTAAAACTCCTGTGTAAAGCAGCAGCAGGATGATGCTTTCACACTGAGAATTGCTTGTGGTAAGTACAGATGTGCTAACACTAGGAAAGGGATGATCTTTATTTCACAGAGGGAGAAAGGGGAAGAAACTAGACTACTTTTTTTTTTTCATAGCTAAATATGAGCTATTTATCTGAGCTGCTCAGCTTGGAGAGTCTGTACTCACTTTGCAGTCAGTAGAAGGTGACTGGAAGCTGCAGAGGGTGCCTGATCCCACTAAACACCTGCTTTGCGCTCTGGAGGTGGTTGTCTCATTACATAAATACTTAAAGCTAGGTGAGATGAATCCTGCTTGAAAGCCAGGGCACAAGTAGGCAGTTAGGTGGCTGACTCCTCCTTTATCATCTAAATCCCATGGATTCAAGAAGGGCAGAGGTTTTAAAGCATCTTCTTGAATGTATTCCTGCAGCCTCAGGACTTCCTTTGTCAGGCTTTGCTCTCCTGTACTTTTCCAAGGAGCAAGAAGAACCCTCGATTCCTCTGCCTGAGGCTACAAGTGACCTTTTTTCCCTTGTAACATTTGTTGCTAGTGTTGGAAAAGGGGCTCCCACATCAGCTTGGCTCTGTGCTGTTTGACTGCTGGGACCGATGTACAAACCTCACCATTGTCAACACACTAAACATATCCAAGGTTTCTACCTGTAAAAGTCAAGCTGAACGGGAAAGGACAGCTCTCCTTTGAGTTCAGGATCTGAGCCGCTGTGCCTGACCCAGATATGGTTATGGCTTGCTCAGTCATGCAGTGAAACTTTGCTTTTCTTCAGGGAAGAGTTGTGCTTTGCTTTTCAGTGGTCACATCAGGTTGGTTGACTGTGTGCTGGCACTCCTGCAGCTCGTACCTGCTGCAGAAGCAGCATCCCTACTGAGACTGTCACTGTTTAATTTTGACTGCTTGTTATTTCTCGCTGGACTTGGTGATGCTTTGGATTTTTCAAGGACAGGTTCTTCCTCTCCCAGTCCTTGAAAATTATGAGACTGGAATAGCTGTTTATTTTGGCTCTCTTCCTTACAGTTTGCATCCTGCTTTTCTTGAGCTTCAGTTTAGACTGCCTCTCTCCTCACCCATAGACAACTGAGACAAACCTCCCCTCTAGAAACTTTTGACCTTGTCTCTGCACAGAGATCATGCATTACCCAGAATGAGGCTGTCCAAACCCAGGCTATTTTGCTGCTTTCCTTTTGTTAACAACTTGGTATTTTACCCGCTTCATGCACAAGAAACTAGTTTTCTTTTCTCATCTTGTCTTTTCCCTCTATTTCCTTGTCTGAAACTGAAGTGGAAAAGAGGAGCTGAAGAGCCATAAGCAGTGCAAAAAGAAAAAAAGAAATAAGAAATGACAGACTGCTCTGTGTCACTAAAACTGCAGAACAGGTCAGTGGTCATAGACGTGAGGCTCTTATTGCCTATGCTCAGTGTTTCATAGTTCTGTTTTGTCTTTACTGTTATTTATCTGATGTAGAGACATGCATTTTTTTTGACAATCACCAGCCAATAATGCCACATTTGTCAAAGAGAAAATGAGATAATCGTCATGTGGCCTGGTATTACTGGAAGGGCAGATGAGATTTGCTCAGAAACGGTGGCATTTTATGGTTACTTTTATGCTCTGTAAATAGAGGAAGAGACAGATTGAAGAGATTACAAAAATTCCATTTCAAGTCACTGGGGAAGCAGGTAACCTTCAGATCTGAGCTTTGCATAAGAATGCAGTGGAAAAGAGAGGATTTCTATTAATACTGCCAGCTTCTTTCAAAAAATATACTGTTTGCCACTCTACAGCAACCTTCCTCCCTGCCTGTTTTCTCCTTTCCACCCACCTTGTCCTCTGGCAGTGCCATTAGAGATGAGACAGTGACCCAGGGTAGTTCCTTAGCGGAGTCGAGTAGTCATAGTTCCATTGGCTTCAATGGAACGGTAACAATTTATGCTGGCTGAAGGATGGTCCCTCATCCTGGGCTGCATCAAGAGAAGCATAGCCAGCAGGTCAAGGGAGGTGATTCTCCCCCTCTGCCCCGCTCTGGTGAGACCCCCCGAGGAGTACTGCATCCAGTTTTGGAGCCCCTATTACAGGAAGGATCTGGAAGTGCTGGACCATGTCCAGAGAAGGGCCATGAGGATGAGCAGAGGGCTCTAGCCCTTCTCCTGTGAGGACAGGCTGAGGGAGTTGGGGCTGTTCAGTCTAGAGAAGAGAAGGCTCTGAGAAGACCTAATTGTGGCCTTCCAGTATCTGAAGGGGGCTTACAAGAAAGCTGGGGAGGGACTTTTGAGGGTGTCAGGGAGTGATAGGACTAGGGGCAATAGAAAACAACAAAAAAAGAAATGGTAGATTCAGATTGGGTATTAGGAAGAAGTTCTTCCCCATGAGGGTGGTGAGACACTAGAATAGGTTGTCCAGGGTGCTGGTGGAAGCCTCATCCCTGGAGATTTTTAAAGCCAGGCTGGGTATTGCTCTTGGCAACCTGCAGTAGTGTGAGGTGTCCCTGCCCATGGCAGGGGGGGGTGGAACTAGATAATATTTGAGGTCCCTTCCAACCCTGACAATTCTATGATTCTATGGTTTGATCCTGACCCAAAGGTTTGTGGCTTGTTTTATCATCAGTACTGGGGCTTTTGTTTTGGTTCTCTGTAGTGAAAGAGATTGCCTGTAAAGTTTTCACCCATGTGCAAAGTTTGAGACTGTTCATGACTAGGCTATGAAGTTTTTTTTTCAGAATGGTTCTGAATCAGAGATTGGGTAGACAGTAAATCTGTCTTTTGATGGAAAAATCTATTGATGTTTTAAAGAAGGGGGGAAAAAAATGTTATCAGAAGCTGGGAGAGAATGCCTGGGGAAGGATGTCCTTCTGTGTGCCGTCTGCTTTTCTCGTTCCAAAAGTATTCAATAGTCACTATTGTTGGAGCCAAAGATGGGGGTTAGATGAACCTTTATCTCATCGTGATTGTCATCCAGTCAGACTTTTATTCTCCTGCCTATGCCTAGATTGTGGAAGACTGGAAATATTCTGCTGGGTTTGTGACAGTGTTCAAGGCAGGATTATGGTTTTACGGGGAACAGTGTGTGTCTCATTTTTTTAGCGAGGAGCCAGAGTCACCACTGTGTAAGTGCTCTGATAATATTGATAGCTTTCATGCAAAACAAAAAAAGTTCTCTTGTGACTAGTTGCTTACTTTTGGATGACATTTGTGCAAAAATGGAATTGAGTTAATCCAAACACCTAAATTATGTCTGTCTTTGTACTTGAGCTGGCCTTCTGCATGTGACTGAAGGACATGAAGAAGGACATTGAAACACTTGACTGTGTCCAGAGAAGGGCAACAAGGCTGGTGAGAGGCCTTGAGCACAAGCCCTATGAGGAGAGGCTGAGGGAGCTGGGATTGTTTAGCCTGGAGAAGAGAAGGATCAGGGGTGACCTCATTGCCCTCTACAACTACCTGAAAGGTTGTTGTAGACAGGAAGGGGTTGGTCTCTTCTCCCAGGCAACCAGCACCAGAACAAGGGAACACAGTCTCAAGCTGTGCCAGGGGAGGTTTAGACTCGAGGTGAGGAAAAAGTTCTTCACTGAGCGAGTCATTCGTCATTGGAATGGGCTGCCCAGGGAGGTGGTGGAGTCGCCGTCCCTGGAGGTGTTCAAGGGGAGATTGGATGTGGCACTTGGTGCCATGGTCTAGTTGTGAGGTCTGTTGGGACAGGTTGGACTTGATGATCCTTGGGGTCTCTTCCAACCTGAGTTATACTGTGATGCTGTGAGTGCTTCAATAATCGAAGTCAGACCGTGGCCTAACATGTTTGTCTGCACAGGCCACAAAGGGAAAATTGAGGCAGCTAGGTTGCAATAGTTGTGTGTCAAACTCACATGTAGAGCTATTCAAATATTCAGCAAGCAGTAAATTTTAATTTACAAAAAATAAATAAATCAAGGCCAATATTTTTCATCTCTGTTTTAACTGGGTTTGTATCAAAATTATTTGTATGCAGAGGAGCCACAGATAGAACATTTGCTTTTCCAAATACTTCAGGTGATTGCCCCTATTCCCTAGATTCATCATATTTAACTTATTTCTGCTAAGCTTTTTAAGCTTCTGAAATGAGCCACCAGTTTCTTTGACACTGATCATCTGCCTGGTACAGCAAGCTATGGGAATTCCCAGTTGCAATTTAAGCTTACCTTACTGTTAGCCACAGAAACTTCAAGCAGTAAGATGTCTGCTGTGCTGGCTAGTCTATAAGCACACAGGGGAATCGTGCATCTATTGAAGTCAATAGCAGAGTTATCTTTTTGTCCACAGTTTCATGCTTAGGGAGAAATACTACTTACCTGAAAAAGGCCTGAGAATGTAAATAGGGAAAGGCAGCTGAAAGGTCAGAGCCTGCTATTGCTTGGGCTGTGATGAAGCTCTGGGGCCAAAAGTCTGCTGAAATCTACACCAGCTCCATCAGTCAGTTATGAGGAACTAGATTTTCTTTGCTGTCCTTTGGATGCTGTCTTTCCTTTTGCTGAGGTTGTCTTACTTTTCCTTCTGTGATGGTGTCTAGATGCCATATCATCTCTACCTCCTTTGACAAAGTTTGCTGTCTAAATATAAGTAGTGAATCTCATGAGAGATCAGCTATTTATTTCTGGACTACCTTATTCTACTCTTACAGTATTCATTTTTTTTCTTTTAATTCCTTGGCCCAGCTGTTTTTCTGGTAGATAACTTAGAAGGCTTGCATTGCTGTAACTCAGTGATCTATTCTGTTGCTAAGTCAAAAATAGCCTTTTATTTATTTTAAATTGAGGAAATGTAACCTTCTGTAAGCTCTACACACAAACAGAGCAACTGCTGTAGCTCATGTGTTCTCTTCAGCTTGTCAACCCTGACAGTGTCCTGTTGAGAGGCCTCCTGGTGTCAAGTGCACTCTCTTTCTCAATATGAAAAGGAATTTGTATTTGTAATGAATATTCCTACAGTAAAGGCATGAGTGATCCACAGGAAAGAAAAAAAAAAAAACCAAAGGGTTTTGTCCTCACAAAAGCAACACTGTGAGAATTAATATAAAGGGAATCCCAGATAGCACAATTGTGAGTCTATCTCATCACAGAAGCCAAAGGGTGCAATTCTGCCCAAATTGATGGAGTGGCTTTCATTTACCCCAACAGTGAATTTGTTACCTACCCAGCCAGCCCTAATACTTTTTGACATGAATAGATGAGAGGATTGGTCCATTAATGCAGAAGATTTAGTAGCTATTTGGTGAGTTTTTGCCATCTTTGACATTTCAGAATAGAGCTTAATGATGCAGCAGTTTAGCATAAACAGCCTGACTGCACGGGGACCTTTCTTTTCCTCTCTTTCCACTACCTTCTCAGGCTTGGCATTCTCAGTGTGTATGTGACTTGGGACAGTAGGGCCCCTTTTCAAGTGCACCTACAGGGCTCTGCCACAGCCGTTAAGCTTTCTTTGTGAGGCAGAATTTCTACCAGGGCACAGGTTAGTCAGTTTTTCAGAGCTTAAAATAATCCTGTTTCCCTGGCTCCTCAGAAGATGTTGTGGTTTTTAAAAAAAAAAAAAAAAGAGAGAAAAATTACACACTTTAATAGAAATACTTTTCCTTCATTAAATTAAATCTCTAAAGCCCAATAGCATTTTCAGTGCTTATATGAAAATGCCAGTGGGGATTTGAGATTAAAAGCGGTATTTTTGTACGAGGCAATGAAGATCTCAATAGGAAAGAACGCTCTTCAAATAGAAATTCCCCCACTATCAAGAAAGACAGATTTTCTACTTAGGTCCTTGATAATATTTCTCCCAGCCTTGTTATGAAATTCTGTTTTCACATATCTGATATAAGGCTGTTACACATCAGCTCTCCATTTAACAAAAGTCTTATTAAAGGTGCCTTTATTTTTTATTATGGAGACACGCCAAGCTGCTCAGGTTTAATTCATGTTTAACAGTAAACATGAGGTGCTGTGACCTGTTTGTATGCAGCTCGGGTTCTTATTTTTTGTCCAAAAAAAAGAGGATTAAATGGCATATTAAAAATAGGATACAACAGAATAAACCAGGTTGGAAGAGACCTTCAAGATCATAGAGTCCAACCTATCATCCAACACCACCTAATCAACTAAACCATGCAACCAAGCACCCTATCAAGTCTTCTTCTGAACACCTCCAATGATGGTGACTCCACCGCCTCCCTGGGCAGCCCATTCCAATGGAAAATCACTCTCTCTGTGTAGAATTTCTTCCTAACCACCAGCCTAAACCTCCACCTGTCCGCAACCTCCCTTCAGGTAGTTGTAGAGAGCAATAAGGTCTCCCCTGAGCCTCCTCTTCTCCAGGCTAAGCAACCCCAGCTCCCTCAGCCTCTCCTCATAGGGCTTGTGTTCCAAACCCCTCCCCACCTTTGTTGCCCTTCTCTGGACATGTTCCAGCAGGTCAACATCCTTCCTAAACTGAGGGGTCCAGAACTGGACAGAGATCAAAGCAAACTATCTACTATTGACTTATGGTAGTTTCATGTGGACGTACATTGTCATGAAAAGCTACTACATTTGTGAGCCATAGCTGAAGATGTCAGAAAGGACTACATTAAACCCCAAATCTTCAAGGAAAGTGTGGTGGTGAAGTTTGGTTTTTGTTGTGGTTTTGTGGTTTTTTTCTCCCTCTCCTGATGTCTCACATGTATTCAAGCAAAAAGAACCCTGACACCTTGAGGTCTGCATTTTTGTAGATAAAATACAGACTGATCAAGGTGCACATTTTGGGAAAGTGCTTTCCAAATTGTTTCTCAGCAAAGAGGGGGAAAAAAAAAACAGGCATAAGCTGGTTTTAGTACTAAGTGCATGCAGATGTAAAGTTTTGGGGTTTTTCCATTCATGGATCTCAAATCAACATATAAACCCATGTAATCATTGCTAGTGTTATTAAAATGGAAGAAAGTAAATCAAGAGTTGTGGAAATCAAGTAGTGAAGGTATGTGCAGTCCCTGTGCCAATTTTGAAGGCATCTGCTGCTTACAAGGAATCATCACCCCTTAAATTGGTCATCTGTGCTCATGGAAACTGCAAAGACTAAAATGTAGAAGAACTGCCAACTCAAGACACCCAAGCAGAGTGTGCTAAAGAACAGACCCCAGATTCTGTCCAGAGCTTAAAGTCTCCTGTTTTGTCAGTACTGAGAAGGTGCTCTCACTCCAGATTCTCTCCTAGAGTTAGATAGACAAGATGAGGATAACCAGGAAAGAGAAATAACAGTTTGACACAGCCCATGTAATTCTGGGTTTTCCAAAGTGTGTTCTAAACTTGAGCTTTCAGAGAGGGGCCATCCTCAGGCTTTGGGGGATGGGAAGAGGTTCCTATTTCTTCATGCCAAAGCTACTTTTCTTTGTCATTCAAGTCAGTATCCACTGTGTTAGCTGTTGAGTAATGGGAATCATGACCCTGTAATCTAGTATTCAGGGTTTCAATTTGGACAGGATTTTGGTTCAAGCATTATTTATTCTCCCCCTCTCCTCCGCTCTGGTGAGAGCCCACCTGGAATACTGCGTCCAGTTTGGGAGCCCCTATTACAGGAAGGATCGGGAAGTGCTGGACCGTGTCCAGAGAAGGGCCATGAGCATAAACAGAGGGCTCTAGCCCTTCTCCTATGAGGACAGGCTGAGGGAGTTGGGGCTGTTCAGTCTGGAGAAGAGAAGGCTCTGAGGAGACATAATTGTGGCCTTCCAGTACCTGAAGAGGGCTACAAGAAAGCTGGGGAGGGACTCTTTAGGGTATCAGGTAGTAGTAAGACTACGGGAAATAGAAAAATACTAGAAATGGGTAGATTCAGATTGGATGTTAGGAAGAAGTTCTTCCCCAAGAGGGTGGTGAGACACTGGGACAGATTGCCCAGGGAGGAGGTGGAATCCTCATCCTTGAAGGTTTTTAAGGCCAGGCTAGATGTGGCTCTGGGCAGCCTGATGTAGTGTGAGGTGTCCCTGCCCATGGCAGGGAGGTTGGAACTAGCTGATCCTTGAGGTCCCTTCCAACCCTGACAGTTCTATGATTCCAATGCTGGGTACTTATAGTAGGGGGCAAAAAAAATAAAAACCAATTCCTGCAATGTAATGTGTTTAGGGCACTGCTGGAAGTGTGAAGTAGTTTCAGTCACCCTCAGGCTGAAAAGGGGTTTTATCTGGGGACTTCTCACAAAACATACAGTTTACAGGGTAAGGCTGCTGAGCCTGTATCGAAATATGGGAAATTATTGCCATTGCTTTTTTTACCACTATGTTTTTTATGGTTCCTTTCCATTCCACTCTGGAAATGCCTGCTGGTAAGAGAGGCAAAAATATGTGGATTTCTGGGGACTTGGCCAAAGGGAGAACTCTGTTTGCCTATGGATACTGACATCTCCTGAACTAGGTGACAGCTGAATGCAGTTTTTGAAGATCTAAACTATGGACTTAAATGGGATTTAGGCTACTTCAGTTGCTAAATCTGTTTGTGGATTTATTCTTGAAAGTCTTTTCAAAGGTTACTCATCAGTTCAGTGGAAGAGCAGCAAAAAGCACACCGGATTTTTTACTTCAATCCTCATATTCAGACAATGCTACATCATGTGTCTGATAGAGAACAATGACCTTCAAAAAGTTTTCCATCATTTTAGAAGCTTTCTCAAAATTAGGACAGTGGTCTCGGCTCAGCCTTGACAACTTCTGAAAAATCTCTCCAGGGCTCAGTTCTAAATGTCATCAGTGTGGACATGTCTGGTTTCAAAGTTTAAATTCTGCAATGATGAGAAAATCTGCTTGAACTTAATGGCATGGAAGCTTTATTTTTCCTTTACTGCCTTGGGAACGTGAAGGACTGCATTACATCAGCACTCTGGAAACAAAACTCCTTAAATCCACTCTGAATTTTGCATGCTGCCCATATGGTAATAATGTTAGCCAGTGGGAAAATAGCTTCTACAATTATAACAATCAGTAGAACACAAATGGAAAGATATAAAGCAAATTAGGAGTAATCTGTTCTGTGTCTCATAAATCAAGTCATAAACTGACAAGACAGTCACTGCAAGTGCTGACCTAGCTTTTCATTCAAACCAAGCTTTTGTGTCATTTACTGCTAAGGCCATCAGGGTTAAGTCTGTCAGTTGCTGTTTTTCTGCTTGTATGGAATATCTCTATTCATTTTTCTTTCATCTGAAATAGCTTCCAATATCCCAAATGTTTTTGACTGAAGAACAGTATGGTTGGGTGACACAGCTTCCATCAGAGGCATTGAGTAAGACAGAGCAGGAACAGTCCCCACAGCGTGGTGGGGACAGGGATGTGTGGGGAGAGGAAGCACAGATGTTTTACTGGCAGTTATGCCTGTGATTTAGAAGCCTGTGTTGGGTGAGCTGTTTTAACCCATCTTTGTTTCAAGTATTCATCACTTGAATGGGCTCGAAATGGCTTCTCTCTTACTGACAAAATGCTGCTTGAAAAATAACTATTCTATAGCCTGAGGGATATTTTTGAGAGAGTATCAACTCTTGTGCAATTTGGGGACACTTAGCACAAACGGGGATGTATGTGGTTGTGTTGTGTTCAGTGATTATTTATTTATTTATTTAGGTTAACTCCATGAGGAACCCCAAGGTTAACTCTTCATTCTGAGAGCTACCTTTGATAAAGGGAAATGGTACTGGATTCCAGCTCGGCTGAAGGTTATTAGCATTCTCTTGCTGTATTATATGCAGATTTTCCTGGCTCACAAGAATAGCATTATATGGAGTATGCATCCTATATCAGCAAAAGAAATGCATGCATGCAGAGATATAGCCAGGCTTTACAGGCTTATTAGAAGATGTATGAACAGTCCTCTCCTCAACCTCCGCTGTCCTTATTCCCCACTGACATTCCCCCTGGCTGTGTTTTCCCTTCCTCACCCTTGTGTACTTTCTGCAGATAAGGGTGACAAGCGTTGGTTTTGCTTTAACTTAAAAATCAGCACCATAGTCTTTGATCTATCACCACCCTGTACTGGATGACCCTTGTGTGCACCGAAAGTATGCAGGGGTAAATGGAAACTGAATTCTGCAGCCTTGGTCCAGGAATTCAAATGCCAGGTGGCAACATTCCTTAGAGTAAGGGGATGTGGACTCAGTCTTCCTTCAAATAGTAGCCAAAATTGTGTCAAATGACGTAGTTATGTGTGTTGAGATTTCCTTTGCTCTGGACCTTCTGTACCATGCTGAATATGTAAACAGACCTGTTGGCAACAGGTGGAGAGGGTACAGCAGGGGGTACACAGAGAAATAGTATCACAGTATCAGTCAGGATTGGAAGGGACCACAAGGATCATCTAGTTCCAACCCCCCTGCCATGGGCAGGGACACCCCAGACTAGATCAGGCTGGCCAGAGCCTCATCCAGCCTGGTCTTAAACACCTCCAGGGGCGGCATCCCAACCACCTCCCTGGACAACCCATTCCAGGGCCTCACCACTCTCACAGTGAAGAACTTCCTCCTCACATCCAGCCAGAATCTCTCCACCCTCAGCTTCATTCCATTCCCCCTAGTCCTATCACTACCTGAGATCCTGAGCAGTCCCTCCCCAGCCTTCTTGTAGGCCCCCTTCAGATACTGGAAGGCCACAACAAGGTCACCTCGGAGCCTTCTCTTCTCCAGACTGAACAGCCCCAACTCCTTCAGTCTGTGCTCACAGGAGAGGTGCTCCAGCCCTCTGATCATCCTCATGGCCCTTCTCTGGACACCTTCCAGCACATCCATATCCCTCTTGTAATGGGAGCTCCAGAACTGGATGCAGTACTCCAGGTGGGGTCTCACCAGAGCTGAGTAGAGGGGGAGAATCACCTCCCTTGCCCTGCTGGCCACACTTCTCTTGATGCAGCCCAGACCTGATCTACTTTGCCTCTCCTTTAATTATTACTTCTTTTTTTTTTTTTTTTTTTTTTTTTTCTGTTTAAATCAGGACTTGAAATAACCTTACTGCAGATGTAGTAAGATGTCTGCAGAGAAAACCCTGTTGCTTAAGAATCAAGAAGCCCTTTTCGATTGTAGACTGTTAAAAGTGGTTGTCCAAATATATTCTCAATGGTACCAGCAACTGGCTGGTTGATTGCCAGTGGTTTGCACTAAATGGGATGACATGTGGTCCTGCTAAAGCTGAATGCATGGCAAGGAAAACCCCATGTTTCTTGAGACATTTGCACTGTAATCATGGCCCTTTTGTTTTGAAAAGCTGTTGCTGGGGTAAACCACCTTTCACAATGTCCTTTGGACATTCCAAAACAGGTTAAATAAAGTGAAGCAGAAGCTGCAAGGTGCCATACTGAATATCAGGCTGTTCTCAGGACAATGAGAAGGCAACTGAAAGAAGTAATCCATGAATGTGGGTCCTCTTCCTGCACGAATCTGTTTCTTTTGACTGGTGTCCAGCCTACATCAGAAAGATAGTGAGGAGCACTTATGCCATGATGATTGACATGTTCTGAAATGTCAAAGAACTGAATGAGTCAGGAAGACACCAGTGGGCAGGGAAGTTACTTAAAGGTCATTGAAGTGATTTTCTTGCACCTTTTTCCCTTTCTGTAGATCTCATGGAGCCTGTACAGCACAGGAAACTGACACCTTTGATACTGTGGGATGGATAAACATAACACAGATGAATTGGAAGTTGTAAAGTCTTAGGCTTATGCTTCTTTTGGCATTGAGTAGCTCCTTGAGTTCAAGCCACTTAATTAAAGACTAATCAACAATGTGCCAATGCTGATGGAGCCGATGACACCATCTCAGGCCGTGGCATCCCTCTGTGATGTCAACTGCTGTCTAAATTTCCCCCCCTCCCCCCACCCTTAATTTATCTTGGGGGTGGGGGGGATAAATATTTCCATTGTGCACACTGACTCACACTTTATATTAATGAGGAATGTAAGGCTTAAAAAAAACAATTCCACTGTAGCCTCATTTCTATGAAAAATCCATTATGTGGAAGTCATTTGTCAAAGCCAACTGTTTAGTTGTTGTAATTTACATATTTATCAAGTTTGATTGGGATGTAATGACTTTGACTTTCTCCATTTTTTTTCTGACCTTTCTAACCCTTTTTCTGTGAAAAGGGCTGTGGGTTTTATTTTTCATGGAAAAGGGCAAAACATAATTCAATTTATAGTCACTGAAATATCTGCATTAATGTTTCAAATAATTATAGAGGGGTTTTTGTTTGGTTTTGATGTCAGAAATTGTTTACCTTTCCATATTTTGGCATGGAAACTGATGTGGGATCTTATCAATCTATGAAGTATTTGTCTCTACTGAGGGATCTGTCTGTAAAACAATAGACAGCACAAGACTCTGTAAATGAGATAATGAATGTTAAGATATGCAGTTTAATATTGGGTCTCCATAATTCTTGTAGCTGAAGGATCAGACACGCATGGGTTTCCAGCGTAATCACATGATTTATTATGGATGATTACTTTCATTTGCATCTGCTGCTGGGAGGCTTGTGACAGAGCACCAACTGGAAGTATTATATTCCCATGAATACAGGGCTGGAGACCCAAGAGGTTGCTGAGGACACTGATACACACAAGCATCTTACACCCCTGTGAGCTGTTACAAGACAGGCAGAGGTGACGAGAGCTTGCTGTAGCAGCTGATACTTGAAGTTGTTAAAGCTAAGCAATGTGGCACTGCTTGTTTGCAGCTGGCCTCAAGTGAAGAAATCTCTTCCCTGTGCTATGGAAAAGGCTAGAAAATATGATGTGGTGGCTGAAAGAATGACAGGCGAATAGCACAATGCCAGCTCTCATATGAGCACTGAAACTTTCTATATGAAGAGGTCGTAAGGACATGAGAATTGAACAGGTTTGTGATGTGCCTTCATGCACAGTTTCATCTGAAGGGGTCACTTAGTTCCTCTGGAACAGTCTTTGGCCTGAACTAAGCTAAAACAGTGCACACAAGATTAAGGCATCTTTAAAAATATAGATGCTGAGGGAGAAATAGAGTGAAAAATAGATTGAAGTGAGAAATAAATTGAAGTTCAGCAAAAGAAATTTCTGGCTGAACACCAAGAAAAACATCCTCAGGGTAAGACAATTGAATAGTTTTCCACAGAAATTGGGTGCTAGCCAGATAAGGATGGTCTAGATGAGCTGAAGGGTCCTTAGAATCATAGAAGCAATAAGGGGGGAAAAGACCTTGGAGATCATCCAGTCCAACCTATCACCCAACCCCTCATGACTGACCAAACCATGGCCTTCTGAGATGAAATGTAAGAGGTGTTTTTGTGACTAACTTTGAGAAATAGTAAACTCAGCAGCAGGTGACCAGCCACAAATACAACCTAAGTGAGAAAAAAATGATCTGCTACAGAAGTTGTGGCATGCGGTTCGTCAGCCCTTTTCTGTCCTCTGCTGCTTCACAACATCTCCCACTTGACATTCCTATCTTTGACGTGTCCCATCCTTTAAATAAATGATGACTGAGAGTGATCCCCTTGAGCTTCAACTTGGAGCATGTTTTTATTAATTTATTTCTCGCTGTGCTAGATTTCTCCCCCTCCACTTTTAAAGGCTCCTTTGCCTTTAATTAAAACTCTCTATAGGCTTATCGCCTTGAGAGAGAGCGAGAGTGTGCGTGTATGTATAAATTGGTTTTAACAGCGTGCTGACTAGTTACATTTTAGGAAGCTCACACAGCCTTCCAGCATCCATGTATGCAGACAACAAAATGTGTCTTGAATAACTGCACCGCTGAAATTTATCGCTAATTAATGATGGGACAAAAAGGACAATTAAGGTTGGGAGTCGCTTGTGTGCGCGTGAAGTTAATGTGGTGCTTACAGAGATCTTAGGGAAGAATCACGTCTGCGAGGGCAACTGTTCTTGGCTTGATGTAAGGCAGGGGACAGACATGGCAGGTTAGTTAGAGTGGGAAAAGGTTTTATGTGTCCAGGTGGAATTTAAACATCTTTGAGATAATTGTTTTTGCAACAGAGGGGGAAATGTCATAAGCAGCATCTGAATAAGAATGGCAGCTTACTTAATGAGGATGGAAAGTGCCCTACCTCTGGGCCTGCATCTCACCACTTTCTTTTGGAGGAAAGGACAAGGGTGTGACAGGACTTTCTCCTGCCAGACTGAAGGATATGTGGTATGGGTCAAATATTCTTAGTACACTTCTGTCTGAGGTCATGTCTGTAACACTTGCTGATGCTGAAGTTATAATCAAAGACGAGCAAAATGTACTTTCCACTCTGTTGTTGCCATCTCCCTTACATTAAAAAGAACATGTTTCTCATCCTGATTTGGAACCAGTGTCTAACACTACAGTAAGCAAAGATTTGCTTCTGGCTGGTTTAGGGAGGGGTGTGTGTTTCAGCCCTGAGGATAGTCTGCCTCCCCTATTTTGCTAAGGCAATTTGAAGTTCAAATTTGGTGTGTAAGACTGTCTGCTGAGGGTCTTACTGTACTGCGTTCAGGTCCAAATTCTGATTGCTAGCAAATAGCGAATGTGAATGTGAGAGGCTATTCACTGGTGTGTTTTTTCTTGTTTTGTGGGCTCAAGCCTCTCTCCAAAGAGAGTGTTTGCACTTCCTGGAGAGGTTGGTGTCATGTTCTGAGAAGCACTGAACTTCACGAATCGCAATTCAGCAGGTCGCTTTTTATTGACCGCTAGTTCAGCTGCCGAAGAGCGCACTGTCATAGTTCAGGAAAGGCCAAAGCTTCTCGCAGAACACCTTGCACGTCCTGCCTGGGTTCATTGCTTTCAAGCCAGGTCTTGTGTGTTGAGAGCTTTATTCTGCTTAACCCTGTCAATTCTTCTCCATCCTCCCAGGGAGGCTCTGATGCAGGGGGAGAGGAGGAGTGTGACAGGGCACAAAAAGAGAGAAAAATAATCCTCTCCTGTACCCTGTAATTGATCAAGAGCTATCCCTGCTTCTCTATTATTCTTCCCAAAACACTGATTATATAGTGTCTAAAAGGTGGAATACAGGAAATGAATCCAGCAGTAAAGTTGGTTGTAAGGCTTCACTGCTCCCCCAGGTCTGAGCCCAACTGGCTGAAATGGGAGTTGCTGACCCTTCCTGTACACTGCAGTATACTGAGCAGGTGTCTACCATGCCTCCCCACCTTTATTTAGATTCCTATAGTACTTATTGCTAGTTTCTGTAGTAAAGAGTATAAGACACAGTAGAGGTTTTCTAGGTACAGCTACCCAGAAACATTTTACCTTTCTGCATTTTGTCCTGCAGCTTGTTCTTTCCCTATTGTTTTAACCACTGGTCTTGAGAGGTAAGAGATGCTGGACTGGTGGATTCTGGAGTAGCAGTTCATAGCAGCTGTAGATGCCCTTTTTGGCATTGCCTTCCTTGGAAGGATCTATGATGAATGCAAGGATGTGGCTCTTCATCTCGGGATAAAAACTAGAAGAGTTTCAAGCATAGCTGTACTGGGACACTTGTTTCTGGTGTGATGTGCTTTTGCTTTGCTTAGTTTTTATATATGAAGCCCTAAGTACTGAAGTTAATAACAGACAACTTCACAGCAAAAGCAGAAAGAACAGAAAAATGGTGTCCTGGCTGCTCCAGTAACTGCTGGACTATTCTGTAAGTGATTGGTAATTCCCTCTTTGCTATCTTGGCTGAAATTCTGACATAAATTATTCTCTTATCTTTCAGTCCATGCATACTTATAGCAAACAAACATAGCCATAGCCCTCTCCACTGGAGAGAGCTGATAGAGAATTGCTTTATAACAGCAATATCTTTTGAATCCCTGGGTTTTAGAGACAAACTGAAAAGATAGCCATGTAACTGTAGTGCTGCAGGTGGAAATGTCTTGCATCTGAATATTTTGCTTTCTATCCCTTTTCATAAAGTGAAGGTTACTGGGATGGTGAACATTTGTAGACAGATGATAGCTGTGAAATGAGAGAGTAAGATAGGTGCCTGTTAGTATTGATTCCTTCCCTATAGATGAGGCCCACTTCCTTTGTGGCTGCAGGCAGCCCCTTAGTGCTTCCACCTTATCTTTACTGACGTGGGGCTGTGGAGCTCAGTTTAGAGAACACTGTGGAATGAAGGAAGATCTTTATTACAGTCACTAATGGAGAAGTGCTGCTACATAAGCTACTGCATTTCTATCCGGCGTGAAATTTTAAGAGATAAATAGGACGTGGTTTGGTTTATTCAGTTGGCAATTTAATGTCAACCACTGCTGGGAGGGGGAGAAAAAAAAAAAAAAAAAGAAGAGATATGAGTACTGTACATCAGAGTTCATATATTCAAATAGAGGTGGGTGAGTTCTGATCCTATGGTGTCCAGTTCTGGGCCCCTCAGTTTAGGAAGGATGTTGACTTGCTGAAACGAGTTCAGAGAAGGGCAACGAAGTTGGTGAGGGGTTTGGAACACAAGCCCTATGAGGAGAGGCTGAGGGAGCTGGGGCTGCTTAGCCTGGAGAAGAGGAGACTCAGGGGTGACCTTATTGCTCTCTATAATTACCTGAAGGGAGGTTGTAGACAGGTGGATGTTGGTCTCTTCTCCCAGGCAGCCAGCACCAGAACAAGAGGACACAGTCTCAGGCTGTGCCGTGGCACCAAGTGCCCCATCCAGTCTCTTCCTAAACACCTCCAGTGATGGTGACTCCACCATCTCCCTGGGCAGCACATTCCAATGGCCAAACACTCTTTCTATGAAAAATTTCTTCCTAACATCCATCCTAAACCTCCTTTGGTACAGCTTGAGACTGTGTCCTCTTATTCTGGTGCTGGTTGCCTGGGAGAAGAGACCAACCCCCTCCTGGCTATAACCTCCCCTCAGGTAGCTGTAGCAAGCAATAAGGTCTCCCCTGAGCCTCCTCTTCTCCAGGCTAAGTAACCCCCAGCTCCCGCAGGCTCTCCTCTTAGGGCTTGTGCTCCAAACCCCTCCTCAGCTTTGTTGCCCTTCTCTCAGCAACTCAACATCTTTCCTAAACTGAGGGGCCCAGAACTGAACACAGGACTCAAGGTGTGGCCTAACCAGTGTTGAGTACAGGGGCAGAATGACCTCCCTGCTCCTGCTGGCCACACTATTCCTGATACAGGCCAGGATGCCATTGGCCTTCTTGGCCACCTGGGCACACTGACATTCAAGTAAAATGAAGACTTTTAGCAATTTGTGGCTGGAATGCTTTTGGCTTGCTGGTGGTTGTTGCTTTTTTTTCTTCTTTTTTTTTTTTTTCCCCCCTTCTTTTCCCTGCAGGTAAACTTTACTTTCTTGTTCTATGTCATCTGAAGGACACATGCATTTTCTGGGATTTTGGGAATGACTTCTTGGGGTTCTGGGATTAGACATCAAATTTAACAAGATGATATATAGCTTTGAGGAGACACATTTGATGTACCACTTAGCCTTCCCATAATTTACTGCCTGCCTCCAGTCTCTGGAGGGCAGGGGTTTTATCTACACTCCAACCTGACTTTATAAATAGCAAAGCAGGAGCGGGGAAAAAGAAAGCAGGCTGGGGATCTGCCTGCTAAACTGTTTTGATGCGACGGTGATGCAGGTTGGTGACATTAAATGCTACTGTCTGCATCCTTAATTGTGAGTTGTCATCACCTTGGCCATTTGAGGATGATAATGTGCTGTACTCATAGGACTGCGTGTTCCAGTGTTCAAATGTCTGTGTATCATTTTAACATAAAATCTATGGGGGTTTAGAGGGAGTGTGGGGTAGGGGTTTTTGTTTGGTTTGGTTTTGATTGGTTGGGGGGGGGAGTGTGGGGGGGGGGGTTAGTGATTTGTTTTTGTTTGTGGGGGTTTTGTTGAGGTTTTGTTGGTTGGTTGGGGTTTTTTGGTGGAGACAAGGAGTGAGTGTACCTTAGTTGGTTTTGCACGTGGTTGATTTTCCTGCCTCTGAGCCATAGCAAACAGCCAGTATTAGAAAGCCCAAATGGGAAAATGGTTGCTTCCAAGATGTAACAAAGTTGAAAAACAAACAAATGGGTCTGGGAGGGAAAGGGAGTCTTGCTCCATAGTCATTTGCTATTTTTGATTTTGCAAATAGCTCTGCAATATCATTTGATCTGTGCTTCAGCATAATTTTACCAGGAGATATTTCTGGCCTTTCACTTTACAGTCAGATCCCTTTGCTGGGCTATTAAGTCGAAAATGCAGTCAAGTATTAGCATTCAAACTGTTTATGTAACCTCCCACCACATGGAACCCCTCCAAAATACCCTGCAGTTGAGGAAGGGAAGGGAGGGGGGAATGAAAAACAAGAGCTGGGTAGAAATAGTGCCTGCTCTGGAATTTAAATAGGTCAACTCATGTCAAGAAGTTGGGCTGTTGATATGTGCCCATTTACTTAAACTGTCATCAAAGTTCGTTCAGCTGCATTCCAGCAGAGATTGCTGCCCCTTAAAGTGATGCAAAAGGCATTGTTACACAGGGCTTGAAGAGAATTGGAAGCAGGAGCAAAGAAATAGCCAGGCAAGGAGACCATACAAGTATGACACTTCCAGATTCCTGGTGGCACTGACAAGTGTTGATAACTCAGCGTCTACCTTCAGAACACTGAGTTCCACTTTTCTACTCTGCCTCCGTGTTTGTCCCTATAGAATGGTAGCTTATGGCATAAGTCTAGAGGATCTTTTTTTCCCCCTTTTCTGTTGGAATGTATTTAATTTGCTTTGCACAAGAGCAACCCCAAATCCCAGGGCCTCTGAATTAGGGGGAGTAATGGAGGTGGAATACAATGAATGTCTTAATCCTGTGTCACCCTGTCTTTGAGGCGCTGTGCTACATTAAATTGATTTTGCAAATGAAAGCTAAAAGCTAAGCAAAAGCCACCAATCTATTTTGCCTAAAGATGATTTTAGTGCTCTTTATGTTCCCCTAAATGACAAACCAATTTGTTACCTGCCTACATAAACATTTGCCTATATTAGTACCAGAAATGTTTTATTTTTATTAGCCCAAACTTTATCTTTTTATGAAGACACAGGGGCCCAATAAAATTAGTGTGCAAATGTAATACCCAATTTGCATTTTTTCATGGTCAGCAGAAAAGCTGAGCAAAATCAATTTGATATTAGGTCAGCATATACATCAATAAAGCATACACACACAGGACCATTGTAATGGTCCTTGTAATTTCTGTGCTGCCAGAGCAAAGAGATTAAATAATATTAAATGCTTCAAAATAGCTTCGCTTCTAAGAGGAATGTAAAAAGAAAGAGAGGCTTTGGCATAAAATGGGCAATAAAGGATAATAGTTGCACAATCTCCAACTTTAAAACATTGTGACAATGATCTCAGAAGCTAAACTGCTAAACTGCCCCAATTCAACTAAGCTCTTATGCCAACACTTTCATTTAAACACAGTTTTAAACACAATTGATGTCCGTCAAACAAATCACATATTTAAGCACCTGACAGAGCCAGGGCCAAAAGTGGAATGAAAATCCAGAACTTGAGAAACCTGGATCCAGTTTTGAGCATTACATGCAGGGCCACCTCTGGGTAGAAGTTCCATGCACAAATGAGGCTCTGCTAAATGAACCTGCTCAGCATTCCAGATGGGACTGACTAAACATGGTGGTAGCTAAGGTGAGTCAATGAGCACTGAGGGCATCTTGTAGCAGGGCTCTCTCTGAGCAGACATCTTCCATGAATTCTGCATGGCAACCAAGACACTGCTGCCTCCCTTTCCAGGCAAAAGTACATAGCAATAGGTGTCTGACTTTCAGAAACTGTATTCCAGCCTTTGCTTATATCTTTGTGGTATAAACAGCATCACTTTTGCCATCTGTACCACTTAGTTTCTTTGTGCCACTCAAGCCAACTATAAGAAGGCAAGAAAGAAAAGCCTGTGTTTATTTGGCCTCACCAGGTCCAGTGGGGTTTGGTAGTGACCAAAAATGGTGTTCCGTTGCACTCTGTGTTGCTGAGATGTGCACTCTTGCTTGAAATGACATTTGTGACCAGAAGTAACAGAAATAAATGGAATTAGGTGCTAATCTGGTCTCACAGGAGAAGCCAGAGTACAATAAGTGCTGCTTGGATTTGATTTGCTAAAGCAGGTTAATGTGGTAGAGACTAGGCAGTCAGGACAGCAACGACATCAGTGCTCACTTTCAACGCAGATGTTACAGTTATGTTGGAGACAGACAAGCTGAGACAGCACAGTGAAGTGTAATGCAATAGAGTTCTTTGGATTTCCTCTGTGGAGTCTTTAACACATAGGGTTTTGAATATAAAATGCTGGTAACAGCCTACCTCATACTGCAAAGTATCTGAGAAAGGAAGACAATGTGGTATTTACTTGCAATGAATACCCTTAGTTCATGAAAATATATGTATTTAAATCAAATTATTTTGGGAGACTTCTTTTACGATGATGGATTACTAACTCTTCTGGTTAGAGCCTTCTGGTCTTTAGCAGATGGGGTGAAACATGGGTGAGAGGAAAAGCTAACTAATTGGTGAGCCAATCTATGGCTACAAGAATTAAAGAAAGCAGAAATCTACAGTCTCTCTCTAGTTTGCTTCTGGCCTGATGTGATAGCAGGAAAGACCCTGGGTGTAGACTGAAGTTCAACCTCAGTTCTGTTACAGCACTTCATTTTTGGTAGTGCAAATGGGATTCCATAAATTTAGTATTTCTTCATGATATTTCCATTCATTATTAAGCTACTACACATTAATACTGTTACTTAAATGGTTTAATAGTAACATAAGAATGAAAATGGAATGAGAACGGCTAAGACAATCTGCTGCCTTCCCATGAAGGTTTAGATTTTAATCTGTCTTTTTTTTTTTCCTTTTAGTAGAAAATGTTTTCTGTGGGCCTGTTTTAGTTGCACTGGTATAGTAAGTCACCAAGAGTAGAAATTGCTGTTTCCTGGGTGAGAGTTGTGGGAGTGTCGCCAGTGGGATCACTTTCAGTGGTTGGCTTGTACGTGCATTGGAGGAGAAGGAGCATGAGTTGAGGGCCAGACAGTGCAAATGATATTCAGAGTGAGAGATCTGAGCTGTTTGCAGGTAACTGAGTTTCTTTTCAGCATGATATTTGCTTGGTGTTTTACCACCGTTATGGTAGCTTTAGAGCCCGAGTAGATATTGAGGTCAGTGTTGTTTATTTTGACTAGCACCGTAGATCTTCACAGCTTTGCCCGAGGGAATTCTCCTCTGCAGCAGAGTGACAGGATGGTGGTGGGTGAGTAGCACAATACAAGGGTGTGTAACACACAGCGGCAGATTGTTTAGGTCCCAGCCAGAAACCTAAATCAAGGCAAATATGATCGATGACGGTGGTAGTGGTAGCCTTCAAAGGGAAAAGGAAAAAAACACATAACAACAATTATGGAAATTGCATATTTCTTCCCTTGGAAAACTTTTTCAGCAGACAGTTTGGTTTCTAAGATTCACTGCTATGGCAGTTGGAAGGGTAGAAGGGTTACCACAACAAACTATTTCTCTATGTTTCCAGCTGGCAAAGTTGTGGCTAAATGGAGCATGCCTTTCTGTCATTTTGCTTAAGTGCTTTTGGCATCTACTGAGCAAAGCTATACACTTCTAATCTTTTTAATTTTGATTGATCTTTTCAATCTTGAAGTAGAAAATAGGATGAGTTTTCACTGTAACGTTTAAATTACAATATGAAACGGTGTTTTGTGGCTGTTGTATCTTTTATTGGTTCCGTGGCTTAATCTTGGCCAGCTGCTGGATGCCCATCCAGTTTCTCCCTCTTTTACAGGACAGGGAGAGAAAATGAGATGAAAAGGCTTGTGAGCCGAGATAGAGAGGGACATCAGTTATCAATTACCATCATGGGCAACGAAGACTTGACCTGGGGGAAAATTAGTTGAATTTATTACCAGTTAGAATAGACTTGTGTAATGAAAATCAAAGATGAAAATTAAAACAAAACATCTCCTCCCCCTCTCATTTTCCCATGACCAATTTCACTCCAAGCTCTCTTCAGTGGTGCTAGATAACAGGGTTGGGATCAGTTTGCAACAGTTCCTCTCTGTCAATCCTTCCTTCTCACACTTTCTTCTGCTCCAGCCTGGGCCCTGCCTGTGGTCCTTCAGGAGAATATGGTCCAGCACAGGGTCTTCCATAAGCTGCAGTGTGGATATCTGCTCCAGACTTGTCTCTCCATGGGGCTCTGGGAAATCTGTGCCTCAACAGCCAGAGCACTCCTTCCCCTCCTTCTCCAACACTGCTGCTCATGGGGCTGTTTCTCCCTTTTTCCTCTAACTCCTCACTGCCTCTGTGCTGGTTCCACCCTGCCTTAAATGCACTTCCGCTAAGGTGTCTGAGGGGCTGGTCTGTGCGGTGTGGCAGTGCCACTGTGGAGCCTGCTGGAACCAGCCATGACCAGCACAGGTCAACTCCAGCCTCTCCTCAAAGCTTGGCCCTACAGCCCCTGCTAGCAGCCCCTGGGCACCAATACCTGACGCAGTTGGTAAAGATAAAAGAACACAAATAATTTTGTTTTTTATTATTGTTGGGTTTTTTTATATCCTGGCTGCTGCTGCCTGATCATCATTATCCTTTCTTCCTTTTTCCTTTCACTCTATCATTCTTAGGTTAGATATAAGTGCACAGGGAGAGCAAACATCACTGCTGCTGCGTAGACTGAGGGCCGGAGCAGGAAGTGTGTGTGCACACAAATACTTGCCGCTCCTTTTACCACAGTGGTGTTCCCCAGTGCTCACTACTTGGGTCCTTTCTGTTTAATATCTCTATCAATGATCTGGATGAGAGCATGGAGGGCACCCTCAGTATGTTTTCAGGCAGCATCAAATTGGGTGGGAGGATTGATCTGCTTGAGGGTAGGGAGAGTCTACAGAGGGATCTGGACAGCTGGATTGATAGGCCCAGACCGATTGTACGAGGTTCAACAAGGCCAAGTGTCAGGTCCCACACTTGGGTCACAACAACCCATGCAATCCTGCAGGCCTGGGGCAGACTGCCTGGAAAGCTGCCCAGCAGAAAAGGACCTGGGAGTGCTGGTTGACAGCTGGCTGAACATGAGCTAGCAGTGTGCGCAGGTGGCCAAGAAGGTCAACAGCATCCTGGCCTGGATCAGGAACAGTGTGGCCAGCCGGAATTAGGAAGCGGCTGTGCCTTTGTATGTGGTGCTGGTGGGGCCGCACTGTGAATACTGTGTTCAGTTTTGGGCCCCTCATGACAAGAAGGATGTTGGGTTGCTGGAGCGTGTCCAGGGACGGGCACTGAAGCCTGGTGAAAGGTCTAGAGCACCAGCTGTGGGACTGGGGTTGTTTAGTCTAGAAAAAAAAAAAAGGGAGGCTGAGGGGAGACCTCATTGCTCTCCACAACTGAAAGGAGGTGGTAGTGAGGTGGTGGTCAATCTGTTTTCCCAAGTAACGTGCAATAGAGCTAGAGGAAATGGCCTTGAGTTATGCCAGAAGAGATTTAGTTGAATATTAAGAATTTTTTTTTCACTAAGAGGGTTGTCAAACATTGGAACAGGCTGCCCAGGAATGTGGGTGAGGTATTTAAAAGACACTTAAATGTGGTGCTGAGGCATATGGTTTATTGGTGACCTGGAAACACTGGGTGAACAGCTGGACTTTGTGATCTTAAAGGTCTCTTCCAGCTGAGTGCAATTCTTAGGCTGGATGTTAGGAAGAAGTTCTTCCCAGAAAGAGTGATTGGCCATTGGAATGGGCTGCCCAGGGAGGCGGTGGAGTCACCATCACTGGAGGAGTTTAGGAAGAGACTGGATGGGGTGCTTGGTGCCATGGTTTAGTTGATTAGATAGTGTTGGATGATAGGTTGGACTCAATGATCTCATAGGTCTCTTCCAACCTGGTTAATTCTATCCTATTCTATGATTCTGTGTCTGGATAGATGGTTTATAATATGCTGGTACAGAGTTAGGATTCAGGCTGAGAGACCAGCCTCTAAATAATGCATTGCAGGTTTAGTGTCTTCCACTCAAACTCTTAGGTGTTACAATATTAAGTATGAACTAGTCTTTGGTTCATATTGGAAGCCTTTGGTGCACCTAGGGTGCCACCTAAATTGGCTAAGAGCATTCATGTTGCCTCATGTCTCCTGGCTTTTTCAGAGTATCTGAACAGTTTGAAGAGGAGTTTTAGAACTGAAGGTTTTTCTGCCAGTTTAGTTTCTTCCCATATGTTCACAGAGCGTTGTACTTAGGGACTTTACTCACCAAAGCAAATTTCACTGGATTCATTCACATTTAGAAGACATTAGTGAATTTTTTGGGCATTCCAAGCTGTTAACAGAAACATGAGGAGTGTTTTCTTGCTTGTGCAGATGACAAAATTACTCAAAAACCCCCAAACCAGGTCACATTATTTCATCTAGCCCAAATACCAGAAAGAAATACACATGTGCACAGTCACACATGCCATGAGTTTTATTGTTTCTGCATGAATAATGCAGGATATGCCTTAAAGAAAATTATTTAGGAAGGTATTCTTTGGCTTGGCAAACATGGATAAAATGTCTGCTATGTGAAGATGGACAGCCAGCATATTGAGCACTGCATGTCTAGGAGGCTTGGTACTGTGGAAAGGTCTGTGCACTGTAAGATTGAGCATTCATACTAGAGCAAATCTACTGAGCTGGAAAGTGAATGATGCACTAGGGATTTTAAGTCAAGGTGGACTGAAGTTGCTTGGCACTGAGTGCAGGGAGGTAATTTGGTGCTCTTCATCCCCCAAGAGCAAGCACTTCCATTGACTCCAAGGAACCCTTGGAGGGAAAATTCTTTTAGGTTCCAGAGGAGAATAAACTGACTAATGATTTTAATAACTTCTGTGAAGAGTAAAGCATAGATAACAAAAATGTTTTAATTAAAACCAAACAAAACCAAAGCCACACACACACAAAAAGCCCCACAAATTAATCCCCTGTCCAAAAGATGTCCTAATTGATGAGCTGTTCCAGCTCCAAGCAGTGGAATTTGTGCAGCTGAACATCACTTCTGTGCTGGGCCAGTGTCCCTTTAATGTAATGCTGGTTTTCCAAGAGGGAAACTTTTCCTCTCCTCTTGCAAAAGTGATCCCAGCCTTCTCCTTTTGATCTTTAAAGTCAGTTTGTTGATTTATCTCCCTCCTCCCACACTACTTAATGTTTATGCAAATGATGTGGGGTGGTCATCAACTTCTAGCTGATGGTATTGTGCTCCTTTTTGCTGCCTCCCACATTTTCTCTGAGGATAGAATTGACCCCACCAGCTGCTATGTTTTTCAGAGCAATTCTTTCTTCTACTTCTTTGTCTCTGGGGCTCAAAAACTCTAGACTGTGGTGAAGGTGGAGTATGAAAGAACAAATGAATGACCAAGTTACAGGATGAGCAGCTGTAGGGCTTTTAGAGAGGCTAAGGAAATAAAAAAGAAACCTGCTGAGCTTGTCTCCTGAGAACAACCAAAAATATGTTGATTATTCCTGGGGTGCTCTTAGGTGTGATTTAGCATTGGGAAAACAGTGTTTCAAAGAATTCAGGAAATTAACAAAATAACTCAGATATGGTATTGAGGGCTCCCAAGCATCTTTGAAACTAAAAGTCTGTGTTTGGGTATATGGAATGCATCTACCTTATTTGATTAAAAGAAGAAAGGGAAAATGCCTCTTTTAGTTTCCTTTCAGAATGCAAACTTCCTATTTCAATACAAAGACAAAACAGAAATGGGTAGATTCAGATTGGATGTTAGGAAGAAGTTCTTCCCCATAAGGGTGGTGAAATACTGGAGCAGGTTGCCCAGGGAAGTAGTAGAAGCCTCATCCCTGGAGGTTTTTAAGTCCAGGCTGGATGTGGCTCTAGGCAACCTGATCTAGCATGAGGAGTCCCTGCCCATGGCAGGGGGGTTAGAACTAGCTGATCTTTGAGGTCCCTTCCAATCTTAACAATTCTATGATTCTATGACTTAAATTATCTCTAGCAATTGGATCCTGCTATGTTTAGTATTACCCCTGCAGTGTGTGTTCAGATCTAGGTAAGACATCTGAGGTCCTGACCTCTTATCGTCTTTAAAATTCCCAGAACTCATTTTGAAAGAGCATAATTTGTATTTCCTGTTTATTAGAATAGAATAGAATTAACCAGGTTGGAAGAGACCTTCGAGATCATCATGTCCAACCTATCATCCGACACCACCTAATCGACTAAACCATACAACCAAGCATCCTGTCAAGCCTCGCCCTGAACACCCCCAGCGACAGCGACCCCACCACCTCCTCGGGCAGCCCATTCCAGTGGGCAATCACTCTCTCTGTGTAAAACTTCCTCCTAACCTCCAGCCTAAACCTCCCCTGACGCAGCCTGAGACTGTGTCCTCTTGTTCTGGTACTGGTTGCCTGGGAGAAAAGACCAACCTCCGCCTCACTACAACCCCCCTTCAGGTAGTTGTAGAGAGCAACAAGGTCACCCCTGAGTCTCCTCTTCTCCAGACTAAGCAACCTCAGCTCCCTCAATCTCTCCTGATAGGGCTTGTGCTCCAAGCCCCTCACCAACCTTAAATGCAGTCACTGCACAAACAGAGAAAAGATGCTGCTTGACCTAAGTAGTTTACAGCTGAAGCAAGTGGCCAAAGTCATGTGTGGCTTCAATGTTGGGGGATTAACCGTGTTAAGTTCAGAGTAATTGGAATCTAAATGTCCCTTCCATCTCTCCATTACTTGAAGGGAACCTAGCACATTTTCCAGCCCTCACTGAAGAAGGTTGCTGGGTTTAATCCTGGTCTCTTTCCCATACCTCATTGTTTCTGAACATCTCTTTCAGTCAGGGCAGATGAAGTCCCAAACATTTAAGAGATTTTTATTTTTATTTTATAAATAACCCATGAGAATCTCCAGAACAAAGCCTAGTAAATACCATTTGTTAGGACATCACTGTTTGGTGCTGTAAAGGCTTGTATCAAGTGTAATGCAGGGTGCAACTGGCTTTACCTTGTGAATGGGCCTCCACTGCTACTCCTGTCACCCCAAGTGGACATTTGTCACAAGTGGGAGAGTAATTATGGTGCAGTTAGACTCACTGTAGTAAATCTTGTCTTTTAACAAAAGAGCTAACTTTGTTGTTGCAGGTTTGGCTGCATGTCATTAGTTTGGCAGCCCTTCCACAGTCTGCTGTATGGCCTCATATGGAGACCCAGTGACTCTGTCTCCTTTAATTATGGATTGTGCTTATTTATAATGTATGACCAATTTTAATAAAAGGATATAGTTTAAAAATTAATGACCCTTTGTTCCTACATATGGGACCCAGTTTAAGGATCTTTCTCTCTCTTTTTCCCTTGGTCCCCTGCCACCCTCCTCTGCTGCAGAGAACCTGTGCCCGGGCGCTGAACAGAAAGTGGTGTTCATCACTGCGCGAGTCCACCCTGGGGAAACACCATCTTCCTTTGTGTGCCAAGGTGAGTGTCTGCAGGAAGATGGCAGTTCTGATGAGATTTGACTTCCTTTGATGCATGTATTGGGTTTGCTTAGCTTTGGATGTGATAGAAGCCTGAGTTCACCCAGCAGATTCTCACTGCTACTGCCTGCCTTAATGGAGGCAATAGCAATATACTGTCTCTGAGCCTCTTGAATGTTTGCTGAACTTGGTCAGAACTGGACAGTGGGCTCTGAAGCTATGTGGGAAGAACTGACAGTCACGCTCATACATATGCAGTGAGGCTCTACTTCTTAGGAAAACAGACTGGGTAAGTTCTGGGTATAGTTATTGGAGTGCTTGAGTTTTCTTGCTGTCTACTATCTTCAGCTTCTTTTCCACCACAAAGCATTGCTCCAATATAATTCTAAGGGGCCTCTATTTGTCTGAAGCTGCTGCTCTGAGGAGCACAGCTCCCAGTGGCTGACAGCTGTTCCCTGCACAAAACATTCCTGCTAAAAATAGAAAACAAATTGCCCAGCTCATATTAATAAAGAGTTGTAAATCTCAGGCTTGTGGGTGAAAATAAATGAATAATCCTTGCATGTGCTCATACAACTTCATTGTGTAGGTCTGAAATATCCTACTTATGGTATGTGACTTTTTGTGATGGTAAATTGTTGATGGTGTAAATCAATGTAACTTCCCTGAAGCCAAGGCAATATGCTAATTTACTACATCAGCTTGGATCTGGCCCTGCCTAGCCAATGAGTTGCATCAATCAAGCATATGCAGAGTTTATTATGTTGGCTGCTTGTAACACCGCAGATTGGTTTGCAACTGGCCCTGTTGGTACCTAAAGACCTCAGTGGGAAAGGTCTGGCATGGTTTCATGGTCTTCTCTGTGAGCTACTCACCCTGGCAGGGTCCTGGGTCTGGCATCCCTCTAAGGCAAAAGGTCAACAGCTGTCACTTCTGCTGTCCTAGCCTGATGGGCTAATAGGACACTTGGCCTCTTCTTGCTGGCCTGTGGAGCAGCAAAGGTAAAATCCTTCCTTTCATAAAGCCATGCTTCAGACTGAGATCAGGAGAGCTCAGTGAGTTTCCCATCTCCTGTGGTGGCATACTCAATGCAGGGCATTATAGTACACATGATGTTTGTTAATGAATATGGATTTTTAATTGGATGCTTTGATTCTGTTTGTGGCTGCTGGCGTAGCCTGGCGAAACGAGGGCTAAGGCATGCTGCTGAGGTGGTACTTTGTAAATGATGTTGTTTTATTTTGATAATGGAGAGTTTATTCCAGGGGGGAATAAAAGGGAATGTGAAAATGCACGTGGCACATATAGCCTGATGAAACGACTGGATGGAAGTCATGCTCTGATTGTCTCAGTGAAATTTTGTATAGGAAAAATTAGAGAGGGGAGAAAAAGAAGAAAAAGGAGGGACTGGTGTTGGAGAAGCACGGCAGAAACTTGCTGTGACTGCAGTTATAATGCATGCTTGACTCGCTTGGAAATGCGGGAATCTGACGGCACTGAACTCCGCGGTGCACTGAGCCGTTCTGCCCTGCACAGATGAAGCTGCTTTGTATTTGTAATTAGTGTCAAGACAAGGAGGCATGGCAAATGTTTCAGGGCCATTGCTGCATTGTTTCTGCCATTGCCAAATGTGAAATTGGGTGCTTGTTCCATTTTTGGAAACTTTTGTGTAAGAGGGTCAAAAGAAAGGATGAAAAAGATTCCTTTGACAGTCAAGTGAGGACACAATGAGGAAATTTTACTTCTGGACCCTCGGGAAGCATTTTGGCAGAGTTAGGTGCTGCAGTTTCAATATCCCAGTGCATAGGGAACATGTCAGGGGGTTATTTTTTACTTTTCTTGGCAGAGAGATTTCTTCTTGAATGTTTGATTATAGTCACCCTCCAAAGTATTGAGATATAGAAGCTAATCCCAAAGATTCCCCATGTGCAAACAGCATCTCATATAAGAGTGGAATTGCAACTGCCCAGGTCTGGAGCATCAGCCCATAGGGGAATAAATAATGAGTCATAAGCTTTCTTTTGTCTTTTTTTAAACCTTCTTCATTTTCTCAGTCCATCTTGTTTCTTTCAGTTCAAGCTCTACCGCTGTTAAAGCTCATGACTAAGTCCTTCATCATTTTTCTACCTGTTTATGAACTAGCCGCATCTTTCCTGACATCTTTGAGCCTCTAGAGCCCCTACTACTGGAAGGATCTGGAAGGTGAAGGTGCTGGAATGTGTCCAGAGAAGGGCCATGAGGATGATTAGAGGGCTGGAGCACCTCTCTTATGAGGACAGACAGAGGGAGTTGGGGCTATTCAGTCTGGAGAAGAGAAGGCTCTGAGGAGACCTAATTGTGACCTTCCAGTATGTTAAGGGGCCTACAAGAAAGCTGGGGAGGGACTTTTTAGGGTGTCAGGGAGTGATAGGACTAGGGGGAATGGGGGGAAAAATAGAAATGGGTAGATTGAGATTGGATGTTAGGAAGAAGGTCTTCCTCATGAGGGTGGTGAGACACTGGCACAGGTTGCCCAGGGAGGTGGTAGAAGCCTCATCCCTGGAGGTGTTTAAGGCCAGGCTGGATGTATCTCTGGACAACCTGATGTAGTGTGTGATGTCCCTGCCAATGGCAGGGGGGTTAGAAATAGCTGCTCCTTGAGGTCCCTTCCAACCCTAACAATTTTGTGATTCTGTGATCCTTTGGCATGCTGTCTGCTAATACATAGCTATGTGTAGTCCAAATACCAGCTTCCTGATAGAAGCTCCCTATTACATCTTCCATTTTTTGACAAGATACCCTGCGAAGCAACTTGTCTAGCCTTGGTGTGTGAGGGTATACTTGGTGCTATTTGTCTTTTGTTCTTCACTTCACCCACAGATTAAATGCAAGCAAGGATCTTTGTGTTCCTCTGGGAAAAGACCATAAGGTCTTATCCTCATTTAGAGCTGTATTGTTTCTGTGTCACCTGTCTTCATATTCCATTATGAAGAATCCACTGAATTTTGGATATAAATGTCCCATGTTCCTGCAGAAGAGGAGATATTGTAAGTTTGGATATACCCCTCTGTCTCCTTACAGCTTTGGAGTGCTTGCAGCAATAGCCAGACCTCCCTAAAATTGTTAGGCACTTCATCCAGCAGTTAAAACCAAGTGTGGTAATATTTCACACATGGCACAGCTGCTGAGCTGTATCTCACTTCCTTAAGAGGCAGAACAAAACCCCAGACGGCCTCTTCACAAAAAGATGGATTGAAAATATTTTGTTTCTGTTTTGGTCTTTTAAGAGTTCTTAAGATGCTTCAGGTTAGCCTTTTTTGGAAGTTTTCCCCATAGTTCATAACTGCCTGTTGTGGAGTTCAGGAACGGGGGTGGAGAGCTAGTCACCAGAGAGTGTATTTGCATGAATAACTTCTGTATCCAAAGGTGGTGAGGTGAGAAGGATCGTGCTTTCCTCCTCAGGCTGTGATGCTCATCATGAAAATTAATGCATGTGTCTTCTTTGGGGATAAGTAATTAAGAGTAGGATTAAGAAGACTCTGGGGTGTATAAGGGGCGAGGTTAGCAGGTTGAGAGAGGTTTGCCTTCCCCTCTGCTCTGCCTTGGTGAGGCTGCACCTCAAATATTCTGTCAAGTTCTGGCCCCTCAGTTCAAGAAGGACAGGGAACTGCTTGGAAGAGTCCAGCACAGAGCCACAAAAATTAAGGGCATAGAACACCTTCCTTACAAGAAGAGACTGAGGAAGCTGGGTCTCTTTAATTTGAAGAAGAGGAGATTAAGGATGGAGTCAGGCTCTTCTGGGTGATGCACAGTGACAGGACAAGGGGCAATAGGTGGAAGTTGAGGCATAGGAAGGTTCATGTAAACATGAGGGAAACTTTTTTTCACTTTGAGGTTAAGAGAACCCCGGACCAAGCTGCCCCAGGGGGATTGTGGTGTCTCCTACTCTGGAGCTACTCAAAACCTGCCTGGATGTATTCCTGTGTGATCTACTCTAGGTGATCCAGCTGTGGCAGAGGGGAGGGGGAAAGGTTGGACCAAACAGTCTCTTGAGGTCCTTTCTGACCTATAACATTCTGTGATTCTGTTGTTTTCATTTTGCTCTTAAACTATATTTTCTAACAAACTTGGAGTCACTGCTGCTGCTGGAGGACTTTTATAGTACAACACAAAAATGCAACTTCATCCTGCAGCTTGACCTCATCTCTCATGGGCTCTTCAGATTTGAAGTTGTGGTTTTAATTTCTTTTACTTTCTTATATATTTTTAGTTTCTCATTTCCTTCTCCCCAGTATCTTTATGTAAGAAAATTTATGCTGGTTTGTGTCTTTCACATTATGCTATTAAGGCAAGTAAACTCTTAAGTCTTACAGATGGGGTCAGGTGTCAGATAATGGCCATCTACATCTGTAGTAAGCATAAATATGTATATGTAAAATCTGTACAAGTTCCTGTTTTGTAAACTCTGGTGATTAGCCAGCTTTTCAAAGGCTTAGATTTTTATCAAAGATCAGACAACAGGAATATTTTTATTCTCAGTATTATCATAGTCATATTTTCCTATCTTCAACTGAATGAATCATACAACCAACCAGGTTGGAAAAGACTTCAGAGATCATCAAGTCCAACCTATTACCTAATATCACAGTATCACCAAGGTTGGAAGAGAACTCAAAGATCAAGTCCAACCTGTCACCACAGACCTCATGACTAGACCGTGACACCAAGTGCCACGTCCAATCCCCTGTTGAACACCTCCAGGGACGGTGACTCCATCACCTCGCTGGGCAGCACATTTCAATGGCAAATGACTCTCTCAGTGAAGAACTTTCTCCTCACCTCAAGCTTAAACTTCCCCTGGCACAGATTGAGGCTGTGTCCTCTTGTTCTGGTGCTGGTTGCTAGAGAGAGGAGACCAACCCCTTCCTGGCTACAACCACCTTTCAGGTAGTTGTAGGGAGCAATGAGGTCACCCCTGAGCCTCCTCTTCTCCAGAGGACAACTAAACCATGGCTTCAAGTGCCACATCTAATCCTTTTTTGAACACCTCCAGGGACGGTGACTCCACTACCTCCCTGGGCAGCACATTCCAGTGGCCAATTACTCTTTCTGGGAAGAACTTTCTCCTCATCTCTAAGCTTCCCCTGCCACAGCTTGAGACTGTGTCCTCTGGTTCTGTTGCTGGTTGCCTGGGAGAAGACACCAACTCCTACCTGGCTACAACCTCCCTTCAGGTAGTTGTAGAGAGCAAGAAGGTCTCCCCTGAGTCTTCTCTTCTCCAGGCTAAACAACCCCAGCTCTCTCAGCCTCTTCTCACAGGGCTGTGCTCAAGACCTCTCCCCAGCCTCATTGCCCTTCTCTGGACACATTCAAGTATCTCAGTGTCAGATTTTATTGAAGATCTGACAATAGGAATATTTTTATCCTCAGCATTACCATAGTCATACTTTCCTTTCTTCAACTGCTAGATTTTATTTTCTTTATGAGAGATAAGCAACTGTTCCTCACTACTCCTATGTGTGGGAAGTTGTAGGAGATGTGGTGATGACTGTTTAAGTTTTTCCTGTATGGTTTTGCTAGCAGTCAGTGATTGCAAGCTTAAACACGTCCAGATGTACTTAGACATGTACTTTCATCAAAGACCTAACGTATTCTATCAGTAGGATGTCATTTGTCATCTTTTTAACACATTTGCCACTATGGAATCCATCCACCATGCCATCTAAATGAAGGAGGGGAAAAAAAGAAAGAGAATTCATACCCTAAGCATTTTACTTTAACAGAGTTTCCCAGGCTGGGAGCCCAGGATGGAAGACAGTGCAAGTGCACAGGGAGATGGATACCACAGCTGGGGTTGCAAATGCTTAGCATCTTGTGCTGTGTAGTTTGACCTGAAGCTGACCTTGAATCCTATGGGCTGAGTAGGGAACAGTCATTAAAAAGAAAATATAAGGAAAACAGACACTTGGGACTCTTATCCATAAGAAATAGAGCAAAAATGACTTTTCAATCAATCTTTTTTCATTACAGCTGCTTAAATGAATGCTCCCTCTCGCTTCACCTTAAATCAGATGATATGAAATGAAAAACCTGACATCACTGGGCTATGTCTCTCATTTTCCTATTACCATTCTAGGTCTGTGTTTTTAACCCCCACCCTCTTGCCAGCAGAGGGCAGGGGGGAGAAAAAAATACCTGAAAACTTTCATGCAGATTTTTATTCCAAGTTTAAACAATGAGATACAAAAGAGCAGACTGCCTGAAAACAAGTCTCCCTCCCACCAGCTGTCTCAGGAGTCCTGCTGTTGCAAAGTAACACACTAGATCAGTGGGTAGCTGAAGTTGCTCTCTCTGTAATCAAGGTGCTTTACGTGCTCTGAAGGATTTTATTGCTGGACATATTCCAAGATGTCCTCTTAACCGTGGTGGCAGTTTTCTAGTTCTCTTCATGGAGGCAGTGCCTACATGATAGGACTGAGTGGGAATTGTTCAATTCTCATTTTTTGGGGGTGGGTGGTGGTTTGTTTTATTTCCTTCTGGGAAAGGCAGCTGTGTATGAGGAGAATAATTTTGAAACCTGTTGCTTCTAGTTGGAATTTTAGCCAATCTCTGTCTTTTATTATGAAGAAAGGGGAGGGATAAACTGTCAGGTTAAAAGCTGCTTTTGTGCTTCCTTCACTAAGTATAAATCTGTTGAACATTAAGGCATAAGGGATAGTAACTGAAATACAAGACAGGGCATGTTTTAAATGCAAAGCTAAATGTATCTAATGAAGCCTTTAGATGTGAAAAGAACCTTTCTAAAGTAACAGGGGTGATGACCTTGCTTAGCTGGTTCCAGGGGATAAATTTACCCTAAAAAAACAAAAAGAAACTGAATTCTGTAGGCATTGGTATAGAATGCCTTCAGTAACAGCAGCTGCACTGGAGAAAAACACTGAGCCCAGAAAGTGCCTGTTCTGGTAATAATGGGGCCCTCAGAAGCTTGAGAGCACCATCTACCAGACTTCATATTGGACTGAATTTGTATCTGAATGCCTCAGTTCTGACTTGCTTTAATCTGCTGCATTCTTCCTTCTAGGAAGCCTAATCATTTTCATTTCTCATCTCTATTTCCTACCAAAGGAGCAAAGAAAATAGAATTCCATAGAGAGTGGAGATCTTGTGCATGCATGGCTGTTATATTACTGTAAAGCCTCACTTCTGTCTTTTCTGCCAAATGAAAGAGAGGCTCTAATGGATACTTCTAGACCCAAAGTGAATGTCTCCATATGTATAAAGGTTTAATTTGTAATTCATCGTTGGAAGCAACAGGAATGCCCTGTCTGAACATGAGCCAGCAGTGTGCCCAGGTGGCCAAGAAGGCCAATGGCATCCTGGCCTGTATCAGGAATAGTGTGGCCAGCAGGAGCAGAGAAGTCATTGAGGGGCTGATGCCAATGTTTTGGTTCACAGCCTGCATTGCTAATACTGAAGAGAACTGAACTAAACAGAAGCTCCACTTTAAGGGAGGTTTATAATCTCTTGACACCCCAAAGGTTCAAAGCCACAGAGGTTCAGTTCCCTTTCAGTCTTGTTGTGTGCTTTGCCAACTTCCTCTTACGTGTGTGGCCCATAGGAAAATGCATCTGATACTGCCCAGGTCCACCCTAGAAGTGACTGCTCTTGGTCACAAGAAGAGAGCGAAATCTTGCTATAAAATGCATAGTATTCTTCATGCATAAGGTGATATGCATGACTTGTGGCAGGAGGTGATGGGAAAAACTACCCTATTCATTTAGCTGCAGCTTAGTACTTACAAGCAGTGAGGGAACATGGTGAACAGCAGCTGCAGTTCATGGTCTCTTTTAGAGGGGTTCAGGAAACCAAACAATGACAAGAAGGTGAAGACAACAGAATTCCACAGCCCAACTGTAAAATGAGCTCCAGGGCTTTCCTAAAGTTGTTAGACTGCATTCATCTTTCTCACTAAGGTTTTGGGTTTTTTTCCTTGAAGTGCACTACTTCTAAGCTTTAATGCAAAGAGAAACACACTCTCCTTGACTTCTAAAGCAACATGAAAAACACTGTTGTCTGTCCCTTGTAAATCTTCTGGATAGGATTTTAGTGTGAGCTATCCCAGGAGAGAGAGGTTGTTCTGAGAATATAAAACATCCATACTGGAATAATGGAAATAAAAGCTCCTCTTAAAATTGTTTTGATGTAAATAGACCATTTGAAGAATTTCTGCTACCCAAAGGGACATTAGCTGGTGCAAGATACCACAGGGTTTGAATCAATTCACTGTCACGTCAGGCAGGTATGAGAGGTTGTACATCTGGTTTCCTGAGGTGGAATAAATTTATAATGAGGTTACATTTCTCTGGCAACAGAGTTGTGATTCACTCATACCATGTATGCTTTCTGCATGTGTCAGGGAGCCCCTGCCCAGAAAAGAAGGTGTGATGGTGGCAAGGTGGATAAGAGGGGCTGTGCAGGGCCTGCAGTTTGCAAAGGGAAGAAGGAATCTCCAGAGTTCTGGAGACCTGGGCTGCTTCTGAGGGAATGATTGTCATCTGCAGAGAAGGCTGTTGTCTTCCCACCCACAGCAGAAGTTGCTGCCTTATCTCTTCCACCCTATCACCAGTAGCAGAAATAGAAAATTGCACTTGCCAGGCTCACTCCCCAAGGCTGGCCTTGCATGCTCACTTTGCATCTTCCAGTAGGAGGAATGGATCATCCCTGGGTCAACAAGGTCAGCTTTGCCTACACAGCTAAGAAATGTCAAGTGGCCTTGTTTGATTCAGTTTGCCCTTTTGACTACCTCTGCTTAACTAATCATCTTTAAAGTAATCAGAGCCAGAGAAGCCATTGGTCTTCAAGAAGGAGAATTGAGAAAGGCTTCACAATACAACAGCAGGCAAATTTGCTTTGTCTCCAGATGGGATTGCTCAATTAATCTCTTAAACATACTGTTTTTGCAATGTTTCTTGACTGCTCATTCTTCTGAGTAACATTAAAGATCATTTCCTTCCAGCCCAAACCAGCCTACCTCTAGGGCAAAGCACATCTTTGTAACAGCACACCATTGCACTTTGCTGATGTCTGAGGATATGAAGAAGAGGAAGTATTGATTCAGCTGAACTTCATGGTCACTTAGCTTTCCTTAATATGGCTTGGTTTTCCCAGTAGAAATCACAGTCCAAGTGGATTTTGAAGAAGCTTATCCATGTCTTCCCAGTTATCAATTAGGTCAGGGACATTTTCTGTGTGAATTACTCTGTATGGCCATGGGCAGCAAACCCTGCACTTTCAGGGAGCAGTGTTGTGCTCATGCAATAGATCATCTCTGAGTCTACATGGGAGAGCAAACTCTCTGTAGAGTTAGATTGCTCATGGCATTGCCTGCCTACTCAGTGACTGTGAAGCAGTCCAGCAGGACAAGAGCATCCAGTGTACTATGCATGCAGGTTTCCCTATACCAGGCTTCACCCATATGAGCCAAACAGTGCTGGAGTATCTGCTGCAAATGGAGAAATCCCAGGCGGAAATCATAGAATCATACAATCAATGAGGTTGGAAAAGACCTCAAAGATCATTAAGTCCAACCTGTCACCCAAGACCTCATGACTACCAAACCATGGCTTCAAGTGCCACGTCCAATGCCTTTTTGAACACCTCCAGGGATGGTGACTCCACCACCTCCCTGGGCAGCACATTCATGAAGTCTTGTTCCAGTGGAATTAGACCAAGAAACAAATATGCAAAGCTCAGAATTGAGCTGAAAAGACCCCAGGAAGTCTGGGGTTGTCTTTAAATCTCATTTGCATGGCTCTGTTGTAAATCAAACCAGGAATGGCTCTTAGCAAGTGACCATCATTTTGGGGAATCTAAATAGAGAGACGGAGTTGTTTCTGTAAGCGTAGCAGTGTGTGAGAGTTGTACTGATCAAGCTGCGGGTGTTGTAGTGGTGTGTCAGGTGTCACAATCAAGAATCACTTCTAGTCCTTATGCTTTTATTTCAAGCCTTTTCCATTCCCCTTCAGTAGTGTCCCAGCTCTTCCTCACAACTGATATTAATCTTGCTGGTCTATTGTTTCCAGATTTGTCTTCTGACCCTTTGTTCTTTGCCTGCCCTGGCTCACTTCAGCAGAATTGATTGTTTTTCCTTTATTTTTTCCTTTTTCTTTCTGGTTGCTTTGTTTGTTTTGGTTTCAGTTATTTTGTCTCTGGAGTGCCCTGTGCTTGCCTTCTTGCTCCTTCTGCATTGCTATAGCTGCTGCTCTGAGGTGCCAGCATTCATGTGTGACTAGGACTTGGCCACTGGAAACTTTTCTTGGACACAAGGGCACCTGGGTGAAATTCTTCCTCTGCCCCTGCACAAATTGCTCACGTGATCTGTGTGTGTCTGTAGCAAGGTGTTGTGCACAGGTTTAAAAGAGGCATTGACTTCTGCAGCTTACAGAGAAAATAACTTAAATCTTCTTTGGAGGGTAAGAAGAAGGGACTTGGGGTGAAAGCAGGCCCTTGCCCCTGATAATGGTCTGTTAGAGGTTGTCTTTGCTCTTTCAATGCAGTCTTCTTCTCTGGAGTCTGAGGATGGAAAGGAGGGGTAACAGATCACATGCCCCAGCCACCAGGGAACATTTCCTGCTTAAATTTAGCTAGGAAGAAAGGTAGCACAATCTGTTTTGCTGGGACCCCAATGAGTAGGAAAACTTCTGTTGCACACTTTGTAAACAGCAAGTGTGGGTTAGGATGGTTTTGAACAGGGGCACAGTTCTCTCTCAAAAGTCACCCTCTCCAGGAAGGTTGATTCCTAGTGACAGGTATGGCCTCAAAGTGACAAATTCCAGACGTGCCCTACAGCATTAAGTTCAAAGGTCCAATTACATGTTCAGCAAATGGTAAGGCATCCTTGATACCTGTCTTCTTATTTGAAGCTATCAGTTTTGGTACTTGCTGCTGCTGCTAAATATAGATGATAATTGGAGATGGATGAAAAATAATCAATTTGTTAATTTTTTTTTTTTTTTGGCCATAAATTCTCTAAGAGAATGCTTTGTTTGGTGTTTTGTACAAGTCACTTTTATTTTCTCCTGTTTTCCCTTTCTGTTTTTCTTGTCTCCCCACTTTTGTGTTACTTTATCACTGACAAAAAAAAAAATGGGTGGGAGGAGGTGGGAAGTAGCCAGGAGGGGGTTGGTCTCTTCTCTCAGGCAACCAGCACCAGAATGAGAGGACACAGTCTCAAGCTGCACCAAGGGAGGTTTAGGCTAGAGGTGAGGAGAAAGTTCTTCACTGAGAGAGTTGTTCGTCATTGGAATGTGCTGCCCAGGGAGGTGGTGGAGTCACCATCCCGGTGGTGTTCAAGAGGGGATTGGACGTGGCACTTGAAGCCATGGTTAATCATGAGGTCTGTGGTGACAGGTTGGACTTGATGATCTCTGAGGCCTTTTCCAACCTTGGTGATTCTGTGAAAATCTGTTTGTGTTCATTAAAAGTAGGACAGAAAAAGCTTGTAGGTTGTCTTATGACAAAGTGTCTTCAGAATTTACAGCCAATGCCACAGCATGCAGGCAAATATCTTACAAAGCTGAATCCTACCTTACATTATTGTTGCTCTTAAGTCAGGTCTTTGGGTGACTACAGAGCAGATGTGGCACAGACAATGACAACATAAAAAGCTGTTGTTCATGGGGCCTCCACTTACTCGAAAGAAGCTATTTCAAGCATCACTGAAACATCTCAGTTTTCCAGGCTATTAAATTTTTACTGTTGTGGTGGTTTTTGAATGGCAGCAATCACCATTGCAGCAAATCCCCTTACAAACACAACTGCTTAGTGTCAACAGTAAACTGAGGAGAGTGGCCAGTTCCCTGGTACAGGAGAAGTCATTCAGCCTTACTGAGCTTTAACCATCATCTGTCAAATGGGAGACAGTCTGTTGGAAAATCAAGAGTGGACTAGAAAAATACTGTGATCCAGCCTTCTCCAAGGTATCATCATTTTCAGGTTGCATCTGTCTCCTAGGGAGGAGTAAGGAACACCAAGATGTATTGTTGTGGGTCAGAACTTCAAACACCTTGGAACTGAACCCCTAATTTACTGTAGGGACATTTCCTAACCTATGCTGGAGACAGCAGCTGGGAAATGACTGCCTCCATGGGCAGCTAACAGACCCCTGCAGTGGCTTTGAACAAACCTTTAGTTTTGCAATGTGTGTGTCTCTCTGGGATCTCTGTTTGACCAAGGTGTTCAGTGGCACATCTCCCTTCTGATGCCTGCATCTTTCCTGCAGTAAAACAGGCTGTTTATATAAGTTAAATTTACCTTTGTGGTGTTAAAATTCAGCCTGACTATTGCAGGTAGAAAGTTAGACTGTCTTTGCTCTGGGTTACATGTGAACTCTGATTTACTTATTTCTTTTCCTTCCTGGCAATGTTCCTAATGGCCAAAGATATGAGAAAAATAGCACCTTGACATTAGCTTATGTGGCCACAGTGCTGCCAAAGTTTAAACCCATTGCTGCTAAGTGCTTGGGGAGAGCTTCTGTCTGAGGGCTTGCTGGCACTTCAAAGCTCATTTGCATCTGAGGCAGGCCGTGAATATAGAGTGCAATAGAACATTCCTTGAGCAATTCTTATTCTGCAACAAGAGCATCTTATTCCCCCTTAGTTTAATATGCTTCAAAGTAAATTCTGCAATAAGACTGTCTCCAATAGGAAATGGTGGGATTTTTCTTCTTAAAACAGCAATAACACAACTCCTTAATGCATAGAGGAGCCCTGAAATTTATACCCTTTTAACTTCCTTCCTGGTGATCTTCAGATGGAAACATCTACTTTATACCTTCCTGTAGAATTTTACCTCTTCACAAGCAGAGATGCCATTTGCTTGTGGCAGCTCTACTCATACGAGGACTATTTGGCTCTCTGAATATTCCCTCTTCAGTGCTAATTGCCATGACCTTTAGGATCTGTAGTGCATCTCCATTTCCACTGGAGATTTCCCTGGAGGGGAGGTGGGGGGCTTAGGACATGTTCTGCTGCTTGGCAGCCAGAAGCACATCTGTAGGGAGTGCTCCTAATTTCTGTGGAGCTTATTTTTGCCTAGATGTCATGTAGGGTAAATAAAAGAACAGACCTGCTTCCACTGGTGAGATTTTGGAGGTTTTTTCCTTATGTAAAGACATGTTTTGTTTTGTTTTGTTTTGTTTTTCTTTAAGATAAAAGCAAACAAAACACAGGAAAAAAGCTTTTTTTTCCTGCTGGAGCCCAGTGCAAGCAGCTAATCCAAGTTCCCTCCAGCACCACTGGAAGCAACTTGCAGATACACAACTTTCAAGTCAGATAAAAGAGGAGGAAATTCAGATGCAGACAGAATTGTCTTGGCCATTGCATCTTTCTGGAGGTTTAGGGTTCTTTTTTTCCTGTTTATAAAAATCCCTTCCTTTTTCATTCCTTCTTCCCTCAAATATGGTCAGCTCATGAGTCATCCTAAAGTAGCTCAGGTGTTGCATGCAGTCTCTGTTTTCATTGCAGGGATCCTGCTTTAATTTCACTGCAAAGACTGAAGTTGGTCTTTGCTGTTCAAATGGACTTTTGTCTCTCATTTTAGTTTTAGCGGTTCTATGAGACAGATTAGAGCTGCTCAGTCTCTTAACACCAGCTTCCATCTATCAAGCAGGGAATGGATACAGATCTACTTTTGTCTCACATGCTGTTAGTTTTGCTTGCACAGTACTTTTAGATGTCTTTGAGGTACATCTAGAAATATAACCCTGAGTAATCAGAGAGTTCATGCTAGCTTCAGGGGAAAGGTAGCCACCCCTCAGGAAAGAGCAAGACAGCTGTGATGACACTGACATGACCAGAAGGCAGCCATAGAAAAGTATAGAGTAGCTTTTTATTGGATTAACAGAACTCTCTTTTCTGACTTCGAAAATCTAACAGTTATCCATTTTAAATGCTCTGCTTTACTGAATGGCACCAGCATTCCATAATGCCTGCAAACTTTGTGCCTCGCTTTACTAAAGCAGTCTTTGCCTGAATGGAAATATGTGAGCTGCCTTGCATCTTTGTAGCTGATTTGAATGGAAGGATGGGAAAAGCCTAGAAAAACAAAGCAGTGTAACCTGTAAACTTAGTAAAGTGGAGATCAATGAAGCAGCCAAAAGGTGCCATTAGATCTGGCTTAGTGTTTTCACATACCAAGAGCAACAGAAGTTATCACAGAGAAATGAATAGAGGCAGGCTGTCAGTTGCCATTGTTAGGATCTGGGGAATGTATGTATGTGCTATCTTCTTATACCAGTGGCAAAGCAGCAGCTCCAGTAGAAACAAGCATCTAGGGTTCAGTCTTGGGGAATGGACTCACCGCATGAGTGGACTCAACTTTTGAGTAAGAGCACAAAGAAATGCAATGTGGGCTTCTCCTCCAGTTACTCTCAGCTCAGTGTCCCACTTTGTTCTGAATCTTGCATGTGTATCTGGAGAGCTGCAGTGCTGGGGGTGCCTCTTTCCCCATGTGCTCTTGCTCCTTCCCAGCAATACATATTCCACTTTCACACCAGCAGTGCCTTGCTCTAGTAGACTGTCAAGGCTGAAGAGCCTACTTTTGACTGTGGTCACTTGCAGATGCTGACAGGTTATTAAAGGTCAAGGCAAATAAACAGAGATGCTCCCCAAAATAGAAACTGAAGAGTTTGTGAATGACTGACCTTCCACAGTGCTCCTCTGGTCTCTGAATACAGAATTAACCAGGTTGGAAAAGACCTCTGAGATCAAGTTCAACCTATCACCCAAGCTCTGTCACACAGCTTTGTGTGTCTGCCTGGCTCCTCCATATTGCTTCTGGGTCTCTGCTTGACTGAGCAACATATTTGCAGATGTTGGAAACCATTTTTAGAATGTGTTTAAAAATACATATTTTTCATTTCTTCCCTGGCACTCTTTATGTAATGCCCTTTTGCTTTTTCACTGTGTGTTAGATTTTCATATGTAAATGTATTCTAGGTCTGCCTCCAGAGAAATCTACCTTTTGCTTTCTTGGTTTATAACACATTCTTTGCTTGGGCTGATCTATCCATCTTAAGGCCTCTATAGTTCTTACTGCTACCATAGTTAATGCTACAAGATTAAGAACATAATGTAGCTGCTTGCTTGTGCTTACTGTAAGTGCAAAACAGCACCAAATGACAAGCCCTCAAGAGAGGTGTTAGGCAAAACTACTCCATCTCTTCACTCCACCTTTGTTCAACTGGAAAAATCAAAGGTTCCCAGTCCCCAGAGAAAGGCACTGCTGCCAGATTGTAAAAAGCTAACTCAGGGCATAGGCAGTGCTCAGTCCTGATGAGGCAACTCATCAGAAGTCTTGAAAGAAGTATTGTTACCTATTGCCCCTTCCTTATAATCCAGCAACCTTTAGTGGTTGCCCAGCTAGAACAAAATCTGCTTAGTCTTCCCTAGGTCCGTAGAAAAGTTTCTTTTCAACACTTACAAAGCTCTGCTGGGAATCTTTTCACTGGTGCAGGCAACTGGAAATTTTACAGTTGTGGGTGCAGCCTCCTTGATGACCCCAGAAAGGGTTTCTGACTTCCATGTGCCCAGCTGTCACGGAAGGAAAGAGGACAGTCATCTTCCAGGCTCTAGGGTACTCAGTCTGGTCCTGAGTGAAGCAGCAATAACATAAGGATCTAATTTCTTTTTTTCCCTGCAATGCCCTTGTAGCTCTAAATAGAAAACTGGAGAATGAAGTGGTTTTCTGTTTCTATTTCCCCCTTCTTTGCTAGCGCTGTCTGAATCACTAGTGTACAGCTGAAGCTGTCCTTTAGGGTCATGATGAAAAGAAAGTTGTTCATAAGTTGATAAAGATAGTAGGAAGCAATGCAAGGATGCCTGAGTTAATTCTACCAAAATATCTGCCTGTTTAATCCTGGTTCATGCATTCAGGGTTTTTCTACTCTTGTGTCTCTTTCCCCTCCCTCCTCCTCTTTGCAACCAAGCCACCTCCTTGTCTTGCGCATCAGGGAAGATGGGATCCCCTGTATATTTCTCTTCAGTTATAAGGCTTAAATCTTAGCTGTATTTAACGTTAGTTAATTCTGCAAAAATTGAGGGCCATGATCCTGCAAATGTTTTCAGAGCTGTCTGGAGGACTCACACTCCTGAGAAGGACAGACTTTGAATAATAATGACCAAACACATCATCCTCTGAAGCAACATCTTTAGAATGATTCTGATAAATCCCAAATAATTCATTAATAAAGCAAGATCATCTGATCACCCCACTGTTTCTCCAGGAACCTCTCTGTGTCTTCCCAGGAGGAGAAGAGAGGCATCATCTAGGGATTGGAAGACTCCATTTGATGCAAAGAGGACTCGATCTCCTTACAGCATATTAGCAAAATTAAAGGAAACAAAGCCAACCAACCAAGTCACACACTTCTTTTCTGTGCACTGAATGTGGGAACCCTTTGGGCAGTCCTACAGCAGCTGTACACTCCTGCTGACATGTCCTCTGACAACCTAGCATATTCTTTCAAGTCAACTCTGCAGGTCTTTACTGTTGTGCTGCTTCTACTGGAGATCTGTGTTGCCCTCTGGTCCTGGAGGAGATTAGTTTGTAGTTAAAGTAAGCTATATTAGCCATCAGGGTAATGAAATGGCCAAGGGATGGGCTCATTGCTGCAGAGGTCAGGAGGCAGTCTACTCCCCTCTGTTCAATCTTGCACTTTTTTACCAGACAAATCCAGCCTTGTCCTCATTCTGCTCCCCTACACTGGCCTAATTTTGGGGGGCTAGTGGGGATTCCATTGCTGTAAGACACAGGAAAACTAGATACCGTGAAATTATGGGAGAGATTAACCCAATGTACCACATGGACTCCCAGTGAGTACCAAGTGCTACTGAAGAGAGCAGCAGTGGGATGAGCTAAATGGTGCCACTAACACTTTGCTGCCTCTATGATCAAGTATTCAGGCAGTTTGGTGCTGCCATGAATTCTCAACTTTGAAGGTGCTGAGAATCTAGCTTTATTTTCTAAAGTCTAAGAAGACCCACAATCCAAATCAATGGCATCAAAATCAGTCCTGAGGCCATAAATTGCAGGTTCAAACAAATATGAGGAAGGGTCAAACTACTGTGCTCCTCAAGGTCTCCAGCTATTAAACTGCCAAAGCATCAGAGAAAATCCTAAAGCATACTGAAGACTGCTTCATCAGGGCCAGATTACATAAACACAACCCAGGCAGTCTGTTGTAATGAGATAATTCTTATGGTCTGATCTCATCATCTACTAAGGTTTGTTTAGCAATGTTATGTTTTCATGCAGGATCAGGTTCAGGATAAAGTACCTGAGGAATTTTCAAGTAGGGACTAGAACCACCCTCACAAAATGCTTCATTGTCTCTTTTGGTTGACAATTTTAAGATGCACATTTCAAATCCCACACTTTACCATCCTCAGGTAATCCTGTAGGGTGCTGAGGTTTGTGAAACACTTTCAGTGCTCCTTGATTTTTGTTTGCAAGAAGAGACAGTATACTGAGAGTACTCAAGCCTGCATTTCTTAGGTGGCCATCAGTATTGGCTGTCCCTGGAGCTAAGAGGGTTCCTCCCATTCTTGACTTATGCCAGGCTGTTGTGCTTATCTTCAGGGCAGAGAAGGGAAGAGATGGAAAGCTGAAGAAGAGTAGAAAAACTTCAGAATTTGCTCAACACCTAGCAACCCCTTTTTGTTGCCATTTGCCATATTTCCAAGTGAAGTCAGCACCACTGAGTTTCATGAGTCTGTATGAAAAATCCATCTGCTTGTTTTGGCCCCAAAGATGTTAGCTTTGCTGCCCTGTAAATCTGGCTATTGCTATCTCAAGTTGAACATACTAAAATAGTTGCCAAAAATCAGCAGTACTAGAGATCAAGATCAGGCATTTCTGGCTCCTGGTCCCACATCCTAGTCACTAGGAATGCCAGCTTTAATTATGTTTTACTGGCAATGTATATCTCTATATTTTCAGTACTGAATCAGGATATTGTGCTCCAGCCCAGCACCAGCAGTTACATATCCTCCAAAGCAGATGTGAATCTTTTTATGAGAAAAGAGCCACAGCTCATAAAAATACATAGGAAATCCCAAACACTCATAACTTAGCAACTTTTTTTTCACTGAAGCTATTCTGCTTCTAGGCTGCTGATTTGTGGCTGACTCTATTCCAGTAATATCCATTTCTCTGCATACTCTCCTTGCTTGAAACACATCTGGAGCATCATGGTCTGGAATTCTTCGTGGCTTTCAGGCCATGTTTGCATAGTCTAAGTGTACACATCCAGCAAAAATGGAGAGTGGGATAGTCAGTGCTCATGAAAGGTAGATGATGCAAGTGTATCTCTCTTGTGTGAAGACAAGGAATGTCCACGTATGGAAATAAACTAGCAGGATGTTTCCCATCCCAGTGTGTCCCGTCAAATCTTAATCAACAGACACATTAAAATGGGCAAGAAGTTCTGCCAAGTGGCATTGTGTGGTCCATCTCCTTGGCCAGTAGTCCTAGTATGTTTTGCTATGGCAACAGACTTCTGAGTCTTCACTGATTTTTGCAATCACAATGACATTTGGGGCTGTAATGCTGGCAGTACTGTGATACTGTGAAATGTCTCCTGTATACACAAAACAGTGTGAGAATGAATTTTATAACTTTATTTGAGGTTCTGGGAAACAGTTGAAATATTTGGGCACCAGAATGGCCAGAGTCTTATTTCATTATAAAGCTGTGATGCAATCACACAACTGCTACTTGCTACCCTCACAAATTAAGATCTGTTTAGAGGCCTGTCACACACATGTAGTCCTCCAGCAGAGACTTCAGTCCTCTCAGATCATTGCATGCAAAAGAATGTTTCTGAGAAATCTGAAGGGGTGGAGGTGAGGGACTGACATGCCCTGATTCTGGTCAGCAACTGACAGAACAGCCTCCTTCTTTTGTGTTGGTAGAACCCATTTGGGACACTGCTGTTCCCCCATCTCGCATCCTTCACACGGATTTGTGTCTCAAGCACGCTGCATGTGAAATTACTTATTATTGTGGCACCCTGTGCTAACTGGAGGAGGAGGGAGAGGTCAGGAACAATCCTTCTTTACATTTTCTTTAAGTCAGTTACCATCTGTGCTTCCACATTAAAATAAGTGCTGCTGTTGTACCTATTTGTTGCTAGTGATTACCAATTCCTTTGTGTGCACCCCCTAAAGCAGAAGCATGGTTTTCTCCAGAGCTGATGATATTAGCACTGTTTCCCTAGGCTGGCAAAATGCAGCGAGCTTGTGCGTTCCCTGAGAGACTGGCTGTTTTCTATTTATTTCAGTGCTGTGGCAACAGGCCTAGCTGTAATGGCCTAACATATCTTAAACCAGGGAAATTACTAATTCAAGTCAATGAGCATATTTCATTTAAAAAAAAAGAAGTAACAAATTAAATAAACTCCCTGCATTTTGCATTTGAGACCTCAGTGTTTCATCTGCAGTAATCTAATTCACCTCTTCATTTCCTGCACATTCATTTTATCCCATTATTTGAGATTTCCTTTGCTTTTAGTCCTGTTTTGAAAAGACAGTGTTACACCAGAGAATCTGGGAGAGAGTGAATGGTAAATAAAAGAACAAGCACACCATGCTGCAGTTTGATGTGCTTCTAATCAATCTGCTCCTCCTGGCAGAAAGTTAGCTGTGCGACTTTTCTGCCTCAAGTTGATTAAAAAAGTTCTTTAAAATTAGGTGAAGGGAGGCCATGTGTACAATCCCCAATGTGTTGGGGGTTTGTGGCTTCTTTTGTCTTTTGGTTGGTTTGTTCTTTTTTTTTTTTTTTTTTGATAATAGCAGTGGTGGCTGCAGGTTTAAAAAACAATCTAAACCCCCCAAACAACCATCACACACACACACACACACACACACACACACACAAACCCCACCAAACAACCCAAACCACCACCACCAAAACAAACAAAACCTAACCAAACCAAACAAACCCACCCTGAAATGACAGCAGGGGCTTGAAGACTTTTTGGGGTGCTTTTAACCAACCATACTCAAGCCACAAGATCTTAGCAATGAAATACTCTTCTGTCAGGTTGGGAACAAATTGCTCGGCAATCAAAAACTTGGTATGTCAGGAGAACCAATCAGCTCTTCTCTTTCTGTACAGTTCAGATGAATTTATAGTACAGGAATAGATCTGGCTCACCTACTGTATCCTTCTTAATGCTATCTCACCTGCCTTGGATGGATCCTATGTGCTTTGTTATGGGCAATTGTGGTCTTTAGCTGCTGTCTCCCTTGAGAGCATCCTGTCCAGGGGAACCACTGCGGGGGGCAGGGGGGCGGAATAATCACCTCACTGCTTTCTGAA